>NC_072427.2:70450000-71075000 GCF_028878055.3 Symphalangus syndactylus | reverse complement strand
TAGGAAATAGCAAGATGAAACTGGAATGCAACATCTTCCATGTTCTAAAGAAGCTTCTTTCTCATCTTTCCGTTTCGGTTGATAGTTTTAAAGAGACACAAAACCTTAGATCTTGATTGTTACAGCCTAGGACTCTATGTCTTCCTCATAGTTGTATCCCTTATAGCCCCTAACATGGGGCTATCTCATAATAACCTCTGAACATTGAATTAAAATGTTTCTTTTGTAAAATAATATATTGTGTGTTTAAAGAGAGCTGTGCAAAATGAACTGCTCTGTTCTTGACTGAGCAACTAACAAAGCCTTCGAAACATGTTTATAGGGACTCTTAAAACATGTTTTTTGGGGCAGGGCGTAGTGGCTCATGCCTGTAATCCTAGCACTTTGGGAGGCTGAAGCAGGTGGATTGCCTGAGGTCAGGAGTTGGAGACCAGCGTGACCAATATGGTGAAACTCCGTCTCTACTAAAAATACAAAAATTAGCTAGGTCTGATGGTATGCACCTGTAGTCCCAGCTACTCGGGAGGCTGAGGCAGAATTGCTTGAACCAGGGAGGTGGATGTTGCAGTGAGCCAAGATCGCGCCACTGTACTCCAGCCTGGGTGACAGAGTGACACTGTCTCAAAAAGAAACATGTTTTTTTGGAAATGAAGCTGAAGCTGTTCTGTATTTTAGAGGTATCATTACCAGACCTGAGTGAATATGAGAATCAATCAAGGAAACATGTTTAATGTAAAGATTCTCTGATTTATCTCACAGAAATTCTGATTGGGTAGGCCACAAGATTGGATGACAGAATCTTTGTATCAAACAGCAGCCTACATGAATTGGGGAGCCACCTGTTTTGAGAACCCTGGGCAAAAACTGTGTCCTCTGTAGCTGAAGAGTTCTCTGCAGGGAATGCTGCCCCCATTATGTCTTTGTATTATAATATATTCATAAAAAATAGCTTTTGGGGGATGAAAGAGATTATCAAGGTCAATGAGCATAGTTTTCCAAACCAGAATGAAACTATGTGGTCATAATTTATTTAATTTGTCACAAGAAAAGGGAGAGAGGAGGGAGTCATGTGAGGGAGCTTGTGGTGGTAGCAATTTTACCTGGGGACTAGGGATGGGTTGCTGAAAAATGCAGATCTGGATCACTTACTGATATTTTATTTGTTGAAGAAAACTATCTCATCCTTTAAATCTGCATATTGTATTTCCATTACAATCTTAAATCCCAGAGAAGCTGATGAAAGTTAAAGGAACACTTCTTTTATTTTCTGCTAACATTGAAACATAAAGGCCAACATTGCTTTTCACACTGAAAAAAAAGCCAAGCCCGAGCTTTTATTTAAGGATTCTATTTCTCGATGCTCTAACAAACATTTTCAGCAGTGCAATCAGTTTGATGTGTCGTTAGAGGAGATTATATATGGATTTTTAGTTTATGTCAGCCCTGCTAGGACTACATGAAAGCTCCAGTTCCTCTGGGCTGCACTGATGAAGGAGTGAGTCAGGGTCTCAGGCAGGTTCTTCTCCATGAGACACCAGTATTTCACCCACCCGATTTCCTTTCACCTCTCCACATTAATAAAGAGATGCTAATGGGAGACCATTTGATACCATGGACAATTGTATTTGGAGCCAGAAATCTCTGTCATATGTATGCAAACCAGTGGGAATTGCATAAATGACAGCCTCTTTAAGGCAATTTTCTTTGCTGCAAGAATGAGCGTAATGCCCGCTTCATAGAGGATTTGCTGTCAAATAATCCTTATACACAAATGCTTTGTAAACTAGGGAATGTTGTACATGCTAGTAGTATTTTTAATGTTGTATGCGGTTCATTAATAGACCAACAGGATTCTTGTATAGAGACCTGGAAACCTGAGCCTGGTGCATGGTCAGCAGTCGGTTCATGCCTCCTCGATGAATGTTGAACCTGTGCTCAATGAGAAAAAGTATATTGGTTTGAAATAAACATGTTAAATCCTTTATAGCGAGAAAGATACCTTAGGCAAAAAAATGAACCCAGTATTTATTTTGCAGAAACTGTATTTCCTTTTTTGCAGATATGTGGGTAAGAAGTTGCTAACATTCTCAGACGTTGAACTCCATTTTCTCTACTCTGATGAAGCTCTCTATTAATAAGATTATTAATGGCACATGTAAAAGGTCAGAAAGACTTAATGACATTTCAGATTCACTTTATAGTTTATCCATGGTAACAAAAATTCTCATTTTAACTACATTCATTGTAGTTTAATGCAAAATAAGAAAAAATAAGCCTGGCATAGCTTTAGGAGGATGTTTCTGTGTGAAGGGAGTGCCTGTATCACTGGGTGCTGAAGAGGGCTACAAAAAGGCAGAATCTTCTGTCTTTGCCCCTCAACTATATGCCTGGACAACTGCAAGTCTAGCAGATATCTTTTACTGGGTTGTAGAAAAGTAGATGGTTGCCCCAGGCCGAAATGAAAGTATAAATTCAAGTATTTCCAGATTCTAAGGCATTATTTTATTATCAGGCTGATTTCTTAAAACCCATAGAATCCATTTATTTTAAGACCTGAGTGCTAGGGAAATAATTATAGACAGACATAGTCACTGCTCCTGAGGAGCTTCTCTCTTTTATTGGGGAGGATGGGCACATTCATGGACAGTTGCAGGGCAGTGTGCCAAGCCCCAGTGCGATGGGACACCCACCTGGCCTGGGGAGGGATGATATGGAAGGCTTCTCACAATGAGTGGTGTCTGCTTTGGGACCTGAAGGATCCAGAGGAGTTGGAGTTCAAGGACCTGTGAGAGTTGATTCCCGAAGATGAGGTGAGCTAGTCAGGTGCTGCGGTCAGAAATGTAAAACTTGAGGGTGAGGCAAGTGGTGTGAAGATGACAGAAAAGGAGAGGCTGAGAACAGAACTGCTAACTACGCTCAGCCTCCATTATGAACAAGCACAGGAAGCCCTGGGCAGAGAGTGGAGGTGGAGCAAATGCTAAGAGAAGCAGGGCAGCCAGGAGGAAGGCGTGTAGCCTTCATGGAAGGGTGCTGCCTTTCTTTCTTCCAGCTGCTTAGTTTCGTTTCCCTAAGAATCTTAGTTCATATATATATATATAACAGAGTCCTGTAATATGAACCGTCTATGGGTCTCTCAGCCGTGGATACTAGTGTCTGTTCCAGTGGAGGTAGCTGGGGTGTGCAGTGGACTCCATGAGGGTCCTTAGCTTTGGTGGTTTAATGCTCTATTTTTGTGCTGGTTGGCCTCCTACCAGGAGGTGGTGCTTTCCAGAGAGCATCATCTGTGCTAGTATAGGGAGGGACCGATGGTGGGCAGGGCCCTAGAACTCCCAAGAGTATATGCCCTTTGTCTTTTGCTACCAGGATGGGTAGAGAAGGACCATCAGGTGGGGGCAGGGCTGGGCATATCTGAGCTCAGACCCTCCTTGGGCGGGTCTTGCTGTGGCTGCTGTGGGGGCTGGGGGTGATTCCCAGGTCACTGGAGTTGTGTATATAGGAGAATTATGGCTGCCTCTGCTGAGTCATGCAGGTTGTCAGGGAAGTCGGGGAAAGCTGGCAGTCACAGGCCTCTCCCAGCTCCCACACAAACTGAAGGGCTGGTCTCACTCCCACCGTGCCCCCCTCAACAACCTCCAGAGCGTAAGCGATAGGAGGCTGTCTGCCTCCCAGCTGCATAAGAAAAGGGCTTGGTTCTTCCCCAGCCTGTGGAGTCTGCACATCAGATTTGCGCCCTCCCCCGAGTTCTGGCCAGGAGGCTTCTCACCCCGTTCAAATTGTTAGAAAGTTCAGCTAGAGATTTCCTTCTCTCTGTATAGTTTTATCCCCTGCTTCTCTCCCATTGGATCCCTGTGGTGCCAGGCAGGAATGACCTACCAGGGGACCCCGCGAGCTCTCAGGGCCTTTCTGCTGCTTCCTCTACCCCAGTATTTCACTTGGCTCTCCAAATTGACTCAGCTCCGGGTAAAGTCAGAAACTTCTCCCACAAACAGACCTTCAGCTTCTCCAGTTGGGGGGATGTGTTTGGGAGAGGAGGGTCTCCCTTTCCCACTTCCACTGTTGGGGCACTCACAGTTTTGCAGGGGGTCTCCCGGGTCTTGAAGGAGCAGTCCTCTTCATTAAGACGGTCTGTGGGTCCTCTCGGGATTGCTGATTTGTTCTTGCAATCAATCTGGAGCTAAAATTCACAATGTGAGCACCCCCTTGCTGCTCTGTCTGCAGCTGCATCTAGTCCTGCCTCCTGTCTGCCGTGATCTCACGATACGTCTCTTCTGGGAATTTTAAAAATAGTCTCTACCTTTAGTTTAGCTGGGTTAATTGGACCATTCATCCTTATAAGCCAGAAGAACTTTAACAGAACACAGTGAGAAGCTGGTCAGAGTTGCTTGGCTCTCTTTTCTTCTTCCATTGGTGTTTGGAAATAGTCTCACTATCTCTATGGGTCCCAGGTGCTGAAGCAGCAAGTGTTCAGGACTACTGATGGGTCTCGGCCCTGGAATGCCCCATGGAGGGCATAGCACTTATCTAGCACCTTCTGCTTTGCTGGCTTTTACATGATCCATTCCACTGGGGATTGCTTTCTAGTGCCAGCCTTGTTTCCTGGAGCTCAGGTCCTGCTTCCAGTCATATATCCTTGTCTATAGATGGTTTTTCTTGATTTCCTTTTCTTTTGTGTCTTCTGTGCTTGTTCCACATTACCATTATGAGGTTCCTCCATGTTGTTGTATTCATTCTCATCGCCGAATTGATTTCCATCACATGGATATTCCATAATGTATGTATGCATTTTATTGTAGATGGACATGTGAGTGGTCTCCAGTTTGGCACTATTAAGAAAAGTCCTGCTATGAACAATCTTCTAAATGTCTTTTGGTAAACACATGTGTCCAATGCTGTTGGGTGGAATTGCTTAGGAGTGGAATTGCTAGTTTATGAAATATGCATTTATTTTGCTTTCATGAAACTGCCTACAGTTCTACAAAGTGGTTTAATCAATTTATAGTAGTATTTCAAAGTTCTAATTGTTCCACATCTTCACTGACATTTGACATGATATTCTTTTATTTTAGACTTTCTACTGGTAGTAATTTTTATCGTTTTTATATTATACATTTCTAATCCTGTACTCATAACTGTTCTTTAAAAATGTCATTTTATTTACAATTTGAAGCTATTACTCTTTGGTGGCCCTGCCTGGACTATCTCCCATCTCTCCACCTACTTAAATTCTGTGGAGATTCTAGGATGTCTTCCCTTCATCTTCCATTTCTCATTAATCTATCATTTCTTAGAACTCCACTGAAGTTTGATATTTATATTACACTGTTCTCAACCATGTAATGTGTTCACAATAGCAATGCAGCGAGAATGCTCTTGTGGAAGGCAGAGGCTAGATCATACTACCCTTTAGCACCTAGAAAGGTGCACAGAATAGTCAATGTTTAATGAATTCAAGTGAAGTTTCCCTGTGCGTTGAGGAGGGTAGTGCAGGAAGTAGCTTTCTTTGGATAGTTCTGGAGAACGTTATGGGCATGGGAAGAAGATGCTAAAGACAGTAATTACCAGGTAATGCCTGTGTAGGCCTGTCATGGCTGGGGCACAGTGAGGCGGAGACCCTTTGAAACATCAATGGTAATTCAGGAGTTATGAGGATGAAAACAGGCAACAGCCTGGGAGGGAGCAGGACAGATCACCAAAACCTAGTGGTGAAACGGGAGGAGTTCCCTTATCCCCCTGGCAGGGTGTGTGATGGGGGAGTGGCTCCCTTCTTAGGTGCCCTGCTTCTCAAACCCTTAGCCAAAGCATGCAGACCAGCAGGTCATGGGGAGTGTTTTTGGCTCCAACCCCATGGCAGCATCTAGGGTTGAGTGTTTACAGCTGCTGAAGCCGCAGTGGGTGTGTGTTACCGTGTGCTCTTTCAGCTTTGCCATCTGCAGGCGGCTTGCTTTAATCAGCTCAATTAGACCCTCAGCCTTATCACCAGGACAGAGGGCTTTCTGTATCCTGGGTTCTTGCCCTAGTGTACCAGAAAAATCAGAGCACACGTGGGCTCGGTGGATGGGTGCAAGGTTTTATTGAGTGGTAGAAATAGCTCTCAGTGAGATGGATGGGGATCCAGAAGGGAGATGGAGTGGGAAGGTAGTCTTCCCTTAGAGTCCAGCCGATCACCCTCAGCTGAATTCCATGTCATTCAGCCATCGATGTCCTGCCAGTGTCTGCTGGGGTCTGTCGGTGTGCTCTTCTGCTCCTCTGCTCCTCTCAATGTCGAGCCACTTGTATCTGTGCCTGCTAGGGTCTCAGGGTTTTATGGGCACAAGATGGGGATCATGGTGGGCCAGAGTGGTTTTGGAAAATGCAACATTTGGGCACAAAAACAGGAATGCCTGTTCTCACTTAGGTCCGTGAGCACAAGCCTGAGGGTAGAGCCCTAGCCAGGGACCCCACCCTGCTCTACCCAGCACTTCCCTGCCCGCCTCCTGTGTCAGCCGTATCAGTAGAGTCTGGGCCGGGTGGGGTGCTCCTCACCAGTGATATATTGACAGGTGGCAAATGCCCTTCCTAAGAGGAGGTGAGTGTGGACAGTGGACCCAATGTCCTGTATTTATAAAATGATAAAAGATTTTGTAGGCGAAAGTAAAAGAAAGATCCTATGAGCAATAACTTTTTTATGTAAAGCAAGCAAGAACTATATATTTCTGCTTGTAGTACCTGATTTTTTCATATGTACCTATCATAGACATCTTTCTAGGGCAAAGAAATATGTTAGGCTCATGTTATTTCTTAGCCAGATAGGTTTTTGCTGAGGCAGAGAACAGAATTTATGTATATTCTTGCACTTAAAACACTTTGATTTTTTTCTCGATAAAAATGAACATTTAGATGTGAAGAGCCATACAGTTTTGTGAGGTACCATTTGATGAATGCCATTTTCCCCACAGCCTCAGCTTCAGCTTGCCTTTCCCTTTCATGTTTTTCGGCCATGAAACCTCTTTACTCTTTTCTGGCTTATCAATGAAAATGCATGACTAAATTGTTTAAGCTGAATTCCTGGCTTTCTGTGCTGTATATTCCATTTTGTTGGCAATATATTCTTGTGACTTTCCTTCTGTTCACAGCATTTGTGGTAGAAAATTGGTAAATAATTCATTTTGGTTTTGCACTTGCTTTAAAATAGACAACACAGCGGGGCAGAGATATTCGACAGATTATTCTGCTTCTGAAATTATAGCAGAAATAAACAAGATGATTTGCTTCAATGTAATTCATAGTGAAAGAATTAAAAAGAAATACTGTAGCTGTCGGACAGCTAGCTGAACTATCCCCTCCACCCCCTACCTCCAGTGTAATTAGCTTTTGGAGTGATTCCAAATGGCTTCTTTGTTTGTTGTTGTTGTTATTGTTGTTCTTTTGTGGGTTTTTTTTTTCTCATTTTGTTTCGTTTCATTTCGAAACAGGATCTTGCTCTATTGCCCTAGGCTGCAGTGCAGTGGCACAATCACTGCTCACTCCAGCCTTGACCTCCCTGGCCAAAGTGATCCATCCTCTCAACTCAGCCTCTGGACTAGCTGGGACTACAGGTGTGTGCCACCACACCCAGCTAAGTTTTTTAAAAAAAAATTTTGTAGAGATGAGGTCTTGCTGTGTTGCCTAGGCTTATCTCAAACTCCGGGGCTCAAGCAGTCCTCCCAGCTAGGCCTCCCAAGGTGCTGAGACTACAGGCATGTGGTACCATGCCCAGCTCACTGCAACCTCCGCCTCCCAGGTTCAAGAGATTCTCTTGCCTCAGCCTCCCAAATAGCTGGGAATACAGGCGCGCACCACCACACCCAGCTAATTTTTGTATTTTTAGTAGAGACAGGGTTTCACCATGTTGGACAGGATGGTCTCGATCTCTTGACCTTATGATCCGCCCGCCTGGCCTCCCAAAGTGCTGGGATTACAGGCGTGAGCCACCGTGAAAGCATTTTTCTTTTGGTAATATGTAAATAACTATGTTGAGATTGTAACTTCAAAAAATTTTTGTTATATTTGTTTTTTGTCAATACAGTATTGCACATCTAGAAGAAATAAAGAACTGAGGTCAACTTGCAGAGCAAGGCCAAACCGTAAACTCAAAATTAAATAATACATTCTGCATAGCAGTTCCGGATGTCCCATAGTCAAGCCGTAGCTGGAAATAAGATAAGAAAGTGTTACTATTGCAATTCTATTGCCTTTTTTCCATAGTTGAAAAGTAGAGAAAGTGGCATCAAGAACCCCACATGCAAGCCATCTTCTAGTTTCAATAATAATAACTCCGGGCCATCTTGTTTCATCCCTATCCCACCTACTTTCTTTCCCTTCCTCTTAGTCAATTATTTTAAAGCAAACCCCAGACATCATCTTATTTCTTCGTATGTATTTCTAAAAGACGAGCACTCTTAAAAAGTATTACCACAATACTATTATCACACTTTAACCGTGATTGTCTCTAGCCAATTCTGTCTTTATGCAATCAGTATTTCAGTTTATTCTGTGTCCTAAGTGGTTATTTTTAATAGTGGTTTGTTTGAATTAGCATCTAAACAAAATCTGCACTTTGCTTGATAGGTCTCTGAAGTTTCTTTTAATTTGCAAATGCCCTCTCTCTCCTTCTCTTCCCATAATTACAACGTACTTGTTTAAGAATCTGGGCCCTTTGTTTCCCACAGTCTGGATTTTGCACACTGCATCCCTGTGGTGTGATGTGGCACGTTCTGTTGTTTCCTGTGTTTGCTATAAACTGATAATTAGATTTATGACTTGATTAGTTCAGGTTTGATTTTGTTTTTTTCTTTTGACTTCGTAGGCCTGGTGTGTATTTCCATCAGGAGGACATCAGGCTGTTTGTTTCCCTTTCAGTGATGTTAAAGTTGATTAGCAGTTCTAGGCACCTGAGTTAGCCTGATCTAACTATTATAAATAAAGGACCTCATCGGCTTTTCACCTAATAATTTAAGCAGTCACTGATGATCATTGCCATTGATGATCATGCCTAGATCTATTATTTCCTCCAAAAGGGGATAATAGTTTTAAAGTCATTTTTAAGAGCTGGGATGGGACTGAGAGACAGAGCTACCCAATTTTTTCTTCTAAGTTTGATGGTTCACCACTTACCTGAAAAGCTAAGTCATTGAGAACCTTTAGTGGGCTGAAAGGTAGATGGCATCAGCCTGAAAGCTCTGTGAAAAAAGGAGCCCAAAATGATCCAATCACTTTCCTGTGGAGATGGCATTCTCAGGTGACAATTTCGCAGGCCCAAGCCTAAAAGATAAACGGCATTTTTTTTTTTGGCATTTTTTTGTTGTTGTTAAATAACAAAGCCTGGACTTTATCAAACTTTCAGTATATACTATTCTATTTGTATATTACCTTTTAGTTAAAAATTACAACAGAGGGGAAAGAGGTGAACATCATTTAAATAGCCATGCCTCTTTCAACCCATGTCTTTGTTGGGGTTTGAGAATCTGAGCAGTAAATAATCTGCCTCTTGCCCTGCAGCCTGATGGTTGTGGATGATTTTCCTTCCTACCACTGACCTTCAAAGAGTAACAGAGGAGGGGAGGAGAGAACTGAGAAGGTGTTCTAAACCAGTAGCTATTTGTTGACAGGAATTCAGGGTGAACTGACGCTTCACACTGGAAAGTAACTTGGAAATTATCTCATCTAATGTCTTTGCCAATCCAAGATTCCCTCTAAAAGAACCTGACAAATGAGGGAGAACCTTTCTTCACACTCTGTACTCTTACGGTGTTCATCTGTTTCCTTCTCCCTTTTTAATTCAGTATGTCCTATTTTCACTATTGGATTATACATTCCTTGAGGACAATGAATTCATCTAATTCTTCTGTTTAATCCCAAATAAGTTGACAAACACAGTCAAATATGAGCTGAAGCAGTGAACACAGATTTCACTCCATCACTACTGACAGTAGGGGAGGGAGCAGAGCTTCATTCTGATTTGTGCAGAGGTGACTGGGCCTTTCAAAGGGAGAGTGAGGGAGTGGGTGGAGTGGGGTGCTCAGTAGTGTCAGAGAGGTGAAGACTTACAGAGCATTGGTCCTTGTAGATGCGATTAGGCTGACTGTGCCCACTGGCTGACAGTTATCAAAGTTAAAGTTCTGTGCTTCCAGAGATTGGGAGACAGAAGCCCTGTCCTTCCTGATGATTACATTTCATAGGAATGGCTCTCGGGTCCTTGACGGAGATGCTTCTGTGTTGTCAGAATTAAGTATTCACAGTCATATGCACATTTTTGTAAATGCTGTTAAAAAAAAAAAAGGAGGTTGGGGGCCTGTTGTAACATGTTGACTAGAGCAAAGAATAAATTCTCCTGACAGCATTTCTCAGGTAAGCATTTTAATGAGGGGCTGGGGTCATCCCAGGTACACAGCCTTATGCTGAGGCTATGCTAGAGTTTGATTGTCTCCTAATGCAGAGATTTGGACAAAGTTGTTATGTGCAGTTCTCAAGGGTCTAGAACACTGCTTAATAAGTGTGTTGACTGAATGAATTTAAATAAATTCAGTTTTCTCTACCCCCAAAGTGAGGGGAACAACTAGAATGCCTTCCACTTTACCTTAGTGCCTAGTTGCAGCCAGGAAACAGGCATAACACCTCCTCCATCCATTGTCCCTGTGTCCACCTGGCTGTCCTTGTCAGCAAGGACACCTGCAATTTCCCTCCTACCACATATTATCTCCATACCACAAAGATTTTGATTTTTTGAAATAACTCAATATAGATCAGTATAATATAAAAATGATGAAATATTTTCAAATCTACTGCAGAATTCTGGGCACTGTTAAGAAGGGACAGTTCAAATGTCTCTTTTCCTTCCTAGCATTTATTTCTGGTTGTAATATGTTTATTTGTATGATAATTTTAAAATAGATGTCATGGAAATTGTATCTGTATTTGTTCACCATTAAAAGGTCAGCACCTCAGAGTGGCTAGAACCTATTAGATATATCCCAAATCTATCAATTTAATAAATAAATGAGTGAATGGCTTTCCATCTTCCCTTGTCTTCTCTTCCAAGATAACATTGACTGGGTAGAAATGCTATTTAATAAAAATACAGTGACTGAATGCTTACAGAAGGTCATGGTTCTTCAGTAGTGTTTCAGTGATTCTTCTTCTCTTTATAGATTCCTCACCTATTCCTACCTCTTGGCCTTCAACGTGTGGCTTCTGCTTGCACCTGTGACCCTGTGCTACGACTGGCAGGTCGGCAGTATTCCTCTGGTAGAGACCATATGGGACATGAGGAACTTAGCCACCATCCTTCTGGCAGTTGTGATGGCCTTATTGAGCCTGCACTGCTTAGCAGCCTTTAAGGTAATTTTCTCAAAAATAGAATGAACTCTGCATTTGAAGACAGATATTCAATGCCTATAATGTTCTTTTTTGCACAGATGGTCTGGGTGTAAATTGAATCTCCTCTCCTTGTGTATTTAAAGTTTTTGTAGCAGGTAATAACATACCATGGCCACCTTATAGATTTTTTGACTGTTTCTACTAACCCTGTATTGAATCTGAAGCTTAATGTTTGTAAATGAGAAGTTACTGCTGTGGTTGGCTAATTTTCAAATTTATTTGATTTAATATAATGATAAATGAAATTGTGGTAGATAACCTATTTATAAATGCTTAAAATATGGTTAAGACTCTACTTTCATGAATGACTGCCAGAGGTAGTTGGATGATTTCTCCCACTACCTCCCCAAAAAGTATAAAACTGTACAAAATTACTAAAAACAGCTATTTCAAAAATGACCAAAGACCAAAGGCAAATATACTAGTTCATTATCATGCTGCTATAAGGACATACCTGAGACTAGCTAATTTATAAATGAAAGAGGTTTAGTTAGTTCACAGTTATGCAGGGCTGGGGAGGCCTTAGGAAACTTACAATCAGGGCAGAAGGGGAAGCAAACATGTCCTTCTTCACAAGGCGGCAGGAGAGAGAATGATGAGTGCCCAGTGAAGGGGAAAGCCCCTTATAAAACCATTATATCTAGTGAGAACTAACTCACTATCACAAGAGCGGAATGGGGGAAACTGCCCCCATGGTTTAGTTATCTCCACCTGATCCTCACAACACATGGGGATTATGGGAACTACAATTCAAGATGAGATTTGGGTGGTGACACAGACAAATCATTTCAGCAAAGAACCTGAAAATGTTTACTTATGAAAAACTGCTACTGCATTGGGTAATATGCTTTTACCTGAAGGTCTTTCCATCCTGTCAGATCTAGCAGTAAAAATTCATAAGTTTACTTGTTGGAATTGGCTGGTAAACTTTGGAAAGTTTTATGATTTTGGAAAAATTTGGTTTGGGAAAGAAACAGCAGCAAAAATTTAAGGGGAAAGTTTTGGAAGCAAGATAAATATGAAAGGGCAGCGGTAATATACTCTCCATGCATTCATGGCTGTTAAATGACATATGCACAAGCAAAATTAAAAGCCCTGGGAGACTTACTTGCTGCAAGTTTGAATCCATTCTTCAACGCGTACACGAGTTGAGCAACAGAGATTGGAAAATTCACTGGCTTGAGTTATCCATGTATAACCTCTGCCCAAATCATTGGCTGATCACAAAGCCATGTTGGCACAAGAGCAGTCCCCAGAAATCCAGGCAAAAGAAAAAAAGAACTGAGTAATAATTTCAGCATTCTGCAGAGAAACAGATTTTCCAGTTTGAGTCTATGGAAGCTCATCAAATGTATTCAAACAGGAAAATCAACAATTTCAGAAGAACAAAATAGAATCCAGGGTCCCTACAATGTATGACATGCAACACCCAGTTTAACCAAAGATTACTAGATATATGAAGAAACAGGAGTGTGTGATCAAACTCAGTTTTTTAAAAAAATGTCAGTAGGAAATGGAGTAGAATTGAGAATTCAGGGCTAAATCCACACTAATGGGATCAACTGCTTTTTGACATAGTTGTCAAAGTAACTCAATGGAGAAAGGATGGTCTTTTAAAAATGTAGCTGAATATCTGTAAGGAAAAAATACGAATCTTAACCCTTACCTTATACATTATACAGAAATTAATTGTAAGTGGATCATAGTCCTAAACAAAAAAAGTAAATTACACCAAAATTTCTAAAAGAAAAAGAGAAAATCTTTGTGAATTTGACTTAAGCAAATATTTCTTAGAACACATAATGTGAAAACTGTAAAAGAAAAAGTTGATAAATTGGACATCATCAAAATTAAATATTCTTTTCATCAAAAGATAATGTGAATTAAATGAAGAGGCAAGCCACAAATTGGGAGAAAATATTTGTAAAACATAAATCTACAGAGGCCTTGTATCTGGAATATTAGAAGTGCTCTTAAAACTCAATATTAAGAAGGCAAAAACTAAAATGGAGAAAAGATTCAAGTAGACACTGCACAGAAGAAGATATGCAAAGTTTTTAATAAATACATGAAAAGATGCTCAGCATCATTAGTCATTAGGGAACTTCAAATTAAATCCACAAAGAGATACCATTATACTCTCACTATAATGACTATCATTAAAAAGATTCCCAACACTGAGTATTGGCCACTGTGGAGCAACTGGAATCCTCATACATTATGGATGGAAAAAATGATTCAGATACTTTGGAAAAATTTGGAAGTTTCTTAAAAAGTTAAACATAAAATTAAACAGCTCTACCCATCTCCACCTACTAAAACGGAATGAAAACATGCCCATGTGAATATCTTGTCTGTGAATATTCATACAGCTTTATTTATAATAGCAGACAAATTGGGAAAAATCTAATGACCTAACATGCAAATGGACAAACTCAGTGTCATCAATTATTCAGAAATTTTAAGGAACAAACTACGAATACATAAAACAATGTGGACAGACATGGATGAACATGGTGCTAAGTGAAAGAAGCCAGACATATAAGACTGTATACTATATGATATGGTTTGGCTGTGTCCCCACCCAAATTGCATTGTAGTTCCCGTAATCCCCACATGTCATGGGAGGGACCCTGGGAGAGGTAATTGACTCATGGGGGCAGTTACCCACATGCTGTTCTTGTGATAGTGAGAGAGTTCTCACGATATCTGGTGGTTTTATAAGGGGTTTTTTTTCCCTTTGCTCAGCACTCACTACGTCTCCTGCTGCCCAAGGTCCCTGCTTCCCCTTCACCTTCCACTATGATTGTAAGTTTCCTGAAGCCTCCCGAGCCATGCAGAACTGTGAGTCAATTAAACCTGTTTTCTTTATAAATTACCTAGTCTTGGGTATTTCTTCATAGCAGCATAAAAACAAACTAAATACCCTATGTGATTCCATTCATGTGAAATTCTAAAAAAGGCATAATTATAATGACAGAAAACATGTGGGGTTGGAGGTTGACTATAACTTGAAATAACATTTTATGCTTTTAAAAATATGATTGTGGTAGTGAAACTCACCAAAATATATACTTAAAATAGGTGAATTTGTTGTATGGGAACTTTACCTCAAGAAAGTATAAAAAACAATTGAATATTGCAAATAGGTAAAAGGCTGGAATGAATACAGAACTGAAATTTAAACACAAAACATAAAGACAATCCTGAAAATTGAATGAAAAAGAATTTGACGAAATCTTTTTAAAATTGAGGTGAAAGTTATATAACATACAATTAACTATTTTAAAGAGTATAATTTAGTGGGACTTAGTGTATTTACAGTGTTATACAACTGCCAGCACTTTCTAGTTTCAAAGCTTTTTCATTACCCCATAAAACACCCTCATACTTATTAAGTAATCACTCTCAGCTTTCTCCTCCTCCATCCCGTGATAACCTTTAATGTGCTTTCTGTCTCTGTGAATTTGCCTATTCTGGGTATAGAATATAAAAGGAGTGTGAGCCCAAAATGTCTGAGACTGGCCTCAGCCAATTTAGAAAGTTTGTTTTGCCAAGGTGAAGGACACACCTGTGACACAGCCTCAGGAGGTCCTGACTACAAGTGCCCTATGTGGTAGGGGTACGGCTTGCTTTTGTACATTTTAGGGAGACATGAGATATCAATCATACATGTAAAACATACATTGGCTCGATATGGGAGGGCAGAACAACTTGAAGGGTGGAGGCACTTCCAGGTCATAGGTAGCTTTTTTTTTTTTCTTTTTTTGAGATGGAGTCTTGCTCTGTTGCTCAGGCTGGAGTACATTGGTGCATCTCCACTAACTGCAAACTCCACCTCCTAGATTCACACCATTCTCCTGTCTCAGCCTCCCACGTAGCAGGGACTACAGGCGCCCGCCACCACGCCTGGCTAATTTTTTGTATTTTTTTAATAGAGACGGTTTTTTTTTTTGTATTTTTTGTGTTTTTTTGTATTTTTTTGTATTTTTACTAAAAATTTTTTGTATTTTTAGTAGAGACGGGGTTTCACTATGTTGGCCAGGCTGGTCTTGAACTCCAGACCTCAGGTGATCCACCTGCCATGGCCTCTCAAAGTGCTGGGATTATAGGCATGAGCCACCGTGCCTGACCAAAAGTTTTTAATTTTTGTGAAGTCCAATTTAGCTATGTTGTTCTTTTTCTATCATGCTCTTACTGTCAAATCTAAAAATGCATGGCCAAATCCAAGGTCATGAAGATTTATGACTGTTTTCTTCTAAGAGTTTTGTGGTTTTAGCTCTTATATTTAGGTCATTGATTCATTTTGAGTTAATCTTTGGGTGTGCAGTGAAGTAGGGATCCAACTTCATTCTTTTGCATGTGCTTATCCAGTTTTCTCTGCATCGTTTTTTGAAGAGGGTATTCTTTCCGTCCAAACACCTTATTTTAAAGTAACCATCTGATGCATCTTTTTGTAAATGAATTTTATAAAGCAAGGATCATGTAAATAACCATCCTCAAGAAACTCTGGCATGCCAATTAGTTACATAAACTTGAGCTCAAATTTCACCTTGTTAGTAAGGTCTACTTTAACCATCCTATTTAAAATGTAGTCATATACTTTCTACTCCTTTCTTTATCTCCCTTTTACTTTGTAACTCCCTTCACTTCAAGTTCTAAAATACTATATAGTTTGGTTATTTTACTTAATGCCTATTTCTGCCAACTAGAGCATGAGCCCCATGAGGACAAATATTTTTTTCTGTCTTATTCACTGCCATACTAATATCACTAAGAACTTGCCCCACTCAGTATTTATTACCTAAATTTTATTTATTATCTAAATTTGCCACTCAGTATCTATTATCTAAATGAATAAAACTACAAAAAGTTAGCCATTCTGTTCAATTAGATTTTAGCCTAGAGAATCTTTTCTTGTAAGACACATATCTAAAGGCTTGAAAAGCACCGTGCTCAACAGCTGCATGAAATATTTAGGGGTGAATATGAGGTTTGTTTTATTATTATCTGACCTTAGCTCATGGATTGGCACGCCTGCTCTATTGTAACTGATCTGCCAGAGCACATATAGTGGAGCCTGAATGGGTATGTCAGAAAGGGTTTTTCTTGACTTTTTCCCAGCTAATTAAGGGGACTGGCGATTCCCCACTGGCTGTCATCTCCATCAAGTGTGTTAAACATAAGCTCTCATGATGGCAGTAGACCCTGCACACAGGCAAGTCTTGGCCCTCCCCAGAGTGTCTTTGATAACATGATGAATGAATGGAAACGTCCTCTGTGAAGGGCTGTTAATCCTTTTATTTTAGGGAGTTTGTTTCAAAATCACTTTAATGAATCCTAAAAAATTAGCAGAACATTCCAGCTGTGGGGATAGTTAAGATTGAGCTCTTCTGTCATGGCTTTCATCTTGAAAATTCTTTGCAACCGTTTAACTAGAGCCTCTGGCAATTCTTGGCCACTTACACTCTCCACATTTTCTTCTTTCAGAGGTTGGAGACAGAGCTTTGCTCACGTTTTTGTGGCCTGGTTTCGCTTTTCTAGATCTGCTTACACACCAGAAGGGAGATAGGAATCAGGCCTTAGAGTCAGGTTCTCCTACTAGTTAGTAACCTCTCGAAGTGGGAATAATCCTGTTTTGGGTCTGTGTGATGATGAACTACTAAGGACATGATGGTAAGGGCTTTGACTCTGAGGCAGTAAACAGGAGGATTAAACTTTTATGAACATAAAGGTCATGCTTTATGGACATTGTTCTGTGTTAAAAAGAAAAAATAGATGAAATGTTTATAATAATGTCAGCAGAATAAGCACAGGTCGGTCCACCTGGAATATTTCCAAATGAGTTGTGTACTGAATCAGCAAGTATCAAGCTGAAATTATTTTATAATCCCTGATTATATCCATAAATTTTGAGATAGCGAAGCTATATATTACCAAGAAAAATACTGAATAAACAAGCATATGCAGTGAGTCCAGAGATTCGTGGAAAAATCTTTCTTTTATTTTCACCTTTGATTGATTGTCAATCATAGAAAACAACCTTGGCATATGTTCTTTGTAGCTTCACTACTTTTTCCTCTGCCCTTGTCTTAATATTGATTGAGTGCCTTTTGGTTGCTGTGATTAGCACAGTGAACAAAATGAAAGTCCCACCTGCATGGAGCTTACACTTAAACACTTAAAATATGTCTTGATATGTCAAATATTAGGTGATGTGAAGAGGTCAGGGCTGGCCTCACAGATAAGGTGACATTGGAGTAGAGACATGAAGGAAGTGAAAGAGTGAGCCATGTGGCTGTTTGGGGAAGAGCATTCCAAGAGCAGGGAAAGCCAGTGCCAAGGCCCAGAGGCAGGAAAGTACTGGACCCATCACAGACAGTAAGGAGGCTGAGATGGCTGGAGCCAAGTGGGCAGGGTACAGCCATATGAGTTGATATCAATGCGATTAGGGAGTGAGTGTGTGCGATACTGTGTGTGATACCATGCGTGCACAGAATATCAAACCTCTATCTTTTTAAGCCTTCGCCTACTTTCCTTTCCCTTGCCATACTTCTTCCACTTGGCCTCTGGCCCTGTTTTGTTTAGTTTTCTTCTTGGTGGGCCCAGGAGGAAATAAGACTAGAGAAAGGAATTCAGGTCCTTGCTGGGCGCAGTGGCTCACGCCTCTAATCTCAGCACTTTGGGAGGCCAAGGCGGGTGGGTCACCTGAGGTCAGGAGTTTGAAGCCAGCCTGGCCAACATGGTGAAACCCTGTCTTTACTAAACATATAAAAAGTAGCTGGGCGTGATGGTGGGTGTATGTAATCCCAGCTACTCAGGAGGCTGAGGCAGGAGAATCACTTGAACCTGGGAGGTAGAAGTTGCAGTGAGCTGAGATTGTGCCACTGCGCTCCAGCCAGGGCAACAGAGACTCCATCTCAAAAAACAAAAACAAAAAAAAGACAGAGAATCCAGGTCCTTTAGCTGCTTCTGTGTGTGTCTATGGAGCGTAGGAGGGAGGAACTGAGGGAAAAGGACAGCCTTAGAGTCACTAGAGATTTGTAAGACATGCATATCTTGCTTTTATTTTATTTATTTATTTATTTTTGAGCTGGAGTCTTGCTCTGTCGCCCAGGCTAGAGTGCAGTGGCACAATCTTGGCTCACTGCAACCTCCGTCTCCCGGGTTCAAGCGATTCTCCTGCCTTAGCCTCCCGAGTAGATGGAATTACAGGTGACCCCCAATGTGCCTGGCTAATTTTTGTATTTTCAGTAGAGACAGGGTTTCGCCAAGTTGGCCAGGCTTGTCTCAAACTCCTGACCTCGTGATCCACCCGCCTCAGCCTCTCAAAGTCTTGGGATTATAGGCATGAGCCACAGCTCCCGGCCTCTTTTAGTAATATTAACCAGCTTTTGTTGCATCATTTTGGGCAATATATATGCTTATAATCTTTGTTTCTTCTCCAATTTACCAAAAACCTTCTTCTTGCTTCCTATTTCATCATCAACCAGGACACCAGGTAGGTAGAGGTGGGAGCATACTCTTTCCTAATACATTTGTATTTTACTTATTTGCATTTTATTAACATTTCAGTAATTAACTTTATAAAACTACAAATTAAGGCATGTAAGACAAATTAAGTCATGTAAAACAGAAGGTGTGTCATCTGCCAAAACCAACCCCCACAGCCTGCTCTTCATAGGCCTCCGTTGAATATCTGTTCCTCTACATTTTTGTGACTATGGGAAACAAAAACAAATTCTTTCTTTTTTAGAAGTAAGTTAAGCTAGACACCATTAAACATTGCAGACTATTCCGGGCCACTTCCATCTCTAGTTGAACTATTTCTATGGGTAAGCAACTCAAAGAGTAGATGTTTTACTTTTGGCAAGATCTTGTCCAGAATTGAGTGGGAGAGGCAGAATACAGAATCTAAATGTTCCTTTCTCTAGAAATAACCACACAATGAATTTAGAGATTGTTTCTAGTTTGTCCTATTTTCAGGCATACGAAATTTAAGACCTCATGGAGTAGTTTATTATTTATCATAGAAGAGCTCAGTTGGCATCTTTGAAATTTAAGAGTAGAATTTATCTCGTTCTGTGCCTCTCCTTCATCTCCTCCTTCTACTCACACACCATTCATTCTCTAGAAAGGCATTTGAATTTATATTACATAATATAGAGAACAATCTAGAAATTTCTTACTGGATCGAATTGTTTTTAACAATGAATTTTAAAGTGAACTAATTTGCTCTGACCCTTTGTGATGAGAGTAATCACTGTGGGAATGCATGTACAGTTAGAGATAAAGGATATTTAAGCCACGAAGGCTGAATATTCCATTCTTTTTTTATGAATAGTGAGTGTGTATGCCCCAGGAGAACCATGGCTGAAAATGCACTTGAGTTTTTCTTTATGGCTCTTACAGACTTTATGTTAGACTGTTGACGTGCAATAAAAAGTGACATATATCAGGAAAGTAGCCAGTCTAATTTGGATTATTTAGAGCAGTTAATACCATTAGTCAGTCCTATTCTTTATAGTTCCCAATTTCCCATGTTCCTAATGTGGTTTCCCTGCATTATAGAGGAAACACCATTAAATTATATTTAAGAGTAATTTATTTGGTATTGGTTCTTTATTACATTCTCACAGAGTGTCTTGAGATTTTAAGGTATTTTTATACCTTTTATAATCTTGTAGCATACTTGTAAAAGGAAAACATGAGAGAAAAAGAGGTGGGCTACTGATACCTGACTTTCTTCTTCTTCTTCTTCTTATTATTATTATACTTTAAGTTTTAGGGTACATGTGCACAATGTGCAGGTTTGTTACATATGTATCCATGTGCCATGTTGGTGTGCTGCACCCATTAACTTGTCATTTAGCATTAGGTATATCTCCTAATGCTGTCCCTCCCCCCTCCCCCCACCCCACAACAGTCCCTGGAGTGTGATGTTCCCCTTCCTGTGTCCATGTTTTCTCATTGTTCAATTCCCACCTAATAATAGCCTCAATCATGAGATGTCTTTTGAGAATGAACGTTGGGCAGTGGAAATCCTGTCTCTCCCCTCCCCTCAGCTCATAGGTATGGGTTTCAGGGGTTTGGTTTTTATTTGTTTTTTAAATTTTTAGTAGGGTGATAGTTTTGCAACCAACACAAATCACAGGCTGCAGCACTGAGCCCCAGAAAACAAGCCAAATTTTCATGTCCACGTGGGGAAAAATCTGCAACCTGACTGTTAGAGGTGACGACTAGCAACAACTTGGTGGAAATGGAGGGTGGGGGTGGGGTAGGGCTAATGCAGCTCCTCACTCAGGGAGGGCCTTCTCATCTCAGGGATCTCCCTTCATGCCTGTTCTCATCCTTGCTTTGGATTTACCTCCATGCTGGTCCATGTCACAGCTCCCATCAACCTACTCACAACACCACACAGAGCTGATAAACAGAGACTGTCATCCTGTGAGCTCTTTTTAAATGAAATTCCCACACATCTCAACAAGAAGGTAAGATCAAAACGAAAGCCACTATTGGAAAGTGATTATTTGCATATTGGCATCCTCACCTCATTCCAAAAAGGACTTGGAGCAACTTATGAGAATAAACACAATACGATAGAATAGACCAAGAAATGGCAAACTTTTTTTAAAAAAAAGAACAAGATAGTAAATATTTAGAGCTTTGCTGCCCATGCAGTCTTTCACAGCTATTGTTTCATCATTGTCACATACATTTTTCAATCCCTGGGGTACAACATTGTACTACCATAGATCCACATGGTTGAACTGAACACACTTGCTGATCTCTGGAAATTATTTTGCATTTAGCCCAGCCAAATAATAGGTTATGGTATTATGGCACAAGGATCACTAAATTCCAGAATAGCAGTTATAAACCTGGTAAAATAAGCAGCATGTTTTAATATACTGAATGGTAAAATAAAATTGAACTTGGGGAATAAAGATTGCATTTAATAGTGAATGGCTCTATGTCAACACGGATTTTTCTTTTTTCCTCTGGCCTACATTCCTCTTTTCAGTTCCCATTCTCTGCAGACAGCACATTCTCTATTCTTTTTGTAACCTCAATTCATGAAAATCCTCTTCATGCTGTTATAGATCCAATCTTTCTAGCCCATTTACAACCCATCCAGCTTGTTCTGCCTGGAGACCACTGCAGTATTGGATAGATGGACCCTGATGATGCCTTGCCATGGTCCTTCTGACCCCGACCACCAGTGCCATGAGAGTAGCCGTCGTATGAGAAGCTGTTCCGTCTGAGACTTGACCAGCCCAGTTGATGCAGCCTCTTCTCCCTGCTCTCAGCTGGCTTCTCCACCTGCCACCTTTTTCCTATGCTGATAATGTTCTGCTATGTGGGTCGCAGTTTTCCAGCTCAGTAGTTTTAGTCAACTTTGGCGCACAGGCCATGCTCCAAAGCTGAGATTTTCCTTCATATCATCTTTCTGATGAGAGTTTGAAAATGAGTTCACCACTTCATTTGACGCAGTGTTAGAAAATAGAGAAGTTGGATCTGTACCTCATTTTAAAATGGAGCATATTTAAAGATCCATTGTACTGACCTTCCCACATACTTTGATGTCATTACTTTACCATATGTGATACATACTGTATCAGACTTATGATTGTCATTCGATTTCATTTGGTAGTCTCATATTAAATTCAATAATTAATTTAGTTCACTTTAAATTTACCACCAATCTCAAGTGGGAGCCAGTCCCGTCTGTGTTCGGGGTAGCCCCTGCATGCATGTTGAGTTGTCTTGCCCAGATTCCAGATTGAGAGTCCTGAGGGTGGGAGGAGGGAAGGCTGTGGAGGGGAGTGATTAGCAGTGACCTGAGTCTGAGGCCAGACTCTGCCAGTGCATAGCTGTGTGAGCCCCTCTCTGATCCTCCCTGCACCAACTGTGGTTGGACCAGGGCAAGCCACGTGAAACACTCAGTATGGAGGCTGGCACATGAGGAGCTTTGTGTTGTTGCAGCATCATGAAATTCTCACAGCTTAAACCCAGGAGTACAATGAGGGATCCTGTCTCCATTTTGTAGAAATATCTGCCTTCATAAAAAGAAATCCAGTTGACTGCCTTTTCTTGAGTTGATATATTTCAAAGTCCAGGCATGCTTCCATGACCAGAATCTATGTTTGATACTACTATTGCTTATAAGAGTTAATGCTCTCCTCCCTACCTCCCTTCATCCTTTACCTTGAGTGACAGTGAGCTTCTTTAACTTCTTGACATAAGAGGTAATAGTAGTAGCACACTTTTAAGTGCAGATTTTAAGTGCAGAAGCATAGTTTTGGAAGTTAGTATGTTCAAATGTAACAGAAGGGCAGAATATAACATAAAATCACCCTGTTAAAACTGAATGTGTATCAAGGGTAAGGAAGAATGGGAAATTTAGTGACTTATTTACAAATGGCTATTGCAGCTGTCACCTAAAGCTCCAGACTTTAGAAACTAGATTATGGATGTCTTTAGTGGTATTTGAAAATTTCATGAAAATAGTCAGGATTTAAGAAAAAAATCATTTTTGTTGTTGCTGTTCATAAAACATCATGCTACCATCGCGGATTTCTCCATTCCCCTCAGTGTCAGGGGTTGGAACAAAGTGGACACTAGAAATGCAGCCCTTTCCTTTGTTCAGCAGCTACCTGAAATTCAGTGGCCCTTGAGCAGTCTTACCAAGACCTGCCTTTTTGTCAATTATTAATATGTCACCTGTAAAATCATTCTCCTTGTTCTGGAGCTGAAACTTTTACAGATCCTCTTTCCTCGTGTCATGTGTAATATACCATTCAGTTGTACCTGGAGTGCTCTGCTTGGCTTTTGATCTAGGCCTGGCAAAAGTTTTACACATCACTAAATCATTTGTCTTTTTCTTTGCCTTCACAGGACAGTTACATTTTTACAAGTCACACTATTTAGTAGGAAAATGACTTACCTACCCCTCTTTTATTTACCCCTCAGTTGGAAGACTCGCTGAGTTCATTAGTCTTAGATAGTTGTATAATGGAAAAAGAAGTTATCAGACATCACTAACAGCTTTAGTTTTTTTTCCCCTGATTTGTGTGCTTTGTGATTCTCAGTGAGAATTCATAGTCTATATCATTATTTGCTTTTACTCAAAGCAAGTGCCACCTTTTGAGAAGGAATCTTAATTTTTACATTTGTTATTTCTCATAATGATTCATATTTTCATAAAAACAGTTCATTAACACTTAGCAGACAATGCTTCTGATTGTTGTTAAACTGTTACAAAGGTCAGAAGATATTTGTGTAACATCTAGAACCATTCTGTCCCTTCCATTTCCATCTAGAACGTGAAATTTCTATTTAAAGGAGCACAGCTTTTTCCATCTTGTTCTGAGAAAACTCTGAAATATGTAATTAGGAGTCCCAGAGATAAAAGCAGCTAAAACAAGTCCCTCTAGACAAAAAGCCTACCGGAAACACAGAGGAGACTGTAGCGATTGATTGTCAGATTCTTTAGGTGATTAGCTGTAAGTGCAATGCCCAAGGGGCCTATAAAGGGAGTGAAAGGGCGATAAATACAACCCTGGGAAGAATCATCCCTCCATCAAAAAAAAAAAAACCTAAAATTCCTTGTTTTTACATGTACATTGCCTAAGGAGGAAGCATAGAGTATTAGAAAGAAAACAAGTTTGTAATATGAGCTTTAATGTTTATATGTCTACATTATTACAGAACAAAAACATTGGTATTAAAAAATTTATTTTTCACCTGTAATATAATAAAAATAAGTGAAATAATATATGTAGGACCTAGGATTGTTCAAGAAGGCAAGTGTCATCTATATACATGCATCTCCACACTATAGTCTCAAATTCAACATTCTGAAGTTTAACTTCTGACTTTACCCATTCAGTGTGTTGCCTCAATGGCATTTTTCCTCTCAGTGCATTCTGCTAGTTGCCTCAGCCAAAATTTGGGGGATTTCCTTTTTTCTCTTTCTCTGTCTCAAATTTCGTATCTCATCCATCAAGAAAATTCTGTCAACCATATTTTCAAAATGCATCTAGACACTGACAGCTTCTCACCACCTTCACTGCTTTTACCCTGTCCAAGCCACCGTCATCTCTCATTTGAATTATTGCCATAGCCTTCTAACCGGTCTCCCTGCTTCTACCCTTGCGCCAAGGCCCAGTCTATTCCTCAACAGAGTGGCCAGGGTGATTACTTCAAAATGTAAGTCAGATCATGCCCTTCTTGTGTTTAAAATCTTCTGGTGGCTCCTTATTTCTCTGACAGCAATAGTCATCCCCTTTATAATGACCTGACAGGTTCTACATGTGCTGGTCCCATCCAACCCCCACTCCATTATCTCCCTTGCTACTTCCTGAACTCATTTTCTACTAGGAAATAAGTATTGTGGCTGACTCCTTCATCTCCTCCAAGTCTTGCTTGATTGCCACCTTCTCAGTGCAGCCTACCATTGTGTTTAGAATTGTCCTCCATTTCTTGCCCACCTTAATCTGTATATTACAGATACCCCTTACCAGGCTCGCTGACTCACTTTCTCATGGTCTCTTTCTCTCTTTTCCTCTCTGGAAAGGCAGGGTTTTCTTTCTGTCTCTCTCTCTCTCTCTCTCTCTCTCTGTCATCTGTTTTGCTTACTGATGTTTTCCCAAGAGCCTAGACTAGTACCTGGAAAATACAAAAGAGATGGGAGTGATTGATTGCTAAATTCTTTAAGTGTTTGCCTGTAAGTAAGTACAGTGCCCAAAGAGACTATCTTTTTAGATGGCAATGAAACATATCTGTTGAACGAGTGAATAATCAGTGACCAGGTTTTTCCAAGAGAACCATTGATGAGGATGGGAAAATTTTCAAGAGTGCTTTGACAAAGCACGTAACCTGGGGTGGAGGTGTCTGATGAACCTTCGTCATCTGCCTGCTCCTTGTACTTTGTATCTCTTGTAGGCAGATGCATGACTAATTGCATGACTAACTGGAGTGAGCCGTCACATACCCAGTGGTGTGATGGAAATGGAAACTGATCTTAAAAACTGACAAAGTTTTTTGAAACAAGCAGAAGAAATATGTAGGGAATATGTAGGTATAGGACAGTGCATTTGGAGAGGAAAAACATAGTGGTAAACAGTAAGATAAAACATCAGAGATTTAATTGACCACTCATTGTTTCAAACAGTATTAAGAGTATAGAGAATAAAGAAATAAGACGATCCAGGGTGCCTTGAAGAGCTTGGTTTTCTCCATTTCCATCGCATCCACCCCACCCATGAGAATATCATCTTTATAAACACTGATATGGTTTAACGATGCCAAGAAGCCTTCCTGTGCTCAGGATTTATCTCAGCTGGAGCCAAGACTGTGCAGATAGATGGCTTAACAAAGTTCTCTAACTGTATAGTGATTTTTAGTGTAGAAAATGGCCATCAGCTATTCATCTCTACAAAGGGCTGAGCAGCAGAAAATGTATTTTTTTTTTTTCGAGACCAAGTTTTGCTCTTGTTGCCCAGGCTGGAGTGCAATGGCGTGATCTCGGCTCACTGCAACCTCTGCCTCCCGGGTTCAAGAGATTCTCCTGCCGGGCGCGGTGGCTCACGCTTGTAATCCCAGCACTTTGGGAGGCCGAGGTGGGCGGATCACGAGGTCAGGAGATCGAGACCACGGTGAAACCCCGTCTCTACTAAAAAAATACAAAAAAAAAAATTAGCCGGGCGTGGTGGCGGGCGCCTGTAGTCCCAGCTACTCGGAGAGGCTGAGGCAGGAGAATGGCGTGAACCCGGGAGGCGGAGCTTGCAGTGAGCCGAGATCACGCCACTGCACTCCAGCCTGGGCGACAGAGCGAGACTCCGTCTCAAAAAAAAAGAGATTCTCCTGCCTCAGCCTCCCGAGTAGCTGGGATTACAGGCGCCCACCACCATGCCTGGCTAATTTTTGTGTTTTTAGTAGAGACGGGGTTTCACCATGTTGGTCAGGCCTTGAACTCTTGACCTCAGGTGATCCACCTGCCTCAGCCTCCCAAAGTGCTGGGATTACAGGTGTGAGCCACCGCACCTGGCCCCAGAAAATGTATTTCAACTGTAGCATGATGGCCATAGATGAGATCAGTGAAATTGTGTTTGCCAGACAGCGGGTTGATTTTTGGGGGGTAGGTTATAGAAACTCCTAAAGTGAGAACTTTTCTTAACTTCATTCTGCTAGAGCAGTTTGTACCAGCATTTCTCAAAATATGTCACAGCATCATACAGACCATTAAGTAAGGTTACTCTAAATAAAGATTCTACAGTTCTGTATTTCACAAGCACTAGGTTTCAAAAAGTTAAACATATTTCTTTACTGGGGGGCTTCACAAAGCCTTTATGTTGCTCTAAGCCTTGTGAGTTTCCAAAAGGGGTGTATCATGAATGGCATTCCTTAAACTTACTTGAATTTGGAACCCCTTTTTAGGGACTTCTTGTGGATAAGTGTTCTTGCAAAGTGCTTTGGGAAGTATCGACTTTGATATACAAAGGTGCCTGGGTCACTGGACCTTGAGAGTTCATTTCTGGGCAATGTTTAAACATTTCCTTGCTTGCCTTCTTTGTACCTCCAAAAACAACTGCCACCACAGCATCAACAAAAACATTTTCATATTATTACCTTTTTAGCAATACCACCTGAAAAAGGATTCCTTTGAAACCATTCCTTTTATAGTTTCCAGCAAGGCAACAGTAACCTAAGACCTTGAAACAAATTATATTTTTCATTCTATGGAGGCTGTAATCAGAAATGTGTATATAGATGTTTGATACAACAGTGTCTGTGACTGCTGGGAGTCCTGATGGATGAGGGACCCTGCAAGGCCGTTCATGAAATGTTACAGTTTGGGGAGGCAAGTTTCACCTAGAAGAGTTCATTCATTGGTAGATTATTAATAAGTGGCAGTTTCCAAAGCAAGACCCAAGTAGCACCATATATATCTCTCCACATGTATTTTTTCTTTTAACTGAAATAAGTTAAAAACTTGTATCTTCACCTGCTTAACATGATTTAAAAGAAGGCACTCGAGGGAGTTTTCTTGGCCTTCTCTAAGTAGAAAGTGAGATGTGGCTGCCTCAGGACGTTGTTACATGCACCTCAGCGGAAACCTTTCATGGAAGGTTCTTACAGGAGAGCTGGAGGACAGAGAAAGGACTTCCTGGAGCTTCCTGAGAAGCCAGCGTGTGACTGCTAAAAAATGGCTGCACTTTTAACAGAACTTCTTCTCAGACTTGCTCTCATTTTTGTATCCCATCTGGTTTTAATTGCCACAGGCCACCAGTATTTACAAAAGAACCTGGCAACTTTAAATGGCCGAATTGGCCCTGTTAGCTTATAATCCAGGACTCTGGCATTTGGTATGAAAAAGTGATTAATTGGAAAGAACATTTATGAATGGCAGCTTCCCTGGCATTGGCTTGAAAATTCTCTCCATTCCAGTCCACCACAGTTCCTTCTGATTTGGGTGACTTTGGCCAGTGAGCCCTATTTTTCTGCCTGTTATAGATGTTGGTCCTCACAATGACAATGTCTTCACTTGGGGAATAATTTATTGCCAAGGCTTGTTGAAGAAACAAGTTTGTTCTTTGTTTCTTTGTCTAAAACATTTTATTTTCTACTCCCTTGTGAGACTTTTCCAAGAAAAATATAACTCCCAACTAGCGAATATTGGATTAACTTCTTACTTTTATCTGTATGTCAAGCCTCATATAGATCATATAAACCTTCTTGTCTTTTATATACACTTGAGATATTTGGACTGTTGTGCTTTGGTGAAAATCAGTCTTTTTATGCATGCATCTCCCATGCTCTGAAATGGTGAAGATAGGTGTGTGCCTGTCTGAACTCAGAAAATTACAAGCATTTGATACCATTTCCAAACATAGGGACCTTTGTTTCCATCCTTTGCTAAATTTCATTAGTCCATTAAATTCACCCTTTTAAGCCATGGCAGGTAGGCTGTTTGAAAACACAGTTCAAGGTGAAGGAAGAGCATTATTCCATCATGTCAATTATTCGTGTAAAGAGCCTTTTAACCATCTTTGTGGAAACAAAATGATCCATCAGGATTTTATGACCATATGTTTCAGAAGTAGGGATGTGGGTCTTGTCCAATGAGATGTGACATGTTTTGATTATAGAAGATATTTTGATTTTGGATGAGTACATTGACAGATAACAGGAATCAAATCTACCACGAATAGTAATTCCTCTAGAAGTTCAATCATACAAGCAAATCTCATCTTTTTTTCCTCTTTCTTTTACCTCTTAAGAGAAGACTTACTACACTTCTTGTTATATTCATGTGTAGTATCCTTGAAGTAAGCCAAACATATCTCTGTAGTTTGATAAAGTAGGATGGATGATTATCTTTTGGAAGTGCTGCTCTAAAACATTTAGATCTTCATTAGGAGAGTGAAACTGTGTGGACTTTTTTATGGCTCTTTCTCCTTATTAATTTTAGATTATAGAACAAAGGGACGGTCTTCTATATGACAATTCCAAGTGGATAGATGAATCATGTATTTTGGTGACTGTGACTTGCTTTGTGAAAAAGTAAAACATTTTTTCACTTTCTTAACAGAAAAGAAGTGATCATCCTGCTTTGGAAGACTTTGCCTGAGGGATGTCTTCTTAACAGAAACATTTGAGCTATAGTCATAGGTAGAGGACCACTTCTCCCAGGCATGGATATTTCCTATTTTCCTAGGAACAAAATGGTTTATGAAAATGTATCTGATTTATCATTTTCCTTTCTTTCTTCCATTTCATCAAAGCTAGATTCATTCGTGGCTTTATTGCATGTTTAAATCCATCTTGGGTCTTCATTGAATCCTCAGAGAGGGGATAAAATGATTAAGCGCTCCTACCTCTCTTCCGCACTGGGTCCCCTTATTAAGTTAGAGTTCTTGACCTAGGATTCTGTGGCATTACTTGTGCCACAGTCATCTCTATTTTGCCAATCAAAGCTGGATGTGGTAAGCATGATGCTTCAAAGCCCTGACACCTATGCAGCTGGCTGTCTCTCTCCACCGCCTACTCAGACAGGTTCCCAGCACATGGCTGAGCTTTTGCCCAGATGTTCTCTGTTGGTTCTCACAGGCACCCATCTAGTGCCCCTCAGGCCACGGCCTCCCACTGAAGTCACGGATGTCAGGTGGGGGTCCTAGGTGTACCTCACTCAAGCCCCCCTTTCTCTTGAGTCACTCCATTAGCTTAGATCTCAATGCACATGGACACATATCTCTTAGAGCAGCATCACTCTTCTGTTTCCAAATCCATCTGCCTGAGTAAATACTATGACAGATATGTTACAAGATTAAGTGATGATCACAGTGTTACATTCCTGGAAAATTCATCATAAGCAGTGGAATATTATAGAAAGAAGCTTAGAACAATAACAAGTTAGGAATGTGTGTAGATTTAAAATTTAGAAGGCCTTTGACCCACTTACCTGGATACTTAACTTATTCATTGAACCCCTGTGGTCACTAGAATGTGGATGCTCCTTCACTTTCCTTACTAAGAAGGGCAGTTTCATTACAGTATTTGATTTCATATGTCAGAAGTGATTATTGTCCACCCCTCAAGCTCTCTCAGATATAATATCGACTTACAAGTCAGTAACTAAGATCAGTCAAATAAATTATGTTTTAACCCACTGTGATCAGAGGATATATATATGTCCATTCTTTCAGAGGGTGGGTGTCAAGATGAGTGGATGAGGCCAGGTGCAGTGGCTCATGCCTGTAATCCCAGCACTTTGGGAGGCTGAGGCAGGCAGATCACTTGAGGTCGGGAGTTCAAGACCAGCCTGGCCAACATGGTGGAAACTTGTCTGTACTAAAAAAATACAAAAATTAGTCGGGCATGATGGCACATGTCTGTAATCCCAACTCAGGAGGCTGAGATGGGAGAATTGCTTGAACCCAGGAGGTGGAGGTTGCAGTGAGCCGAGATTGTACCACTGCACTCCAGCCTGGGCGACAGAGCAAGAGCAAGACGCTGTCTCAAAAAAATTTTTTTTTTAAAGGAGATGAATGGATGAACCATTTCAAACCATTCACACATGCATTCAGAGGACTTGACAAGAAATACGTCTTCTGTGCCATAGATCCTGTTGCATCCCTGTAGAGTGTAGAATGCAATCTTGTGCTTGCATTTATCTGGCAAAGTAAACCAATAGCACCCTCTGTTAGAGGTCCTCAGCAGTGTCTCACTTGGCCACCTCCAGTTGCTGGGACATATCTGCCTTCAGTGTGTTTCTGCTATGAAATCAGATGGTAGAGAAGGCTGAAATCCCTCCCCACACTTGGCATTAACTTTGGATACCAAAGCCACGTGGACTGTGGGAAGAGGACAGGCTTTAGAGTGACTCAGACCTCAGTTTGAAGCCCTTGCTTCTTACTGATTGGATCAACTAAGAGAAGTCTGTCATGCTCTCTGGCCCTCAATTTCTTCACTTACAAAAATGGGGATAATTATACCTACTTTGTAATATTATCATGAGGTTTCAGTGGGCCCATTGAAGTCAAGTGTCTGGCATATGGTATGTGCTTGGAAGATACTTGTTTTTCCTCCATCCTCTACCACTTGCAACTTACTGGGTGGCTTTTATTGCGCCGCGCCCCCCGCCCCATCTGTGTGAAACACACATATAGTAATTTGTAAGTTAAACCGGACTTTCGAAGACGTCTTCGCTTACAGCTCTCCTTCATCTCTTTAGTCCTCATCACACTTTTTAAATTCAATACATAGCTTTCTAATGCCTTTTCCATGTTTGTTCAGAACCACAGAAATAAAGAAAGTTCATTTCTGACTTTTTCTATGTCATCATAAATTCCTGTAATAGTTGCATTCTAATCAGGGAAATATTTCTTCACCAACATTTTTCTAATTTACTTAATTACCTTATCTCCTCACTAGTGCTTGCTTAAAGTGAATAGAAATTTTTGCACTGGACTGATATTTTTCAATAAAGTGCCTTCTAAAAGGTTTTTGCTTTTATTTTTTAAACATTTAAATACACACTTATGCAGAATATAACTTACATTCCCAAGTAAAGTTAGGAATTAGTTTATTCTCAGTTAGAGTAAAGCAATCCGAGAGCTTCATGATTCCTCCTTACTTAACTCTGAAAGGTAATTGCTGTTGTGAGATAAGAAGTTTTAATCTCAGGAACTGGTGTTTGCAAGAAGGATCAGACTGTTGATTAAAAACAAATCAAAAGGCTCTGTGCAAAAAAAAAAAAAAAAAAAAAAAATGAAGTTCAGAACCAAAGACCAGAAATCTAAAATGTCAGTTTATAAATCCTCTGATTTTAATCGGCCTTCGGTGCTCTGTTCATTATGGCATCTGGCAGTGCCTCTTGGCAAAGAAAGTTTGGCATGGGAAAAAGCAATGTTTCAATTGGCTTGGGGAAGACATGAAGTATACAAGTCTACTTTTGTCTCTGAGGGGGTATAATTTCTTCATTCATTTCCCCTTTTAAAAATTTACTCCCTGTGCATTTATGAGTAAATTTTAGAGCTCAAGAAAGTGAGGAAATGGTATCACCAGCCTGAACCAACTAGAGAGTGTGGGTTGGCAGCTCTGCTGTTGAGATCCTGAACCTGAGCCATTTTCTGTCCCAACTCAGTGTATCACATTATTTTCAGACAAGAGGAAAAAAATGTAAATGGCACCTTTCCATGTCTACATTTGAGATGTGGGTTGTGCTCATGTCACAGGAGGACTGTCCCTAAACATCTCGCAGTGTGGCCTTGTGACCACTGGGGCCTGAATCAGGGTCCCTTTCACCAAGGTCCCTTTTACCAAGGTGTGTGGCAGCTGTAACAGCCCCTGAGAATCGGCTTTAACTTTTCTTACTCTTTTTACCCATAAGACTGCCGCAGGATTCCCTTTGTCCCCACATTACTGTCATGGAGCTAAGATTCTAGATCTTGTTTGAGTCCTAAGAAGTGGTCTGTTGCATTTAATCATTGTCATAGCGGTGAATGCTCAAAACTTCCTCCTCTCCAGCTACTGAGAAATTGGTTTCAACCCCATTTGCCAGATAACAGAGCTCTCTCAGATTGATGTTGGTCTTTACTATTTCAATATAACATTTTACATTTTTTATAGCCTCAGTGGCCTTAAACAGGGTGCCTCACTCAAGGGCTGAAACATAATGGAAAGACTGTGATGTACAGGACCAAGCCAGGGGTGTGCTGGGGCTGGCTCCTAGCAGCTCACACCAGCCCGAGCTCTGATTCTTTCTTGGAGTCCACATTTCTGCCCCACGTTCTCACTCTGCTGGTCAATCCATCAGAGTCCTGGCAGGAAATACATGGTGCGGCCAGTGAGGTGATTGAAGAGAGTTTATGAAAGGACCATTTGCGGTGATGTGGGTAGTAGTAGAGGATCCACGTGTGATGGTGACACCTACTAGATGGCTTGAAGGGGCAGAGGGGGGAACAGCCACCCAGCACCTGCTGAGAGCTGTCGCCATGGAGAGAAATCCAACAGGAGCTGTGCTTGTAGATAGGCGAGCCTGGCTACTGCCAGAGTTGGAGGTGGGAGAGGCCGTTAACATTTAAATGCAAGCAGACACAGCAGTGAAGTCCAGGTAGGCAACAGGGCAGCTTAGGGCTCAGTGTAGCTTCCCAGAGAGAGTGAGATAAAGTGTCTTCCCAGAGACATTTGTGCAGAGCTCAGGCAGAATCCAGTTGCCCAAAACAGTCAGGCACTTTCTGTTCCTCTAGCTTTGCATGGCCCATGCTGGTCTTGAAAGCGTTCTTCTTGGCTTCTGAGTTAGAATGTTGAAGATGAAGTCAGTTCCCCATCCATCAGATGCAGTCTGTATTATCTTCAACTTTGATAGCCTCACTAAACATAAGGGCTTTTGTGGATTCAAAGTTCACAATATTTTAAATAAACCTGAGACCTGGATTTGCTCAAGTGAAGGCTGACAGTTACATTTCCTGTAGATAGCAGTAGGGGTGTTGTGCCAGGAATCTAGATAAATTTAAACATTCATTGGTGACTACCATCAAGGAATCCGTAGTCTTAACAGAGGAAGTAGACCCAAAAACCTATAAAAAGGAGAGCCTAATAAGTATTCAGCCATACTAGCTGTCAGCCTGGCAAATGCCTTAACCCCAGGGCTGAAGAGGGGAGCTTTACTGTCATCAGCTTCCCCATGGATTGATAAATTGGAGGCAGACAGCTAGATCCTAGGGCTGCCAAATAAATCCTTAGGATTGAAATATAGCTGTGCAATACTTAGAATCATGTGAACACACTTGTACCCTAAATGCAATGTACCATTTCTCTGAAACTTGTTTAGAGGCGAGAAAAAAAATAGTAATGATGACAATAATTACTATAATAAGCCTATTTTCCACCTCTCTGGAAGGGAACGGCCTGCAGTGTGTATCATCTGTGTTGAATTGGGCAGGAAGGAACCCTGTTTCTATTAACACCCACACACTGCTGGCCAGAGTGCATACACGTGTATCAAAGTGTGTGTGTGTGCACACGCACGCACACATGTGTCTTTATCTGTGAAATGCACTTTGAAAGATGAACTGAAAGTATGAAAGAGGAGGGGATACACCGGAAGCTACTAGGCTAGACGGGTTCAGGAGCTGGATTTCCTCCGAGGCAATTTATGGCTCTGAGAAAAGCCCCGCTCTTCCCTTAGCTGCTTGGCCTGATGTGCGTTTGTACCGATGGTGACTGAACGACCCTCTCAGCACCCTCGTCTGTCTGGGTGTTAAGACAGGATTTTCACCTCCTCGCAGCTCAGAGGGATGCTTCTTTCTCTTCTTCCCAGCCAGAAAAGAAAAATCAAAACTAACACCTATAATAGCGAATCTATCGCACATTTTTCCTACAGATATAACAGGTATATAGGTATGAATTCCTTTTCTTTTGTCTAGTTGATCACCAAATTAAAGCTCAGAGAAGTAAATTATTTTGTCTGAAGTTGCAGTTAATCAAATGTCATGTATTATAATGGCTGTATTATTAGCAGTCTTAATACTCATATCTCTTCTCTTCCTAGTATCTTTGGGAATAAGTGAATTTCCATTCGTGCTTTGTCCAAAAATGAATGCCCATGTGCACTTTGGAAAATACCATGAATTTCCTCTTTTTTCTCCTCATATTTTGTTAGGGTATTATCTGAATCTACTAGGCTAAAAGAAGCTATAAATTATTTAGCCAATTTTGTCACATCAGTGATCCAAGTGATACAGAATCGGGTTGCCTCCCAGTCTGTCTCATTCTAGAAAATTTAGCCATGTCCATGATGCACTTTTTTCCCCAACTTTACAACTCTCTGCTTGGCAGATGGAGGTGTCATTCAATAAGTATGTTGTTCTTGAATATTTTTCATCTCTCTTGACCGAACGGAGATGAGGAAAGACAAAGAGTATTGTCATCCATTTAATTTGAAAATAGAAATTTTTTCATGAGTATTAATTTTCTCAAAATGAAATAAAATAATGAAACTTTATTGAGTTTGGGCACTGCACCACTGTCTTCCATTTCCTATTTTAAAAACAGCCTGATCATTGTTCTGTTTATACTTGCACTCTTAATTCTTAATTCTTAGGATGGATTACTAGGGTATATTACATTCTCTTTAGAAACTTCTTTGGGAAGACGTGTGAATAATTTTGTAAAAAGTATTTTAGCTTTCGAAACATCAAAAGAAGTAATCAACTATCTCTCTAAAAGTGCACCTATAAAAAGGGAATAGCAACATACTACCCAATAATAAGCTCAGAGTAAATGAGGAACATTTGACAAGACACTCTGTCTTTGGGATCCGTTTTCAATTATAAGAAGAAATACTTGCTCTTGATATACAGGATTCTTGTGAAGAGTTTTTTAAATTATGTACTTTAAGGTAATGCTTATATAGTAGTGTTGGTGGGAATGCAAATTAGTTTAGCCACTGCAGAAATAAGTTTGGAGATTTTTCATTGAATTAAAAATAGAACTACCATTCAACCCAGCAATCCCACTACTGGGTGTATGCCCAAAGGAAAATCATTCTACCAAAAAGATGCCTGCACTTAAGTGTTTATCACAGCACTTTTCACACTAGCAGAGACATGGAATCAACCTAGATGCTCATCAACAGTGGATTGGATAAGGAAATTGTAGTACATATACACCGTGAAATACTAAGCAGCCATAAAAAAGAACAAAATCATGTCTTTTGCTGCAACATGGAGGCCGTTAAAGGCCATTATCCTGAGCGAATTAACACAGAAACAGAAAACCAAATACCACATATTCTCACTTATAAGTGGGAGCTAAACCTTGGGTACACACAGACATAAAAATGGGAACAATAGACATTGGAGACTCCGAAAGGAGGGAGGGGAAAGGGAGGCAAGGGCTGAAAAACTTCCTATTGGGTACGATTTTCACTCTCTGGGTGACAGAAACAATAGAAGCCCAAGTCTCAGCATCACACAATATACCCTTGTAGTAAACCTGCACATGTACCCCAAATTGAAAATAAAAATTTAAATTTAAACAAATAAATAAACTATACATTTTAAATTCTCAAATCGAAATGTACTTTCTAAACCCCAAGTATAGTCTAAATTAAAAAGATAGCCTGCAGCTTTTAAATAAAACGAATTTGTTCTTTTTTTTTTTTTTACCCTTTTTGGTCAGTTTTGGTAGATCATGAGTTGAAGGCTTGTTACATAATCTATTTTTTTCTTCCTTTAAATTCTGGTTCCTTTAGGTCAAAATGAGATCATTACTTATAGACCCATTAATTATTTAAGGGCAACTGTCCAAATCATATGGAATCACTCTCAGAAGTTATATTACCCTATATGTTTTAGTCCGCGAAACAAAGATTTTAATAACATCAAGGTGACAAGTATCCCAAGATGTTTAAAATCGTTATACTTTGTATAGTTAAGGTATTGGTAGCTTTTATTAGGGAGTTTTATTTATATTTATGAAATTCTTTTACTTATTCTTTTCCAATTATTAAAAGTAATAGACTTTAAAATGTTTAAAGGAAACATTAAAAGTTGAAATATGGACAGTCTATTTGGTTTTTTTCTTAAACTTAAAAAATACATATTCTCCAGTACATTAAGGTCTGTTTTAAATGTGACTATCTTCAAATATGTCTATACCATAAATACACATGGAAATACAAATGAGTTTTTACAATGTCATTGTAACATATTATCAGTAATAAACAGAAGTTTTTTTCTGTTAATTATAAGTGACAGAAAGATCTTTGCAAATAAAGATATATAATAACAGAGGAGGTTCTTTGTCAATTTAATGAATTATTATAACGATTTTTTATTCAAAAAAATCAATGGAGTGAATCCTCGCTTGCCAGCCTAATTTGAGAGGTGTGAAGGTACGCTTCAATTCAAACGATTCTCTCTCCATTGGCGTCCCAAATTTTATCATTAGTAGTTGATTTTCTTAATATTTAAACTTTGCTTCTCCTGGTGAATTTTTTAAAGAAAATACATTATATTTTGGGAAGACATAATTCTCTGCAGTGCCTTACTGCATTTGATTTTAGCCAGTTGCTTTGCTCTTTGAGAATGGGGTGTCTGGAAAGACAGGGATTCTGAATGGAGCCAGAATCAAGAAGCAGGATTGCTGTAAAGCCAGCCCTAAACAACAAGTAGCAGTCACTGACTGTATTGGGCCAGTATCCATGTTTCTGGGTGGCAAATGTGTGTCGGGGTACATGTGTGTGTTTTGATATGCCAGCCATTTTAGCCTGTCAGGTTTCTCTGTTAAATTCAGCACGCCAGTCAAAAGGTTTATACTGGTCTAATTTATTCATTTCTTCATTGAGAACCTGAAAATGAAGGAGATGGTTAAATGCTGCCTGAAGTGGAATTCAACAGAAGTTAATGTATCCTTCACTATTGTGTGTTTCAGAGACTGGAGCACAAGGAGGTTTTAGTCGGCTTGTTGTTCCTGGTGTTCCCGTTCATTCCAGCCAGCAACCTCTTCTTCAGGGTGGGTTTTGTGGTGGCGGAGAGAGTCCTTTACATGCCTAGGTAACTATTGCACGTGACTTCCTCCTACAAGACCTGCCCTCTGTCACCAGCATTGATAGTTCCAGAGAGACAGTCATTTGTGTGTAGACCATTAGATCCTCATGGGACGAGGGATATTATTACTTCAGCTTTAAAAACAGCCACACAGAAGGTTGGATGAGAGCAAATGTCCACACATGTACTCTTGTTTACAGTGGTTTACCTTCAGTTGTAAACTTTATAGTTTAAATGTGAAATATGGACTTGAGTATATTCAGGATTTTAGTAGCAATCATTTATCACTACATCTATGTCTAAATGTTTGTTATTAAACAGAATTATAATACTTTTCTAGAAATGTTTTTTGACTTGCATAAAAGTATTATGTTCAGTAGCATGATTGTAATTAACTTCTTTCTTTCGTTCTTTTTTCTTCAATTTAAAAATGGAAGCAATCTCAAGAAAATTTGTCCTTGGGAAAAGAACAATGATTTAAAAACTAGAAAAGACATTCAAATGTGTGTGATTAAATAATGCCACTTAGCTCTGAATGTTTGAACTGTGCTGAAGCTTGTCTGTTCTCTTGTCTTATTCCAATGTCATTGTTCCAAGGCCACTTTTCCTTTCAGAGGCTTGAAAATGTCACTGAATCAGGAGACCAAGTCTTGGTTCTGCCATTTATTGGTTGACTGACCTTGAACAAGACACAAAGCTTTTTTTGCCCCCAGATTTTCTCATTTTTACAATAGAGATTTTAGTAAACTCGCTAAAATTAACATTTTGGATTATGATACTGCCTTTTAGGAAAGTTCATTCTTCTTCTATAAGTAGGAACTTTCCTAAAAGGCAGTATCATAAACCAAAATGTTATGAGGAAATGGGTATTTTTTATTTATGATATTGTACTAGAAATTTTAAAACATATATAATTAGAAATGAATTTCATAATCTTTGATTCCTTGAAACCAAATACCTAACAGCTTTCTTAACACTTTGCAGCATGTGGTTTTGACTCAGTTAAGGGGAAAGCAGCCCTTAATTGTTTACTGTGTCTTCAGCCCAGTTTGGGAAGGAGATGAGTGCTTGAGAAATACTATTCAATAAGGACAGAAATACAACACAATTCTTTATATTCCACATGGTTTAAGGTAACAGTCTTTTGAAGACTTGCCAATAATAAGGAATACACCTGTAGTATAGAAGGCCAAAAAGTGGCATCGATCTGTGTTCTAGAAATGTTTTTGCTTAGACCAGTTGAATATATCTTAGCTTTTCTTTGTAGTACTGATGATTCCAATGGAATCATTCTTCATTTGATAGATACTCATAGAGCCCCTCTGCCATAAATGCTCTACTAAAATCTAATGCTACACAAGTAAGTGAATCTCATGTCTGCCCTCAAAGAGTTAACTGCCAATTAACAAAATGGAATCTCTCATATTAAGCGTTTAATAGGTCCTAATATTTTATAAATACTATTGTATTCGTTAATGCTATTTTATCATTAATTGCATCAAAACTTTTATTGCATTTTTATTATATTTCAGTCACTATTATAAACATGTTATATTCTTTATGTCAAGTAATTCACACTGTAGTAGTGGGTCACAGCCTGCCCCTGAAGTCAGAGGGCCTGCATTCAAACTCTGGCTTAAACATGATCGGGATTCCTCTAAGCTTGTTTTCTCATCTGCATAAAATGGGAATAGTAATAGTACCCAACTCAATGACATATTGTGATCATTAAATGAAAATGTTATAGGGCCGGGCGCAATGGCTCATGCCTCAGCACTTTGGGAGGCTGATGCATGTATATCACTTGAACCCAGGAGTTTGAGGCCAGCCTGGGCAATATGGTGAGACCCTGTCTCTACAAATAACAAAAAATTAGCCAGACGTTGTGGGATGCACTTGTGGTCCCAGCTACTCAGGAGACTAAGGTGGGGGATCTCTTGAGCCCGGAAGGTTGAGGATGCAGTGAACCATGATCGTGCCCCTGCACTCCAGCCTAGGTGACAGAACCAGACCCTGTCTCAGAAAAAATAAATTTAAAAACATGAGATGCCAGGCGCGGTGGCTCAGGCCTGTAATCTCAGGACTTTGGGAGGCCGAGGCGGGCAGATCACGAGGTCAGGAGATCGGAACCACTCTGGCTAACACAGTGAAACCCCATCTTTACTAAAAATACAAAAATTAGCCAGGCGTGGTGGCGGGCGCCTGTAATCCTAGCTACTCTGGAGGCTGAGGAAGGAGAATGGTGTGAACCCAGGAGACAGAGCTTGCAGTGAGCTGAGATCATGCCACTGCACTCCAGCCTGGGAGACTGCAAGACTCCGTCTAAAAAAAAAAAAAAAAAAAAAGATTATATATAAAACTTAGAAAGTGTTTTGCATTATATATGGTCAATAAATACTATTTTTATTGTTGATATCAGTTCCCTGAGGTAGCTGATAACATTATCGCCATTTTACAAAAATAAAACCTGGGCTCTGAGAGATTAGTTAACTTGCCCCAGGCGGTATAGCTGATGAGTGGCAGAGCTGGAACACACATCCCTGTCTACTACAGATCTCTTACCTTCTAGACTATATTGCTTCCCTGATAGGAACATCTTAGTATTCTTCTCGATTACAAAATAAGAAGAAAATCTAAACATAGTAACGGACTTTCGGCTCAACTCACATGGTGATCAAGCTTCTAAGAGCCCTAATATCTAGTTCTTCAGGAGCTGAGGGTTCTGGGTGACAAAGATTTGTAAGCTCAGCCAATTTGTGAGGAAATAAAGGCAGAGTGAAGGGCTGGAATTTTTAACTAGACATTTAAATTTGATTCTTCTGGAAGAGACCTTAGGTAAATGTTACAGAAGCTCATAGTATTGTTGCCCACCCTTTGTGGGGTATCTTATTGTAAGGGGTTCCTCTTGCCTGGGCAGGTGTATCCTCCAACCCCCAGAATCATGCCAGCTCCGGCTCTTCGCAGGCTGCTGTATCTTAAATAGACCTTTCTATGACTCCAGTTTATTTTTTCCTGGGAATAAAAATGCCCTTTTTCCTCTAGGAATAAGCTGATTTGGGTTAAAATAAAAGTGCTGAAAAGAAAGCATTGATATTACCAACAGCAAGTGCCTGTCTCACGGAACCAATCTCAGTTTTGCTTCATTTGCCAAATTCGGTAAAGAGGCACCCAAAATAAATTTCAGTAAACCAGTTTTCATTAAAAAGATGACTGTCCTTTTCTTTCCAAGTTCCTCCATCTATGCCTTGCAGCATTGTCACTAAGTCATCTTTTTCTGAGTGTTTCTCTTTACTGCTTAGTGAATTCCTGGACTAATACATACCGTCACCGTCCCAGCCAGGCTACTTTCCCCCTCCAGAGATGCCATCTCAGCAGATGCCAGAGCCACCTGAGCAGAGGGTGGAGGTGCTTTCCTGCCCCTTAGAGGTGGTCTGGGGGCTGATGAAAGGGTCAGGTCACTCAGCCAGGTTTACAGTCCTGACCTCATTTGAGAGTTTAACTTGGATTTCGGGAGAATGACACAGGAGGAATCTTAGGAATATTTGAATGGGATGCTGTACCTCTAATGAATCCATCTTTCTTCACAGTCATTATTATAACTAAAACTGCAAGGGAGCTGTGTTCCTTTTGGCCCTGGATTCCACTGGTATATAAAATTGTGCAATTGAGGTGGTCCAGGATGAGTTGGAAATTAAAGTCTGGGTAAGGAAACTTCTGTGTTGTGGCTTTAGAGAGTCTCTGATGACTTCATCAAAGCCGTTTTTTAAATATTGACAGTTTTCTTTGAAAATGGGGGACTAGGAAAAGATTTTACCTACCAGTGATGAGCTGCCCCTGTCTCAATGGAGAATAGCAAACAGTTGAGCTAAGAGTTTCTGAAATCTTCCCCAGAGCCACGGAGGATTTTGCAGATGCTGTAGGCATCCCGTGGATGTGTCAGAGCACTGGATAATGCCTGTTCCATTTAATAAACCTACATATAGGTGTTGAGAATGGTAAGAACATGTTTGAAATGTTTTTTTTTTTTTTTTTTAACCCAGGAATCGTATCTTCATGAATCTCCTTCCATCCTGACCTTGACAAGAAACAGCCATTTTCCACAGCATTAGTATCCAGGCTCTTTTGAGGAAAAAAAAAAAAAAATTATACACACACACACACACACACACACACACACACACACACATATATATACACATATATATATGGTGTAATGAATGACATCCTGAAAATACAGATCATCACTTTTATGCAAAAACTCTGTGTTGTCTCAGAAACTTTAGTGAACAATAGGAAAATGAAGTCAAAGGCTCAGTTGGTAATCTTTCTGAAGAAGGTGAACTTTCTACTCATCAGATGTTTGTTTCAAGCTATTATGAAGCCAAATCCTAGCTTTAGATGCTCACGCGTGAATTTCACAGAAGTCATGTCCAGCCTCACAGAAGCCCGCGTTGAGTCCCTTCGATCCCAGGGGGGCTGATTTGGCCGTTTTACAAGAAAAGTGCAGAATGAGTCAGACCAACAGTGCTCTCTCATCCTCTGTCTTTATGCTTAACAATGAACTAGCCACTTAAATCTCGTGGCTTCCGTTCCTCCATCTCAACCCAGAAGAGGTCTGAAATATCACCTTCCTCTCATTTGCACTTTGAAATCTGTGGATAAAAGGGACAGAAATAGGCTATCTGCTTAGCATTGCATTGCTTCAGGGTCAGAGTTTACCACCAAAAGAAACTGGAATAATCTTTTCTTCTGGTGACAAAGCCAGTTTTGCAGATCTCCTTTTTGAACAGGCAAGAGAGTTTGGGGCTGAAATCATTCTTTTATAGAAATTTTGATCTTTTATTTTTTCCCAGCAGAAGCATATAATTTTATGCCTTTTTTGTGTTTTATAAAAACCACATTAAATTGCTACAATGAACTAAAATTTCTTAGAATTGATGAAGCAGAAGTAGTTGATGATAGCTCTCAAGTAAAGTTACAGAAAGTGACTGAATATTCATTCACATCCCAGATTAAGGATGATTTATTCACTTCAGTGCCAAAGAGCAAATTCCTGTGCTACTTTAGGAAGACTTGAATGAGTAGAGAGAGGAAAAGAATGGGAATAAGTGAGGGCAGAAACAATATTTTGGGATACAACTGATCAAGAATGACTGAGAAAGAAATAAAAGGCATTCACATTGGAAAGGAAGAAGTTAAAATGTCCTTGTTTGCAGACAACATTAAAGTTATATACATAGGAAACCCTGAAGACTCCACCGAAAAACAGAACTAATAAATGAATTCATTAACATTGCAGGATACAAAATCAACTGACAAAAATCAGTAGCTATTCTATACATTAACAGCAAACTGTCTACAAAAGAAAACAATCCCATTTGCAATAGCTACAAAAAAAAATACTTAGGAATAAATTTCACCAAGGAAGTAAAAGATCTCTACACTGAAAGCTATAAAACATCAATGAAAGAAATGGAAGAAATAAAATTCAATGAAAAAATTCAGTGAGAAATGGAACTTTTTTGAGAAATAAAATTCAATGAAAGAAAAAATTGGAAAGATATCCTGTGTTCATGGATTGGAATAATCAATATTGTTAAAATGCCCAGAGTGATCTGTAGATTCAGTGCGTTCTTTATCAGAATGCCGTCTTGAAATCATACCTCTCAATTCAAAATGGAATTTTCAGTCTAACATGGATTGCTATTGAAACAATTCTGTAGGATTTATTTCTCAACATGCAAAAGGAGAAAAATTACCTCTGAAGTTACACTGCCTCTGTTACCTGATTTTGGGGATCCCTTCTCATGGTCCATCTGTGTATTTGTATGCTTCTTTGGAGTTGCTAGAAGAGAGTGAGTCTGTTTTGCCAAATATTAATATCAGCAAAGAAATCACAGAAACTTGCTTTCGCAAATCTAATAGGAAGAAAGCTGAACTAGGACTCCACACAGCCCCTATCTGTCGCCCACTAGCTAGCCGTCTTGAAAGAATCATTGAATAGGGTCAGGTTACTGTTTTTCTATTTGTAAAACCAGAATGTTGGCCTTGCTCTGTAGTTCCCAAATGCTGGTTTTCACTAGTTTGGAGATAAACTATGGGGTGAAAGGAGAAAGAAAGACAATGTGGTGAATTTTGCATAAAGTTAAACCTATGCAGTTTTATAAAACTATGAAATTTTATCTTTCCTATATTTCTGGTATTCTTGTCATGATGGTAAGAGCAGCAGGAGGTAGATGACCCTGCATCAGTTCCTTCTCCCCCATTCACCCCCATTTTGTGGGTGGAAATTTTACTGGTTTTAGAAATAGAACATTTGTATAACCCCTCTGCTACATGATCTCTAAGGTCCCTTGCCACTCCAAATTTTAACTGTTTTGTGATTCAGCATAGCTCTGTAAAAAGGGTGCTTTTTTCCTCCTAAACTTTAAGCTTTGTGCACTGCTTTTTTTTTTTTTTTTTTTTTTTTTTTTTTTTTTTTTTTTTCACATTTTATGGCATGTCTGCCTGTGTCTAGTCAGATTCAGTAAGATGGGCCAGTGGAGAAGGGAAGACGTGTGTCCCGGGGTGAGGCAGGAAAGGGAGGAAGTCCATCTGCCATGGGACAAGCTCTCTGGAGGGCCCGACAGTGGCCCTGTAAAGTGGTCAGGAAGCCTTGCTGTGGAGCCTCCATTGCCTCCACTGTGAGGCTGTGAGCTGTCCTCATAAGCAGCAGGAACAGGTGATGCTTAGACGTTCACATGGACTGGCCAGGCATGGTGGCTCACACCTGTCATCCTAGCATTTTGGGAGGCTGAGGCAGGACAGTTGCTTGAGTTCAGGAGTTCAAGACCAGCCTTAGCAATATAGTGATACCTCATCTCAAAAAAAGAAAAAAAAGAAAAAGAAGAAAAAGAAAAGAAAAGTTCACATGGACAAGCAGCCACTAGGAATGTCAGGAGGAAATGAGGCCCTGGCCACTGAGAAGGGCGACACAAGAAATGGCAGATGGCTGTCTTCAAGAGATGATACTGCGGATGACTTACCAAGAGAGGCAGCAGTCCCTGAAAACAGGTTAGATATTAGCCTGTAAACAGAAAGTCATGAGGTGAGACTTGGGAACTGAGCTGAAGCCTAATATCTAAGCAGGGGCCTCAGACCACGGTCAGACTGCCCCAGAGGGTGAGTGGTGCTGAGTCTTTTGTCTAAAGCCATGACTGGTAAGGATGGGACAAAGCTGACCCACAAATAACAAGTCACTTTAGATTTTGTTGAGGCCAAATCACAAGAATAGTAGAAAGCCCGGGAGCCAGGCAGAGCCAAATATTCAGTCTTTTTGTTTTATGCCTTCATTCTTTGTTTGAAATTCTCATCGTAGAATGCAGTAGAGGGGCAGGAAAAGCAACGTAGGCTTGTCAATGAGCCAGTCAACTCAAAACTTAGGAGAAAGGTTGATGCACAGTTTTCAGTTAACAGCTCAATGCACCAGCTTTGTGAGGATGTGTATGCTTATGCATCAGTAGACATACGTGTTGGCTAAATAACCCAAGTCCACTCAATTATTCTTCAGTTTCAGGCATGAATCCATTTTTTTATGCATTTTTATTATGGTCATCTTAAAACAACATGCTTCCCTTTTCATAGCAGGAGTGATGAAAGGTGAGGGAGAAAGCCTGTGCATTTTTACACTAGGGAAAAATGACTTGAGATCACTATGTGATCTGAAGACAAAGAATGAAATAAAACTTAGTGATACCATTGGAAGGGAATCTGTGGCAAAATCCAAAGTTTGGGTAATGAAAGTAAAGAAGTCAGCCAGGCACGGTGGCTCACACCTGTAATCCCAGCACTTTGGGAGGCCGAGGGGGGTGGACCACTTGAGGTCAGGAGTTCAAGACCAGCCTGGCCAGGTGAAACCCTGTCTCTACTAAAAGTACAAAAATTATCCAGGTGTGTTGGCGCATGCCTGTAATCCCAGCTACTTGGGAGGTTGGGGCAGGAAAAGTGCTTGAACCCAGGAGATGGAGGTTGCAGTGAGCTGAGATGATGCCACTGCACTCCAGCCTGGGCAACAGAGTGAGACTCCGTCTCAAAAACAAACAAACAACAACAACAACAAGACAGAAAAGTAAACTAAAGAAGTCCTTTTTTAATCTCAGTGAAGGATTCTAACATTCTTAAATATGGTATCTTCCATGTTACTCACCACAATGTAAAAGAAAGCTGAGTCTGTCAAGCTTTCCTGTTTTCCTCTCATGCTATTCCTTCCCATGTCTTCAGTCCTCAGTGGGACAAAGCCTTAGTGTCCAGCAGTCAAAGACTCTGCTGGTTTATTAACCTACAAAGGGGTTCAAAAGTTGATTAAAGTTCTACTTCAGAATACTATGGGATAAGACTAGAAAGATTTTAACTTGAATGTGTTTGTGCCTTTGCTCTTGCTGTGCCAGCATGAACTGCTCCATCTAGCCCTTTGGGACCTGAAGGCAGAAGAGGATGTGAGAGCTAGGAGTTAAGTCTCATCCAGAGAGGGCTGCTCTTGAGGGCAGTGCCCAGGAAGGGAGGGACCTGGGACTGCACCAGACTGGTGGTCAATCATCAAGGACTCTGGGGCAGTGCTATGGGAAGGTCATGACCAGGAAGGGAAGTAGAAGGACTTTGCTGAGGGATTCTACCAAATGTTTGATAAAAGCAGAGATTGTAGATCACTGACCAATACAATATTAGAACAGAGGAATGGCTAGAATGAAGTGAGCAGAGAGTAGGTCAAGGTGCCTGTGGGCTGGAGATCCGCTAGCCAATGTGTTGTGCTCAATCAGTTGTGCTTGGCACAAAGTGCAGAGAAGTTTGAACAGTTAATTATTGGACTGGAATTCTGCCCTTAATATTACCAAACTCTGTTAGTTATAAAAGATGAATGTTTGTGTCTGTTAAGCCCTAAGTGGTGAATAGCAGATGTCTTGGAAATCAGGATTTGAAAGTAAAATTTAGTATAAAGTGTAATTTAGATTCAGATGAGACTGAATACCATAATACAAGTGAGAAATGTAAGCTATGCCAGGTAACTAATTGCAAGTCATGATTTCAATCTACCCTATGCAAATGAGATTGGGTGAATCAAAGTCAAAGGAAATCAAAGAAACATAAATATAGGCCTCTCCTTTTTCTTCCTTCCCTTTCTTCCTCCTTTGGTGCTTCAAACCTCTTCATTTCTTTTCTAACCTCGTGTGCTCAAAAGTGAGCAGCTCAAAAGTGAACAACCCTAGCACTTAGCAAGTTAGCATTCTGCAATGCCATATTGAAGGGGGTTGTGAAATGTGCCTCTGTGGATGGAAGAGAGAGACTCAATTGCAGATGCTACACACCCAGTGCCCTGCAAAGTGGGCCGTGACTTTGCAGGGAGGATGTGGGTGGACCTAAGTGTCGCCATTTCAGCCTCTTGTTCATCAAGCTCCTTTGTTGTTATTGGTGAATTTCTTTCTTTCCTTTTCTCTTAGAGAATACATCTCAAACCAGGGACTCCTTATGCAGATTTTAGTAATCTTAACAAATCCTCTTTACTCTTTGAGCAACCTTCTTTGTCTTGTTTTCATTAGGATTGGGACCACCATTTTGTTTGCCTGTGTTTTCTCATAATACCCAGCATGATAGATGTTGGTTGCAAAAAGAATTGTAGGGAATTAAAGAATGATGGACACATTATGAGGCCTATGCCTATGCAGTCAGGTCTGTATTAATTCATGGGACTAGAGGAGAGGACAGCAACAAATAGTGGATTACCCAGTATGCCTTTGCTTCCAAAGTGAAGTTGCTGGACTCTCAAATATAGTAGTTTGTGGAAGAAGAAATAATAGAACTCAGATTCTCAAGGTGAGTATGCTGTAGAAGGGTAGAGAAGGTGGTTTTCCTAATTTTTTGGAGGCAGTTTGAGAGTCACTCAGCTTTGACCAAAGGTCTTCCAAGCCGTGATGGGAAATTTATTAATAATTGAGACCACGCGAACCAGGCTGGGGTGAAGGAAGCCAGTCCTGCAGTAAAGGCACCATCAAGGGGAAACAGCCAGGCCCTGAATATGGACAGTTCTGGTGATAAACAGTCGTGGGTCTTATTATCTTCAAGGTCACCTTGGATTGATTGATTTTTAAGTTCACCTTTGTTTCCATGTTAGTTTCTGATACCTTCAACCACAATGGTTCAGCTACGCTTATGAAGCAGCCCCTGCTATGTTTTATTTGCTTAGGGTTCAGAAATGAATAAAATGTTATTCTATCCTAAAAAGAACCTGCTTGAACTTCCAAACAGTTAATAATTTTATTTCTTATCAGGGTTGAATGCAAAAGCTTCCTCATTATGTATTAATTCACCAAAGAGATTATAGTTTACATTATCTTCATTTTCACAAAAGTGTACATTGCAAAGTAGAGAGAGGTTTGAAATGATTGTAAGGGAGGATTTGCTTAAGTGCTTGTTTATGTCCCTGATGTGTGAATGAACATTAACATAAACGTGTGACTACAATAGTTTACATACTACCAGTGTGTCTTACCTCCTGCAATATCTGTTCTATAAAAATGATGTTTGAATCAAACCTTTTTGAAGCAAATAATAGCGCACAAGGAAATTTGCTCTTAAAAACCTTATAATGAAATTAGATATTTTGGGTCAATCTGGACTTTGATAAACTGAATTTTCTTGAGGCATTATTTACAGATCTAATCACATATTTTATTAATGTGTAACTGATAGAGTAGTATACTGAAAGCACACATAAACACAACAACACTGCATTTGATACCTTTAACTTCACCTTTAGTTTACAGAACGTGTTCACATACATTATTTCATTTATTCCACGAAACAATTCTTTGATGTGGGTTTGGCAGGAAATATTGAGCCCTTGTCATATAAATCACAAAGGCTCCATGAGAGATTGTCCTGTGCCCAGAGAACTCACGAATGGCAGAGAAGAACCCAGCTCAACCAGAGAAGGGCCCAGCTCAACCAGAGAAGAGCCCAGCTCAACCAGAGAAGGGCCCAGCTCAACCAGAGAAGAACCCAGCTCAACCAGAGAAGAGCCCAGCTCAACCAGAGAAGGGCCCAGCTCAACCAGAGAAGAACCCAGCTCAACCAGAGAAGAGCCCAGCTCAACCAGAGAAGAGCCCAGCTCAACCAGAGAAGAACCCAGCTCAACCAGAGAAGAGCCCAGCTCAACCAGAGAAGAACCCAGCTCAACCAGAGAAGGGCCCAGCTCAACCAGAGAAGAACCCAGCTCAACCAGAGAAGAGCCCAGCTCAACCAGAGAAGAGCCCAGCTCAACCAGAGAAGAACCCAGCTCAACCAGAGAAGAACCCAGCTCAACCAGAGAAGGGCCCAGCTCAACCAGAGAAGGGCCCAGCTCAACCAGAGGAGAGCCCAGCTCAACCAGAGAAGGGTCCAGCTCAACCAGAGAAGGGCCCAGCTCAACCAGAGGAGAGCCCAGCTCAACCAGAGAAGGGCCCAGCTCAACCAGAGAAGGGTCCAGCTCAACCAGAGAAGAGCCCAGCTCCCTTGACCCAGTTCCAGACTCTTTCATTTCCTGTGAATTCCCAGTTCCCTTTTCCTCATTGTGAACCTCCAAACATAAAGTCTGCACTAGAACATCTGTGTTCCACTGTACCTAATAGAGTCCTCTGGGCCTTAGGAAGTTACTATACTTACAGTAACCTGATTTTGACATCTCTGTTTCTACCTGGAATACATGCAAACTTTACACCTTTCCTGCTTCTTACTCTATTTAGCAGAAAAATAATTGCCTAACAGTAATATCATTATAGTATAATAAGTTTAATGTTATAATGTTTTGTGTGTATCAGGCATGGTGCACTACAAACAATTGTTATTCCCCCCTCACAATGTAAATAAATTAAGAACTAGAGAACTTAAATAATTTGTCCAGGATCAAACAACAGTGTCAGGGTGGACATGCAAACTGAGGCTTTTCTGATGCCAGAGCCCTCCTGCCTTATTTACTACTAAATGTTTCATAAATTTTGGAGCTGGTAGGTGGACTATGAGGCTGAGAGGAGTAAAAGAAAATTAGGTAAGTTCTCAGAAGGTGAAAGCATTGGCATTTTTCTCCCAATTGTGCCGTAGACATGCTGGAAAAGAACAGAAGAAATCTATCTCGTGGAGAAATATATATAAAGAATCCTTTCATACTTACCCCAGGATCTCAGCACCTAACATGGGAGGCTAAGGAAATACACATAAATGTCTTTGGGGATTCTTTTCTTGGAATATGAATAAATTCTCACTTCCAAATATATTCATTCTTCTGGAAAATTTCTCCAACCATTGAATGTTTGAGATAAAAAATGAGGGGAGAAATGGGGACCCTAATCAGATTGGAATAAAGTTAATTAGGACTAGGTTTCACTTAGACTGTCTAAAATTGGGAATTCTTTAAAGGAGTATAATGGTAAGATTGCCTCTGTCTTGTATTAATAATGCTATTTATGGATACTCTCGGTGGGTTGTTACAGCTTGTGGACAAATTAAAAGGTAGAATTTCAGTTCTACTTATAGCAAAAAGATATTCTTTGTTGCATATAATTAAACAGAAAGTGAAGCCATAGCAAATATCATAAAATGTCTGAGCCAGAGATAGAAAGCTGTCATCTTTCTACTTCTGTGAATTCTGCTGTAAATGTGAATGAGAAGTGTTTTGTTTTGTTTTGTTTTCACTTAAAAGCTTCTTGGTGAGTTTCAGGAAAGTACATTTGCCCTAGCTATTACGCAATGATTCGCTGCTAACAAGTTCCCAAACAACAGATTTAAAACATTTGTTATTCTAATGCGAAAGGACAAACATTGGTGGTTTGCATTTCCTATTAAATTCTCTTCGAATGTGCATCATAAAAGCAGAAAGAGAAATGCAAGTGTTCTTAGTTATTTAAGTGCTGCATGCCTAGCAGTTTGTCAGCAAAATCAAAACTGGAGATACCAGCAGCCTGTTAAGGAGAGAGGTGTCTCTGTGTGTCAGATCGCTACATTCTCAAAGGCAGCAGTGGTGGTTCTTTCTCAAACGTGCTTTGAAAATGCATCTTAGTACTGAGTTAAACCACGCTGTCAGCAGCCCGAGTTTGGCTTTGGGCTCTCCAGGTTTTGATTTTGTGAAGTATCAGTGTTTGCACTGGCTCTTTTGTGCGTGTTGTGAAGGTCTCTGATCAGCAGCCCAGAACCTCCTTCACCAGTCTGACCACAGCAACCCGGACTCTGGTTTCATCTCCCCGAAGGCCAGGAAAGCATGTCGTTTCTCATTGGCTTGACTTCCCACTTTCTTTTTTTTTTTTAATTATTATTATTATACTTTAAGTTTTAGGGTACATGTGCACAACGTGCAGGTTTGTTACATATGTATACATGTGCCATGTTGGTGTGCTGCACCTATTAACTCATCATTTAGCATTAGGTATATCTCCTAATGCTATCCCCCCTTTCTTTTTTTTTTTTTTTTTTTTTTTGAGACGGAGTCTCGCTCTGTCGCCCAGGCTGGAGTACAGTGGCACGATCTCGGCTCACTGCAAGCTCCGCCTCCCAGGTTCACGCCATTCTCCTGCCTCAGCCTCTCCGAGTAGCTGGGACTACAGGCGCCCGCCACCACGCCCGGCTAATTTTTTTTGTATTTTTTAGTAGAGACAGGGTTTCACCATGGTCTTGATCTCCTGACCTCGTGATCCGCCCGCCTTGGCCTCCCAAAGTGCTGGGATTACAAGCGTGAGCCACCGTGCCCGGCCTGCTGTCCCCTGTTTCAAAAGGAGGCCACGTCCTGCCTCTAGAGATGGAGAGAAAGAGTGTGTTTCTCTCCCCTGCTGCTGAGATCTGCATTCAAGCAGATGTTGAAAGATGAAGTTTCATAGTGGAGAAATATCTTGATCTCTATGATATTTGTGTCAGACTTTTAAGAATGTGATACTCTCTAAGAAATTTGCAAACCTAAGTAGAGATTATTTTATATGGCTTAACATTTCTTTAAACCATATGTCAATAATAAGGATATTTGATTTAAAATTTTTCATGTTACTTGATACAGGTGCTGACTGAAAAGGAATGTATTTTCCTTCATTCTGGTTATAGCAGGGATCCACAACTATTGTCAACCTAAAAGGAAAAAGCTGAGGCAAAATTAATAAAGTAGACGGTTTATTTGGGCCAAGGCTGAGGATCCCAACCCAGCAGAATAGATTCAAGTTGCCCTGAATTTACACACTCCAATTAGCAGCAGTTACAAGTGGGTTTTGTTTAGTTTGTTTTTGTTTTTTTGTTTTGTTTTTTGAGAAGGAGTTTCACTCTGTTGCCCAGGCTGGAGTTCAGTGGCATGATCTCAGCTCACTGTAACCTCCGCCTCTTGGGTTCAAGTGATTCTCCTACCTCTGCCTCCCGAGTAGCTGGGATTACAGGCGTGCGCCACCACACCTGGCTAATTTTTGTATTTTTAGTAGAGACAGGGTTTCACCATGTTGATCAGGTTGGTCTCAAACTCCTGACCTCGTGATCTGCCCACCTTGGCCTCCCAAAGTGCTGGGATTACAGGCATGAGCCACCAAGCCTGGCCACAAGTGTATTTTTAAAGGCAAAAGGGGGGACACGGAGTGGGCTGGTACAAAGTTGTTGGTCAGGAATTCTCATTGATTTACACTGAATAACACTGATTAGTGTTGGCTATCCATTGTTAAGCTGCAGGGTGTGGGTTATAGTGTCTTGTGTGGTGTTATTAGGATACTTTATAGCTACTTGTGGCAATAACAAGCAGTTTCAAAAGATGAATACATAGCTCAAAGAGGGGAATAGGATGTGATTGCAGTCTCATTTTAATGCCTCTCTGGGCCTGATAATGAAAAGGACTTCATTCCTCAGATAAAAGTTTTTTTTTTTTCTTACTGTATGTGGCCCATGAGCCAAACGTGGCCTGCTGCCTGTTTTTATAAATAAATTTTACTGGTACACAGCCATGCTCATTTGTTTACATGGTGTGGATGGCTGTTTTCCTGCTACAGAGACAGAGTTGAATAGTAACAACAAAGACTGCGTGGGCTGAAAAGCCTGAATTATTGCCGACCCCTAGATTATAGCACAGCATTAGGGCACTGAGCCTCCAGATCTGGCCCATTCCTAGCTTCTGGGGCTGTGGGCAAGTTACTCAACTCTTTTAAGCTTTAGTTTCCTCCTTTATGAAATGGAGGATAATGAGGATTAAAATTTTTAATTAGATAATATATTTAAAACGAGTACTGTCCTTGCCCCCATGCCCTGCAAATATTGTGGACAGGCCCATCAAACCACTTAGCACAGTGCCCACCACACAGGAAGTGCTCACTAGGCACACAAACATATAATGCAGCTAAATATTTGTGTTGTTAGCTTCCTTATTCTTGTCTTCCGCCACTTTGTGGCCATTGCTCTGGAGTTGTTGGATCCCAGTGTTCTCCTTCCCCTTTGTTCTGCCAGATGGCAGCTCTGTTCCTACAAGGAGGCAGAAAATGACTATTGAGATGTCTTTTTTTTTTTTTTTTGAGACGGAGTCTCGCTCTGTCGCCCAGGCTGGAGTGCAGTGGCGCGATCTTGGCTCACTGCAAGCTCCGCCTCCCGGGTTCACACCATTCTCCTGCCTCAGCCTCTCCAAGTAGCTGGGACTACAGGCGCTCACCACCAAACCCGGCTAATTTTTTTTGTATTTTTTAGTAGAGACGGGGTTTCACCATGGTCTTGATCTCCTGACCTCATGATCCGCCCGCCTTGGCCTCCCAAAGTGCTAGGATTACAAGCATGAGCCACCGCGCCCGGCTGAGATGTCTTGAATGTAGTAATTGGGAAGAAAGTAGGTGACGTTGTGTGATGAGGTGTTAGGAACACAGGAATCAGCTGGTCAAGTCAAATCCTCTACAGCAGGACAGCACATGGAGGGTGGGCTCTGGAATCTGAAATTCCTGGGTTTATATCTTTGCTCTATTATTTATTAGATGGATGACCTAAAAACCAAAAAGTATCTGTGCCATGTCTGAATCAGTTTAGAGATTTATTTTGCCAAGATTAAGGACATGCCTGGAAGAAAGGCACACAGAGTCACAGAAACAATCCGCAGTCTGTGCCTTTCTCCAAAGATGATTTTGAGGTCTTTAGTATTTAAAGGGGAAAAATAGGCTGGAGGGAAAAATGGGAATGTATGGTCACATGACTGAATCCACACGTTGCCAGAGAAAAGGAGCAGATGGGGAATAGTCAATTATGTATTCTTCTCATGCTCAGTAAATCAGCACTTTACATAAGATAAGGTGAACCTAGAGTAGCTATCTGTGGAGATAGTTAAGCTTTTATCTGTAGGGTATTTAATTAGGAAAAGAGGAAGTCAAATTGTCCCTGTTTGTGGATGACATGATTGTATATCTAGAAAACCCCATCCTCTCAGCCCAAAATCTCCTTAAGCTGATAAGCAACTTCAGCAAAGTCTCAGGATATCAAATCAATGTACAAAAATCACAAGCATTCTTATACACCAATCACAGACAAACAGAGAGCCAAATCATGAGTGAACTCCCATTCACAATTGCTTCAAAGAGAATAAAATACCTAGGAATCCAACTTATAGGGGATGTGAAGGACCTTTTCAAGGAGAACTACAAACCACTGCTCAATGAAATAAAAGAGGATACAAACAAATGGAAGAACATTCCATGCTCACGGGTAGGAAGAATGAATATCGTGAAAATGGCCATACTGCCCAAGGTAATTTATAGATTCAATGCCATCCCCATCAAGCTACCAATGACTTTCTTCACAGAATTGGAAAAAACTACTTGAAAGTTCATATGGAACCAAAAAAGAGCCCGCATCGCCAAGTCAATCCTAAGCCAAAAGAACAAAGCTGGAAGCATCACGCTAACCGACTTCAAACTATACTACAAGGCTACAGTAACCAAAACAGCATGGTACTGGTACCAAAACAGAGATACAGACCAATGGAACAGAACAGAGCCCTCAGAAATAATGCCGCATATCTACAACCATCTGATCTTTGACAAACCTGACAAAAAGAAGCAATGGGGAAAGGATTCCCTATTTAATAAATGGTGCTGGGAAAACTAGCTAGCCATATGTAGAAAGCTGAAACTGGATCCCTTCCTTACACCTTATACAAAAATTAATTCAAGATGGATTAAAGACTTAAATGTTAGACCTAAACCCATAAAAACCCTAGAAGAAAACCTAGGCAATACCATTCAGGACATAGGCATGGGCAAGGACTTCATGTCGAAAACACCAAAAGCAATGGCAACAAAAGCCAAAATTGACAAATGGGATCTAATTAAAGAGCTTCTGCACAGCAATAGAAACTACCAGCAGAGTGAACAGGCAACCTACAGAATGGGAGAAAATTTTTGCAACCTACTCATCTGACAAAGGGCTAATATCCAGAATCTACAATGAACTCAAACAAATTTACAAGAAAAAAACAACCCCATCAACAAGTGGGCGAAGGATATGAACAGACACTTCTCAAAAGAAGACATTTATGCAGCCAAAAAACACATGAAAAAATGCTCATCATCACTGGCCATCAGAGAAATGCAAATCAAAACCACAGTGAGATACCATCTCACACCAGCTAGAATGGCCATCATTAAAAAGCCAGGAAACAACAGGTGCTGGAGAGGATGTGGAGAAATAGGAACACTTTTACACTGTTGGTGGGACTGTAAACCAGTTCAACCATTGTGGAAGTCAGTGTGGCGATTCCTCAGGGATCTAGAACTAGAAATACCATTTGACCCAGCCATCCCATTACTGGGTATATACCCAAAGGATTATAAATCATGCTGCTATAAAGACACATGCACACGTATGTTTATTGCGGCACTATTCACAATAGCAAAGACTCGGAACCAACCCAAATGTCCAACAATGATAGACTAGATTAAGAAAATGTGGCACATATACACCATGGAATACTATGCAGCCATAGAAAAGGATGAGTTCATGTCCTTTGTAGGGACATGGGTGAAACTGGAAACCATCATTCTCAGCAAACTATCACAAGGACAAAAACCAAACACCGCATGTTCTCACTCATAGGTGGGAACTGAACAATGAGAACACATGGACACAGGAAGGGGAACATCACACACTGGGGACTGTTGTGGGGTGGGGGGAGGGGAGAGGGCTAGCATTAGGTGATGTACCTAATGCTAAATGAGGAGTTAATGGGTGCAGCACACCAACATGGCACATGTATAGATATGTAACAAACCTGCACGTTGTGCACAGGTACCCTAAAACTTAAAGTATAATAATAAATTTAAAAAAAAAGAAAAAATGAATTAAAAAATTAGATTTCAACTAAAATACACACAGCATTAATGGGTACAAACTACGAGTTTATATTCTTCTGTGTCCAAGTGGCAGGCAGGAAGTTTCTCTGTTGGCGCATAGATGATGTGAGGGACCATGTAGCACCAACCCAAAGGCTTTTAGAGACGTAATGCTGATATACAAAGTGCTACTCAGATAACATGTGAACCCTGTACCTACCGGTAAAGCTAGGCATATCAATACAGCTTGTCTGTGATGAGCTCCAAGTTGTGAGGCTCAGGAGTCGGCCTGTGGTAGATTTTCCAAAGTGTAAGGGCTTCAGCTGGCCCTGGAAACAGACAACAGTCCTCCTTGGTGACCAGCGTCCCTTCCAGGACCTGTCACAGAGCTTTCAGACACTTTCCCTACAAAGCTGTGATGTGACCTGCTGCAGCATAAACTCCAAATTTAGGCACATGATGCCAATAGGGTCATACAATGACTGTGACATGAGGGAGCTTGCGTCAGAGGATCCATTCAGGACCTAAGAGCTTATATGTGGGACTTCTCATGATGCCTACAAGATGACTCTATCATTCCCTACACTGAAGAAATAGCAAGAAATATTTCTACAAGAAATAGCAAACATGCTAATACAGCACTTTAGAGAACTAACATGTTAATGTTGTCCAAGGCAGGGGAGTTTCTATTTGTTTCTCTAGAACAGGAGAAGCTTCATTTGAAAGTTAGTTTTGTAGGAGATAATTCTGGGGGGAAGCCATTGCACCCCCAAAGTAATTCCGTTCCTTCCACCCTGTTTTCCAGCATGGGCTACTGCATCCTTTTTGTGCATGGACTGAGCAAGCTCTGCACTTGGCTGAATCGATGTGGGGCCACCACCCTGATTGTGTCCACTGTGTTGCTGCTGTTGCTTTTCTCTTGGAAAACTGTGAAACAGAATGAAATTTGGCTGTCAAGAGAGTCCCTATTCAGGTATGACTAGACAGATAAAAGTAAATATCTTCCTGTTTATTTCTTTGCTTACGAATTGTTTCCAAACAAATGAGGTAACATGGGCCTGGCAGTATTTACTAAGGAAAATTATCTTTAATAAAGTTTTAAATGGAAGATGTAATTTTATGTGGGATTTTAACTTTAGATTTTTAAAATGATATATAAAACTTAACATGAGCTCATTCTAAGTGGATTTATGAAAATAAGGCTCCGGGAAGGTTTTTGAGTCTGTGAATTCAGATGGAAACAGTTTTAATGAAGAGCGGGGCTGTAAAATCAGCTATAAACAAAATGAAACCGAGAAGCCTAATTTCATTGTTCAGTCAAGTGCATGTGAAAAGTGAGCACACAGCCAGAGGGAAGAGAAATGCAGTATCCTTCTTTAGAATATTCCAGCATGGTACGTTGTGATCTGTGACCTAGTTGCTTTATTTTGAACATTGATTTTGAACATTCTTTGAGACTGCCACTCATGATGCTGTGTTTCTGGGGCATAGCCTCACTAAATGCCGCAGCCCTGGCGACCTTCGCCTGGCTCTCTTGGCACTGCCACACCTGACACCCTAACAATATTTGCCCAGTCTTCCAGGAATCCCCAGTCTGGGCCTCTTCCAAGCTTCTGTCCTCACTTATGACCTGATTGGTCCATTTAGTCAGCATGATTTTTTCTTAGTTTCCTGATTAGCTGGTACCCAACACTTATTCTTTGGGGGCAAACAATTGAAGCAGAGCTAATATCACTTAAGAAAAGGGGAAAGTGTTGGAAGAGGCTAGGAAAGCATACAGAATTGAAGGGAAGGGAAGAACCCGGCACACCCAAGACAGGAAACAGGCTTGTGGAAGATCTGTCTTGAGCACCCTCTCAGAAACAAACAGGTAAACTTAACACCAGTTTGTCGGATCTACACATCAAAGTCCTAGGAAAAGAAAGCTTTTTGGCTGAACTTAAGATTAGTCACATGCCTGCCCCTTGTCCCTAGCAAGGCACTGAGATGACTGATCTGATCAAGAAGGCTCCTCTGAGTTCCATGGAGGGAGCTACGGCAGGCAGAGCCCCTTGGGGTTCCACCCAGACTTCTCAAAGTGAGGCAAGAGGGAAGTTCCCAGCAGGAAATCCAAGCACTGTCAGAAGGGGGAATAATCTCTGGGCTGCCAAATATGAATGAATGAATGAATGAACAAATAAGACAAAGGTTCACTGCACTCTTCTACTATTTTAAAATAATGTATTTGATTTTACTTGGCAATTTGACATTTTTAAAAATATAAAACAAAAAGTCAGTCTGGCATGCATGTCTGATTATTTTATTTATGTATTATTACATATCATTGTCATGATCGTCGTTATGATCATGTCAGTGGGTACTGTAGGGAGCTCGATGTAGAGTTTTTTGTGTGGATTTTTTTCAATGCATCTTTTTTTTTTTTCCACACAGATCTGCAAAATCACTCTTAGGTATCAGATTCTATTAAGTCCCTGTCATACCCCTTTCTATTAAACACAATTCTCACAGCCAACAACAGACTCATTCCTTCCTTCTGCCTCATGCTAACTAAGGTCATTCTGTAAACACAGGAGTATTTAAGTTCAGTAATATAACTTCCTCCGAGTCTCTGTTGGCATCGTTTTTTCTTCCTTTCTCTTTCAATAGTCAGAGCTTTTATGAGAATCTTTAAAAACAATTCTGCCCTGTGTTAAACCTTTTGCCTGAATAAAGGTACTAACAGTGGTTGTATTTTCTAATGATGTTGACTGCTTAATCAGAGCACCTTTGGGAATGGATTTTGGCAGACTTTACAGCTTTACTCAGACCCTTTACAGCTGATGCCAAAGATGTAAAAAAAAAGAAAAAACTGACCTTGCATCCAGAAGCTTCTATTGTTTTAGATGGAAGTATGTAGTATCTTCACATCAATTGATTTCTAAAACACAACCATTCCACATTTGTGCTGAAAGAGATATTGCAACTATAGAGGCCTTTGGTGGTCAAATCAAATTTTGTGTAATGTGCAAATCAAAGCTATTGAGATTTTCTAGAAATCTTTGCCTGTTATCATTTATCTATGACCTGAGAAAACTTTTAAGAATCTGAGACTTTAAAAGACTGTTAAGACTGTTCTTTTTCCTTCAAGGCCAGAACAGATGTTTTTGTGAATTCATTTGTGCTGAGTAATGTTTAGGTCAGTCAAACAAACATTTACTGAGAATCTCTGAGGCACGTTAAGGTTAGTGTTTGGGCGCAGGGTATGGAGTTAGACTTTCTGGCTCTACTCCAAGTTCTGCCATTGAATAGCTGTGTGATCTTAGGCAAGTTACTTAACCACTGTGTGCTTTAATTTCTTCATTTTACAATGTAAAATACTAGTGTTTATCTCCTGAGTGTAGTGTAAGAATAAAATAGTATGTGAAAGATGCACAGGACAGTTTCTGGCATGTGGGAAACACTGTGTAAGGTTTTCAGACTATTACTGTGCAGTGTGTTCTAGGATAAGACAGAGAGAGAGAATGTGCATAGAGGAGCTGGGAATCTGCATGGGTGGCAGACACATGAACATATTTCATTATAATGTAGTGTTAAACCCAGAACACTATATAAGTACAGGTAGGTGGGTAGGTGACTAAGACCAACTCAGGCCGTCAAGGATCATGCTCTTGTGGGTCTGAGCTGAGTATTAAAAGAGGAGAAAAACCTAAATTAGCCATAATGGCCCCAAACAGGAGCCAGCTGAGTTGAGTAAGAAAAATTTACAATAATTCTAGAGATGCTGATGCCCTTGGCAGAGACTCCATCTTCCCCTCTGTTCCAAACAATAAACCATAGACCATTCCTAAAACATATGGCCTCACTGAGGCCTCTCTAATTATGTGGGATGGTTTTGCCTGGCCATGCTATGAGCAATCTTACAGAGTATCTTAAGATAGAACTTTGTGTTGGAGAAAATACAAATTTTGGTCAAGCTCCAGGTTTTCCACCTGAGGCCTCCTTTTACACAAAAGATCCCACGGCGTGATGTGTTTTTAGGAGATACAGATGCAGGGTTCCTGCACAATTTTATCTTATTTATTCATTTATTTATTTTTGAGACAAAGTCTCACTCTGTCACCCAGGCTGGAGTGTAGTGGCGTGATCATGGCTCACTGCAGCCTTGACCTCCCAGACTCAAGCGATCTTCTCACCTCAGCCTACCGAGGAGATGGGGCTATAGGTGTGTGCCACCACACCCGGTTAATTTTTTTTATGTTTTGTAGAGAACAGTTATTACTGTGTTGCCCAGGCTGGTCTCTACTCCTTGGCCTCCCAAAGTGCTGGGATTACAGACATGGGCCAATGTGCCTGGCCCAAACTTTTTCTATCAGCAAGAACCTTACACACAAAAAGCACAAGAACCCAGCACTTGTGTATCATCAGAGGTGTGGACAGGGTAAATTGTCTAAGCTGAAATAGCCTTTACAGAAGCCAAGATTTGAACCCAAATCTGGTATAAAAATCAAAAGGTGCATAAACTTTGCCATGCCTATATTTTACATTGTGTTTTAACCTAAGCTAACTCAAGTATAAGCAGAGAGAGAGAGAGAGATTTATGATCATAGCTGCAAGGCATATTTTCTTTAATTCTTACAGTAAGAAGCTGTTTTATATGCTGAACTGGTAGGTGGATCACCGCATAGCTCTGGTTGGGCCTAGTGACAGTCCAGAACCCTACATTTGTTTGGAGTAAATAAATACCGTAATAACATAATTTTATTAGATTAAACCCTCTTCCCTCTCCTAATCTTCAAAATACCTAGAAAGGGACAAACATATTTCCTTTTGCATCCAGCTCAGGATCTCTCTAAATCCCATTCCTGAACTGTTGAAGTGATCCACGGACCAGCAATTAACATTTATGGCCTAGATCATCTTCCTACTCTGTAGAAAAAACAGTAGTTCTCTTTCCCCTTCTCTGAATTGCTGAGGCAGAGAATTTAGAATACCTCCCAGGGAAAAGAATATAAACCAGGTACTGACATATTCTTTTGTAAAGGTCAGATAGAAAATATTTTAAGCTCTGTGGGTCATACAGTCTCTTTTGCAACTATTTAACTCTGATGTTGTCTTGGGGAAAACACTAAAGACAAAATGTAAACACATGGACACATTCGTGGCCCACAGGCTGTAGTTTTGCTTGCCAATCATATAAACCTTGTGATAGTGAAATTCTAATGTTATTTTGGTCTTATGGTACTGATTTGGTTAAGCATCAACTGTTGATCAACTTCAGGATTGATTCTGACCATTTACTGGCCGTGGCTGAAATATCTGCTCAACGATTTATTGGGTCTGTAACCTTACAAAAAGGTCTTAATCTCTCTGAGCTTCAATTTCGTCATCTGTAATATGGGAGGCAGAGTAATACTACCTTTTTGATAAGTTACAGCAAGGACTAAAGGAAATGATCCATGGAAACTGGTGCTTAGCCCAGCACTTGATTTAAAGTAAGCATTCCATAAGTACTGTCCCTCCTGTGTGTGGTGTTATAAAATCTCAGGTCAAGGCAGGGGTCAAAACTGAGGAGAATCACAAATTCTTCTTCCTTTCCTTTTTGCTAACCTCTGACTGAACACTACGAATATTTTTTTCATGTTTGTTTTGCAATTAGGAATTTGGGGATAGTCCTCCTGACCTATTGTCCAATGATGCCAACAAAACAAATTGATGTTCTAAAACCTTGGAGATACACCTGATTAAAGCAGCTTTTTTGTTATTTATCAAGTCTTCCACAATAAAAGGTGTGAGGGAGATATGTGAAATGCATGGATTTAAAATCCTGAGTTGAAAGGGAGATGTTTATTTATAATCACTGTTGTAATTATTAACAGGGTTTGCCTTCAGCCACATAATTTATGAATATTATATTTCTCTGTGGAATAAATATGGGTAAAGCTGGATGTTTCCATGATAATAACTGGAAGTATGAAATTGGAGCATCAAAAAAGCAAACAGGGAGACTATTCCTGGAGGGAAGAGTGACCTGGCCAGTTAAGTTCCAGGGAAAGTGTTGCCTTTGGCTTGTTATTTTCCTTTTTTTCACAAACTGTTCATTGTGAAATGAGAGCCTAGAAAAACATAGCAGAAAAATATCACAGAGAGAACATAAAGGTCAAAACCAACGATGGGAAAAAGCAGTGTGTTCTTAGGATTTCAGTGACTCCACCCACTTCTGCTTGCCTGTTAGGAACCTTATTGCTTCCTCTTACCATTATGAAACAATGCCCTGATCTCGGCAGAGACCATGTTTCCACAGACCCAATTGTCTATTCCTTGGGTGGGACGTAAATTAGAATTACTGTGCTAATCACACAGAAAAAAGGATCAATTTCAATAAATATGCCAGTTGTATTCATTTCTATAATCACAGTTGCCTTCAAAACTTACTGCTACCATGCAATATTTAGTTCTAGATAGAAAAAGTCAAATTTTCCTTAATAGAAATTTGATTATTAAAGCCATTACTAATACGCTTACCTGGATCTTGCCAATATGACTAAATTTATGTTGGATACTGTCATTTGAAAAATTATATTAAAATTCTAGCAACCTGTCATACAGTTTAGTTGCTTTTTAACATTCAAATAAGGAGATTTTATAAACCGTAAAGGTATCACAAGTGAAAGATAGTGTTAGGATTTTAGCACCCACCCCCGAAAAGAACTATCCATAATCTATATAGGAAATGCCTTTGGCTGTCATAGAAATGCAATACTGTCACTTATGACTGGACCACTGATCCTGTTTAAGGCTTGGCTCTCTCTTGTGTAAAATGAGAGGAAGACAAAGGGAATGAAATGGTCACCAGGGATCCTTTGGGTCCTCCTATTCTGTGTGGTGCAAGGATTCTGATTCCGTGTACCATAGGAGTGAGAAGTTCTCATTAGGCCATAAGGAGGATGTTTCCTTCTTGGCTACTGGATGCCTCTTAAAAGCAGAGGAAGGGACCCCATTCTAGTACATGAGAAGCATGAGTATTTTCCTTTGTCTGCAGCAAGTTTTGTTCAGAGAACAGGACAAATGTAGATCTCGTCTCATCTCAGCCCCAAAGGAAGCCAGTTCAGAGATGTGGAACCCCGTCATCAAAGTTTAAGTGAGTGAACACAGAAGAGCTCTTTGTAAATGGTAAAGCACAAGATAGATGCTGATCTCTGTTTTTAGCAAAACCTGGAGTTGGCTCCCCTGACAGGTTAATACATTGCCCTTCACTAGATATGGTAAAAAAGAAAAAAATTTAGCATCTGTACATTTAAAAATATACAACCTTCAGGCTATCTTATCAACCTCAGCTGGTGCCAACATTGGGCATTGCTGGTTCTCCTTAGGTATTCTCCATGCAGCCAGAATTTCATCAACACCGTTTATGATATTATTTATCCTTCTTTCAGACAGAAAATAAAATAGAGAAAAAGAAAAAGGAAGCAACCCTCTTTATTCCATGTTCTTTCTTTTTCCTTTTTTTAATTGTATAAAATTAAGGTGTACAACATGTTTTGATATGCATATCCACAGTGAAATGATTACTGCAGGTAAGCAATTTAACATCTCCATTATCTTCCATAGTTACCTGTTTTTTTCTTTTTTGTATTAATAGTAAGGGCACCTAAAATCTACTCCTTTTGCAGATTTAAAATATACAATACCATATTCTTAGCTATAGCCCTCTTTCTGTACATGAGATCTCTAGACTTAGTCATCTGCATAATTGAAAATTTGTACCCTTGGACCTATATCTCTTCATTTCCTCTCCTCGCCACACCCACTAACCATTATTCTATTCTCGTTTTCTCTGTGTTCAATTTCATTTATTAAGATTTCACATATAAGTAAGATCATGCAGTATTTTTCTTTCTGCGTCTGGCTTTACTTAGCATAGTGTCCCTCAGCTTCACTCATATCGTTGCAAATGGCAGTATCTCTTTTTTAAGGCTGAATAATATTTCATTGTGTGTATATACCACAAATTATTTATCCATTCATCTGTCCATAGACACTCAGGTTGTTTCCATATCTTGGCTATTGTGAATAAGGGGAAAGCTCCTCGACATTGGCCTTGGCTATGATTTTTTTGATACAGCACCAAGAGCGCAGGCAGCAACATCACAAATACACAAATGGGACTGCATCAAACTAAAAAACTTCCACACAGCAAAGGAAACAAGCAAAAAAGTGAAAAGACAGCCTGTGGATTGGGATGAAATATTTGCAAACTGTATATCCAATAAGGGGTTAATTTCCAAAATATGTAAGCAACCCATACAACTAAATTGCAAAACAAACCCCACAACTAATCTGATTAAAAATGAGCAAAGGACCTGAATGACGTCTTTGAAAAGAAGATAAGCAAATGGTCAACAGGTGTATGAAAAGGCGCTCAGCATCACTAATCATCAGGGAAACGTAGATCAAAACCACGATGACATATTACCCCAGAACTGTTACGACGGCTGTTATCATAAACAGAAGAGATAGCAAGTGTTCGGGTGGATGTGGAGAAAAGGGAACCTTTGTACATTGTTGATGGGAATGTAAATTGGTCCAGCCATTATGCAAAACAATGTGGAGGGTCCTCCAGAAATTAAAAATAGAATTACCATGTGATCCAGCAATCCTTCCTCGGCTGTTTACCCAAAGGAAATGAAATCAGTATCTCAACGAGATATCTGTACTCCCATGTTCACTGTGGTGCGTTTTAAATCTCTGAAGCAGCTGTAAGTGTGGGGTCTGCTGCTTTCAGATGGTCTGTTTCTTTTGGCTGTTCTATGGCTTCACAGTGCCCATCAGATCCCTCCTCTGGAGAGGTCCTCAAGCTCCCAGCCAGTGGATTTTAGTGGGGTAGTCTTTGTTCGGTCCTCAAGGGCTGTTATTTCAATAAAAGCTCAACAAAAGTTGAGGTAGGGGTGGCGCCCATCTAAAACGAGGAAGTATGCCCTAACATACTTCCCCAGCGGCTTTAACACATTGTATGGAATTCTTCTCTTAATCTGACCTTTAAATTAAAAATTAAATGTAACTATGTAATCTGAGACAGGTAGTGCATTAAAGTACAACTGCCCAGAAACTAGGTTCTCATCCTGAAGTCCTTCCTCTCTCTCATCAGTTGTCTGCCTGTCTCATTTAATCCAAATAAGTTGCAGGAGTTTTTTTTCCAAATAGCCTTCAAATCCATCTATGTTTTATCATTCCCCCTGCCACCTTCCTTCAGGTGAGAGAACAGAAACTCTAGAACCAAACTCCTCGGGTCCAAGTCCCATCCCTACCACTTGCTAGCTGTGTGATCTTGTGGACATTGTTTCTGAAGCAGCTACAAAGGATAAAACAATCCCTTCCTGCTCCCACCCCTCCTCGTATCATCTTCAAATTGTTGGTATCACCCCAGGCAGATGGGCCCCAGGGTAGACGACAAGCATCAGTCAGAAAGTAAACCCTGTAGACGCAGCCACTCAGTGGCGTTTGGACAGCCTTACTCTTGCTGCTGGCCCTCCATCATGATTAAGAGCTTGGGCTTTGGTGATTGATATGGACTGAATGTTTGCATCCCTTCAAATTCGTATGTTGAAGCTGTAACCTCCAGTTTCACTGTGTCTGGGTATAGGGCCTGTGAGGAAGTGATGAGGGTTAAATGTGGTCACAAGGGTGAGGCCCTAATCCAGTAGGGGTGGTGCCCATATAAAACAAGGAAGAGGCACCAGAGCTTTCTGTGTCTGTGTGCACACACCGAGGAATGCCATATGGGTCATAGCTAGAATGTGACCGTCTGCGAGGCCGGAAGAGAACCCTCATCAGAAACCAAATCAGCCATAACTTTGATCTTGAACTTCTAGCCTCCAGAATTGTAAGAAATAAATATCTCTTGTTTAATCCACCCACCCAGTCTATGGGTTTTGTGTTTTGTTATGGCATCCTGAGCAGACCAGTACAGTGACCATTTAAACTAGGTTTTTAATGTCTCTCAGAAAAGCCTCATTTTCTTATCTGTAGAATAATTATATCTGCATTTGACAAAAAAAAAAAAAAAAAAAAAAAAACTGGCCCAGGCTTAGTATAGGGAAAGGTTAATTTCCAACAAAACTTATTGGTAGGGAGGCCAGTCTATAATGATCCTTTTTGTAATGATTTATTTTGGTAGACAATCTCAATTAAAAAAAAAAAAGAAGGAAATCTATAAGCGAATGAATGAATGGAGGAAGGAAAAAACTGAATCGACATGAACATGCAGGGCTATTCTCCAAAGAATCAACCATCACCTTATCCTGCCACCTGCCACCTCTGCTTCCTGGATGTCTCCTGAATCCTTCCGTTCCTCCCTATGGCCCCTGCTGAAATTCTGACTATTCTGTTTCTCTCGTCTTCTCTCTGCTCCACTCCCATCCCCTCCCTTTCCCCTTCCTCCCTTTCCCTCTCCTCTCCTCTCTGAGGTTCCTCAGCAGTCCCCCAGGAGGTCTCCATGCACTGCAGCTAGAAGACTGCTCAGTCCTTCTCTTTTGCTACCCTGTCCCTCACTTCTCTGTTGGAGACTTTGCACTGATTCTCTGCTGCTCTTCAGATAACCCCCCAAGAAGTCTCCACTGTGACTCACAGAGCCCATTAGACTCCCTCCACTCTAAGACTTAGCATGATCCAGCCACTCTGAATTGCTTCCAGTCCCTCAAAAGCCCCATGCTCTGTTTTCTTGGGGGCCTCTGCATAGGACATCCTGCTGCCTCTTCCTCCAGAGGCTAATTTCATTTCTTCTTATCCTGAAAGTCTCAGCTTCACCTTCACTGCCTTCTGGAAGCCTCCTCTGATCCCATTCTGGGATAAGCATGCTGTGCTTCCTTGATACCCTGCTCACCTATTGTTACATGTCATTTTATAATCCCCTCCTCCTACTTCTTCACCCTCATAAACTCCCTGAGGGCTGGGACTCTAACCATATTGTATCCCCAGCGCCTGGCACAGTGTGTGGTACTGAAGAGACTCTGTGTAGATGGTAAACAACTGTACCATTTACTTCAGCTTAGAGAAATGCTTGCAAACTGATTTCATCAAATGATCTCACTTCTGGAATTGATCCTTTTTAATGATTCTGCTTGGGCCTACATTAACTTTTGCCTTTTTTCCACCACTTTCGTTCATACAGATTATATGAGGGCCTGGCATGTCATAATTATCTCAAATAAGCCTGACTTTATCACCCTCCATTGTTGAGTAACTAAGGACTTTCTGAGTCCCCATGTATACTCCTAGATCTGGAAGTATGCTGTGTTTTCCTTTCAACACAGCATCCCCGAGAACTGTGCAATACCAAGGAGGAAGCGATGACCTTGTAGATGGGAGGGGAGTGAGAGAGAGTCTTTCACACTAACCAGTTGCATGGGTTTCCACATTGAAGGAAACAAGAATGGCGAGAAAGAATAAAGAGAAAGAAGACAGAGAATAGAGGACACTGCGTGTTACATCTCATGTTTTCTAGAGCAGGTTGTGGTTATGAGCTATTCTCATTTTACGAAAACCATTAAATCTTTTTTTTTCCTCTGGTTCTTTATTGTGCACTGAGAGATCACTTAGGGTGTTTCATCAAGTCTCCATGAAAAAGAAGCCTGCTCCAGAGACAGATGCAAAAGGAAGAAACGGCTGGCCCAATGCTGCAATTCTCCCTAGAAGGAAAACCGTTTGTAATCAGCCTCGGCAGGGCCTATCTCTGCAGCAGCCCCAGTGTGGGTGCATCTGCCCCTTGCACCATAAATTAGGAAAGCCAGATTGGCTTGTTAATTGCAAGGTTGTGTGTGTCTCATGTTGTACAATGTGCTCTCAGGTATACCATTGGACCCTCCTATGCTCCCAAAAAAAAGCCTCAGGAATTGTGACAGAGCCTTACCCAGACTCCAGCTGTGTCTCTGGCACAACAAAGGTCCTACGTTTGTATGCTAAGGGCATTTTGTTCATACACAGTTAGCATGCTTGTTCAGCTACACATAACACTCTACTGCCTCCGTTGTTTTCTATAGAAAGCAATGTTTAGTAAATTATATAATTTATGAATTTTGGAAGCCTTCTTGTAGGCTACAATGCCTTGTTTTAGAATACAACGGACATTTCAAATACAGGTTCATGAAACTGAGTATAACATAAAGGAATCTGACAATAATATTCTTTGTTAAATAATTCTTTTTAAACATTTATTCATTTTAGGTCTGGAGTTCAAACCCTGCCCCACAATGCCAAGGTTCACTACAACTATGCCAATTTCCTGAAGGACCAAGGTCGGAACAAAGAAGCGATCTACCATTACAGAACAGCTCTCAAGTAAGCGCCACGCAGGGAGGGTGTTGGCCTTGATGCTTCAAAGACCGTTGTTTATTTCACTTGGCCCTCTCAGTATATGGAGGGGGAGTTTGTTTGTTTCTCTTGACAGTAAACTGATCCTTGGAGGTGGGGTAGCTTTTGGACTCTAAGTCTTTTGGCTCAGTGTTCAAGTCTGCTATTAATGCAATAACTCTACCTTGCATGTAAGTCTTGGTGTTTCCTTGTAAAACTTTTCATTGCGTTCAAGAATGAACTCACAGTTGAATATATACGTGCAAACAAGAGTTGGTTGTCAAAAACATACTGGTAAGTTCTCATGATATTTATTGCAATGAATTTTAATGGTATGCATATAGAAAGCCCTAGACATCCCATGCCTGAAAGTATTTCCATGAAGACTTTTGAGTATGGAAATTAAATGTCCTGAAAGTTGTATTAAATAGAAAAAAAGTGATAAGACAATTGATTACCACGTTGGGGATACATTAATTTTGTGTGTGTGTGTGTGTGTATTAACATTCTCCTTCTAGTCTTCCAATGGAAGAGAGAATACTATACATATCCTTAGATATGGCTTCAAGAGAAACTAAAAATTTAAGTTCTGCCTTACTAGCAGCAATCTGCTAGTATCAGAAGCGTAAGTACCCAACTAGCCAGTCAGAAGTACCCAACCAGCCAGTTATAGTAGCTGGTTGGGTACTTCCACTTCAGGTACTCTTTTGAATTGCAGCTCTGACTTTCAAGATGGTTTTCTGTGAAACATCCCAGATAATACATGTACTTAACCTTCAACACATGGAGACATAATAACTAAATATAGCCTGGCGATCTCCAATTATAGGCAAAATAAAGCAAGGTTGATCCTCTCTTTTATTAAATACTATGATGCTCACAGAAGCCTTTGAAGATGTTTTCATGCCTCCACAGATTGGCTACCTACATTTGGTTGAATTTTCTGAAACGGTTTCACTTTAGGATATGCTTAAAGTACGTCTACCAACCAAATCATGCATTTCACTAAAGTGTCTGCTAGGATTGTCTCAAGGCTTATTTTGACAGTGTCATTGTTACATTTACACAAGCATATTGCTTATCAATCAAAATCTTTTAGACTTTAGGACCTGTTACTTAATATTTAATACGGCAAATATGGCAGAAGTTGGTTTTGTTTTTGTGTGTGGGTTTTTTTGTTGTTGTTGTTGGTTTTTTTTTTGTTTTGTTTTGTTTTTTTTTTGAGACAGAGTCTCGCTCTGTCACCCAGGCTGGAGTGCAGTGGCATGATCTTGGCTCACTGAAACCTCCACCTCTAAGGTTCAAGTGATTCTCCTGCCTCAGCCTCCCAAGTAGCTGGCATTACAGGCATGCACCATCATGGTCGGTTAATTTTTGTATTTTTAGTAGAGACCAGGTTTCACCATGTTGACCCGGCTGGCCTTGAACTCCTGACCTCAAGTGATCCACCCACCTCAGCCTCCCAAAGTGCTGAGATTACAGGCGTGAGCCACCACACCCGGCCTAATATGGCAGAAGTTTTAAACCGTAGATATCAAGTTTGCTATCAAATATTTTCCCAAATATTACAAGAAACATAAGTTCCAGAGGAGTAATCTTATCAAAGCTTTTTGTTGAAGAAGTTTTATATTACAGAATAGAAGATCATTTTTAAGATTTAATCAAGAATTCTATTCTTTCATTGGAAGACAGCTTCCAAAATGTTCATAATGCTTATCTCTGGTGGGTGAGATTATAGATTGATTTTTTCCTTTATAATTTTTTGTGTGTTCCAGGTGTTCCACAATGAACATCTATTCCTTTTGCAATGAGGAAATGTCATTTTTTAAAAAGCATAGTCCTTCAAGGGTACATATAAAGTATGTTTTGGCTTTAATAATTAATTAATATTTATCACTTTTAGATGGCATTCTTGAAAGGAGGAAAAGGGCAGTAAGTTTGCCTGAAACTTATGTGGCTGGTAGGAAATGTATCAGTATCTTTTTAATTGGTTTTATTATAACAGACTATTTTCTGTCAAGTTCAAAAAGAAAAGTAAGGCAGACCCTCAGGCATAACTTAGAGCAAAGGTATAAATTAAACAAAATTCTCTGGCAGTTGATTTTACAGAATTATAGTAGCTGGTTGGGTACTTCCATTTCTTTGCTGTGAAACAATACAAATAAATGTTTGCTTCAGCAACTGTGCTTCTGGAAGAAATACGTCCCTTGAGACCTGGGGAAAAACAATTAAAGCTATAAATATATTACATATAGTAATTAGTGAAACAGTTTATGCTTTCAGACTCGATTCAAAATACTTCTGGTTAAAAATACCATTTTTGTGTGGATACCTCTGTGGTGAATTTTCAACGGATGTGGGTGTTTTTGTTGTTGTTGTTGTTGTTTTTTAAGAAATAGATTGTCACTCTGTGTTAGAGGGAAAAGGAAAATACCAGAGCTATTCATCATTTTGATGATTATTTATCCTTGGTGACTGGAAGATTGCCTTTATTTTGATGTTGCTATTTCTTTGTGGAAGTTGCTGAGACAGGGATTCCTCTCCCTCCCAGCTGCTCCACCTCTGCTTCAACTTTAGAGTATCTGATGTTTTTCATATTTGCACACAGCAAGAAAGAGAGTGATTAGGGAAATGCAAGGTTAAAGGCGCTATTATCTGAAATCAATTCCAGCAATTATCCATTACGGTTATAATGACTGAATAGATCTCAAAGGCAATGGTGAAATTAATCATAAGGGCTGTACCTATACCAGTCTCTTTTTGGCTGGCTTACAATGCTAAAAATAGCACTATAATAAGTTAGTAATTATGTATGACATGAATATTCTGCTTCTTTTAAATTTTTTTATTTTTTGAATAATGCAGAAGTCACTGACTTCTCCTTCGTCTTTACCTCATTTATAATATTTCTGTAGTATAAAGAAAATCTCCCCTGGAAAATATTGCATCTAAGGTCGTGTATTCAGTTTAAGATTCAAATCATCAAAGAAAAATGTCAAAACCCTTTTCTTAAATCCTCAACAAACATCAAGTGTTAGCTTTGCTTTGCTGTGAGGGGCAGCTCTCACATTTATAACTCCTGCAGTAATATAAAGCTTGGGATTATCTATGTTGGAGATTCAGAAAACCACTGGCAGATCTACCGTAGGCCTCCAGAGCTCTCTGACCGTTCAGTTACCCTGGAGAAGGTTTCTAACATTCTACCTTGTGTGATGGGAGTAGAAAGTCCAGAGACCACCCAACAAGTCAGCCCTTCCTACACAAAAACTCCCAAGAAATGCCTCAGCTAATAAGCCCCGAAAGAGAAATAGTGATTCTCCCTGAATAAAGTCAAGATATTGATGTGCACTTGGCCATGTGTGTACTTTGTCAAATAACTTAAAAAGTCGGTTAAAAATGGAGAATCATAAAACAAGCAAACTCTTGAGTATTTTATTTTACCCTGAAATTTCAAATGTACATCCATTCACCAATCTTCTGATGTCAAATCAAATCCTTCTCTTTAGGAATCTTCTGATTAGAATCTGCAAAAGCCACCTCCATAATTCATTGCTATGAGTCTCAGTTTTGATATTTAAAACTGGAATAAAAATTTAAAGAGATTTGCAATGTAATTTGAGTAGACTGAGATTTTTCGGATTTTTCTCCTCCAGTCTTTTACAATTATTTCACTCACATCTAATTCAACGGTGATTTTTTGAACTTCTTTCCTTTTTGAGCATTTTCAGAGCATTTACTTATTTTCCATAGAAATAATTCCTTTTCACACTTAAATTCTATCACTTTGCAAGACCAGGCTCTTTTCTCCCGGTGTAACTAAATTTTGTATTGTGCTTTTAATGCTCCTATACAAAAGAAATCTCCACTCACTATTTAATTGCCTAACACATGGGAAGGGGTAGAACTAAAATCTTTCTGATTAGAATGCTTAATGCATAACATAGAGACTTATTATGATAATAGTGCCTATTGATATAATTCTTTGTATTCCCTCCCGTATGGATCACAGGAACTTCGTAAGGACATTGCATTAGACTGCAATACATGTATGTGGAAAAAGAAAGTAATAAAGGATTGAGTACTGAAGAGACACCATATCATTAGAATCTAAAGAAATCTAACCATGTCTAATTAACCAATGTTTGCTGATGTCTTGAGTGTATCAGTAAGACTACTTTATTATAATTCCTTTTAATAATGCTGTTTATAAAACTATTTTCTGTCACGTTCAAACAGAAAAAATAAGGCAGACCCTAAGGCACAGCTTGGAGTGAAGTTTGAACATGTTTTAAAAATCAGGAGTCAATGAGTATTTTAAAAAGTCCTTCACACAGCCTATTTTAAGTGAACATTTAAGATAACTCTCTTATGACTACAGGTGGACTTGGATACCAGCTGCCATGTATTTCTGGGAGGAATTAAAATTTCAATACCATTTGTTAGCCAGGTTTAACAAGTGGAGATGTGTTCTTCAGCTGATATGGTATTTTCACGTATAAAAGCTCAAATATGCTTTCTAATATCACAAGTAGACACGAAATTATTTTTTTGTTGCTTCTTGTTGATGAAATTACATTCACACTATATACATGCTGTGTTAATTAAATCTGGCAGTTTTATTCATAAGCTCAGGAAATTAAACATTATTTCATTTAGAAAAAAAACCTGAATTTAAGTCACATTGTGGCCATACTTATGAACTGAATTTCAAAATGAAATCTCCATAATTTGTTGTTAGAAAAGTTTCACTTTCTCTGGCTATCTAAGACCACTTTTTCATTTTAAAAACTCTCTTATGTATGGTTCCCCAGAAAACAGAATCCAAGGCAAAGATTTGCAAGTAGGAAGTTTATTAAGGAACACCCTCGGGAACACCAGGGCAGCAGAAGAGAGGAGATGTTGAGTAGAACGCAGTTCCAGCAGAGGCCTCAGCTGATCCCATGGGGAGCTCTGGAACTGGGATGTCCCCTTAGAGCTGTCATGAATGGAGGCAAGAGATTTACGTTTAAACCCCCCTTTCAACCAATCGCTGCATCCGGGACGGGAGTCTGGCCTTGGGGAGGCAACTCCCTGAGGCTGAGAGCAATGTCCAGAGAGGAGCTGGACTCTGAGCTGCCAGCAGCCAACACTCCTAGCAGCCGGGAGAATATGCACTTCAGCCTTGAAGGGGAACTTTAAACCAGCTGTGATTTCTTGTATAAGTAAATATGGCAGGTTTAGCAAAATAGGGTGAGATTTTCTGTTAAAAATGAGAATAGGGATGCTGCCTACTGCATAGGGTTGGAGGATTACAAGATAATTCATATAAAAGACTTAAAGCAATATCCTTAAGCAATGAGGGAAATGACACCCTCAGTAAATGTGACTAACACACACAGAATCCGACCACCTCCTTCCACCTCCACTGTCCCCTCCACCTCTCACCTAGACTGCAGCAATATGCTCCTAACTGGTGTTGTGGTTTTCACCTTTGCCCTGCTTCCCTTCAGTCTGTTCTCAATATAGCAGCCCCAGGGATCTTCAGTGGGGTGGCCTAGCACTTTGAGAGGTCAAGATGGGTGGATTACATGAGGTCAGGAGTTCAAGACCATCCCCGCTGGAGCCCCACTCACAGCAATCTGGAGCTCCGAAGGCTCCAGCCACCCCACCTCACTCACAGGGAAAGTGGGAGGCCCTGCAGCAGCCTCCATGCTCGCCCTGCACCGCCTGCCCCCTTACTTCCCCTGACCCACCTCCTGCTACTCTTCTTGCTTACTTGGCTCCAGACACACTGGGCTGCAGGCACATGCATGCCAGCCACATCACCTTCCTGTTTCAGGGGTTCTGCGTTCTGTTCTCTCCTCCTAGAACCCTTTCCCCCTTACCTCAATGGCTGCCTCCCTCACACCCTTCAGCACTCCTCATATGTGTCATCGGCTTCTCCATGAGGCCTCCCTGGGCCACCCCACTGAAGACCACAAGCACCACCAGCATCCCCTATTCCCCGTCTTTGCTTCATTTTTCTCCATTTATCACCCTCCGCTCTACTCACCTATCATTTTGTTAATTGTCTGTGTCCCTCCTCTACCCAGTAAACTGCACGAAAGCAGAAATCTTTGTCCTTATCCCCAGCATGAAGGAGAGTGCCAGGAACATGGCACTGAGTAAATATTTGTTGAATAGAACAATGCTACATATAAACTTCTTTATACTGTGGTTTTTTGTGTTTGTTTTTTGAGATGGAGTCTTGCTCCTGTTGCCCAGGCTGGAGTGCAGTGGTGCAATCTCGGCTCACTGTGGCCTCTGCCTCCTGGGTACAAGCAATTCTCCTGCCTCAGCCTCCCAAGTAACTGGGATTACAGGCACCTGCCACCACGCCTGGCTAATTTTTGAATTTTTAGTAGAAGCGGGGTTTCACCATGTTGGCCAGGCTGGTCTTGAACTCCTGACCTCATGTGATCCACCCATCTCGACCTCCCAAAGTGCTGGGGTTACAGGCGTGAGCCACTCCACCCAGCCTTATACTGTGTTTTTAAAGTATGTGAATTACCTAGAATGTTTTAAAAGGTAACTGAGGTATAATGTAAAACCTAAACGCCATCAATAGCAGAAGATCCTAAATTACTTCTATCTTTTTCCTCTTCCTGGGTGCTAGATTGGCAAGGGGTAGACTTGTGATGGATAATTTCATGTCAGCTTGGATGGGCCATGATACCCAGATATTTGGTAAAACATTATTCTAGATGTTCCTACAAAGGTACTTCTTGGATGAGATTAACATTTAAATCAGTAGACTTTGAGTAAAGCAGATTATCCTCCAGAATGTGGGTGGGCCTCATCCATCCCGTTGAAGGACTTAACAGAAAAAGACAGACTTCCCTGGAAGGAGAGGAAACCCTGCCCACAGACTGCCTTCTGGATTCTAACTGCAGCTCTTCCCTGGGTCCCCAGCCTGCCGCCTACCCTGCAGATTTTGGACTTGCCAGCCCCCACAATCATGAGAGCCAGTTCCTTAGGATAAGTGTCTCCCTAAATGTAAATATACACATCCTGTTGCTTCTGTTTCTCTGGAGAACCCTGATTAATTCAGATTTTCCTCTTTTACTACCCTGCTCGTCTTTCACGCCTAAGGCTGATCTCTTCTTTTCTGCTCAAGGTTCCATAATTTCCAATTTCTCAGAGCTTATTTATAATCCTCTGTTTAAATCCTTTGCTTCCTCCCCTTCACCTGGCACTTTCCCATTAATATTTAAATATTCTCTAGTTGCTCCTACCATCAAACAAACAAACAAACGAACCGAGCCTGTCTGTATCTCTTGTTTTCCTCCTCCTGCCATTCATCTGTGTGCTTCCTTATCTCCTTCCTACCTTTCAAGTGTCAAAATTTCCCAGAAAGTTGCAATGTCTTCCTTATTTTCTCTCATTACTCAACTGCATTCTGGCATCAGCTCCCTCCCCACCTGTGAAACTGCTCTCCCCAAGGTCACCAGCTACCTCCGTGCAGATAAAGCCAGAGGACCATGCTTGGGCATCAAATTACCTAACTCTCAGCAGCATTGGACTTTGTTGACCACTCCTCCTCCTCAAAGTAATTCTTTTTTAGCATCTGTGACCCCATGCTCTCTTGCTTTTTCTGCTCTTTCTTTAGATTGTCCTGCCTCCACCAACTCTTAATGGAAGAGTTCTCAGGACCCTCTCCTCCTTGCCTACACCGTGTTCTCTTCTCAATCTTTGCTTTTTAAGGGGTTTCTTCAGTCCCAAAGGCTTGTTAGCATCTGTGTATATGCTGGTTGACCCTCAAATCTATGACTCTACCATTATCTTTCCCCTGATGATCAGAGCCATCTACCCAGCTGGACATTTTCACGAATTGCCCTCTGCACCTCAAACTCGACTGGTCATCTTCTCCCCAAAACCTGCTGCTTGTCCTTTATTTTCCTCCTTTCCATTCTCTGCTTCAGCCAGAATAAATTCCTTTCAGTTTCTCAAGTTCTGTTTGGTTTTGCTTTGTCTCCTTGGAACCCTTTCCTTCCTCTCCCTGCTCTTACCCCTCCCTCACACTCCCAGTCCCTTTATTGCTGCCCCTCCCAGTAAAGCATCATCTCTCCTGGAAAAACCTTGGTGAATGTCTCAGGCGCCTCTCATTTGCCCTCCTCCTGTATGCTCCTGTCAGCTCCGGCTCAGCTTTACTGCTCTGTCTGCTCTCCTTACAGTGCATTAGAGTCCGTTGGTTTTCCTGTTTCTCTTCTACCACAGGGTGCTCTTGAGGGCAAGGACAGCTTTCTCTTTACTGCTGTGTGCCCTTAGCAAACAGCCTGGCACATTGTACGTGCTTAATACGTGTTTGTGAAAAGAAAGTCTGGACGAACATAATGCATAAAATCTCGATCACAGGGCTCTTAGAGTCAGAGGACAACTCCATAAGGACAAACAGTGTTTCTCAATGGCAGAGTTCTTGATATTTTGCAGAACAACTTTTCTTTGTGCAGAACTGTCCTATGCATTGCAAGATGTTTCACACCCCTAGCTCCTACCGATGATATATCAGGAGTAATACCCAGTTCCTGTGGTGGATATTCAAAATGTACCCACTCTCCTCCCCACTCCTCATGATCTCCTTACTTGGCAGTTATTAATTAGGAATACGAACATCCTTTTCCTGCCCACGATTTTCTCTTCTCTGAGATAATCCATCAACCAGAGTGCAGTCATGCTAGGAAGTGTTAGTGCAGAGGATCCCAGGTGCACATCGATCTGTCACACAGGAACCACACAGGATTTTGAATGTCCTTATAACCTTGGATATAGCTTTTTCAATTACACGTGTCTGGAATTCCATTTGGTCTTGAGCATATTGGAGAAACTTGGAGAAAATTGCTCTGGTGCCTATGGAGATCATTTGCTTCAGATGATGAAGGATTGACAGGCTTTGGAGGGAGTGCTGGACAAAGAACATTCCTACATTCTTAAAATGGAGAAGGTTACTTGCCCTTCACATCTGAGAACTCTCAGTATAGGAGAAACAGATGGACACAGAATGACTTGAGTGTTCACTAGGTTAGTGATGAAGAAATAATGGATGTAAATTTGACTGATGGGAGCAAGTTGAAAGCTATCAGCAACGGTAGAGTGTGATTTTTCAGAGGATGAAAAATCCATGTAAAGAAGGAGAACTGGCTGCTTCAGCCTGGCATGGGTTCATTAGGGCTACAGAGGGAGCCAGTCAAACCACCCAGAGGTCCTGTAGCTGACCCCAAAATATTAAATGTATGTAGTGTAACAGGTGTGGTGATGGATATTTTTATACCCACCATCTCATTTGTTCATGTAGAAGCCCACTTATTCACAGAGAAGGTCAATATGTTATTAAGCTTACTTTTTTAAAGAAAGCAACTAAAGCACAGACATAAATTCAAACTCACATAGCTGGAATGCCTCTCATGGCTTCTGACTCCAAATCCAGTTATTTTTCCACTCCACCAAAGCAGTTTCCTATCTATTCTGCCACAAAAACCAAAGTTCACCCCAAGCCTCTGAGAAAGGTTAATTATGTTCACAATTTCTATTTAAAGGAATAGAGAAATACTTAATTCAGTAAACTTCCCAACCCCTAGCAGTAAATTCTCAGGAATCAGGTTCAGCCATTTAAAATGATTCATTTCCTAAGGGCACTCGAGAGCCATGGCTTTACTCTGCATAGTCTTGGAAAATTGACTGGGAGGAGCCCTTCTACATCACTACTGGAGGTCATCCATTGTGCAAGGTCAGATAATTTAGCTGGCCCCTCTTGAAGAGTGCGTCACATTTCCCTGAATTGCAGTTGAGGCTTTTTCCCAAGGCTATCTGTAATGGATGGGAAGGAGTACAGTGCAAGACAAAAGTGGTAAAACTTATATGCTGGGTGTTAATGGCAATTTCAAACAATTAAACAAGCAGACTAATAAAATGATCAGTTTTACTCAAGTGCAATTTAGTAACATGATGCTTAAATTTCATAATATGAAGGAACCGTGCACTTAAAATATGCCACAGACTAATATGGTTGGAAATAATGCTGTCAACTCTTGAAATGAAGTTTATTTTGTATATTTTTCAGTCCAGTGGAATTCTGGTTTTATGGTGGAATGTTTTTCTCAGTCATGTTTTTCTTTTGGATTCTTATTTTCTCAACAGGAAATAGAAAATAAACATCTGACCTTAGCATGGTTAACCTCAAATAAATTAATGTGTGGTATGAAAATCGGACAAATATACACACTCTGAAAATAAATCAGGGTGTGTATTCTCTGAAAGGAAATTGCAAACTAGAGGACATCATTCAATATTATTTGAACAATGAAATGCCATATACGGCACTCAGATAATGAAAAGTAAACAGCATTCTTAACTTTGGAACAGATTGTACAAAATTTAAAGTAAATAACTGACATAAAATTCAAAACTTGATTTTATTCACATACAGCTTATGTCTATGGATCTTTAGTTGAGGTTAAAGCTGAAGAAGGGTAAATCAGAAAGCATGTATGTAAATCTTACACACTTACTGGGTGTTGTTAATCCCGAATAGCTTTCCATAATACGGTGCTTTTCAGAGACACCATGATTATTTTGTATGACAGAAGACACATTTTGGGAGTGAAGATTCTGAGTAGCCAAACTTTCTGGGTATTGAGTTTATTTCACTTCTGCCACTGAGAACTAGTTCCTATAGGAGCATAGTTGAATGGTTTAGCCAAAGAAACAAGATGAAAGGAATTATTCCAAATGGAAGCTCTAATTTATTTGCTGAACGTTGAATGACGAATGAAGTTTGAAAACAGATTTACAGGAGCTGGCTGCCTTCTTAGCATTTAAGAACACAAGTGCTTCTGAGATGTCTTTTTTTTTTTTTTCTTTAAAAGATGGGGTTTCACTGTCTCCTGGGCTGGAGTGCAATGATGCCATCAGAGCGCCCTGCAGCCTCAAACTCCTAGGCTCAAGTGACTGAGATGTCTTTTTTTATAATCTATTATTTACTTAATTTCTCCCAGTTTCCCTTTCCTCAACTGTAAAATAAATAGTACAATAGTTCTACTTAAGCAATTTTGAAGGGTAAATGAGGCAATGTCTGAGACAGCACTTTAAAAATGTACCATTTACACATCCTGGGTTCTCTGGAACTCATTTTCTTTTGTTCCCGCCTTCTATTTTTTGCTTAGACAAGTGTTCCTTCCCAGGGACTTTCTCCTATTAACATGATGACATTCATTCTTCAGAGATAAGATGAGAGGAATAATGTCCTTGACTGCCTACTCTATTAATTCTACTTAAGGAAATGGCACTAGATAAAAATTAAGAACCCCTAAAATGCTTAAATGGATATTGTTTATCCAGAAACTAAACTACCCAATACTTGAACACAAATTTTTCTTCAGCTCATAGAACCACATCTCTATATGCATGTGTGTTTTGTTTTTTTTTTTAATCTTTATTTTTATTTTTTTGTAGAGACAGGGTTTTGCCATGTTGCCCAGGCTGGTCTCAAACTGCTGAGTTCAAGCGATCTGCCAGCCTTGACCTCCCAAAGTGCTGGGATTACAGGCATGAGCCACCTCGTCCGGCCCCATACGTTTCTTTTTAATGGGGAAATAATAAGCCTCCTTGTACCCCAAAACCATTGGACAATATAACTCATTTTCTCTATAATAAATTTTAAAAATTAAATTCATCCAGGATGGAGCGCAGTGGCGCAATCTCGGCTCACGGCAAGCTCCGCCTCCCGGGTTCATGCCATTCTCCTGCCTCAGCCTCCCAAGCAGCTGGGACTACAGGCGCCCACCACCACGCCTGGCTAATTTTTTGTATTTTTAGTAGAGACGGGGTTTCACCATGGTCTCGATCTCCTGACCCCGTGATCCGCCCGCCTCGGCCTCCCAAAGTGCTGAGATTACAAGCGTGAGCCACCGCGCCGGGCGACAGAGCGAGACTCCGTCTCAAAATAAAATAAAATAAAATAAAATAATAAAAAATAAAATAAAATAAAAATAAAAATTAAATTCATCAAAATAATAATAAATAGCAAAAGAGTCTTCATAAACAATTCAAATGTTGAAGAATACTGTGAGAAAGAAAATCCAGTGAGTGCTCTTACAAACAGGCCTGAAACAATAGGCCTGAAAAATCACCACTGCTCCAGTTCAGCACATCTTTTGTTGAGGTTTTCTGGATGGGGAAGGGAATAACCACTATCGGGACATTTGTAAAACATTACCTGTAGAAGGCAAAGTCAAGATGGACTTAATTTATTCTGACAATTGATGTAGCAACATAGACATCTCTTAAATTATTCATCTTTCCAATAGAAAATTCCCTTCCTGGAGAGATCAGGATTGAATTAGGCCCAAGCTAATTCAAACGCAAATTTATTTAAAAAGTAAACACACAAAATAAATTTTGTCCTTGCATAGGTCTGCTGTACAGTGTGTGTTTTAAGAAAATATTTACATCCGTATTTTTCTTTTTTTTAGATATTTTTCCTGACCTGGTTATTAAGAATCCTTTTAATGAAATTCAGCTTGGTTTCATAAATAATGCAAAGCTTGCTTGTGATTAGGTGAGCCTCCTCAGATACCCAGAGAGAGAAAGGATATTGCTAGCAGGCCCTTACTATTGCCGGGAATAAGCAATAGCTACACATTTTCCAGGTGGAGGGCTTTGCTGGGTTATAGAGTCAGCGAGTCCCTGGAAATATCAGCAATCTCTTTCCTTGAGGAGTTGGGGATCTTTGCTAACACAGAGCCTCTTCCCTGACTATAATTGGTCCCTCCTCCTGAGCATCACGTTTCTGCAGCTCCAAGTTGGTTCTTAGAGCACAAGGCGTAGTAAAGGCCTTTTCTCTTATAGTGCTTCTGTTTCTCTTTACTTCTCTTCTTACTATTCGCTTTTGTTTTTAAGAGTTCAGGGTGGACTTGAATTCTGTTTCTGATTTGAAGGAAACAAAAGAGAAAGAGAAAGCCATTTCTGTAGTCAGTGACCTTTGAAATACATGGCTGTTCATTTAAATGGCAGCGGGGTCATGAGTGAATATACAACTCATGAAGTTGGGCTTAAAACTTGCCGGAGATGACCGGCTGCTTACAGAGCAAACAGGCACCTTACATGGGTGAGCCCATGGTGGAAGGTCTTATTGAATTTAGCCTGTCCTTTCCTTCAGTGTTTTCACCTCAGAAGTTCATTTCAAGGGCTCAGAGCCTTAAAGAAATAAGAAAAAGAGAACGTCTTAAGAAATTATCTCCTCCAAGAAAAAGGAAGACACGTGTCCCAGATATGCTTTCTGTTACTGCTTGTTGTAAAGGAAATAAGGAGTATGGAAATGGCTTCATCGTGTGCATGGGACAACCCTTAAATCTTTTGATGGTTACAGTGCTTTGCTGAACATACAAAGCAAACAAAAACCAAAGCTTCTTTAGAAGAATTCGAGTCCTGGCTGTGATGTGCACTGCAACCACTTCCAAAGTAATTCTTAGACACAAGCTTCGCGGGACACTTCCCTGGGCATAGAGTGAAGGGACAGGTACAGAAACATATCTTGCCCTCATCATAGCCTCATATCTTCTAAAGGCTTCTCAGAGGGAGCACCAAGCACTTGTCTCCCAGGAACTGAAGTTGGATGTAATGGGGCCAGTATAAGAGACCCTTAAGTTGTCTATGCTAATTAAAAGCTGTCAGAGAGAAGCAAACAACAGCGCATGTGCTGGCTCAGTGTGCTCTCTGCCAGACTTCCTCTAAAGATCTCTCTCCTAACAGCCTCCAAAGCTTCTGTGAATAATTAGGGCTTTCGGGCTTTGGGAGGATGTAATATTCATTTGAATTGATTCTAGCCCTTGTCAGTCAAGAGGAACATTACAGAGTACCTTCCTGGAAATATTAGTTCTGAGGGATGTTTATAGCTGTTCTGTAAGGGCGTAGGGAAGGGTCAGATAAACTTAAGAGACTCTGGGTAGAGCAAAGATTAAAAAGCTGTGCAACTTGTCTTCCCTGTCCTTTTAATAGGAACCTCTTCTGTCCCAGAATTAAACTGATCTTCTCAGAAGGTACGGAACAGGGGGCAAGCATGGCATTTTATTGTCAAGGAGCTTGACAAGTACAGATCCTGTTTTTATTACTTGGGCGTTATCTTGGCATTTCTACATTAAAAGCCAGCTCCACCGGCTTATTCAAAGTACTCTGGGTGACAGAGATGGAACAAACCTACCAGACTGCTAACTATGTCCCCTCTGAATGTATCAAAAACAATTAAATTATGGAGCTGTGTGGATTTGGCTTCTTTATAGTTTTGAGTTTAGGAAATAAATTGGCTCCTTTCCTACCTTAATCAGTATAAATTTGATATAATGATGTCCACCTCATCCTCTTTTACATTTGCTTTTGAACATTAGGAATGCTATTTTTGACTTCATCGTACCTTTGGTTTTTTTGTCTTTAAGTGTTCTAAGTTCTTAGTATTTTCTGTGTGAGACTGTACTAGGACAGGTGGAACCAAATTGCAGTAGGAGGGGGGGAAATGAGATAAAATGGAAAAAAGAGAAGAGGAGGCATTTTGGAGATTAAGTTTATTTTTATGGGGTAACATTATATATCATCCTTTCTCAGTCATTGCAGTCTTACCAATGCTCCAATCTAAAGATGTTTATGGACCAGGCGTGGTGACTCACGCCTGTAATCCTAGCACTTTGAGAGGCTGAGGCAGGTGGATCACCTGAGGTCAGGGGTTCGAGACCAGCCTGGCCAACATGGCGAAACCCAGTCTCTACTAAAAATACAAAAAATTAACTGGGCGTGGTGGCGGACGCCTGTAATTCCAGCTACTTGGGAGGCTGAGGCAGGAAAATCGCTTGAACCTGGGAGGCAGGGGTTACAGTGAGCTGAGATCGCACCACTGCACTCCAGCCTGGTCAACAAGAGCAAAACTCCGCTTTTTTGTTTTTGTTTTTGTTTTGTTTTTAAAGATCTTTATAAAGATTCCTCCTCAAAGGATCGCTCAGCATCTGGTATAAATAGTGGACCCTACCCAGGCAGCTGGTCAGAGGCCCCACTGGGCCACAAACTCAGGCTAGAAACTTAGCACCTGAGGCAAGGAGGATTTTCTATCACAAGAAGTGGAAAGTAATCTTATTAAATGTCTTTAACTCTGGTAGAGCCACATACTATTTATTCTTGTACTATTTAAGAATTATTTAATTATAAATATGTGCATCCCTGCCCTAACTGTATACTTTCAGCTTCAAAAGTCGTTGACCAGTAAGATTGGACACAAACCATTCAAGTACAAGGATAATTCAGTGTTTCATTTTGGCTCTTCATACTTGGAGGAAAAAGAACAAGCAAATTGTGCCCAACTTAGAAGTTTTTGAACCACCACAGCTTAATATTTTTAACTTTTCAGGTTGTATCCACGCCATGCAAGTGCACTGAACAACCTTGGAACACTGACGAGAGACACAGCAGAGGCAAAGATGTACTATCAGAGGGCTCTCCAGCTCCATCCACAGCATAACCGGGCTCTTTTCAATCTGGGGAATCTCCTCAAGTAAGTGGGATGTTTACCATCGATCAGGCGGCCTTATGATTCCAAGAAACTCTTTCCTTCTCAACACTCATTTGATTGTGCTGCACTTGCCTCTCTCTGGAGCCGAATAATTAGGGTTTTCAGACTTTGGGAGGGGGTAACATGCATCTCAATTTCTTTTCCTTATCAGTCAAAAGCTGTATTTCCCAGAGTGTCTTCCTGGAAATAGTAGTTCTGGAAGGTTTTCATAGATTGTCTCTAAAGGAGTAAAAATGGAAAAGTGTTATGTGGTCAGATAAATCGAGAACATGCTGAGCTAAGCAGATTGATTGCAAGAAGCTTTAATATGCTAATATTCTTTGTGAATCTTCAAGAAGGGACTGTGGGATAGTCATTTTTGTCTTTTCTTTGTGTGTGTGTGGAGGGAAGGCATTTCCGAAGACAAATATTCCATAATATACTTGAGGAAAAGCAGCATTCTCTGAAGGTATAGACAAATGGTTAACCATACTTCTACCCAGTTTGTGTTGTAGGTGAGAAATAAAGTGAGGCTTCCCGGAATTAGTAGTCGGAATTAGTTGTGATGACTTTGGTGCTTAGGAATAATTCTCAGACATAACCTCTAGTGTTTGCTTTTTACTTGCTGCCCTGATAAAGGTTGATAGTGTGATTAAAGTTACTGAAGACGACAGTAAAGGGTGCTTTTGCATCTTGTGTGTTTATTAATATAGTCTAAGCATGTTGGTGATGGTCCAGACAATGATAGTAGTAACAGTGGTGGTAGTTATGGAATTTAGCTTCTAAACTTAAAAAAAAAGGTTAACAAACATCAGAAATGGAAATTTAAAAGGTAAAAATGACCAGAATTGGAGAGTAATAATATGTTTATCTGTGCTTGTCAGAATGCTGACAATCCACATGGTTGCTGTTGGTGGGAGTGTAAGTTAGTTCAACCATCGTGGAAGACAGTGTGGTGATTCCTCAAGGATCTAGAACCAGAAATACCATTTGATCCAGCAATCCCATTACTGGATATATACCCAAAGGATTATAAATCATTCTACTGTAAAGACACATGCACACATATGTTTATTGCAGCACTGTTCACAATAGCAAAGGCTTGGAACCAACGCAAGTGCCCATCAGTGATAGACTGGATAAAGAAAATGTGGCACATATACACCATGGAATACTATGCAGCCATAAAAAAGGATGAGTTCATGTCCTTTGCAGGGACGTGGATGAAGCTGGAAACCATCATTCTCAGCACACTAACACAGGAACAGAAAACCAAACACCACACGTTCTCACTCATAATTGGGAGTTGAACAGTGAGAACACATGGACACAGGGAGGGGAATATCACACACTGGGGCCTGTTGGGGGGTAGGGGGCAAGAGGAGGGATAGCATTAGGAGAAATACCTAATGTAGATGACGGGTTAATGGGTGCAGCAAACCACCATGACACATGTATAACAATGTAACAAACCTGCATGTTCTGCACATGTATCCAAGAACTTAAGTATAATTAAAAAAAAAAAAAAAAAGAAAGAAAAAAAAAATTACTGGGCCTGGTGACTTGTGCCTTTAGTCCTGGCTGCTTGGGAGGCTGAGGCACAAGAATCACTTGGGCCTGAGAGGCAGAGGTTGCAGTGAGCTGAGATCATGCCACCGTACTCTAGCCTGGGTGACAGAATGAGACTGTATCTCAAAAAAAAAAAAAAAAAAAAAAAGGATGTTGGAACTGAATCCTAAACCCTTTATAGATTGTGAAGCAGTGAAATATAAAATCAACTGATGTAAAATTTTTCTTGAATAAATTTTAGAGCTGATAAATTGGCAACATTTGGATCCTAGTATACTGAAACATAGGTCTTACGTTGGATTCCTTTCTGTATGACTAATAAATTGGTCCTATATGGGATAAGAGGAGCCTCTGAAAGAATGAGGATAATATAGACTAGAAAATAAAATACATTCAGTGTGCTTCTTTATACGTATATTTTATTTCATCTATATATTTGAGACAGAGTCTTGCTCATTCACCCAGGCTAGAGTTCAGTGGTGTTATTATGGCTCACTGCAACCTCTGCCTCCCAGACTCAAGTAGGTGAGACTATAGGCATGCCCCTCCATGGCTGGCTAAGTTTTTTGTATTTTTTATATAGATGGGGTTTTGCCATGTCACCCAGGCCGGTCTAAAACTCCTGGGCTAAAACAATCCATCTGCCTCAGCCTCCCAAAGTACCGGGGTCGTAGGCATGAGACACTGTGTCTGGCCTGCTTCTTTGTATATGTATAGCACAATATAGGTTTTAATTATCATTAAGTCTACAATTTGTAATTTTCTTTGACCCACCTTAATATACTGCTCTGCTTTTTCCTTACTTTTAGTCTTGTTAAAAGTAAGAATATTCAACAGTCTTTTTCCATGCCCAAATCCATACTAACAGCGATATTAAAACTAATTGTGTATTTAAAAAAAAAAAAAGAAAGGAAAAACAACTGATAACGAAGACAAGTGTACAACTGTGGTGCAAAAAATATTTTAGTTCTAAGAGGCTCTTTTTAAACATAGCAAATCAAACACTGTGACAAAAATTAGACCTAGTTATTGTAGATAGCTAGATACAGATCATCATCATGTTGTTATTTCACTCTGCTACTTTTATGAGCACGTATTTCTTTATGTGAAGTTCTAACGATTTGTGTTTTAATAAGTCATTGTTGCATCTGTATATGTCCTCCTTAAGAGTCCAAATAACGTACTGGTTATATAAAATCCTGTAAATGTCTTTTGGGGTACCTGGATTATATAGTGCTACATCCAAAAATCATATAGATGAGTATTTTTTCCATAGAAGCCAAATATAAAGGCTTGGCTACAAAATGGCGTTTCTTGTTAGGAATGCTATTCTACAGTTACGATCATAATATGGTGCTGAATTTGGCTCTAATTGAAAATAATGGCAGATACTCTAATAAGTTTCATTTTGCTAAGACCTGAGCAAAAGATGGATGCTCTAACTTCCCCTTTTCAATTCACATCTTATCACTGCTAACATCTTAAATTAGTACATGTGAGTTAAAAATGCATTTTGGAACTTGGCAATGGCTACTTTTCACAGTAAGAGGAGTTATTGGGTAACCAACATAGGATTTTTTCCCCCTCTCTTTTTCAGTAAAAATCAATTGTTGATGATGATCCAAATCAACAACAATGCTTTACATTTGTATAAGACTTTACTGTTTCCTGAGTGCCTTTTTTACATGATACCCTTCCAATGAGTCTTTACAGTGAATAGGAGAGAAGAGAAAACAAGTTCTTAAGAAGTGAACAGAGGTCCAAACAAGTTACCCTTGTTTACCCCTCTTGCCTGTTACACCATAGAGCCAAGTGGCTGTATCTCAGCATAGGTCAGTCATAGAATTCAGTAGATTAAAATAATGATAAGAGCTAACACTGAAATGCTTTCCAGTTTACAGATAAGTTTCTTTTAATATTCATTATTTAATCTTTAAAACGATCTATTAGGAGATATATTGCCTTCCTCATCCCCATTTTACCGGTGAGGAAACCAAGGTTCAGAGGTTTTATGTGACCTTGGCTCAGGCTATGGCAGAGCCAGGATTGAATCCCTGCCCTTGAACTCCTTTTCCTGTTCACTTTCCATTACCCACGTGCCCAAATAGCTTTCCAATCCAAACATTACTTAATATTGAACTGTTTAATGGCATGCAATTGCCTTCTGGGAGAAAAGACCACCCTGCGTCTCTCTTAAAGAAACAGCAAATTTGATTTACATCACCCTGAGGTTATGTTGCTAAGTAACAGAGAGAGGTGACCCAGAAAATAGCACTTAGATAACTAAGCTTTATTTCTGCTTACCTTAATACATTTCTGAGCCATAGCAATGGGTCAAAAGCAAGAAGAGGATAAAAACACTTTAAATTTGATTTTACTTAATCTGTTTTACTATTTATTCACTTTAAGAGGTACACAATATTGATTTCTCCATTGAGTTAACTTTTGAGTTATTGAGTTAACTTTAAAAAATTGTATCCTTCTTTATAATCTGGAACTTAATGCTCATTCTGAGAATCCAAGTTATCTCTTTAGATGTGAACAGTTTATATTTGATAATCCCTGAGAGGAAGCACTATCATTATTCCTATTGGATTAATAAGGAAACCAAGATTTGGAGAAAATAAGTACATGCCAAAGTCCCTTAGTAAGGGAACAGAAGACACAGAATGGAAGCTAGATCTGCCCTGTCCCTTCTGCCCCTAACCACCACACTCTACTGCCTCCTTGTGGCCCACCTGAAAACTGGGCTACAGCCTGCAGCATCACTGCCCAGCGGAAATGACAGCCATACATGTAATTTACATTTTTTTAGGTAGCCATACTTTAAAACATTTTAAAAAGTGAAATTATTTTTAATAATATTTATTTAACCCTAATGTATTCAAATTATTTTGGCATGTGATTAATATTAAAACATTTTTTAAAATTTAATGTAAAAAATTGCAAATATTACTGAGATGGTGTGCATTCTTTTTTTTTTTAATGAAATCTTTGGAATGCAATGCGTGCTTTACACTTACAGCCCATCTCAGACCAGCCATATTTCAAGTGTTCAATAGCCACATGTAATTTGTGGCTACTATATTGTACAACACAGATGTTTATTAATAACCTTGACTTTGAAAGAAATATGAGTCTTTGTCCAGGCCAGAAGCTCTAAATAAGATGTGACTCTGTCAGAGCATCCAAGGCAATCTTATAGCAACTCATTTGAATTCTTGGAATTATATGACAGACGGCTTTAGACCTATTAATAGCAGCAGACTTCACTGAGTGTTATCCAAATATATCCGGCCCCTTTTATGACCATTTCACTGGACTTTGCAGCTAATATGTTATGCTGCTGTGCAGCACATTTACAGTGTGAGAGGTTGATAAGAAGCAGCTTTCCATGCCAGCATTCTTAATTTATATTAATTCTTGTTGGCTTTGCTTAGAATTTAAAATGTCAAAAAAAAAAGAAGAAAGAAAATAGGCAAGATTAGCATGAACTTTTTATGGATGAACAGAGCGGAAGTCCCTGATCACTCAATAGAATATAATAGAATATTTAAATTCAGGATATGCGAAAAATATTTCTGTGAATGCTCGGTTAAAATAGCTGTTGGTGTTTATTACTGAAATGGAATATAAAAAGAACTTCTTGAAGAACCATGTCATACCTCCCTTATTGCCAAAACTACTTTTTTTTCACATAATAGAATATGAGTGTTATATAGGTATTACAATAAATCTTATAATCAAAACTCAGAGGAAAATGGAATGGAATGTCCAATAGTTGAACTATATAGAAGATGAATTTGATAACAGCATGTATCTGATTTATTTTAGTCTGATCCTTTAGAAAATTGAATATCTAAAAAATATTAGGAGGCAGAAATAAGGGTAACCATTATCTTTAAGTGCTAGGGATATATTTCCTAACACCTTTGGCACTAGCCACACAAACTTTTATTTCATAAAAAGGAAGTTGATACATTCAAGATAGTAGTTTTTCTCTACCTTTTAACTGAAGCCCCGGAGGTAGACAATGCCAGCCACATGGATAAAGAAAACTTTTTGACACCCTTACTACCACATTAGTATACCAGCTTCAGATGAGTGTTTTCTGCATCCTCCTCTTAGCGTGAAATTCTGTTCCCCACTCTCCACCCCTGTGGTAGTGACCTGTTCCCTCCACCTTTAGTTACTTCTAGTCCCAATCCCATTACACTTGCTCCCCTTCATCTTTGTCCAAATCATGTTTGTTTCTCTCTAGCTCTGTCTCTCTGCTCTTTTTTTTTTTTTTTTTTTTTTGAGATGGAGTCGTGCTCTGTCCCCCAGGCTGGAGTGCAGTGATGCAATCTCCCTGCTCTTTTAAAGCCCAGTCCAGCATCTCATAACACCATCCTCATCACTGCCATTTCACAACTTCTTGTACCTTCTTCCGTCGTCCTCAGGGACTTGAGCACCAGGGCAGTGACTCTCCATTGCTCACCAAACTATGCTGCCCTCTTCAGCAAGAAGATCCATCAACCAGTTCCTGTGCTTCTGTCCCTTCAGGGCCCCCCATTTATGCCCTACCTTAGCATTTACCAACATGGCCAGGCCACTGGCTTTTTAATTATGCAGATTTGTTGTTCTCTAGCACTTGAACTCTGAAATGCTTCTCTTTGAGCTTAAACTCTTACCTCTGTCCTCCCTTCCCTTTTCCCTACTCTCTCACTCCCACTGACACTTTAAAGGGGTCATGATTATGACCTGCCACCTCCTCGCTCCTCTCTCTGCTCAGTTGCCTTCTATTAAGACCTGGGCATCAACATAGCTTCCGTGACAGGTGCTGTTCTCCGGCTCCCTCTTTCCTGCCGGCCCTGCACTTGATCACTGTTAGAACCTCTCTTCTCTCTGATTTTTGTATTCATAATTTATAACCCTATCTCTAAGTTATCTGATGTATTTCAGTAATGCACGTGACATCAACTTAGACTCTTTCACACTTTTACCAATATTTACCTGCCTGACCAGGCCAACCCAAGTTACTTCACTACCTGTATTTTGCTTTCCCTAGACCGGTATTTCTCAGGTTTTTTTTCGTTATCATACTCACCTCTTTTAAGGAGCTTTTTAAGATGTTTTTTCTTATCAGCTTTCTCCCCAATTAAACACTCAAGAATAAGATTTGTTACATAGGATTGAGCTTGGAAAGACTACAAACCATTGTAATGTCTATGATTATTTTTCACCACCACCATCCCCACCCCAATAAGCAATTTTCACTCCTGTAGAGAATGTAGGACTCTAGACTGTCAACCAATCTATCAAAGGATAGAGGAAAAAAACAGAAATCTGAGTTGAATGGGATCCCTACATGGAAAACAAAACCATGATTAGGGGTAAGAGCTGTTGAAAATGCATTCCTTATGGTCTTTTATGTTATCTCCTGTTTCCCTAATACATGAATCCTCTGTTCCCCTCCTCAGTGCCCTGTACACACACCCAGAAGACAACTTCATCCCTTACTTTTACTTAGAATATTCAGGTAATTCAAGGTGGAATATTACAGTTTCCTTTCTTTCCATCTGAAAATTTCCTGCATGTTCACAGACTCCCGCTTACTTTGCTCTCCCATAGAAGAAAGCCTTACTAATATCTTGCCTCCTTCATGAGGCTAGTGTTTATACCTGTGTTTATGTGTTTTTTTAAATTGTGGCATAACTAACATGTATTAAAATGCACAAATCTTAAGTGTTCAGTGCAATGAATTTTGACAATTTTATGTGCTCTTATAATTATTCCCAAAATAACATAGACAATTTCCATCACCCCAGAAAGACCTTTCATACCTTCTTCCAGTAAATTTCCACCTCCCCTGAGGCAATCACTGTTCTGATTTTATTTTTTTTTTATGATAAATTAGTTTGGCCCTAGAACTTTATTTTAAAGTGATAATTTGGTATGTATTTTTGGCATCTGGATATTTTCACTTAGCACAATTTTTTAGTCTTATCCATGTTGTTACATATTTCTTTTTATTGCTGAGAAGTATTCTATCGAAATTAATCTTACGTAATTTGTTTATCCATTTACTGTGGGTGGATACTTGGTTTGTTTACAGGTATGGGTTATTACGGATAAAGCTGTTGTGAATATTCACTTCCCAATCTTTGTATGTTCATTTTTCTTGGGTAAATACATATTTATTTATATAAATAATATATAAATATATAACATATAATATAAATAATACATAATTTATATATTTAATTTATTAATTTATATATTTAATTTATTTAAATATATCTTACATATTATATATTATTTATATATTATATAATATATAAATAATATATTAATATTTATACATTATATATTTTTGTATAATTTATATATATATTATTTATATGTAATATATAATATATACTATATTATATATTATTTATATGTAATATATAATATATACTATATTATATATTATTTATATGTAATATATAATATATACTATATTATATATTTATATATTTATGTGTAATATATAAATATATAATTATATATAAAATTATATATGTAATATATAAATATATAATTATATGTAAAATTATATATTTATATGTAATATAAATATATAATTATATATAACTATATGTTTATATGTAATATATAAATATATAATTATATATACAATTATATATTTATATGTAATATATAAATATATAATTATATATACAATTATATATTTATATGTAATATATAAATATATAAATATAGGTGTAGAATTGTGGGTGTTTCTTTAATGTTTTCAGAAATTACTGTATTAGTCTGTTCTCATATTGCTAATAAAGACATACCTAAGACTGGGTAATTTATGAAGAAAAAGAGGTTTAATGGATTCACAGTTTCACATGGCTGAGGAGGCTTCACAATTATGGTGGAAGGTGAAGCAGGAGCAAAGACACATCTTACATGGCAGCAGACAAGAGAGCGTGTGCAGGGGAGCTGTACTTTATAAAACCATCAGATCCCCATGAGACTTATTCACTAGCAGGGCAACAACATGGGGAAAACCTGCCCCCATGATCCAATTACTTCCCACCGGGTCTGTCCCACAACATGTGGGGATTATGGGAGCTGCAATTCAAGATGAGATTTAGGTGGGGACACAGCCAAACCATATCAATTCACAAACAGTTCTCCAAAATAATTGTGCCATTTTTCACTCCATCGGCAATGGGGAAAGATTCACTGGGTCCATATCCTTGTGAACATCTGGTGCTCTGTTTTAGCCATTAGTGGTCATTAGTGTAGAATCCACATGTGTTCCTGATTCTGTTCCTCTCCTCTTCTATTACCATAGGCTCTCTCTCAGGTCTTCAGATTCTCTCCAGTCCACAACTTCAGCATGCCCCAGATCCCCCTAGGGAATCTTTCTCAGTAGAGGTGCTCCCTCTAGTTGTTGTCTTCACTCTTTGCTTTTGATCAAATTGGCAAGAAGAATGGTTAGCGCCTGGTGCTTCTCCTTCTTTCCACCTGTTCACACAGCTGTCTAGTGCATTCACTGCTCTGCCAGCTTTTACTCCCTTAGTTTCTCTGCAGTGAAGAATATGACACTGTTGATCTCTGTCTGATTTTGAAGCTCTTTATTTCATTGCTTCTATCACAGTGCAATATTTTGCTCTTCCAAATCCAACATCTGCTCTTCTTAAGAAATTCACTTCATATCCATTGCGTACACACATAGAGTCCAAATGTCTTAGCATTCAGGGCTTTCCATAATCCTGCCACTTCCCTCCTTATTCTTCACTTTTCTCCCATATTGTGTAAACCCAGACCCCAGCCAGATTAGCCATTTGTCAATGTATGAGAAATACTAACCTGCCAGGTTACATTTGAGAGACTGTGACTGAGGTTTTAAATTGAGAACTTTCCAGTTCATTTAAAATGTGGTTTCATTTACATTTTTATCATTTCATGGTCAGTGGCTGTCCAAAATTAAGTTATCTGGGAAATAACGAGAATGTCTATGTACTTACTCAAGATTTGGCAGTTGTTTGTATGTAAACAGATTGCTAATGATTAAACTATTTTTGTGAGTCCCTCTCCCCTACTGCAACTCCACTCATTTATACTGTGATTACTGATGAGTTGAGGTTGCATTGTTTTAAATCCATCATGTGCTTTGCAAGGAATCTTCTCTCAATTTTTCCTTTTCCTTTTGTAATGACTGCAGTAAACACCACGGAGACCTGAAGACAGAGCTGCCCAGGAAGTGCTGGGTGGGAGCAAGCTTTGAGGAATCCCCTGGTTTTTGTTTACATTCTCTTGAAGGAGTTGGAATGTCATCATTTTCCTTCCTTGCATAAATATTTCTAACAGAGGATAATTAAACAGGCCAGACTGTTTTGTCGAGTACAAGAGTTTTCAGTAGTGTCCCTTGTCCTGAAAATCATTTTCCCACCCCATTCACCCTTACGATCTTTCCTGGAATCCCTTGTTATCTTGTGCCCTTGAGCTCCTGTGCTGCCTGAAAGACTTGGGATGACTCAAGATATAGGTGAAAAAGGAATAATTTTTGGAATGACTCAAGGTAAAAGAGGAATTTTTTTTTTAAGAGAAAGGGACTCACTATGTTGCCCAGGCTGGAGTGTAGTGGCTATTCACAGGTGCGATCATAGCGCACAGCAGCTTCAAATTTCCAAACTCCTGGGCTGAAGCGATCCTCCTGCCTCAGCCTGCCGAGTAGCTGGGACTAGTCTGATTCAATTAAAAGAATGAAAGAAATGTGGATAATCATTGAAAATTTCTTTCTGCACACATTTGTCTTACTTTAGGGTACCAAGTGCCTGAACTTTTTTTCTAAAGCCCAGTAGGAGATCAACTTTACCTAGACAATTAAATTTGGCATATAGGCTGTTAGACATGATCAAAAGGCTTTTAAATCTAAAAATGCTCTGTGTAGGCCAGGAAGAGAAATAGGAAGGACAGAAAGAGGAATATACATGTTCCACCCCTGTCTGTGGCCTGCAGGGTCTGTCCCAGGAAGCATGAGGTAAGGCCCCTTCCCTTCTTGGTGACTCCTTAGCAATTCTGCCAACCTCCCTCACATTTGTACCCTCCTCATACAGGGCCCAGTTCCCTTAGTTTGGTGTTTTCCTGCTGTGCCTCTTGTCTGCTGGCCAGCATAGCAGGGCTGTCTGCCCTCAGCTTTCTGGCCACCCTCCTCCTGCAAGTGACAGGGACAACAGTAACTGGCACTTAAATGGCTGTCTGCTCAGCACTTCTCATGAGCCTGCCCACACCGGTTGTCTAGGACAGGCCCATCACTCTCCAATTACAGACTGAGAATCACATGAGGAGAGAGCCCAGGGCCAGGAAACTGATGCCAGTGCTTTCTGCCGCATCATGCTGCCTCAATTCCACCTCCTGCGTGTTCTCCTCAAGACTAGCAGCTGGGAGAGCTTAGCGAGTTTGAGTCTCAGTTCTACTGCGAAATTACATGTGACCTTGGGAAAAGGATTTTACCTTGCAGTGCCTCCAACTGCTCGTGTATAAAGTGCAAATAATACTAGTAACTACATCTTTCATGAGTACTAAATACAATAATGCAAATAAGTCCTTAATATAGGCCCTATCACCCAATGAAGATGAAATAAGCTTTAACTGTTAGTAATTATCATCAGCCCAGGGACATAATTTCTCACTTTCAATTTGAAACTCAGGTCCTTGGTATAAAATTACTAATAAATCAGAAGTAGATAATGCATTTTCTACCCCTACAGTTGAACAGCTCGGGGGAATTTAAACTTTGCTGAGGCTTAGTTTCTATCTCTTTTTTTTTTTTTTTTGAGAGACAGAGTCTTGCCCTGTCACCCAGACTGGAGTGCAGTGGGCGGATCTCAGCTCACTGCAACCTCCACCTCCCAGGTTTTAGCGATTCTCCTGCCTCAGCCTCCTGAGTAGCTGGGACTACAGGCATGAGCCACTATGCTTGGCTACTTTTTGTATTTTTAGTAGAGACGGGGTTTCACCATGTTAGCCAGGCTGGTCTCGAACTCCTGACCTCAAATGATCCCCATGCCTCAGCCTCCCGAAATGCTGGGATTATAGGCGTGAGCCATTGTGCCCGGCCTCCATCTCTTTAAAACAAAGGGTGAGAACAAGTGATCTCATAGAATTATGTAGCTGCAAGAATCTGTGGTTTTAACTACGACTACAGATTTCTGGTCTCTTAACTGAGAAGTAAAAGAAAAAGAAGACCAGAGAAGAACTTGAAAGTCCCTTTTCTCGCCAGAGGAAGTACTTGCATTGTAATAGCATCCTGCCTCTGCTGAAAGAAAAACCCATCTGTGAGGCTTCTGGTAGAAATTTGAGCTGGGAATCTTGCTGGAGAGGAGAAAGGAGCAAGTGGAGCTAGCATTTATGCCTCCTTCTATGTGCCAGACACTGCTAAGCACACCACTCATGTTCTTTTATTCCACCCTTACAGGAACCTAAAGAGGTAGAGATTATTTAATAATAAGCACATTTCTCTTTGGCCACTGGGGCTCCCAGAGATGAAACATCTAACACATCATTCAACTGGTGAGGGCAGAGCTGAGATTTAGACCACCACAAGCCTGAGCTTAAACCCAGGAACATGCATTAAACTGCATCATCAAAGCATCCCTTTAGCTATGGGGTAAATGAATCCTGACTAAATTAACTCATTCTCAGCTGCCTTCCCTTTTAGGTCCCTACCTGGGAGCATTGTTTTTACATTTTCCCTTAATCTTGAAAGGATTTAGCATATCTATTTGCATACACTTTGAAGTGAAGCTGGCTTGGGACTAGTTTATCCCAGCCCACCTCCATGCGCAGAACCAGCCCTGCAGATGCAGAGGAAGGCACAGTGGGGCAGGTGTTCCACTGCCTGGGTGCAGAGCAGTGACCTCATCCGGATGACGATAGACACCAAGAGTCGTTCCAAAGGAACAAAGGAGAGGAATTCAGGACTAACGTTTCCTCAGACCCACTCTGTGCCATCCCCAGTGTGAGATGTGTGTGTGAGCGGCATCTCCATCTCTGCTGCCCGTTGACTAGATAGGGTCAAAGCTTTCCACCTTACCATTTCTCAGTTTCCAGGTGGGAGAAGGGTAGGATGGGGGGTGGGAGGGAGGCAAGTGGCCTATTCTCTGAATGTTAACTATTAGGCCGGTGCCACTTTTGCACCACTCTATCTAATGAGTTTGACTGTGAATTGACTTTTCTTTTTTTTTTTTTTGAGATGGAGTTTTCACTCCTGTTGCCCAGGCTGGAGTGCAATGGCATGATCTCAGCTCACTGCAACCCCTGCCTCCGGGTTCAAGTGATTCTCCTGCCTCAGCCTTTCGAGTAGCTGGGATTAAAGTCACCCCCACCACCATGCCCAGCTAATTTTTGTATTTTTAGTAGAGACGGGCTTTCACCGTGTTGGCCAGGCTGGTCTCAAACTCCTGACCTCAGGTGATCTGCCTGCCTTGGCCTCCCAAAGTATTGGGATTACAGGCGTGAGCCACTGCACCTGGCGAAAATATTTTTAAAAATTCTTTATAACCACATAATATGAATCTGTGTCCTCCAGACAGTTCCATGTGGCTTCTGTAGAAAGTCAAGCAGAAAAATTAAGGCGAACCGCTAGTAAACTAGATGCTGTATTTCCATTACATTTCCCAGGTGTGCTCAGTAAACTTGAATCTAAAGGAAGCTACACAGAATATAATCTGATTTTCTTTTCTTTCTGTACAGGAAAGATAGTAGAGCCACAGAAACATGTGTGCTCTGTAAAGATCATCTCGGTCAGACATTTACAATTTGACTTTCACAATTCAGTTTTTTAGAAGAGCTGGTAAAGTCAATAGACGAAAAAAAAGCCACGATCTTTTTTTATTTGTTGGGAACATCAATTTTGAATCCAACAACAACAAACACCCCGACAAAGGAATAGTAATTAAGAGGTCTGCCCAGCATTCCAAGTTCACACTGTGGTTAATGGGAAATTTTACTGCCACCAAAAGGGTCGCCAAATCCATTTATTTCTGTTACTGGCATTTCCTACGTTCTCCCCAAATGTCAATACTTTTTCAAAGCAAGCATCTGCTTGCAGTTTAAATGAATATGTCATGAGACTTTAGACAGGAATCCAAAAAGTTCTCTAAATTGACAAACTTACCCAGTGCTTAATTACTAAAAGAAAAATGTGGTGAAACCTTGTTTGCTTTTGCTAAATATCTGTCACTGACATGGAGCCATGAAAGTGAGATGATGCAAATGTTTTTACTTAACACACAGGAAAAACAGTCCCACTGCTGTGTAACCAAAGGGAAAATTCCCTGTGAAACTACAAGTGTTTAATGGCAAAATTTGCACATTCTGAACAAGATCTAATTTCTACTTAATGTTTCTCTTATGAAATCAATGGTGATGTCACTGGTTCAAGGAACACATTCTTGGGAATTTTTTAGCCTTTTAGAATCTCCCGGGGGAAACATGAGAGAGTTGAGTTTTGCTGCACAATATTAGGAGATTTTTATTTATGTTATGATGGATAACACAGGAGCTAAGACTTGGATATGCAATCAAGGATATTCACAATACAGCCCCTATGAGAAAGAAAACTGCCTCTTCTCATTGCAGTACTCCCCCAGAGTTCTACTCTGCCCAAGCCCATCCTGCCACATTTCCTGGTATCCAGGAGTATCTTTCATGGGGCAAATTAACCAGCCAGTGCCATCTTTCACTTTTGGTCAGATTGTCCCAGGGAAGCCTTCTTTATCCTGTTTTTTTAGCTTTCAGCATCCTATTATATTTAGCCTCCTATGCAGGATCAATTGAGCCATGCTAAGCAAAATCACCTGAGAGGCTTAGAATCCTAATGATTCCTGGGCCCCACCAAGACCTGCTGAATCTTACCAGTCCTGGCATTCTGCATTTTACCAAACACCTGGAGAGTTTTATGCACCAGAATTTCAGAAGCGTTGATCTAAGGGAGAAGTAAAGACAAAATATTTTAGATCACGGAGGATTATTATCAGTCGTCAGCTAGTGACGCTGTTTAGCAGTTAAGGAAATTCCAGATGCTGCAGGGCAATAATATTGCCAAATTCTGGAGCAGTTTTACGCTTACCTGCACTTTTTACCTATCCAGGGATCCCCAAGAGTTCCATCAGTGCCAGTTGAACCCTCTACCAGAAGCTCTGAGAGTCCTTGTTGTTCTTAGTGTCTTTTGTATCACATGAGGTTTTTTTTTCTTATTTTTTTCTTTCTTTTTTTTTATTATACTTTAAGTTTTAGGGTACATGTGCACAACGTGCAGGTTTGTTACATATGTATACATGTGCCATGTTGGTGTGCTGCACCCATTAACTCATCATTTAACAATAGGTATATCTCCTGGCCGGGCGCGGTGGCTCACGCTTGTAATCCCAGCACTTTGGGAGGCCGAGGCGGGCGGATCACGAGGTCAGGAGATCGAGACCACGGTGAAACCCTGTCTCTACTAAAAAATACAAAAAATTAGCTGGGTGCGGTGGCGGGCGCCTGTAGTCCCAGCTACTCGGAGGCTGAGGCAGGAGAATGGCATGAACCCGGGAGGCGGAACTTGCGGTGAGCCGAGATTGCGCCACTGCACTCCAGCCCGGGCGACAGAGCGAGACTCTGTCTCAAAAAAAAAAAAAAAAAAAAAAAAAACAATAGGTATATCTCCTAATGCTATCCCTCCCCCGTCCCCCCACCCCACAACAGGCCCCAGTGTGTGATGTTCCCCTTCCTGTGTCAATGTGTTCTCATTGTTCAATTCCCACCTATGAGTGAGAACATGCGGTGTTTGTTTTTTTGTCCTTGCGATAGTTTGCTAAGAATGATGGTTTCCAGTTTCATCCATGTCCCTACAAAGGACATGAACTCATCCTTTTTTATGGCTGCATAGTATTCCATGTTCTTAAAGGGATTCAGAGTTTTCTTTTCTGTGACTCCAAAATCAAAGTGTGTCTATGCCTGATTGGACAGGATATATACTGATGTTTGATTTTATCTATTTTTCACCAATTATGGGCTAGTTAACTCAGGCCTTTCAATATAACTCAGAGAAATGACCCATGGACTTGGTCAGTTCAGAGAAGAAAAGTTATTTTAATATTTTTACCCTTTGAAATTGACCTGTCAATTCAGTCTAAATGGCTAAATGGCTATATTAATACAATGCTATGAATTTAGGTATGATGATTGTTAGATTAAAAATCTATTGTGGGGCCGGGCGAGGTGGCTCATACCTGTAATCCCAGCACTTTGGGAGGCAGAGGCAGGTGGATCACGAGGTCAAGAGATTGAGATTATCCTGGCCAACATGGTGAAACACCATCTCTACTTTTGTAAGTTAGCTGGGCGTGGTGGCGCTTGCCTGTAATCCTAGCTACTCGGGAGGCTGGGGCAGGAGAATTGCTTGAACCTGGGACGCAGAGGTTGCAGTGAGCCGAGATTGCGCCACTGCACTCCAGCCTGGGCGATGGAGCAAGACTCTGTCTCAAAAACAACAACAACAACAAAAAAAAAACTATTGTGGTATCAGACACAAAAATTTCTCTGATGTGTAACCCAAGCTTTTTATGAATAGTTTGAAATGTGGAAGGATATTACTTAGGAGAGACTATATCAAAAATGGCACATTCTCCTTGGTTTTAAAAAGTAAGAAAAGAATAGGTTTCAATGGGTGATTTTTAGAAACATTAAATGACTTAATAATAAAAGCCAAAACATAGACAGTACCTACCAAGTGCCTGAGATGCATGGGGGTCAGATAATTTGCCTAAGGAAACACAGCTAGTAAGTGGTAGATGTAGAGTGAGATGCCAGTCCTTCTGGTTTTTAAGTCTGTGCTTTTAACTACCGTATAGTCGTAAGGTGAATAGGCAGCTTAGCAGTGTGCTTGGTAAGGAACAGATTTTCAAAACGTGGATGCTGTGCCTGTGATTTTCTTATTCTAAGTTAGGCTTGGGCTGCTTCTGTCTTCCTTAGGACCACATCTATAATACTTAAAGAACTGTAGAAACAAAAAATGTAACATGGGGGAATCATATTGTCACCTTTTGTCAAATTTTATTCAAATGTTGGAAAACATTTAAGGAGATTTACAAAGATCTAGAAATAAAGAGTAAAACTATGGCTTTTTGTTTGTTTGTGTTTATTTTTTTTTGAGACGGAGTCTCACTGTCACCCAGGCTGGAGTGCAGTGGCGCGATCTCAAGCTCCGCCTCCCGGGTTCACACCATTCTCCTGCCTCAGCCTCCTGAGTAGCTGGGACTCCAAGCGCCGGCCACTGTGCCTGGCTAGTTTTTGTATTTTTAGTAGAGACGGGGTTTCACTATGTTGGCCAGGCTGGTCTCGATCTCCTCTGACCTCATGATCCACCTGCCTCGGCCTCCGAAAGTGCTGGGATTACAGGCGTGAGCCACTGTGCCTGGCCAAAACTATGGTGATTTTTTTTTTTTTTAAAACGAATGCAGCAATTATTGAATTTCTACTCTGTGCAAGTCACTTTTCTGGAATTGGGGGAAAAAAAGTAACATTAGTAAGATGTAGGTCCCACTTGTGAAAGAACTTAAAACCTAGTGGTCACAGACAAATTGTATAACATTTCAGCGAGTGAACACAGAAATGCCAAGTGTGGCCTCAATGGAACAATCTAGATTTGAAGTTCTAAATTAGAGTCCAGGTGTTATCGAAGCTGTGTGACTGGGGACAAATCACTTGAGCTCTCTAAACCTTAGTTTTTTATTCATTTGGGGTGATGGTGGTTGGTATTTTTGTCAAAATCTTTGAAAGGGAGATAATTATGCCAAATTTATAATGCTTAATGAGAATTAGAGTAAATTACTTAGCATGGTCCTTGGCAGAGAGTAAATGTTTAGGAAACAACTATTGTGAAATATGCAGCTTAAAAAACTTGTCTGCATGGCACATTCACTGTTAGATGGACCTGGATCCCCACTCCCAAGAGGCAGCAGTAGGTTCCCCACACGTGCTTCACTCGGATCTCAGAGAAGAAATATATAGAGGTCAGAATGGGGCTTCTAGGTAGCATTTTCCTACCATATTTTTCCTATGATGATAGAAAAAAAAGCTGAAATATCAGAAAGGTGATACATATGTATACATATGTTCTTCGTTTTGTTAAGTGTTTTTACGAGCTTTGAGCTGGGCAAGTCAGGGAAGCTGTCTCTGGGAACCAGAGTTGAATAGGAAGGAGAGAAAAGCCATCTATGAAGTGGTGTGGGAAGAACACCAGGCTGAGAGGTGGAAGACCTAGGGCTAGTGCCTTCTTTTTGCTTTGGAGCAGGGCAAATCACGGAAGTGCTCTGAATCTCAGTCTCTAGTACTGTAAATTGAGGTTGGAGTCTATCCATAATTCTCAAATCTGGGCGATTGTCATATTCATATGGAGGGCGTCCTATTAAGAGGCCAAGCCTCAGAGCACTACCGTCTTTTTTAAAGCACACCCAGTGATTTTTAAGGTACAGTGAAGATAATCAATGGAGTAGGTCATTGTTAGGTTCTGCAGAATAGATGCCAAAGGCCACCCAGTTTCGCTGGAGTAGCAGGTACCTGGGTATGTTTGGAATGCTAGTCAGAACCCTATTGTAGAGGGTTTTAGCCTAAGAGTCTATCTGTAGGTAGTTGGACATTAATAAAGATTTTTATATATGAAAGCAGTGGTCTAGAAAAAGTTCTTCCCGTTGTCGGCACGTAATAAAAGGAGAAGAATGAGGGAACTAAAAGCAGATGTGTGAACCAAGGCATTAGCAAGCAAAACCGAGTAAAATGCTGAGTAAGACTGCAATAATCCAATAGTATTGTAGGACTGATTTTTAATATGGGGTAATTATTAGAGAAACATGTGCTATAATACAGATATGGAAAAGGGATGCTACTAACATCAGAAACAGTTTGAAATGAAGTTTCAATCTCACGTAGTAATCATAGTACTATATAATCAAGGAAGGTTTTGTTTAGATGAATTATCTTCTCTAAGTTACTGTGTCAAAGCCATAAGCTCCCACCAAGGGGTGAGCAAGAGAGACTGTAGAAGAAATACTTTCTTCCTTCCTCTCCCTTTTAGAAACAATAACAAATCAGCACTTATCAACGTATTGGGCTTTCTTTAAAAAGAATTTAAAAATCTCTCTCAAGGTGGCATGTGATGTCCGTTAGCCTGACCCGTTGGTGCTTAATGACACTCGGCGGCTCCCAAGCAAAAGGAGAATCATCCAGGAGTACACAGTCAAAAAACAAATGTCCTCTCTGCCGGAGTCTTTGCATCTTGTAATACTCATATACTAAATTAATTACATGATGAAGTGTTTTTCTTAAAGTCTGTTAGTCTCTCACAGGATTTTTAGAGATGATGTTTTTTATCAAGAATCTGGGTTCTTGGTAAATAACTTTGATGATAATCTTTCCATTGTGTCACATGGATGTTCATGGACAACCTCAAGCATTTAGGTTCATAGACTGTACTGAATGGTCATCTTGCTAAGCTCATATGTAAAAAGTCTAAGTTTCCATTCTAACTGATGTGAGCCATGACAAAAGAAAACCATTAAATCATTGCTATGAAGATGTTATGTTTTTTTTTTTCCTCTGCTGATTTGAAGAAGGGACTTAATTTTCAGCCTTAATTTTCAAAGTCCATACCTTCCTTTGGACTTTGGGAGGATTTCCAAATTAATGTTATTAAAGATTTTTGCATTTTTGGAGGAAGAGTTCTGCTGACCATAAGATAATAGCCAAATTAGTGGGATATGAAAATACATTTCATTTAAAAAACATGTGCCAATGGAAGAATTACATGAAGGTATATTGCAGCATAGAAACTTGAGTGTATGTAAACGTAGTGTGTGTATGGAAGTCATGGAGTCTTGCAGGTACTCTTTAAATGTCCACAAAATGAGTGAATCAATAATAAAGCACTAAGCGAGCTGTAATACAAATTAATTATAACCATGCAACTTGAAAGCCATCCCAAGGACAATCCACTTAAGGACACGGGTGTTATACCTGTTCTCAAGGATGGGACTTTGCATGAACAAGAGCCCATTAGGAGTTAGATAGACCCTAATAAGAAGAGGATAGTATGGACCACCACCTCTCCTGAGAAACAGCTAAGTGCTTGACATATAATCGATAATGATAAATATTTGCTTCATTGAATTGTTAAATCCAAGGTCTATGTTGGATGCGTGGCGGTTTTTTCCCCAAGGTCTATGATAGTTGAAATTGCCTTATGTAACAAGCTGCTTCTAACACTTAAGATCTCAAAGTTATGGAGTGAATATTAGTATTCCCCCTATGTAACTTCATCCTCAGAAACTGGAGCTGTAGGGGCGGGGCGTGGGGGATGGAGGGGATTGTATCAGGAGCTACTGTCACCTGCCTTTGATACCTCATGGGACAGTTCTGCTGAAATCACAGCATGCATACAGATCACCTGGGAATCTTTTGAAACGGTAGGATTAGATTCAGTAGCTCTGGATGGGGCCTGAGATATTCTGCATTTCTCCCAGGTGATGTTGAAACCGGTCTATGAATCACACTTTGAGCACAAAGGTCATTAGGGGTGGATTCCTAAGAAGTTAGAATCAGCAGATATGGTATGATGGAAGAGCACTCAGAAGACTGTTTATATAAACATGGATGAGTCACTTGACTTCCCTGAATTGAAAATTTCTCATTAGAAAAATGAGTATAATAATAGAACAGTAATATCTACCATATGTGATTGTTGTGAGAAATACATTAATAATGTTATGTGAAAAGATATGAGGGTATATGGCACATAGTCATTGCTAAATCAATGCATAGTAAAAACATAAGCACGCAACTCTATATTGGTAACTGTTAAAGAGGAGGGGACCTTTAGGCTGTGTCCTTGCTACAGTGCAAAGGATTCTATTTTTCATTGCACAATCACAATGTCTAGCACTTAACGAGAGACTAGTGTGTGTGGAATTGTATTAATAGCAAACTTGATCACTTCCAATACTGTACATTTTTGGCCCCAAAGACATTGATATCAGCATAATGACCCAATGTCTCCTCATTGGATTTAACAGGAAGGAGAACTTTTACCCAAGAAGATGGTAATAACTTTTGGGCCTTGAGTCCTCTTTAAAAGGAAGTGTCATCACTGGGGGAAGAACCAAATGAAGAAGACAGAATTAGCCTCAATTTTCAGCAAAAATATGATGATAAAATGTCTCATTATTCTTTACTAGTCAGTGGTCACAGTAGTCTCTAATTTCATAAATTATTTATGGAATATTTTCTCTCTTAAATATAAAACCAAAGATTAACATTGGCAGTTTGGCCTGGTTTGTTCCTGGAAGGTACAGCCACCCTAGGAGCTCAGCCTGCAGTGGTGTGATCAGTACTACAGGGACCCACATATCTTCACATCACTGTAAATTGGCTCTCATGCCACCCAGACAATGTCCCCCAAATTGTTTCTCTAAAGATCAGAGTTTCTCATTAACAAACCTCCAAAATATTGAATATAACTCTTGAAGAGTGCACAGCAGGAAACAGAAGGTAGAAACAAGTGGATAACCTGAAGGGTAATTTACATCTTTACGTCTCTTTCCATGGATAATTCAGAGACAGAAAGAAACTGTTAGCACCTTGAGACAATGTAGTTTAATTCATTTGCAATAAAATCCAGAGTGAATCAGCTAACCTTTGCTAAAAGAAATGAGATTTTTAGAGTCTAATCAGAGGATTGAAACAAAGTGTTATTAAAAGATGTTCTCCCCCCTCCCCCTTCGTTATTATCTATAGGTCCCAGGAGAAAAAGGAAGAAGCTATCACCTTACTGAAGGATTCCATCAAATATGGTCCAGAGTTTGCAGATGCATATTCAAGCTTAGCTTCGTTATTGGCTGAGCAGGTAATTGTTTCACACGGTAGTTTTTTTTCAATGTTATTGTTACATGTATAAATTAATGTTACACAGATTTTTGTACTGATTTAATTTGTAAACCCATATTGGACAACCAATCTCTGTGTCAGTTTCTTTTGGACAGAAATTACAAGCCTAATTTTCTCACTCCAATATTCTCTGTGTAGTGAAGGTCGCCTTTAGACAAAGATGGTACATTATTGGCCATTGATATATTCTCTCTCACTTTGGTACAGAATCTATTAAGAACAATACATGATGTTTGATGTTTGTATTACTACTTACTTATAATATTTTTCTGAGGAATTGCTGGTGGTCTAAGATCACTGAACTCAATATGGAGCCATTTGATAATCCTACAAATTCTGTTTTAACATCTGTTAGAATATTACAGAGGCTCATGAGACAGGCTCCTAAGAGAACATTTCTTGTGGCATAAAACAGAGCTGTGTTTTCAATCCCTTCCTTCTTTTCAGTCGTGTCTAAATGATTTGATACCAGTTTTCAGAGTCTTAGATGCATGACCCCTGCTATGGAGAAACAGATATAAGTTATCTTCTCTCTAAATTGATGATATAGTTTTGTTGACACACATAGTGCCCTTGATAGACAGTAGATTCTGCTACCATAAAATTGCCAGATTATCTTTAAAACTCAAACTCAACATCTCTGCAACATGCCCGGCAGCATTCAGTTGGCTTAAGGGTAATGAGTGATTTGATACTGTATGTCAGTTTTGTAGGGAGCAATTTGCATCAAAAATTTTGGGAGGCTCCAGCAAGAAGCAAAATTAGGACATTCTATGAATATTTAAGTGACAGAGAATATAAACCTAGTTGTTTTGCCCTTTTTCCCTGTAGGATAGGCGGGCTTTAGATTAAAAACCTCTGCCTGTGTTGGATGATTTTAATGCATGCTTTAGTATAATGTGTGAGCTGAAATGGTGATGGATGTGTCTGTGCTATACACGGGCAGTCCTCAGCTGCCCTTGGCTTGTGTTGAAACAGACAGAGGCTGGCTTCGTCAGTGTTGCTTTGTCTCACGTAACCCCAGACCCTTCCTTTTCATGAGCCCCTCCCTCTGCCTCTGGCTGGTTGTTTTGCAGTTACTCAGATGTGCCAAGTGTGCTTCTCTCTCACAGCCTTTGCACCAACTGTTCCTGCAGCACTTCTCTCCCAGATAGATATCTTAGAGTTTCCAAGATATTTCATATCATGCTGGTTTCTGACCAAATGTTACTATATCAGAGAGGTCTTCTGAGATGACCCTTTGTAAATAGCAACCTTCCGCTGCCCATCATGTTCTCTACCACCGTGTCCTGCCTTACTTTCCCTATAGTATTTATCACCATCTAAAACACATTTATTTGTTGATGGACTTTCTGCCACCATTAGAATATTTGACTATGAGAACAGCTATGTGTTTTATTCATCTAAGCTCATTTTAAAAATGATCAAGATTTTAATGATGTTGAACTTTATTTTAGTTCCTTCTGTAGTATCTTTGCATTCAGCCTTACTATTAACAACTTTTGTAGCAGATGGAAGTTTAAACAGGAAACATATACTTTTTCCTTAGTTGTGTGGAAGAAGTGTCAGATGGCTTATTTAAAATCGATTACTTGATAAATTTGATCTTTTGTGAACTGCAATGGCAAATTGCTATCAAGTTATTGCATTTTACATAGTTGAAGTTGTGAACAATTGTTAAGAAAAACAAATGATGACTAGGATTGTTATCTTTTCTTACATATAAAGGTCCCATCTTTTAGCACTTTCCTGTTCTAGATGTGAATATAAAATGCTATGAGATCTAAGAATGTAACTCATAGCATTGAGTTACATTGAGTTACACATAGCATTGAGTTACATTGAGTTACATAGCAAGAAAGATTGAAAAATTCTTTCTTCTGCCCCTTTGGGCAATTGATTTGAGCCTGAAAACAATGGAGCAGCTGCTGAGCATAACTCAGGACTGCCTTCCGCTCCCTGACTTTCAACATCCTATCTTCATGTTTTGAACTATTTAGTCATAAAAGAGTGCATCAGATGTGCAAGCAAGGCACAAACTGTTAGAGAAAAACCCACCTAGCTTAACAGTTTTTGGTAGCAAATGAATTCATTTCTTGGTTGCACAACTTTATTTAACAGCATCCTGGCATTTCAAACACCCAGAGTGTATGAAATCAGTATTGACAAACCTTGGTCAACGTGTAACACACAGTGAAGCCATCCCCTTAGTCAAGCGACTTGTCCTCCGTTGCCACCATCTGTCCACATGCACACCCACACAGACTGTGGTTGTGGGTCAGTTTCATGCCAAAAAGCTCTTGCCTACACTCAGCTGAAATCAGCCATTTTGCAGGCAGTTTTTCAGAAGCTAGATGAAAGGATTCATTCTGTATTTACATCAGCCTGACATCTTCTGTATTTATATCAGCCTGACATTTCTGATTTTCTAGGACTTTTTAGTTTTTTTCCTGCCGTACAGTGTATTGACTACTGTTTCCAGCTCTTTCAGTTGGCAAACTTGATGATAGTTTTAGTTAAATAACTAGTTTATGTCTTTGATTTTAAAAAATGTTGTGAAGATCAGTATTAGTTAGGAAGCCCTGCAGCATATCTGTAGAACCTTCTCTCCAGGTTGACCTTTATCTTATGCCAGACTCTTTGGGTAAACATATTCAAGCATTCGTTAATTTGTTGAATTATACTATCCTCCAGCTCACCTCTCTCAGTCTTGCTACAGAGATGTTTCGAGACACATTTTCAGACACCTGCCAAAATCCTTCCCCTGATGTAAGGCTGTGAATCTATAATATCAAAAAAGGAAACTAGGTTTATTTGGTATACCTTGCTCTTATTATAAGCATGCTGCTGTCTGTTGACATCGTTTCCCATCCTCAGTGCCAATAAAACCATGAATGTAGGATTTGTCAGAAACTGATATTGTGTTCCTTACTCTGTTGTAACCTGAAGGGAGAAATTTCATCTGTTTGCGCAAAGTAGGGGATTTGACAAATTTGAAAAATAGATTAATGAGTTGAAAAGACATTACATGGTAGAACATATTAAGGCCATAATGGAGCCCAAGTTTTACATTGATAGATAATAGGAAGTAACGGTAAATATCCGAGGAGAGTGTTCTAAAACATGTGAGGAAGAAAACCTTGTGGAAAACACGCGGTGTATTTTGGAAAAGGCTTTTATATGCATTCTGGTGTGAGTAGTTGAGAGCCTTGTTTGCAGAAGAAAGTGAGGGAATGGATAGAATATAGTGGAAAAAGAAAGATTTCCATGGTACATAGGGACTGTCAGCATGTAAAGGTTGAAAGGAAAAGAAAAATAGAAAATTAAGAACTCCAGGTCAGAACACCTAAGAAACTGAGAAGATTTATGGCCACTGATAGACATGGATAAGCCAGACAGAAGCAAGATTTTAGGAAGGAAATAAGATGAGTGTCAACGTTGTTTCCAGTTAAACAAGTAATATAAATATATAAAGGAAAGTGTGAAAACTCAGAGAAAATAACATATACATCCTTTATTCATAATATAATACCTGGAGACAACAAATGTTATAATTCTTTAATATTATGCGTGTCTTTTAAATATATTTATGTGTTTCCATACTAATATTTATACACTGTTTGTATCCTGTTCTTTTCACTTGCCGTTAAATTATACATACTATTATATGTTTTTTCATGGTGCTAAATGACCTTCATAAATACCACTTAAATGGCTGCTTACTGATTTATCAAAATGACTCGCTGTAATATATGGTGAATAATATTTCAAATGCTGAGACATTTGGATTCCTTTTTATTTTCTTTTGTGGCATTGAACTTTTTTTCCTTAGGGCTTTTTTAAAACAATATTTTGAATCATTTCCTAATGATAAATTCCAGAATAATTTCCATATCAAAGAATATATTTCATGAGTCTTGAGACATGTTACCAAATTGCTTTCCGAAAGGGCAGTTCCAATTTACTCTGCCACGAGCAGTGTACAACCTTTAAGTTTTGAATGTTAGTGGAACATTTAAATGAAAATGGCATATGGACCAATGAGAGTGAAAGAGATCAGGGCTAGAAAAATAGATCTAGGACTTTAAAAAAATGAAATCATATTATAAGCAGATAATTTCCTTGAGGAGAAAATGAAGAATAGTGTAGGAAAAAGCCCTGAAGAATTTTTTTAACCTTCTCATTTTATATAAAAATATATGGTACACAGAATTAAGTGGCTGCTCATGGTGATTCACTAACTTGCAGCAGGACCTCGACTAAAACCTGGTCTCTAAGCTCCTCACCTGCCACTCCTGCATTAGATGACACTGGAACCCCATGAATAGACTGTGGTCATGGGCCGTAGTGAATGAGGTTAGGCATGGAATGGAGTGGAAAGGAAGAAGTGATAAAAGAAACCCAGAAGGATGAGTTGTCATAGAAGCTAAGCACATAAAAACGTCCAAAAGAAAGTTGGTACCACTGTGTGTCTACTGCATCAAAGAAGTCAAGAAAACTGAGAACAGAAGATAAACTCTCATCTTTGAAGTCAGGATGGTCTCTGACTTGCTATACTCTTTGTTCTCCATTAGCATTCAGAACTGGCTGGACTCCAGCTTCACAGATAGGATAGTAAACATTTATAAGCCCACAGTCATTTTTAACCATCCTACTCTTGCATAGATTATATAGCTTTGCATTACAGTAGCAGTAAATGAAATAAAATTAACATTGTTTATGACTCTGGCCACTGTAAATTATTACTAGCCCCACGTTTATAGCCTATTGAAAAACTCAATTAATTAAAATGATAACACTTAAAATGAAATATTTTTCCTTCATGTACTTTGAAATATGACTTTACCCAATGCAAGAGAGAAAAGAAAGTTGGAACAATAAAACATAAATTGGAACTCTGGGTCAAATAAAAAGTCCTGGATCAGGCTCTCTCCTACAAATGCTATATTTGGGGTACATTCAGCCACACTGTGTGGGGCTAAGTCAACTTGGACGAAGACCCTAACTTAAGAATTTATTGATTTAATTATTGAGCACATATTTATTGAGCACCTAGATGCCACCAAGCACCAGAGTGTTGAAGCGGCAAGTTATGTATGTGGTTACCCTCATGGAGTGTAGTATAGAAGGGAAGGCTACCCCTAGGCAAAGATTTATAGCTGCCTCCCCAATGTCTAACACAAGTGTAACAACTGTGCAAAGGGAAAGCACCAGTGAGCATGTTAAGGGGACCTAACCTAATGTGGGAAAGGAATATATGGGGAGTGGGGATGGTTGCCAAAGGGTTACCTTTAATCTGATATCTAAAGGACTGATAGATATAAACTGGGTAAAAGTGAAAGGAAAAGCTTTCTAGTCAGAAGGAACAGACCCTCTAAGGGCTCTGAGGTGAGCTTACTTCTAATATGTATTGAGCTTACTTCTAATATGTCAACTTAAAATCAGGAGATCTATAAATTTGGAAAGGAGAGCTTTATTTCTTATAATGGGTTGTAGCCTGCAGGCTGGCCACCTTGTAGGCTGGGAAGCATAGCCTCCCGCAGAAAGCAAAAGCAAGTGCTTTGAAGGAGGAAGGGTAAGACAGGAATTTATGCTGAATGGGTTGGCTAAGTATACATGTTCAACAGATATAGGAGGAACTGTGAATATGAAGGGGTTGCACATGCATAGTAAGCAAACATGCATGTTACATACATCCCATGTGCACTTTGAGGTGGAGACACAACGTTTAAATGCAGAGGCACCCTATGCACAGTCTCCATGAACCATCCAGAAGCAGTCCACAGTCCACGGTTTCTTTCCAGGAAGGAATGCTGGTCAGTTGTGTTGAGACAATTAAAAGGGAAGGGCACTCTGCTGCAGAATGAGGTGGTTGGTTGAAACCAGCAGTGGAGCAAGTCTTTCAAAAGTGCTAGTTTCCGTTCAACTCTTAGGGAAGAGAGTCTAATGGTGGTTAGCAAAGGAGTGGGTAAAATGCTTGAGCGACCTTACCTCTCTGGTCATGGCTGGGAACTGAGTTTTTAAGGTTTCCCTGGGGTCTCCTTGGCCAGGAGGGGGTGTGTTGAGTCAGGTGGGGGACTTAGGATTTTATTTCTGTTTCTCAAGTAGAAAGAAAGTCATGTACCAGGAAGTATAGAGAATGAAGGCAAAATGGCATGAGAAAAGTCTAAAGTATCAGGAAGCTGCAATTATATGCAAATGTGGTTTTCATCTCTTTTTCTGGTTCCATGACTGAGTTATCTGTAGTTGCTCATTCTTGTCACTCTTTCTCTTTAGCATTTATTGTATTGTTCTTGGCATTCCGTCTTTAAAGTGGTCACTTCTTGTTTGAGTAAATTGTCAGAGTAGTGTTGATCACACTCTGCTGGGAGATGAGAAAATCTAGGATTCAAAAACACCTTGTATTTCCTTGGTGGGGAAGAATGCCAGATTAATTGATTCATTTTTGTTGGATATGAAAGGGAATTAGACATCAAATATTGATAGCATGTTTCTCATAAATGTTCATACTGATGACATATGGGTGGAGGAACTGTCTCGTAAAGAAAACGAAAGCAAAGAAGAGGGTGAGAAAACAGGTGTCTCTTTATCTTTTGGGCTGCTGTGTCTTGAATAGTTTCTTGGAGAAGTTGTTGACATGAGTTTCAAGATCTGTTAGTCCTTAATTTCCCAGGTTTGTAATTACTATTACAATATTACTGTCATAATTACTATTACAATATTACAATGTATTAGTATTTACTAATAAAGCCATTTGGCTAATAGGAATATACTTTAAGACTCTGTGGCTTTAAATTATTGATTAGAGTGAAGGCACTTCTAGAAAATCAGCTCAGACACGTAGTGACCCTGATGTCAGGGCACCGGAACCATTTTTTTTTTCTATTGGCCCTTTACTGCTTTGGAATACCACACTCTACACCTCTATACAGTAGGTGCACATTGTTACAGGCCATCTGTTAATCTGTTTGCAAATTGTCGACTGGAGACCCCCAGGGTCCATGAAGTTTATGCACTTTTCCTAATAGTACTAAGAAGTAATTTGCCTTTTCCCTGTCATTATCTCATGAGTATACAGTAATTTTCTAGCAGCCACATGATATATCCACAATCATGAAAATGCTATTAAAATACTCTCTCCTTTGTCAACTAAATGTATATATGAGGCCAGATTTTCTTTATATATTTCAACCAAATATATGTACATAAAACAGATTGAACCAACAGAAGCATGTGTGAGAATCCAGCTGTCTTAAGTCAGACATTAAAGAGATTTACAAAAATATAAACGAATGCCACTATTCTCGCTATTTTTTTGCTTTGAAAATAATTATTTTTATATAAATATATTATTTATGTTTGTTTATGATTAAGTAAACTAGCACATGTTTTTAAAGTTTCTCAGCTTCTTTTCCAATATAGTAAACATTGATATATATAGTCCACATAAATGGAAAGTTCTTTGGAATTCTCAGTAACTTTCAGAGTTCAAAGCCATTCTAAAATTAAGAAGGTTGAGAATTTCTGCATTAAGCCGATGTCCATTTGTCATTTGAGTTACTGGAACCTGAACTATAAAGTTTTCCAAACACACGATTTGGCTCAAGACAGTAAATTACAGTCAAGGGTCCTTTTTCAGGACATCTGTTTTTCACTTTTCCTTCCTTGAGGTAAAAAGTGTGCTATATTGGGTAATTATAGCATATAAAAAGTGTGGATGTTGACTGTGTTTTATCTCTCTTCCAAGGCCCATTTTATTTCCACCCTACTGAAAATGCTTTAAGTCTTGGAGAGGATCCCATGGCTGCATGCTGCCCATTTTCAACTGCTGCCCTCCAAGGCCAATTTCACATGATGGCTGGGGACTCTGGTGTACAGCAGACGGTATTAATATGTCACAACCATTCCCTGGGTCACAAATATTTTTAATTAAAGTTGTCCTATAAATAGCTTACATTCATTTCCTCTGGAACTTACAAGTCAGTAGAGACTAGAAATGATCAGGCTTAGGTCAGGACTTGTAGCCAGTTGAATTAAATGAAAATGAGTGCTCGAAATTGAGCTTCAGGGATTAAATAATAGTGTTATTTAAGATAAATGCATTACCCTTCCAGAGAAGGTGGAATTTACTTTAAACACCCATACAGTATTTTCTTCCTGGAGAAGTGTTTTGTTTTTTTGTTTATGAGTGGAGTTGATCATTCCATGAAATTGATAGTCAAGTGAAATGAATAGAAAGACAGATCTTAAAGACATTTTCATAGAGCCTTGAAACTGCCATTGGGGTTACTGAAGGTTTAGGGCTGTGATTCATTGCCCTTGACACATTCAATCTTTAGATCTCACTATTTCTTTGGATTTTGAAAATATCATTTCTAGTGGAAAATCAGCTCAGCTAATGGATGTAAAAATAAAAGAGAAGATTTAGATGAAAAAGATAGTCTCTTTGCCTATTTGGAGGAGCAAGAAAGTGGGAAAACAGTAATATTAGATCCGGTAAAGCAGTAATTGCTCTTAAAAACTGTGTAATTGACTTCAGAAGCTGAGACTGTGAGGACATCAATTGTATTCCTTTCAGGAAAAACACTTTCTAACTTAACTAGTTTGGTTATAAAGATGTTTTTCAGATCTCACGTAGCCACAGATAGTTTTCATGCACATCTGTGTTACACAGATGCTGAAGTTAATAGGGACCAATGCCCTTGGGCATTTGGATCATGACAGGTGTACGGTATCTATCCCCAGATGTGGGTGCCACTCTTGGCTGCCTCCCACATACCTTGTGCTTCTCCTCCCACAGCTGCATTATTGCCTCCTTCTTGTCTGAATTCCACTCAGTGGTGAAGGTAGGGATTGTGTCTCTCACTCACTGTTCTGTTTCACTGTATACATGCATGGCACATGCATGGCATTAAATTAAGTTTAACTTGACACAGCTTCTGTCTCATGTTGTCTTTCTCAGATCTTTTGATTGAAAAACAGAGCCTCTTCTCCCTCAAGGAATAAATGCTTTTGAAAACCTTTTAATTACCATTTTGGCTAAATGAATTACTATTATTCTACAGTGACCTGTGATCATATTTTAATTAAATGTTTTAAACCTTTGACATATTTGACAGGCTTCTTTCCTTAAATCAAATTTCAAGTTAGAAATGAAGTCTTTTTGACCTCAACTAACTTGAGACTCTACAGAGGCCTTCTGCAGCATCCAAAAGAGAGTTTATAGACTTATTTGACACGTTCAACTATGAGAAGCATTGTCAAATAAGTAATGTTTAGCCTTTGAGTTATGTTTTTATGGATACATTATTAATATATGTTCCAAAATTATGAGATTCCTAAAATTCTGATATGTCTTGGTATGTTATCCATCATAATTATGGTTATTATATTAAATTATTATAGGCCACAGGAAAAAAACAATTTTTTTGTCAATTACATCTTTAACCATGACTGTAGTTAACTTTTCCATAGTTAATTGTTTATTTTCTAAAAGCTCTTGATAAAGAAGTAAAATCCTAGAATGGCGTGTCTTCAAGGAAGTTCAGAGAAAAGAACCCTGACAAGCACTCTTGAATACAGATTTCTGATAACTTAAAGATCACATTATTTGGATTAAGAATTCCCAAAACTCTAATGAAGAGACTGACTGGGTTATAAAACTTCTAATCCAAGCAAGACAAGAATTAATTGAATACCAAGAAAACACTTCGCCAGATTTTCATGCTAAATCAGCTGGCACTAAAATGCTTTAAGTATACAATTTAAATAAACTCCTATGGTCCAATTCAAAGTACCTATGATGGCCCACCTAATAAACAGTGCTATACATCTGAATTGAAAAACAAAATTGGTATTCGAGAGGATCTAAATTCAGTATTAAGCATATACTCATGAAGAGCCTAAATGGCCACCTGGTCTTTCCTAAGTCCTTCAAGCTTTCATTGTTAAAAGTTCTGTATGCCATAACTCATCATAGGAGGGATAAACTGATCCAGGTTACATTTTTAAAGTATTTATTGGTATGGTGACTATTCTAAATTGCTAAAATGGTTGACTAATATTTGGTTGGTCAAACTCATAATCCTGGGAAGACAATCAAAACTTCAAGTGCATTTCTGCTACCTGATGGGCCATTTAAACATTTATAGATAAATTTCATTCAACTGTCATTTTTAATGCATATTTTCTGGTTATATGAAAGCTTTCTCATACAAAAATCTGATGGCTGTAATAGTAGCTAAAACATTATTAGAAAGTGTGTTTCCCTCATGGGACATTCCTAGAAAAAATCTCTAGCAATAAAAGGCACTTGTTTCACTGGACAAGTTGTAAAACAATTAAATAAGGTATTTCAGATACAATAGCATTAGGCAAAGGTAACTGATTCAACTAGATTGTCTTATTCAAAAGTATTACAGTGGATACAGTAAGGGGAAAACATAAGTTGGCCTTTCTAAAACAGTCAGTAGAGGGCCTATATCCCTAATAACAAAAACCTCATTTACCTTCTGCTCTGAAACTCTGATACGACTAAATGCTACAAGGCTTTAATACATCATGCCAAAGTATACTTTCGCTAGATTTAAAAAAAAAAAAAAGCTTTTCATGGTCAATGACTGTGGACAATCAAACCCTTCATGGTCTAAAACACAGAGATTGGATATTCTGAAGATGATATCAGAAAAAGACTGCCCTTTGCTGAGCACGGTGGCTCACATCTGTAATCCCAGTATTTTGGGAGGCCAAGGCAGGTGGATCACCTGAAGTCAGGAGTTCGAGACCAGCCTGGCCAACATGGTGAAACCCTGTCTCTACTAAAAATACAAAAATTAGCCAATGGGTATGGTGGTGGGTGCCTGTAATCCCAGCTAATTGGGAGGCTGAGGCAAGAGAATCACCTGAACCCAGGAGACGGAGGTTGCGGTGAGCTGAGACCCTGCCATTGCACTCCAGCCAGGGTGACAGAGCAAAACTCCATCTCAAAAAAAAAAAAAAAAAGACTGCCCTTGCCACCCACACTACAGCAAAACTTTGGGACCTCAAAGCTTAGGTTCATAATCTCAACTGAAAAGGGCCCTCCAGACTCTTTGAACTATACATCCATTTGAAACCTTAAGATAAAGCTAACCAGGAAAGTTTCTCCGCAAAACAGATGGCATCCTAGACATGGGCAGCTTTCCCAAGATCACAGATCAAGACTTTTCTGCTGTCATCAGACTCTTACCTCTCTTAATTTTTTCCTTGCTTATGCCTCTATAAACAATAAAACTAAAAAGGGAGATTTGTGTACATCATGAGGTATAACTTTATTTGTAGAGGACTTTGCAGCCAGCGTTATACATTGACAGTCTTATGCCTGGGTAGAAAAGATACAGGACCAATGTGAGCAAAAACATTTAATGGCATCTTTATTCTTTCATAATCAGTCAGAACCAGAACATTGGTTCATTCCTTTTAACCTACATCACAGGTTTAAAACAACATTGCCAGGGGGCCTTCACTCTTCTAGTGAAGTTTAAACATGGAGTTTCTTTAAACTCTTCTAGACATAATTCTTAGGCCCCTTTTCCCATAATTTAAAGGAGACAATGATTAAAATTTGTCCCTCATAATAGGCTCTATAACAGATTGTACTACAAAGACTGATTACACAACAGACTTCTTTAAATTCTCTTGCTAAGGTTGTGCAGGATAATAAAATTACTCTAGATTGCCTACTGGATAAATAGAAAAAAATCTGTACCATTACTGACACTATTTGTTACATGTAAATAAATGCATTGAATATTACAGACATTTGGTTGTAGAGTATTAATAAACAAACTGCTTGGTTAAAACAAGTAGACTCCTTGTCTGGCTCATTCTTTGATCTATTTCATTTTAGTTGGTTCATGGAGATGCTGACTAAGGAGCATACTCCAAACTCGTGATTTGATCCTGTTGATCATTATAATTGTCTCTCTGGCACACTATGTTCCCTCAAAAGTTTTCATGGTTACATACAGCCATTTGTAAAATGTCAAATGGTCTCTCTTTAATTGAGATGACAAAAACTCAAAAAAGAGTGTTCTCATAAAGACATCATAACCAATAAATGATGTACTGAGACCAAAACCCTAAAATAATGGTAACTGAGAATGGCATTAAAAGCCTAATGGTCACACTCATCTAAGTAAAATCATGACCAAAGGAAGAAACTGTTAAACAAAATTAGGAGATGCCATTATTTTGGACTGAGTTCATACAATAGGCCCCAGCAGAGCAGACCAAGGCAAAATAGAGTCACTCATGCTAAATGTGACATAATCAAACTAAAATTTTTTAAAAAATTCCAAACAGATAAGTCCTAAAACAGACCCGAATTTTCTTTCTCCTCTCCAAAAAACAAGAGATTCCAACACAGAGAGGTCCCCTCTACTCTCTTTCAAAAAAATAAGCTAAAAGCCTGGTGCCCATCTTACAAAGCTCACTGTTCTGCTCTTTCCCAGTAAGACTTAAGACCAAATTAAGTGCCTTTATGATAGTGGCAGAGTGAAATCAATGCCTACAGTTTTGGTTCACTTCTCAATTTTGAGGGGAGCATTGTTAAATGTAGCCTAAAACTGCCTCCTTACATATTTTGAGCTTGGCCTAAAAGTTTCTCTGTATATAGTAAACTGCAACCTAACTGGCTGCATAAACAGACCACCTTGTGCCTATTACTCTCCTACCAATCAGCCAATCAAGACAGCCAGCTGTTCAAACTGTGTTCAAGTAAGACAAACACTGAGCTGTAACCAATTCAGCGATTTCTGTACCTCACTTCTGTTTTCTGTAAGTCGCTTTCCTTTTTCTGTCCGTAAATCCTCCCTGACCACATGGCAGTGGCAGAGTCTCCTTGAACCTGTTCTGGTTCAGGGGGTTGCCCAATCTGTGAACCCTTTCTTGCTCAAATAAACTTTGTTACATTCAATTTGTCTAAAGTTTTTCTTTTAACAATGGTGTTCGTGAAATATTTGTCAAGGAAAGGGAGGGAGGGACGGGTTGGACGGATGAACAGATGGACGAATACCCAAAAGTATAACTGTTTATGCCAGAGTCATGTTTGTTTATTTCCAAAAATACTGCTTTTATTCAGGGCTCCCCAATTCCCCAGTGGCCCACTGAAAACATAGCTTCTATTCTCTGTCCCCATGTAGCTATGAGATTTTGGATAAGTAAGGATAAAGGCCAGCCTGATAAACCAACGTGCTGACCATGTGCTGAGCATTGTTCTAAGGGTTTCAAATGTTTTAATAGATTTAATCCTCAAAACAACCCTATAAGTACAGTTGTTATCCCCTGATTTACAGTTGGGGCACATGGCGGGTAAGAAAGTTCACACAGACAGTAGATGGTGGGGCTTGGATTTGAATCCATGCAGTCAAATCTTGGGAGCCTCGTTCTTAACCACTGTGTCATACTTCTATAGCCATTGCAGTAAATGCCTGTGGAATGAATGGATACATGAATATATACCCTATGGTACTCTCTAAATGTGAATTTTCTCAAGTTGTTATATAATTTCTGTTCTGCCTGTCTTTATTACACACACACACACACACACACACACACACACATTGTCGGTCCTTCAATGGATGAGAGCTTCAGAAAGCTTCTCTTCAATAGATTGAAAGGAAATATTCTGAGACTTTAATTCATCTTTAAATTTTTTGAATTTGATAATTTGTTGAGTTTGGCAATTAAAACACATATTTTTAGAGACTTGGATCCTTATTTTTGCTGCAGTGTGGATGAAGTTTGGTAAACCACACCTTGTTCCCTAACGTTACTTAAATGTAGGAACTCAAATAGATGGCATTGGTCATTCTACAGAGTGTAAAGTATATGTTCCTTTCTGGGTCAAATCAGATTCCGGCTTCTTGGCTTATTGTTCAGCCCTCAGTGTGAATATCTAAACAGAATCACAGGCTTAAGGTGCCATGTCTCAGGAAATTGTTGCTCTACATTCCTTTGTCATGTGTCTGGTTGAACGCTCAGTAGGAGTAACTTGAGATAAGGTTTTGGAAAATGTCCATACTCAGGGCATATATGTATTTTTTAAAGCTGGCATGTGCTTTGTGCCAAATCATCTTATTTTACGTGACCTTCGCACCTGTACTAGGAAAAGATGCCATTGTTAACTTGTGGGTAAATAAGTCTTAGTATCTAGGAAGCTTTGATTAATTAATTATATTTCATCTTCTGTACTGTAAAAGTAAGTGTGATATAACAGTCTCTAACGGTTGTGAAAAATGTACCTAAAAGGGCCAAGTGCAGTGGCTCATGCCTGTAATCCCAGCATTTTGGGAGGCCAAGGCGGGCAGATCACTTGAGGCCAGGAGTTCGAGACCAACCTGGCCAGCATGGCAAAACCCCCATCTCTACTAAAAATACAAAAATTAGCCGGGCATGGTGGCACATGCCTGTAATCCCACCTACTCAGCGAGCTGAGGTGGGAGGATCACTGGGGCCCAGAAGGCAGGAGTTGGAATGAGCCGAGATCGCCCCACTGCACTCCAGCCAAGGTGACAGAGTGAGACTCTGTCTCAAAAAAAAAAAAGAAAGAAAAAGAAAAATGTACCTAAAAAGTAACTCAGAATTACTAAAGTTTGCTAAAGTGAATCTTTAGACAAAACTCCAATTAGAATTGGAGCCCTAGAATGAGAGATGTGGTGATCGACCTGAACCTTCCCACACAGGTTGGAGGTACACCCTTGAGGGGACATATAATCCTGTTGGAGGAAACAGCTCAGCAGTGGAAAGCGTGGACTGAGTATGCGAAGTAGCCACCAGTCTGGTGGGCTGTAGACATAGTTCAAGTAACAAAAGGATAGGGCAGAGCCCTCCCCAACATCTGCATCTGCCTCCCCTCTGTACTTCCCTCAAAAACTTCCCAAAACAGGCGGTACAGTATAGACTGTAGATAAAAAGAGAGTCACCTATCCAAGTGCAGCTGGAAAACAAATTCCCCGGACTGCCCTGCCTCCCAGCCACAGTGCCACCTCTAAGAACATCCCACCGTATTTGCATCCCCTATTTTCCTGTGGAGAGTCACCGCGGTGAAGGGCATACTATTTGAACAACTATTTTCAGTCCTTTTTCACCGGTAGGCATGCATGTTGTACAGGTCCATATCCTTCCAAAGGTCTCATTTGAGAAAACGTCATCTTTTTTGCCCTAAGGGAACTAAATACAGATATGAATTTTGGGTATTTTGTACACAGTTAATATTGCCTTTAATTCAAACAAAGTTCATAGTGCCTTATCTCAGTGCCTATTGTATATTAGGTGCTTAGTAAATTTTTTTTTTTTTTTTTTTTTTGCTTTTCCTGCTCCTAATATTCAGTTTATTGCTGGTTTTAAAAAGCTTTTCACTTATTTTGTTTGTTTCTTTCTTTTTAAAGGAGAGGTTTAAAGAAGCTGAAGAAATATACCAAACTGGAATAAAGAACTGTCCAGACAGCTCAGATTTACACAATAACTATGGGGTTTTCTTAGTTGATACTGGTAAGTGAAATTAAAGAGAAACTGTACTGCTGAGATTAGCTAATACTATTTATCAAGCAAAATGGAAGGCACATAATCCTCAGAAGTAAAATTCACTGGGCTTGGCAGGAAGCTCACACTATTGACAGTCATTATACCTCGGGGCTGTCATTTCTCTAGATCTTCAAGCTCGATTCAGTAAAATCTGGCCATTCTCATGCTCATTTCTCTACGGAAAACTCCCCAGGGGACAGGAAGTAGCCTTATGATTTAATGAGTCCCAGTCTTCTTTGAATTATTATTTATATATATTTATAAATCCATGATGATGAAATGTTTCTCTACAATGATGCAGAACCTGCCTCTGAAAGCAGTTACTGGCAGATGGTAAATACTTTTCTATAACATATTTTTTAAAAGCCTCCAGAATTGCTCCATCATTCCTTCCCTGATGTACATTATAGAAACTGCATTATTAAAATTGATACGATGCTCTTATATAACAGGTGCTATATAAAATACACTTACTTTATCTTACTTAATGCAAAACATTATTGGGCATGAATTCTCTTTTCTTTATGACTTATGTAGTGCCTCTGTACTGTTGGCATGCAATATAAGTAACGAAATTATATTTAAATGTAAGGCCAAAGCACCACTTTGTTCTTGTTGATTAGTAGACTAGCTACCCTGCAGTAAAATTTAGTTTAATTAGTTTTTCAGTATGAAATGCTTAAAGGGGGTTTTATTTTCAAGGATATTTGGAGCTCTCTTGTTTTACAGAATATAAAATTTACATTCTGATACATCTGAGAAACTTACCTTATTTTTGCATGTGTAAAATTGTTGTGTAGTGCCCCCTGCTGGTTCATTGGCCACATAATAATAAACTGTCTTAAAAATATAAAAACCAGAAGAAACCTCTAGTTGGGCAGGTCTAACCCTCATCCTTTTACTTCAACAACAGTCCCACCCCACCACATCCCTAAAAATGATAACTCTGTGACCACCCTATGACACTGAGCCTCTGCCTCCAGAGACAGAGGCTCCTAGGGACCTCCTAGTCAAACTTGTATTCAAACAGATACACTTGGAAAGATTTCTGTGTAGATAATAGACATTCCATTCTATTTAGAATTTCACAGTTTCACCAGGAAGCTACTATGAAGAAACCTGTCAGACTAGAGGGTCTTCATTCTGCTTCTGGCCTTACTCTCACTTGCCTTGGGATCTTTATCAAGTCTCTGAATATCTTTGCACTTTAGTGTCTATATCTGTAAAGTGGAAAATTTTTGTGTGTGGTTTTTTAAATGTCTCTTACATCCTGATAAACAGCTGAACAGTATCAAAAGGCAGCTAAATTGTATAAAAAATACCTGTGAAAACCATACAAATATAAGTATTTAAAAATATAGAATGCATTGGACAAGTGCATGGTGGCATTATTATGTTGGAAGTCTTATTAATTAAGTACCATTCAAATGAAAGTACATGATTTTAAAAGAGATTTTCACTATAGAGCTGATATGTGTTATTTAAAGTAATGCTTCAATTGCTATGTTGCAGTATAATTCATTGAGACAGGCCCTTAGAAATTGCTTCTGGACAGTTTTATTTCTATGGTAGCCTGTTCTACTTTTTATATAATGAGAGCCACTTATATCTCAGATAAATAACAATCACTAATAATCTGAAGGCATCCTATTAGCAAGAGCAATGACCAGAAAAATTTGGACTAAAATAACATATATAATTAAAAGAATAGGTTTTAGTTTTTACTGCTTTTTTGTTAATTTTTTTGGAAGTATGAATGAACAGTGAAATTGTTTGAAGTTAGGCAGTGGCCAGGATGGGAAGCTCAAATGCAAGCTAATTTGCATGTTGAATAATTTTGGTATAACTCTGTAATAATGAGAAAGAATTATAAGTCAGAAGAGAAAGTGAAATGTTCATGTCTTTTATAAAAAGGCATGTTCTGCTCTTACCAACCTGTCACTGGTTACAGGCTTACCAGAAAAGGCAGTGGCCCATTACCAACAGGCCATCAAACTTAGCCCCAGTCATCACGTGGCCATGGTGAACTTGGGAAGACTCTACAGGTCACTGGGAGAGAACAGCATGGCCGAAGAATGGTACAAGCGGTAACGTTCCCTTTCTTTGCTTTATAAGTTGCCCAGGAACCTCAGCAATCGCTCGTCAGCTCCTTAGTTAATCGGAATCGGTGTGCTCTCAGAATACTAGCAAATTTTGCCAATTCAAGTGATGCAAATTTTGCCAATTCAGGTGATACAAATTCTTATCTCCAAAGAAGAGCAACCACAATATAAGTGGGATCATAATTCATGACTTTGGCTTGCTGGTTAGACTATAGTGCTGAACCAAGGTTGAAATTTCATTCCCACTGTAGTTAGTTTATTGTTTTCTGAAGCCATGTATTGCAACCCCAATCATAAACAGCAATTTAAAAAATGAGAATACATGAAAAACTATGCACACGTGAGAACAAATTCATCATAATTAATGGGAAAGACCCTTGGGGCTCAGTTTCTGTATTGATAGGTCAATAAGACATTCTTACGTTCCAAGTATGGCATCATGACCATTTTGTAAAAACCTTGTGCTTGGCCAGGCGCGGTGGCTCATGCCTGTAATCCCAGCACTTTGGGAAGCCAAGATGGTAGAATCATCTGAGGTCAGGTGTTCAAGACCAACTTGGCCAACATGGTGAAACCTCGTCTCTACTAAAAGTACAAAAATTAGCCGGGCATGATGGTGGTCACCTGTAATCCCTGCCACTCAGGAGGCTGAGGCAGGAGACTCACTTGAACCTGGGAGGTGGAGGTTGCATGAGCCCAGATTGTGCCACTGCACTCAAGCCTGGGTGACAGAGTGAGACTCTGTCTCAAAAAAACAGAAAAAGCCAAAAACCTTGTTCTTGATATAAAAACAAAGACCATGTTGGAGCAGAGGTTCAAACCATGGACAGTCATCCCTAAATCTAAGCCTAGACATTTGGAAATGTACCTATTAGGAGAGAAACGTCATTTAGATTTTCTCCAAACTCAGCGCCCTGCAGGTGGCACACAAAGCTGAGATATTGTCACCCTTGGGAGCACTGTATTACAACACTGGTCGATACGAAGAGGCTTTGCAGATTTACCAGGAAGCTGCAGCACTTCAGCCTTCTCAGAGGGAGCTCCGCTTGGCACTGGTGAGTAGGATGAAAGAAAATGAAGCTGGCAACCTAAGCACAGCCAGCCATAGAGAGAGAGATAGTCCTCACGCCTCAAAACTGGAGCTGGAATGCCGTAATACATCCACTGTATGAATATTCATACAGCCAATATTACAGCCATTCTCTAAAGACATGGACACCAAAAATACTGCATTTTTGTTTTGAAATAACTTCAAACTTATGAAAATGTTGCAAGAATAGTAAAAAATTTACATATACCCTTTCATCCAGATCCAATGATTTGTAACATTTTGATGCATTTATCACTCCATTGTATATGCATATGTAGATGTATATGTACATACATGTATATGTGTGCATATTTAGATATGTATGTTTGTATATACCTATTATTAGTATGTGTTATTTTTTTCCTGAACCATGTGGGAATTAGTTGTATATATCATTCCCCTTTATCTCTAAATACATTTGCAAATAGTTTCTAAGAAGGACATTCTCTAACATAACCACAGTATATTTATTAAACTCGAGAAAATTAACATTCATACCAACAAAATTTTTATTTCAGTGTTTGGAACTTCACTCATCCTTTTCCTTAGATGTGCAATAAATCAAATTTGTTATCTTGCTATAAACACACTGCTCTGATGAAATCAGAGGAAATTCTTTCTCTTCTGACATATTTAGTCAACCTTTTTTAAAAGCCACAAGCCATTTCATTGGATATATTTGGTATTTCTGCCATTCACTCACAAATGCATGCACAAAACTAAATAAAGAAACAAACAGCAAAATGTCAAAACCTGAAAACTGGTGATTCAGCCTTCTCTGTGAGTCACCAAATTGATGCTGAGCATGTTTGTCAGGAGTGCATTCTGAATGCTTCTATTCGGGGAGGCTTTATCTGATAAGGTAATAAAGTCTCTGCTAAGCCAAGGTCCATGTGGTTTTTGTAGGCTCAGGTTTTGGCCGTGATGGGTCAGACGAAAGAAGCTGAAAAGATGACCAATCACATTGTGTTGGAGGAGACCGGGTGCCTTGAATGCTATCGCCTCTTGTCAGCCATCTATAGCAAGCAGGAGAACCACGACAAGGTAAAGAAGTTCTTTGGATTCATGGGTTAAACATGGGGTGCACCTAAGTGATTCTCCAGTTTGCATGTTTATAAGCTCAGGAAATCTTAAATCTTATCAGTCAGCATATCCTATCTTGTGGAAACTTTTCACAGATATCCTCTTAACACCTGAGATATCCCCTTGTAATAATATTTTCTTGGCTTATCCTTGGTGTAAAGCTTTTATGTGGTATTGTCTCAGTTTGTTTTCAGCTAAGTCTATAAAGATCAAGACCAAGATTCAAATGCTTTATTATTTTGCATTTTCCTTCTTATATATTGTTTTATGTAATCCTCATGACAACCATGCTTTACAGGGTTGTTATGAGGATTACATAAAACAGTATAGAAGAGGAATATATAAGAAGACTACATGAAACAATATATAAGAAGGAAACCCAGGGTGACCCGGTGTCACAACTGTTATTGTTTATCACAATTTTCAAAGTCACATAATCAGTAAATTTATAAACTGACTCAATGAAATAACTGTTGAAGGCCCACTATGTTCTGGCCACTGTAGTAGGCATCAGAAATAAAGTGGTATGAAAAAAAAAAAAAAAAGTCACTGCCCTTGTCTTCATGGAGCTAACCCATAGAGAAGGAGATTAAACAGGTACTCACAAAACAAATGTAGAGTGATAGCTGTGCCCAGGAATATCATGAAGCGCCGCCTCTCCCAAACAGCATATAATCAGGGGACCCGATGAGTCTGGGAGTCCAGGTTTCCCTGTGAAGTGATGTGGAGGTGAGGGCTGGATGAAGAATAAGAGTTATTAGGCAGAGGAAGAAGCAAGGAGGATTCTGGGCAGGGAAACGCACATGCGAAGCCCTGTGGCAGCAGTGAGGGGCGTCTCTGAGGAATGGGACTGAGGGAGCGGGAGCACTGTAGGAACGCAAGCACAGGCTGCTGGGAGGAGACTCCTTGGGGCCAGGCCAAGGGTTTTGTTCCTCACCGTGGGAGAAGCTTTGAGTTTTTGTGAAGAGGACAACATGATTAGATATTTGCTTTGAAGGGATCTTTGGCTGCAGTGGGGTCAGTGGGTGCTGGGGGCAGAATGGTCACTAGGACCTGAGAGGGGCTGGTGGGGTGATTCAGATGGACACATGGTCAGGGAAAACGTCTGATGCCAGATCTTGTTTTCTTTCAACTGTATCACACCACCTCCCTGTAAAGTAATCAAGGATATTTTATTGCCACTGATTGATACGTGGGAAAACTGGAGTGTAAGAAAGTTATTTTGTCAGGGCCACTAATTCCCAGTGAGAAAATCAAAGATAATGAAGAATGTATATATATTTGAGACAAGGTCTTCCTCTGTTGCCCAGGCTGGAGTGCAGTGGCATGATCTCACCTCACTACAAGGTCCACCTCCCAGGGCTCAAGAGATCCTCCCACCTCAGCCCCTCCAGTAGCTGGGATTACAGGTGTGCACCACCACACCTGGCTAATTTTTGTATTCTTTTGTAGAGACGGGGTTTCACCATGTTGCCCAGACCGATCTCAAGCTACTGGGCAATCTGCCCGCTTCAACCTCCCAAAGTACTAGGATTACAGCCATTAGCCACCACACCTGACCAAGAATTGTATTTTGATTGTCACATACCATACCTGCTGACACATAGGAACAAAACGTATAAATTTTATCGGTTAAATAAATTTTTCTTTACCTAATCTGCATTTATTCTGTCTTAATTTCCAACCTCTGCAGGCACTTGATGCTATAGACAAGGCTCTCCAGCTGAAACCAAAGGACCCAAAAGTCATTTCTGAACTTTTTTTCACAAAAGGAAACCAATTAAGAGAGCAGAACCTTCTTGACAAAGCTTTTGAGGTATAAACTCTTCATAAAATTATATCATCACATTCACAGATTGAAATTAATTCTCTTTTGATCTTTAAGGAAACATGTACAGTAAGATCTAAGATCACTGACATGTCTGTGGAGTGAGTTTTTTCACTAATTAATGAAGTTTTGTTTATTTTTTATCATTGAGCATCTGGCCGTTGACTGAATCAGAGTTGCACATTTATTTTTCCGAATAATCACCTTTAGTTTGATGTTGACAGCATTCCACATTTTGGCCTCAAACTAGCTTCTCTCTGTCTGTGTCTCTGCCTGCAAGACCTTCTATTCCAGCTGGACTAGTACCTGAAAAGCCTTGGACATTTCTACATGTCCTTGAAATGCCCTCTCTTGACTTGGAGGATGAGATTTCCACTCATCCACCAAGACACAGTCTTTGTCCTCCTGCCTTAGGAAGCCCTCCCTAACCATCCTTATTCCCTGTGACCTCACTTCTTCTGAACTCTTAAAAAGCATGGACTGTCTCATGAAGGTACCAGTCATTTGAAAGTGTCACATATTACATTGTATTATTAGGTCCGTCCCCTAACCCCCGTATGTGTGTGTGTGTCTCTGTGTGTGCAGGCACGCACAAATCCTTGCATAGTTTATCTCCCCAATTAGATTGGACTTTCCTTGTGGAGAGGGACTGCATCCTTCTCTGTTCTAAAACAGTGTTTTGCGTCTTACAAGGTGTTCAGTATCTGTGGCTTTGGAATAAAACTTATTCACAGGTTGAACTCAAGAAGACATTTATAAGTAGAAATAGAAATGTTACAATGTTACATACTTTAAAAATATGTAACAGTGTTACACACTTTCTCCTTATATCTGGTAAAGCCACAAATTATTGAAGTCATAAAATTATACTAAATATATTATAGGAAAAGTAAAATCTCAAATGATACAATTGTGTTGGGAAATAAGTGAGTGGCTTTTAAAATATTATTGGAAAACACATGGAAAGATATTTGGGGAAGCTCATTTGAATGTGAATCCTTTAAACAAAAACAGAAATTGTGGCATTTTTCTCTGAAAAATCGTAAGCATTTTTCTCAGAATTTGTAGGGTTTTCTCTGCCTTTTCAACATTTTCAGTATCTTCATTCTTAAGTTATTTATAACTAATGTGAACATTATTAATAACTTAATTGTGAATATGTATGTGTGTGTGTATATATGTGTATATATATATATATATATGTGGCCATTGATTCATAATGACAGCTGAAATGTATTAGCACCCTGTGTATGATTCGTATGTGTTATGTAACTTAATCTTCACAAGAATCCTATAAGAAAGGCATGGTTATTATCATTTTATAGTTTTGTAAACTCAGGCTTAAAGGTCATATTGTGCTCAAAGTCACAGAAGTGGGTAAGAGATAGTGTCAGGGTTTGAATCCAGGTCTCCTACACTACATTCCCATCTTCGCTGATATAAATTAATCCAAGAGACACCCTTTTGGTTTATTTTAGCAGGTTTTTGAAAGTATAGTTTCGTAACATTTCTTTCTTTCCCCTAAAACTGAAGTAGAGGAGAATGGACCAGATTTTACTTGATGGACCTGTTTGGTCATATTCTTGCTAATGAAAATAGCAAGGAACATTAAAATATGTGCACAAATACTTAGCTTTGTAATTAAAGGCAATACCCTTAACCTGTGGCTTTATTTCAGATGACCACTTGAGACTCAGTGGTAAGCATACCTTTGATGCAAAACATGCATAATGTTAAAAATATACCACACATCACTGATACTACATTTAATAGAATACATGTTATTCAGACCAAAGAAAGTGCTTGAGGGATAAGTAACTCTCTTTAATCATTTGAAGACTTTTCATGTGGCAGGGGAAAAAAGACTGTCTAATGAATAAAACTATCCCCTGGTAAAGTAGATGTTCTTAAAGAGGCGGTGATCCACTTTAAGAATTTCAGCATAGGCTGAACGACTAGGTCAGTTATATTGTAAAAGGAGATACTGCATTAGGGTTAAACTGTTCAGAAGACTACTCCAAAATTCTGTTATTATAAAAAGAATTTTCTTACCAATTCCATTTGCAGTGAAAAAAGGCCAAAAATGCAATTTTCTGGCAGGTCAAGGCCAGTTAAAAATGATGTGATATGATAGAAATCTGAATTCCCTGCAGGCATCCTCAGTCTCTCCAAGTCCAAAGGTTAGCTCTGCAGGGAAATTATACATTTCAGTTTCCTCCACTTTAGAATCATCAGCTTTGAAAAATAATAGAAATTAACAGGGTCTCCTGTGAACCAGTAGCGGCTGGTTTCATTGTATTAATACTTTAAATTTTCACATGTGAAGAAAGTGGTTTCTGCAATCCTGGCGCGTTAAAGATGGGGCTTTGTTTCCTAACCTGAGGATATTTCTTATTTATTTAGAGCTACAGAGTGGCCGTGCAACTAAATCCAGACCAAGCACAGGCCTGGATGAACATGGGTGGCATCCAACACATCAAGGTAGGAGAATAATTCACTTCCGTGTGGACCAGGCTTTCCCCCTGTGTTTTCTCTTTCTGTCTTTCTTCTTTCTTAAAGGATTGAGGAACTATTGTTAATTTCCTTTTTGAAATCATTTGAATATCAAAAGTATGGGAGTTTAAAAGCGAAATAGCTCAGTTTATGTTCATTTTGCATTATCTAGATATTGAATATCATGAAGCTATTTTAAAAATAAATCTATATAAATTAGATTTTATGATTTTTCTAACCATGAAGAAAATCATATGTACCTAATGGAAGTATCACCCAGCGGGTAAAATCTGTTTATGGGAATTAAATCGTTGTTCAAGCTCAGTAGCTCAGTATGACTTAATTTCTTCCCAGTTTAACTCACTGTCAAGATTAAAGTGTTACTTAGAATATTGCTTCCTATTTCTTATATCTAATATACCTTTTCTCCCTAATTTTTTACGGAAAAGCAATCTTGTTTGTTTTGTTTTGTTTTTCCAAAGGAAAAATACTACCTTTGGATGAGTCTTCCCAAAGATTGGAAATGACCTTTGGGGGACTATTATCTGTAACTAATGCAGTGAACAATTTGCCATCATTCATTTATTCATTCATCCATTCATTTTATGAGCATTAATGGCGAACATCCTATGTGTCAGATCCCCTGCTAGGCACTGGGAATAGAGTAATGAACCAAGAAGACAAAAATTCCTGTTCTTATGGTGCTAGTAGGAGGAGATATATTAATACAAGGAGGAGGAGGTGACATATTAATACAAACATATATACGTGAACGTTTAATGCATGCATATGTGCATATGTATACGTATAAAATGTATTAGATGGTTGTAAGTGCTAAGGAGAAAAAAGAAAGAAGATTGGAATGCCAGGGAATAAGGGCTAAAGTTTTAAATTCAGGTGGTTAGGAAAGGCCTTAGTTACAAAGTAGTATTTGAGAAGAGACCTGAAGGAGTGAGCCATGTGGCGAAATCGGGAAAGAGCACAAGCAAGTGCAGAGGCCCTAAGGTTTGAGCATGCCCGTTGTTTAAAGAGTAGTGAGGAGGCAGCGTGGCAAGGAGAGAGCAAAGAAAAGGAAATGGGAGAAGCTAGGGTCAGAGAGGGTGCAGGGTCAGATCATGCAGGCCTTCAAGGAGTTTGTAGGGACTTGGGCTTTTATGCCAAATGAGTCAGGGTTTTTGGAGGACTTTGAGCAGAGAAATGCCACGATCCAACATGTTTTTAAAGAACCACTCTTGCTTAGCTAACTGATTTTCAGTCTCTGCACTGATAAAATAGCAGTGTAGTGATTAAAATTTGAACAAAGTCCTAACGGATTTTACTGTTAAGTGGAAACTGATCACTCTTGGAAACACACACGAAAAAGATGACCCATGATTACACAAATGGGAGGGGTTAATGGGATAATTACCCTGCAGCTGACAGCTTTGATCTGGTAGGTGGTGAATTCAAGTACGATATTTATCAGAGCCAAATTGCCCAAGCTCTGATCTTAATGATATTCTAGGGTGTCCAGTGCTGGGAAACATAGAATGAACTTACTTTAAAAGAGTAAAATGATAATTTTAAATATTTTTAATCATATATTAAATAGTTACATTTTCAAATACAGTCATGTGCCACATGACATCATTTTGGTCCAAGATGGATCATATATATGATGATGGTCTCATGGTCTCATAAGATTATAATACCATGTTTTTACTACATCTTTTTCGTGTTTCAGTATGTCTAGATACACAAATACCACTGCGTTAGCATTGCCTACAGTATTCAGTACACTAATATGCTGTACAGGTTTGTGGTCTCGAATCCGTAGGCTATATCATATACTCTAGGTGTGCAGTAGTAAACTATTTCATCTAGGTTTATGTGGCTATATCCTATGATGTTTGCCTAAAGGAAAATCACCTAATGACACCTTTCTCAGAAGATATCTTTGTCATTAAGTGACAAATGACTGCAGTGTACTCAGTATGTTTTCAGATAGAGTATATCTGCAGCTAAAATGATGGGTGTAGTTGTTAATTAGAAAAAGCACAACAAATACACGCAAAAATGTCCAAGAAGTCTGGAAATAGAGAAAATAATATGTCTACCGCACTCTTCAACAGGTGAACCCATTGCTTTAAATTAGGAAGTACTTCCCTTGGGAAAGTGTCTAGAGATTAAAGAAGGATCTATTGACTACATTATTTTAAAATATAATTAGTGCTGAGTAAAAATTAGTTTATCCTGTTTTTTGTCTTTGTGGACATCGTGTACTAGGTTGACCAATATAAAATTGCCACCTTTGTAGTTTTAAAGTGGTCGAATATCAGTTAATTTATATGATACAATCTAATGTAAATATATAAACAGGCACATGGCTCAGATGTGGTCATTTTGATGCCACTATTAGAATGCAGGGTTGTCATTATGAAGCCTAAAAGATAATTATGAACTTTCTGTGTCTTTTCCATTGCCAGGTAATGTGTGCATCAGGCATTGTTATCCCATTCCTAGGCCTCGCTCCTTCCCTGAACCTGGGGAAATCTTAGGCAGGCCTGAGAGCTCCAGCAAGGTTGAGAGTTAGAATAGTACTTTGCAAGGAGGTTGCAGAAAGAGATGGGGGAGAGAGGAGCAAATGTCATAGTTGTCTCTCGCTCATGACATTTGGTTATAAAAAGTAATGCTTCTTATGAAGTTTTACATATAAGATGAAATGAGTGGACCAAGAAATTATAATACATTTTTTATCATCAAAGAGTTGCATCAACCAGGCTATAGCACAAAGTCTGATTTTCAGTACTGCCTCATGACAGTAAATACGTATTTTCTAGAATGGTGCTGTCCAGCAGAACTTTTGTGACAATGGAAATATTCAGTATCTGCCCTGTCTGAGGAAGTAGCCACTAGCTACACGTGGCTATTAGCACTTGAAATATGGCTGGTGCAACTGAGAAACTGAATTTTTAATTAATTGTAACTAATTTAAATTGGAAAAGCCACTTGTGACTAGTGGCCATCAAGTGAACACAGTTCTGGAAACTGGATAATTCAGATTTTTTACCCAGCACCTAGGGACTTGGAGATCCTGACTTCAGGGATATAATTATTTTTTAAAATAGGTCTTCTAGGCTGGGCACGGTGGGTCACGCCTGTAATCCCAGACCTTTGGGATGCCGAGGCAGGCAGATCACCTGAGGTCGGGAGTTTGAGAACAGCCTGGCCAACATGGTGAAAGCCTTTCTCTACTACAGAAATACAGAAATTAGCCAGGCATGATGTGGCGCATGCCTATAGTCCCAGCTACTCGGGAGGCTGAGGCACGAGAATTGTTTGAACCCGGGAGGTGGAGTTACAGTGAACTGACATTGCACCACTGCACTCCAGCCTGGGCTACAGAGAAAAAAAAAATACAGCTTCTAGTTTAGTGAAGAAAAGGGCAATTTGAGGGAGAGAAAAGGAACTGGGTTTTGTGTGAAAGGACAGAGAAGCCTGGTGATCAGAGAAGAAGATCCCATGGCACTTGACTGGGGCTGACATTCAGGAAGCCCCCTGGAAGAATCGTTTCAAAAGCAACTGCAGTCAAAACAGATTTTGAGAGCACTCTTAGACCCCAAAATGTATAGTTGTCTGCATGTAAGCGCTAAGGCTAATAAAAATCAGAAGACATTTGGAAGACATATCCTTGAATTGAAAAAAACAATAATTGAATATAGCAAATGCAAGTTCCCACTTGTTCAGCAATCTGTTTAACTTCTTATCAGAGTCATTGTTAATACTTCCTTTTGTTGTACATGCCAGTGCCTGGATATCTAATGTACAATTTCTTGTGCTGTTATTTCCACTTTCCTTTTCACCAGTATGACCAGTAAATACAGTAAGAAATAGACGCTATTGATACAGAGCCTGGATAGTCATTAATAACAGTAATGATAGTATCATATTGAGCGCTCACTATGTGTCTAAGCTTTTGACAGGTATTTGGAAGATAGGTAAGCATTCGATAAGTATTAGTTGCCTGTTGCTACATGGTGTCTTCACTCTAAGAGATACAATTTTTAATTGTGATGGAAATGTAGAGGGTCACTGGTGTTTATCCACACAGGAGCTATAACTAAGAACAGATGGAACAAATTCATACTTTTGGTAATGGGGAGAACTCCAGCAATCTTAGCTCTGAGACTTTGCAGAATACAGATCTAAAAGAGGATGGAACGAGTAAGGGAGGTAATACATCCAGTGGCAGAACAAACGCTGAAAAAAGCTAATAGCTGTGACCGAGTTGCCAGGGACCCCTTCTGGGACCAGGCACACATGGTTGCTAGTTGAAGAATCAAACAAAACAGTTGGAAACCAACAAAGGGTGGGGACAGTTGTGTTTAGTAGGTCAGGAGTCATATACCATACTGCACTAAAAGTATATAGCTAGTGCATACTGCCGCAAACCAGTGGTAGTAGAAAATTTGACTTCACATTCTTATCTTTTCATTGCATGAAAACTTTATTAGGCAAAAGTTACTTTTACGTTTTAAGCTGAAGACTAGAATAACTGCTATCACTAAACAGATAGAGTGGATACATAAACTATTTCATCATTCTTGCAGTTTTAAAAACATTTTCTCATCTCTCATTCTCCCACCCCATCCACCCCATTCCCCTAATATGAATTTTGTGCCATGGTTCCATTTTACAAAGGAACAGTACTAGCCCCTTGAGGACACTAGGAAATGATAACCTCACACCCTGCATTAGTAGAATTGAAAATCTGTTTTTCTGCCATTTATCCTTACAGTATAACTCTCCTCTTTCACATTCTCCAACTGATCTAGTGCTTAAAACAAATGGAGTCTCTCCAAAAGCACCAATAGACAAGGATAAAATTACACATACAGGCCGGGCGCGGTGGCTCAAGCCTGTAATCCCAGCACTTTGGGAGGCCGAGGCGGGCGGATCACGAGGTCAGGAGATCGAGACCATGATGAAACCCCGTCTCTACTAAAAATACAAAAAATTAGCCGGGCGCAGTGGCGGGCGCCTGTAGTCCCAGCTACTCGGGAGGCTGAGGCGGGAGAATGGCGTGAACCCGGGAGGCGGAGATTGCAGTGAGCCGAGATTGCGCCACTGCACTCCAGCCTGGGCTACAGAGCGAGACTCTGTCTCAAAAAAAAAAAAAAAAAAAAAAAAAATTACACATACAGAGTTTCCATATGAGAACATTAATGTAAAACTGGGCAGAGGGTCAGTTTCTTAGTCTTCGTTCTCTGAGAGAGTTTTGTGATGGATCAGAATGTAATTGCTCCCTCTTTCCCACCCCCAGGGAAAATATGTGTCTGCAAGAGCTTATTATGAGAGAGCCTTACAGCTGGTGCCAGACAGCAAACTGCTGAAGGAAAATCTTGCCAAATTGGATCGCCTAGAAAAACGATTACAAGAAGTTCGAGAAAAGGATCAAACATAGCACCGTCTGACCCAACCTCATAGGATAATGTGGTACCCCTGAAAGGGGAGTGATAGAAGCCTTGCTTTCACATCAGCAGGGGCACAACTAATGAGATTTTCTCTCATTCCAAGTTCAGGGTGACACATTTTGGGACATCTGCTGGTAGCCCAGTGCTGAAGGACTTGCTTTTCCATGAAGGAAGATGAAAACAGCAAACAAGGGCAAGAAGGTCTGAGAGGGAAGGAGAATGACATTTACACATTTTACAGATTTTTGTTTGGTTTAGCTCCAGATTTCTCTTGATATATCTCTGTGCTTTTGAGACCTGGAGATCTAATTCTGTTTAGACATTTTTTTGTCCCAGAAATACAGAAGCTTGAAATGTTATGAAGGCAGAGCTTCTATTCTTTATGGCATGAAATATTTCAAAAGAGGATAAATCCTCTGTGGGAAGCCATTTGGAAAATCCTACCAAGAATTGGCTTATTTAATTCTCCAGAACCAGAAATGAGTATCTAATAGCTTTTGTAGAACCTTCCAGAATATGTGGGGAAAAAGGGCTATTGCTAAGTGAGTTTTATCTAATATCCCCCTAAGAGTTTTACTAGTGCTTTTTTGAGGAATTAAAGGGAAGCTCCTGGAATTGTATATGGATATCTTTATCCCTAGGGGGAAATCAAGGAGCCAGGCACCCCTAATTCTTTATGGAAGTGTTTGAAACTATTTTAATTTTATTACAAATATTACTAGAGTAGTGGTTCTACTCTAAGATTTCAAAAGTGCATTTAAAATCATACATGTTCCCGCCTGCAAATATATTGTTATTTTGGTGGAGAAAAAATAGTATATTCTACATAAAAAATTAAAGATATTAACTGAGAGAAATGTCCTACTTTATTATCTTAATGTTCAGACATCATGAGATTTATTATTTTTTTGAAAAATATATTTAACCATTGAAGAACCTTTATGATGTGTTACAGAAATCTTCATAGATTCTAACTAGATGGAAAAAGAGCTCTATTTATTTGTGTTCCTAGGCTTAGTGAGAATTCTGGGCTTAGAACATCAATGATTAATACCTAGAATTCTTTGTTTTGAGAATATTATGGAGAATGCTCTAAAAATCTAGGGTAAAGATCTAAATTCAAATTTTAAATATATATTTATATTTAAGAGATAGGAAAGGCAAAGTTGAACTCACAATTTGACATTTATTTTTAGTGTTATTTATTTCATAACTTATAAAATATTTAATATATACATACACACTCTTCTTTTTTCTCTGTACAAAGTGGTTTTAATATCAGCTTTCAAAACTGATCTTATAAAATGTAAATCTAAATTGTAAAATAGTTAAGTTTTAACAGTCCCTGCCAAACTTTGTGTTGATTATTCACTTGCTAAAGAGATGTGAGGAATCAGCCTTCAGTGTTTTGGCAGTAGTATATTTTGGAAGTGAAGAAATTGGAACACCTGATTCTAATTTGGTCTTCATCATTAAAAACAAAAACAAAACACTCCAGGCAGTACTGTTCATAGTGCTGGGCCAGGTAGTACACAGACATAGTAGCCTAAAGGCTCACATAATCACATGCTCAGGCCAGGGCAGGGTGAAAATAGCCTTCTGCTTCTTTCAACCCAGTATCAGGAAGCACTACCCCAGTGTTATTATTTGTTTTGTCAAGGTAAGTCTAAATAAACAAGAAAAACTTCTTCGGAAGGCATGGCGAGGGGAGTATTTTAAATGAAAATGATTACAGAATTTGAATTAGCATGCATCTCTTTGTGTGCATCAGTAATAATGTATATATTACCACTACGACCGTTTGTTTCTAACAGTTTTTTCATGTTATATAACATAAATGTATCCACAACCTTAATTAAGATATGTTCTTCCCCCAAAATCATAGTCCTAGTGTCAAGAAACATACTCCAGTGTTTATTGTAAAATAACAACCCCACCCTCAAATTGAAAAAACATGAATGTCTAGGACTTTATTACAACTTTTCAGAATAATCTGTAATGAAAACTCATGCTTAAAAATTTAATGGAAAAGACTGAGCCCCAAATTTTGAACAGTTATTACGCCTTACTTGAAGTGCTAATAAAGGTAGGAGAGTACATTTGTTGGAATAACGGAAATGGTGATTTCAGCCTAGAAGTTTCTGAGGGTAAAGGATCACATGACCTTCAGGAAACTTTCTCTGCCTCCTGGGAGGTGCTTTCCTATCTCCCCCATTCTTCCCTACCCCGTTTCCCTTTTCTTCCCTCTCTTTTTCTCTCACCGTCACTCTGTCTACACACACTGGCATCTTTTGAACACTAAAAGTAAGCACTGTTTTTTAAAAAAGTAATTATTTGTTGGATCAGACACTTTTATCTCAAGTGAATACCTTCACTGAGATGTGGCCAATGCGAAAATTTCACAGTTAAAATAGTGCCTATAAGAAAATAGATCACATACTATTTTTCAAAGATATTAAGTGTGTTTTGTAACTATTTTCATTTGGTCCTTGTAACATGAAATAATACATGGAACTGAACCTTTATAATAAAAATGGAGTGCCCTGGTTCATCATAGAGGTGCATCTGGTTTGCCCTTAATGAAAGTATACTTGCTGTGTGGATTGATAGCACCTTCTTGAAATGGAGAAGCACAGCTGGCTTCATGGATGTGCAGTTTTTGCAGTCCCACAGGGCCATGCACGCAGAAGCACCCCGAGCTCTGTTTGATTTTTTCTTATTTATTTTTTTGAGACAGTTTCACTTTGTCTCACTTTGTCACCCAGGATGGAGTGCAGGGGCACAAACATGGCTCACTGTAGCCTCGGCCTCCCTGGCTGAAGGGATCCTCCCACCTCAGCCTCCCAAGTAGCCGAGACTACAGGCATGTGCCAGCATGTGCAGTTAATTTTTGTATTTTTTGTAGAGACAGGGTTTCACCATGTTGCCCAGGCTGGTCTCGAACTCCTGGGCTCAGGCAATCTGCCCACCTCGGCCTCCCAAAGTGCTGGGATTAAAGGCATAAGCCACCATGTCCAGCTGAAATTCTTAATAACTCTTAATAATTTTTGAGCAAGAGGTCCACACTTTCATTTTGCACTGGGTTCCCAAACAGGTCCTGGGTAGGAAAGAAAGTGGCTGAGGATAAAACAGGAGTTGCTTTGGCCTGGCTGAACATTTGAACCAATGATTGGTTTCATTTTATGATTGTGATCATAAATCACAATCTGAACAGATTTGCTCTTTTTTTCCAGCTACATTTAGAGTTCTTCATGTATATATCACCCCTCTTTTTCCAGTCCATCTAACCTCTCCTTTTTTTGTACCTAGAATCAGTTCTCCTTGCCTTCAAAATCCCTGATAAGTGTCCATTACTTTATGTATCCTTTGATATAGAAGCCACAAGAATGGCTTTAGCAGCTTATTTTAATCTTGTGAATTATTCATTCAGGATTTTTTAAACGATTCAGATGCTTTCAATCTGTTAACAGTATTTATAAAACATGTTTCAGTGATACAATATAGGTGAACTAAACCAAAGATGCAAATGCCTTGGAAGAAAAGAAATTTTATTATAGAGAATCCTGAGATTATATCCTTTTGGGTTGTTTAATTTGAAGCCTATCACAAAACAAAGAGAATTGTCGCACTTTAATTCCAACCTCCTACAGTACTTCACAACCCTTAGCATAAGATTCTGACATTTGTAATAGGTGGTACCTAGTTTGATGCAGGGTTTTGCAGCGGTTGTGCGAATGCCTCTGTGCAACGGCCTTTCAGTCAGACTAAATGAGAAAATCCAAACTGTCCTATCAAAACTGACCCACAATAACCGTAGTTTGAGGGGAAACAAAGCAAATGTGGGTTTCCCGTCGTCATTGTAAAACATTCCAGGTTCTCAGATTGATAGTTGACATCTGTTCCCTCACACATAGTGGCTCTCAACACGGGCTGCACTTTGGAATCACCTGAGGACCTTTCAGAATCTTCGGTTGAATCATCCTGGCTGTCCAGGTGATGATTCTAATGTGCAGCTAGGCTGGAGAACCGCTACAGGGCTGACACCTGTAATGGGAGTTTGTAACTTTTACAAAATAATAGATGTTTATAATCTTTTGCAATTTTTACTTTTAAACCTATACTAAAATGAGCCAAAGAAGTCTTAACAATGATTTATGGCACAATTGGTTGGTTAAGGCTATCATTCCATGATTACAAACAGGTGGTTATGTGGGGTGGTTTTTGCACTTGTGGCAATTGGACTACAATTTGGCCTTAAAATTACACAATTCCTGGTTCTCAGATGGAGAGGAATCGCCTTGAAATTTGCATGTACCAGACTAAGTGTCCAGTATATAGATGACTGATATTTTCGTGACTCATAGAAGGTGTCCATGGTATAGAGTTTATGCCTACATCTCTATCTTTATTTTGGGCACAAATGAGCTTTTGTTAATTATTTCTTTGTACTTGTTAGAATCTGTTTTTGAAAAAAAAAAAAAAAAAAAACCTTTGCTTTGTGGTGGATTCACCTTCTTAAAATAATAAATCTAGAGGATATTAGGAATGACATTCAAAACAAATATAGTGAGAGGTGATTTTTTAAAAATTTTTGTTCCTGGTTTCCAAATTACGTTTACTTTGATTTGATTATATGTTGGTATCTCCGAAATATAGGTTAACTTAGCTATTTAATTGGTATCTCTTGACATTTAAAAAGAATAAGTACCTGTCGAATCTTGCATTTAGGCTGCAGTTGAATAAGATAAAAGCTTAGGGTGCCAAAAAATAATATAGAGAAATATTATAACATTTTATGATTATTCTTGAAGTTTTTGATACAAAAGGAAAATATGTGGAATAGTTCTTCCGAAAAATATTATTTCCCTCAATATGTTATTTGTAGCCACATGAAGAGAACAGAAAATAACTGCAATCAAAAGTATGGTTTAATATCAATCAAAGTGGCACAACAGAATTGATAAGATCTTTATAACAATTGGCTCATATTAAAATATTGATTTTAATTGATCTTTTCAATTAAAATCTTTAGGGCCTGTAACTCATAAAATCAGCATCCACTACAATATATGGTCATTATTGGTTTGTAAGCATAGATCACCATTGACTCCCACCTGGAGAGACATGTCTGTTTCTAAAAATCCAGTAGTTTCTTTGCATTCTCAGTAGTACACATTGTATATATACATATGTATCAAATTTGGTAGTTTTCAATATGTGTGATGTCCTTTGGGGGTTATCTTGCTGGTCCGTAGGAGGGGTACACTAGCCCAAGAATCAAGACATCTGAGTTCTAGTTCTAGCTCTGCCACTGAAGAGCCACCTTACCTGGGGCAAGTTAGCCAGTGTCTCTCAGTCATGTTTACCACCCATGAAAGGGCTGGTCGGTTTGATGTTTCCATTAAGCTCAATGAGAAACTCTAATGGTTACTCTTGAATCTGGATTGAAAACCACCATGCAGCTGATGAGATAATTCATAAATGTTGCGCTTTTTTAAATGATACGACCGTAAAAGTGACTGAATTGCCCAAATGCTTGAACATGGCAGAGGTAGTTACTTTTATTTTACAGTCTGTGCACTTAAAAATTCCTACAGTGATTGTTACTCTACTGGGGAAAAAAGATGAGGTGAAACTTCCTCCCAAGGAATTAACATATCTGTAGAAGCCATAGCTTGCTTTTACAATGTGGAAATCATATGATTTGCTGTAATTCACGCAGATCCCTCCTTTTGTCAGGGGGAAATGATTTGCATCATGTTCTTTTTTCATAATGCTTTTACTTCCTGTTTGGATCAGTTGTATGTAAGTGTACATTTTTGTTACTTTGGCTGTGCCCATTAGAATTTATCTTCCATAAAGTATTTCTCCCATTGAGTCTAATGATGTATACTTTGCCTAGGTCTTTCCAAAATTAAATTTATGTAAATGTCTATTTTATATAAAATATGATTAAAATAAGTATGTCTGCTTTCAATCTCTCAAGTACTTCATGGTTAGTACCTACTGATATCCATGTCACCAGGAGTGTCTGTTTTAACAATGTTTTAAAAAGGACCATCTTCCTTCCTTCATTCATTCATTTACTCATTTCATTGCATTGTTCTGTGTGCTTCCTGTCCGCTCTCTTTCCCTTCCTCTGCACAGTGCCAATTCAGTACTTGCCCACTCCAGATCTGCTCCCCCATCGTGCTTAGATGCTGTCACCTCTCTCTTCACAGAGTAAATAAAAGGTAGAAAGCAGCTATCCCCCAATGCCCTGCACTTCATCTGTACATTTACCTGCACCTAATTCTATCCTTTCTTTTCTCCTGTTATCATAATGGAAGAAGAGGACCCTAGGTTCTGAATTTTGCCTCTTATGGAACTTCATTCCATGCCTTAACTTCTCCTTCATCTTTTAACTTCTTCCTTTTGCTGGCTCTTGTCAATTTGTCGGTTCTACTGTATCTTAAAGCACATACACAGGTAATCAACACCAAAACAATCTGAAAAAAAAAAATCCTCTATTTCATTTTATCTGTAGCTGCTATCACAGCTCCGTCTGTCCTTCACAGCCAAGCTTTTTGAATAGCAGATCACAGTTGTCCTATACTGGTGATGATGTCCAAATTGAAGACAGATTTGCTGTACATCACAAGTCACCACTTTCTGGGGGTAGCCCACTCCTCTCCTTGGTATCCTTTCCTTTTCTGAAGTTTTTTAAACATAAAAAGAGGATTCTTCCATTTGGATGTTTTAATATAACTGCAAACTCAATTTATATTTAAACCATTACTTTATTAGAAAATTTTAGTCTAAAACTAATGGCCTGCCTTTTTTTTGAGATGGAGTCCACTCTGTCGCCCAGGCTGGAGTGCAGTGGTGCGATCTTGGCTCACTACAACCTCCGCCTTCTAGGTTCAGGCGATTCTCATGCCTCAGCCTCCCGAGTAGCTGGGATTACAGGCATGTGCCACCACACCCAGCTAATTTTTTTATTTCTAGTAGAGACGGGATTTCACCATGTCGGCCAGGCTGGTCTCGAACTCTTGACCTCAAGGTGATCCGCCTGCCTCACCCTCCCAAAGTGCTGGGATTACAGGCGTGAGCCACTGTGCCTGGCCTATGGCCTGGCTATTAATGGTGTGTAATTCTTATTGAATGGCTCTTTTCCCACTTAATGGAAAGGCATTATTCTGTGACCATCCTGGCCAACACCGTGAAACCTCGTCTCTACTAAAAAAAAAAAAAAAAAAAAAAAAAAAAAAAATTAGTCAGGCGTGGTGGCGAGCACCTGTAGTCCCAGCTACTCAGGAGGCTGAGGCAGGAGGATGGTGTGAACCCAGGAGGCGGAGCTTGCAGTGAGCCAAGATAGTGCCACTGTACTCCAGCCTGGGCGACAGAGAGAGACTGTCTCCAAAAAAAAGACACTATAAAAGCATACATAATCGTAAAAATATTTGTAAGTTTTAAGTGAAAACTGAATTTCAAAATAGTATCAATAAATACTTCTTTTTTTTTTTCTTTTTTGAGATAGGGTCTTGCTCTGTCCCCCAAGCATAGTTTGCTGCTGCCTCAAACTACCAGTGATCCCCCCACTATATAAGAATAGGGTCTCAGTTGAAGCTGTGGGTTTTGAACTCTGGAAACAAAGGGAGTTGTTCTGTAACAGGAAATGAGACAGTGCCCCACCGCATGGAGATTCCCAGGTTTGAAACAAAGAAACCACAGAATATGCTGCAAAGCTGTGTGCCATGGGCAGAAGAGTGAAAGGGGACAGCACCTGTGAGCCTCACGGAAGGGCTGGCCATGGTTTGACCAACAACTTGAATATTGCTGGCCTGACCATTCTTTCACAGCACATGTTCACCTTCTAGTTCTTTCCCTTTTGTTTAGTAAAGGCTTTTTGGTGGGTTTCATTTTACCTCTTGCTAAAAAGAAAGAGGGCCTTGGGTCCATGTGGGGGCTCTGAGCTTTTACTGGAGAACGGTGTGGCCCTGGAGCTGGCATGGTGGTTTAAATGGTCACCCCTGTGTGATGACTACAGGGAGGAAAGTGGTGAGGGCCACTGTTCAGGTAGCCACACATCTGGACATTCCCTGGACAGTACTGAAGCCTGGAGGTTCAATGTTTTATTTTCACAGAAGAGCTGCTTACCTTAAGAGCATGCTGGACACTCCCTATAACCTAGACACCCATGCATGAAACCAGGGAGTCATCTACTCAAACTGTCATCCGAGGTGTCTTTCCTTGAAATAAATACTCCAAAGAAAATAGTGCTACTCTCAAGAACAGCACAGTCCCATAAAACTATTGGTGATGATGGAATGTTCTGTATTTGTGCTGTTCAACATGGTAGCCACTAGCCACAGAGGGTAAATGGACACATTTTGAAGATGCCACAGCGCCAGGCGTCATTCGCTTTTTTTAGTCTTTTCTTCAAATAGTGTCCATTTACCCTCTGCTCTGTCCTGCAGTCACAGAGGTCATTGTCCCCAGTAGACTGTCACTTGCTTGTACCTGTGCGTGCATTCTCTCCACCTTGACTGCCTTCTGTTTTCCCATCTACCTGCTCATCTCCCGCCTGCCCCCCTTAGTTTATGTACCCTCCTACCTCAAGAAGCTTTTATTTCTATTTTACATGAAAGTAAAATAGAGCACTCGAACGTAAAATCCTCCAACTGGCGCTGAAGGACTGGTGGCCAGGTTATTTGGTATATATAGAATGTCCACTTAGCCTTGCCCTAATTTTCTGACAAAATATAAGACCATTACAAATTCTGGCTTTATTTGTCTTCTAACTTTAGCCTTATTACAAAATAATATTCATGGGAAAAAAAGTGACATCTCACCAATAGATTAATTTTAATCATCTTAAATGATGGATCCTACAGCTTTTGGGCCATTCTGCTGAAATGGAGGGTGGTACTGCCACTCAGAAAGTGATGTCAGCTCAAGCCTGATCTTTCCCATTCACTCTTTGAAAGCTCTAGAGGGTCAAGGGCAACAAGCTTCTTAGAAGGGGCAGTATTGTACTAAGCTTCATGACCCTCCGCCTTTCAGAAGTCCTGTCTGTGTTTCGTGTGGGGGACCAGCTTCATTGCCCCTGAGCTTGGACCGCACTCCCCAGTCTGGGACAGAATTCGCAGGGCTAAGCCTTCCAGGCCACTGATTGGCTTGCTGTGGATCTGCTAGCAGGAACCTCTGCACACGTGTGAGCAACACTGTCGCCCCTTGGGCCACCTCGCGCCAGTCTCTAAGGCTGGGTGGCCGGGCGCTGTGATACCAGGGGTGACCAGAGAGCGGGAGCAGCTCACAATGATCAAATGATCGTGAAGAGGGACACCTGCGAACCCAGGCGCCACGGCAGGTGCTGCCCATAGGCACCGCAGGAGGGAATAAAGGGCGAGACCGTCCGGCTTCGCCACAGTTTTCTCAGCCTGCAGGGAGGGAGGACGTGCGAGGCCGATGCGTGGAGGCTATGGGCGTGCTGGCCAGTGCTGGTTTGTTGCTATTGCTGGTTATCGGCCACCCCAGAAGCCTAGGTGAGCCTAGGGCCCTGGGCACCAGGATTGTGGAGGAGGCTGAGCGTGCTGGAGAGGGAAGACTTCATTACTCCTTGCTTCAGGAAGTTGGGGTGGTATAGCCACACCTGAGGAATTTGGGAAGAAAGGGTGAGGGGGTGGTGCATGCTCAGATGTCCCCAAAGGAAGGTCTGGGCCAGATTCCCTTTCTGAAATTTTTTGGATTCTAGAGTTCGTTTGTAGGCACACCTGCTAATCATGTGTGTACTAGGGAGCCTCCTCCAAGGAAACCTAACCAAGTAGAAGTAACTTAAAGTCAAATGTCTCCCTTCCAGAGTGGTGTGTCATCATTCCTCAGTATCTGTTGTGTTGTTTTGTTTGTTTGTTTGAGACAGGGTCTGGCTCTGTCACCCAGGCTGGACTGCAGTGGTGCGATCACGGCTTCCTCAACCTCTAGGGCTCATGTGATCCTCCTGCCTCTGCCTCCTGAGTAGCTGGGACCACAGGCACACACCACCACGCTTGGCTAATTTTTACATTTTTTTGTAGAGATGGGGTCTTTTCATGTTGCCCATGGTTCTGAACTCCTGGGTTCAAATGATCAGCCCACCTGGGCCTCCCAAAGTGCTGGGATTACAGGCGGGAGCCACTGCATGTGGCTCCTGGTATCTGTAATACAACCTAAATTTGCATCTTCCCAGAGTAAACCCCAAGTCACCTACCAGAGGCAGCGCTGGCTCCTTCCTGCCCAGTGGTAACACAGGCCGAAAGGGAGCAGACAGGAGGCAAATTCTGGTCAACCCAAGTGACTGTGGGATATTCTGAAGAAAATATTGAGAGAAGAATGTGATAGTCTGCAGCTAAGTGCTATCAGAATGTCTGTGCCAGGCCAGGAAAATCCAAACAGGAAATCTTGGTAAAGTGAACTTTTACATAAGGCTCTATGTGTGCACACACACATGCTCTTCTACACAGGACTGAAGTGTGGAATTCGCATGGTCAACATGAAAAGTAAGGAACCTGCCGTGGGATCTAGATTCTTCGCTAGACTTAGTAGTTGGAGAAATTCAACAGTGACTGGACATCCATGGCAGGTCAGTACAACAAAGGCATTGATTTCTTAATGAGAAAACAGTGAAATATTTCCTTTGTTTCAAAAGCAAGAATCCATGTTGATATGTAGTTTTTTTCCTGACCCCCTCTAGCTCTCTACCAAAAAGTTTACTTCATAGGAACTATCTCACTATCCAATTTATGTCAGTATTTTAAGAATATTATGTCAGATTAGAAAAGTTGATCTCCAGTGTTTCCGATGGAGATACATCTGTGGGGAGACATATTAGCTGCATTTGTAACTTTCTTCTTGGGCAGGTCTCCCTAAAATCAGATGAGCACCACTTCTGTGGAGGAAGCTTGATTCGAGAAGATCGCGTTGTTACAGCAGCACACTGCCTGCACAACCTCAATGAGTAAGTTGTGGATTTCCATTACTTGTCAGGCCTTGATTCCTGGCTATGGGACTGGGAGATTTGTTGCCCTAAATAGCAGGTTCATTCTCAGTCCCTTTCTTAAGTTTGCCTCCCGGTGCACCCACCCACTGATCTTCCTGATTCCCAGAAATGTGTGTCTGTCCCAAGATTCCCAGTGCTTCCTGTTCTACTGAATTAAACAATCCCAGACATCATCTATAATTTATGGATTTAGTGCTTGGGTAGAGGTGGTGTTTACTTATTGTAATAAAGCATTAACAAGAAATGTTAAATGGATGCTCCAAAGTTTTAATCATCTGGGTTAAAATCGTTAGGAGGGAAAAAACTGCAGAAATTAAAAATATTTGACCAGATTAAAAGAGGGTACTAATAAGAGAGAAGAAGGAACGTTCTAGAAAGCAACTTTTATATCCTCTTACAAATGGCATAGCATGTGTGAACTATGGTTTGCATGTCAAAGAAGAAAAGGAGGCAATATTTAAATACTTGACTCAGAAAAATGGAAACATGACTGAAAACCATGACCTTTTCTAGATTAAAAAAATATGACCATTGGTAATACTCAATAATAAGGAAAACCTTCTTCAAAGACTTGGGGATGCTTAAAGGTACATTCATCACTTTTCATTTAATTACATCAAACCAAGAAGACTTGCGTAGGGGAAACAACTACTTATGAAACATTTTTCTTTGGTTTTAGGAAGCAACTGAAGAATATAACTGTGACTTCTGGGGAGTACAGCCTCTTTCAGAAGGATAAGCAAGAACAGAATATTCCTGTCACAAAAATTATTACCCATCCTGAATACAACAGCCGTGAATATATGAGTCCTGATATTGCACTGCTGTATCTAAAACACAAAGTCAAGTTTGGTGAGTATGGAGAGTTAGAATATTAAAAATGCAATGGAGGAAAACTGTTAATTATGCACAAGTAAACTTTAATGTCTATGTGGCTGTCTAGTAATAGAATAGCTAAGCTTTGTTTCTTTGTAAAATAATTTTGTTCAGTCTATAACCTATTGAAAAAATACTGTATAGGCTACATGTCCCAGCCACAAATTATTTATGCTTAATCTAACAATCAACATTTTTTCCCTTTCATTTCTTTCCATCGATACATATTAGAAGTACATATTTTCAGGGTACATGTGATAATTTGATACATTCATATAATCAAATCAGGGTAATTAGGATACCTATCACCTTAAATATTTATCTTTTTGTATATGCTAGGAACACTTGAATTATTTCTCTGATCTGTCAAACATCAGGTCTTCTAAGTGTGTATTTGTATCCATTAATCCACCCCACTTCATCCTCCCCTCCTCCCTACCCTTCCCTGCCTCTCATAACCACAGGTTTACTCTCTATCTTCATGAGATTCAGTATTTTAGCTCACACATGAGAGAGAATATGTGATATTTGTTTTTCTGTGCTTGGCTTATTTCACTTAATATCCATGTTCAGTTTCATCTGTGTTGTTACAAATGACAAGATTTCATTCTTTTTATGGCTGAATAATATTCCATTGTGTATATATACTACACTTTCTTTATTCATTCATCCAATGATGAACAACTTAGGTTAAGTCCGTATTTTGGCCAATCAGGATTTTAAGGACTCCTGTGTCTTGGCTGAGCTACATTCTAACTACCTACCTATATTAATCCCTAACCAAAAAGCTTGGAACATTTGAAAATATTTTCAGAGACTTCTTTCTGTCATTACTGTGAACAAGATATCCAACACTCTCTCAATACAGGTAATATAAACATTCTGGGTAAAATACTAAAAGCCCCCCCCCTTTTTTTTTAAATGCAAGAAAAGGAAGTGTTAAGTGGCCCATAACAAAGCACAAGTCCAGAGTAGTTAGCCAGGCCACTGCCCTTAAGGGATCAAACTGAGCTTTAAGATCCTAGAGATTGACCTGGCCATGAGAGGAGCCATAAAGAACCTGGAACTCTCTGAAAGGTGATGCTTTGAAAGATAGCGAGAGGGAGTTGTGCATGTTATACTACGTAAAGTGAGGGAATAAGGACACTTGCTTGTCTCAACGTTGGCTCTGGACAGAGGGTTCTCAGAAGAATCTGTAATCATGAGCCAGGCCTCACTCAGGTTTGATGCTGGAATTGACATCACCTGTGTGGCACAAAAACTCCAAGGCAAAATTTTAAAGTGGTTCCAGGTGAGTAATCAGCCTCTGGCAGAAGCAAAAATAAATTCTCTCTGAGAGAATGAAATTTAAATCCCAGGTTTAATATATTCCCATAAAGTTTTAATGAATTCGAGCACAGAAACATGCAGAGAAATTTGACATCAAAGATAGTCTGAAGCATTAACAATCAGAATCAGACCTTCAAAGGTTACAAATTTCAAGATAGAGAATAGAAAATGAGTATATTAAAGTTTAAAGCAGTGAAAGTGTATTGAAAATGATTGAACCACAAGAAACTATTAGATGGAAGGGAAATTTGAAAATAAGCCAGTAAAACATGAAAATATAAAAATATAATTGGAATTAGAAACTCAATAGAATATTTATCTACCAGATTAGATTAGGTGTATGGAACTAGATCACCTGAAATAATTACCCAGAGAAGATAGTGAGGATAAGAGACAGAGAAGATATAGTAAACATCCAATTTGAAGTTTAGAAAGAGTATGGATATTGGTGGAGAGAGACTGTAATTTAAGAGAAAGTGGCTGAGGATTGATCATAATTGATATCCAAATCTTTAGATTTAAAAAGCTTAGTAACTCCAACTATGATACAAAAAATAATTATATATCTAGACATGTGCTGAAAACGTAGCACACTGAAAGAATGGACCCCAAAAGAATCTAGAAGGAAAAAGACACATTACCAAAAACGGAATGTTATTGACTTCTCAACAGCAGTAAGTTAATGCCAGAAGACAGTAGGCGATCAAAATACTGAAAATAACTCGAAGTGTATATAAGAGGAAACTATTGCCCCATTTTTTCTTTCCTTTATAGAAAACCTCTATTAAAAGCCATCTATTCTAGTTATGTCAATTTCGTTTCCTCAATTCTCATAGCTGGATGTATTAGGTTAAGATGTCTGTTCCACATTTAAGTGGATCAGACTTTCACTCCACTGTTCCATAAATTTGGTCTTGTCACAGTCACTAATGACCTCTATGTTGCTAAATTCAAAGTAACTTCTCAATTCCCATCTTTCTGGGTAAGAGTTTTTAGCAGAATTGCTCATATGTTCTTGGAAATATTTTCTTCACTTGAATTCCAGGAATCCATTAGTTATTCTCCTACCCTATTGTACCCTTTCTTAGTCTTCTATGATGATTCTTCCTCTTCTCCTTGACTTCACATTGTTGGAGTGCCCCAGGCTCAGCCCTGGGCATCTTATTCTCTAGTTGTGCTCATTCTCTTAGTGACCTCATCCAGGATCAATAATTTAAACATCAAAATCTAAAAAACTCTGGATTCATCCTTGATTCTTCTTTCACGGACACTGTACATCCCAATGAGTCAGAAAATCCTGTTGCTTCTGCCTCACTCACTTCACACTTTTGCCATCTTGTTCCAGGCAATACTACCATCATGTCTTGCCTGGGTTAATTTTAATGGTCTCTGAAATTTTCTCAAGCTGCTTCTTCTGTCTTCCTAATGTTTGTTTAACCCAGTGGCCAGAATAATAGTTTTTAATACGTAAATCAGGTTATGTCACCCTATTCAAACCACTTCAATGGTTCTCCATTACATTTAGATGAAAATCAATGTCATTATTATCTAACGTACCCTCTTTTCTAGTCCTATATCTAAACTCTGATTTGTTTTTTTTTTTTAATGAAACTTACTTAATCTGCTCCAATCATCCTGGCCTCCCACTGTCCCCTAAACATATATGCATGATCCTGTAGCAAGGATTGTTTCTTCATCAAATGACTTCCACCCAGATAACTACATGATTCCTTTCCTCAGCTTCAAGACTTTGCTCAGATGTCACCTGCTCAATGAGACTTTCCATGACCATCATATTTAAAATGACATCTCCCATGCCATTCTCCCTAATCTCCACTTATCTCCTTTATCCTATTATTTTTCCATAGCATGTATTTACCACTGAACAATGTATTAAATTTGCTGTTTGTTTCTTCTCCCCTCACCCAACACACAAACACAAATATACACACTCATGTAGGTTCTACCAAGACAGAGATATTTTTCTTTCTGTTCATTCGTTGAGATCTAAAAGAGTGCTTGCCACATTTGATCATCTTGTTCTACTGTCTTCTAACATTCGCTTACTGCTGTTGAGAAATCAATAACATTCCATTTTTGGTAATATGTTTTTTTCCTTCTAGATTTTTTTGAGATCCATTCTTTGTTTTTAGTGTGCTGCATTTTCAGCAATGTCTAGATACAAAATTATTTTTTGTATCATAGTTGGAGTTACTGGGCTTTTTTCTAAAGATTTGGATATCAATTGTGATCAGTCCTCAGCCACTTTCTCTTGAATTACAGTCTCTTCCCACCATTATCCATATTTTTTCTAAACTTCCCAGGTTCTTTACAGCTCCTCTCATGGCCAGTTAAATTTCTAGGATCTTAAAGATCAATTCAATCTCTCAAAGGCAGTGGCCTGGCTAATTCCTCTGGATTTGTGCTCAATAACTGTCAAATGAAAAACTACCCTTTCAAAACAAAGGCATAGTGTAAAATGTTAGTAGATTAGGGGGTTCATGGTGATGTGCAGAACAATTAGCCTTATGTTTTTCCTTGTTTTACTTCTTCTGCATTTCTCAAAATTTCTATAAATACAAAACAGTTTTATATGGAGGGGCCAAAACTTAAAATATGTCACCATTACATTTAGGAAGAAAGTGTAGAAGCCATGAAATCAAGAGATTTCACTTTTCCAAATATATTCAACATGACGTATGTATCCATGAACCTCATGCCTTTGTTGTTGTTTTCTCAGGAAGTGCTGTTCAGCCAATCTGTCTTCCTGACAGTGATGATAAAGTTGAACCAGGAATTCTTTGCTTGTCCAGTGGATGGGGCAAGATTTCCAAAAGTAAGAGACACCAAAATGACTTAATACTTCTTCCACGTCTCTGTATGTCCAGGGGAAGCAGAAATAATTTTGTTGACCATGAGTAGTACATTTATCATTTTTTATCACTGATTTCTGACACAACAAAGATTTCTGGTAGTCCTCAGCATTGAAAGGCTCATATTTTTAAAAAGTCTATTCATATCACTCCTGCTGCTGCCAATTTGGTTAGGTATAGCAGATAAAGGAAGCTGGATAGAGCTGTGATAGATGAGGAGGAATAAGGCAAAAGGGTGATCAGGAAATAGCAACAATAGTTAAGCTTCTTTGTCTTTAATATTGTGATTTTTTTAAAAAGTCAGACTCAGAAACAAAAAGTAGAAGGGTGATTACCGGGGATTTGAGAGTGAGAGAAATGGGAAGATGTGGTTCAAAGGGTGTAAATGTGGAACTGTATGACAAGTAAGTTCTGGAAATCCAATATACTGCATGGGAACTATAGTTAATATATTGAATACTTGAAATTCTCCAAGAGAGTAAATGTTAAGTATTCTCACTACAAAAAAGTTAACTCTGTGAGGTGATGTAATGTTAATTAGCATGATTATGGTAATCATTTTACAATGTATACATTATTAAAACATTACTTTGTACTCCTTGAATAAATACAATTTTTATTTGTCAACTATACCTCAAAGCTTGACAACAATACATTGTGATCTTTAATTTATTTTTATTTATTTATTTATTTTTTTTGAGACAGAGTCTCGCTCTCTCACCCAGGCTGGAGTGCAGTGGCGCGATCTCGGCTCACTGCAAGCTCCGCCTCCCGGGTTCAAGCCATTCTCCTGCCTCAGCCTCTCTGAGTAGCTGGGACTACAGGCGCCCGCCACCACGCCCAGCTAATTGTTTGTATTTTTAGTAGAGACGGGGTTTCACCGTGGTCTCGATCTCCTGACGTTGTGATCCACCCGCCTCGGCCTCCCAAAGTGCTGGGATTACAAGCGTGAGCCACCGCCCGGCTGATTTTTTATTTTATAAAGAATTTTAGGCAGGGCGCAGTGACTCACGCCTGTAATCTTAGCACTTTGGGAAGCCAAGGCAGGAGGATGGGAGCCCAGCAGTTCCAGACCAGCCTGGATAACATAGGAAGACCTTGTCGCCACAAAAAAAAAAAAAAAAAAATTAAAAAATTAGCAAATCACGGTGGCATGCCTGTAGTCCCAGCTACTTGGGAAACTGAGGTGAGAGAATCACTTGCTCCCAGGAGGTTGAGGCTACAGTGACCCTTGATTGTACCATTGCACTCCAGCCTGAGTGACAGAGGGACACCTTGTCTCAAAAAAAATCATTTTGTCAAAGGCCTTTTCTGCATCTATTGAGATAATCATGTGGTTTTTGTCTTTGGTTCTGTTTATATGCTGGATTACAGTTATTGATTTGCGTATGTTGAACCAGCCTTGCATCCCAGGGATGGAGCCCACTTGATCCTGGTGGATAAGCTTTTTGATGTGCTGCTGGATGCGGTTTGCCAGTATTTTATTGAGGATTTTTGCATCAGTGCTTATCAAGGATATTGGTCTAAAATTCTCTTTTTTGGTTGTGTCTCTCCGTGGGTTTGGTATCAGGATGATGCTGGCCTCATAAAATGAGTTAGGGAGGATTCCCCCTTTTTCCATTGATTGGAATAGTTTCAGAAGGAATGGTACCAGCTCCTCCTTGTACCTCTGGTAGAATTCGGCTGTGAATCCATCTGGTCCTGGACTTTTTTTGGTTGGTAAGCTATTGATTATTGCCTCAATTTCAGAGCCTGTTATTGGTCTATTCAGAGATTCAACTTCTTCCTGGTTTAGTCTTGGGAGGGTGTATGTGTCCAGGAATTTATCCATTTCTTCTAGATTTTCTAGTTTATTTGCGTAGAAGTGTTTATAGTATTCTCTGATGGTAGTTTGTATTTCTGTGGGATCAGTGGTGATATCCCCTTTATCATTTTTTATTGCATCTGATTGTTTTCTCTTTTCTTCTTTGTTAGTCTTGCTAGCGGTCTATCAATTTTGTTGATCTTTTCAAAAAACCAGCTCCTGGATTCATTAATTTTTTGAAGGGTTTTTTGTGTCTCTGTTTCCTTCAGTTCTGCTCTGATCTTAGTTATTTCTTGCCTTCCACTAGCTTTTATTCAACAACCCTCCATGCCAAAAACTCTCAATAAATTAGGTATTGATGGGACGTATCTCAAAATAATAACAGCTATCTATGACAAACCCACAGCCAATATCATACTGAATGGGCAGAAACTGGAAGCATTCCCTTTGAAAACTGGCACAAGACAGGGATGCCAGCTCTCACCACTCCTATTCAACATAGTGTTGGAAGTTCTGGCCAGGGCAATTAGGCAGGAGAAGGAAATAAAGGGTATTCAATTAGGAAAAGAGGAAGTCAAATTGTCCCTGTTTGCAGATCACATGATTGTATATCTAGAAAACCCAATCATCTCAGCCCAAAATCTCCTTAAGCTGATAAGCAACTTCAGCAAAGTCTCAGGATACAAAATCAATGTACAAAAATCACAAGCATTCTTATACACCAATAACACACAAACAGAGAGCCAAATCATGAGTGAACTCCCATTCACAATTGCTTCAAAGAGAATAAAATACCTAGGAATCCAACTTACAAGGGATGTGAAGGACCTCTTCAAGGAGAACTACAAACCACTGCTCAATGAAATAAAAGAGGATACAAACAAATGGAAGAACATTCCATGCTCATGGGTTGGAAGAATCAATATCGTGAGAATGGCCAAATTGCCCAAGGTAATTTATAGATTCAGTGCCATCCCCATCAAGCTACCAATGACTTTCTTCACAGAATTGGAAAAAACTACTTTAATGTTCATATGGAACCAAAAAAGAGCCCGCATCGCTAAGTCAATCCTAAGCCAAAAGAACAAAGCTGGAGGCATCACGCTACCTGACTTCAAACTATACTGCAAGGCCACAGTAACCAAAACAGCATGGTACTGGTACCAAAACAGACATATAGACCAATGGAACAGAACAGAGCCCTCAGAAATAATGCCACATATCTACAACTATCTGATCTTTGACAAACCTGACAAAAACAAGCAATGGGGAAAGGATTCCCTATTTAATAAATGGTGCTGGGAAAACTGGCTAGCCATACGTAGAAAGCTGAAACTGGATCCCTTCCGTACACCTTATACAAAAATTAATTCAAGATGGATTAAAGACTTAAATGTTGGACCTAAAACCATAAAAACCCTAGAAGAAAACCTAGGCAATACCATTCAGGACATAGGCATGGGCAAGGACTTCATGTCTAAAACACCAAAAACAATGGCAAAATTGACAAATGGGATCTAATTAAACTAAAGAGCTTCTGCACAGCAAAAGAAACTATCATCAGAGTGAACAGGCAACCTACAGAATGGGAGAAAATTTTTTCAACCTACTCATCTGACAAAGGACTAATACCCAGAATCTACAATGAACACAAATTTTCAAGAAAAACACAACCCCATCAACAAGTGGGCAAAGGGTATGAACAGACACTTCTCAAAAGAAGACATTTATGCAGCCAAAAAAACACATGAAAAAATGCTCATCATCACTGGTCATCAGAGAAATGCAAATCAAAACCACAATGAGATACCATCTCACACCAGTTAGAATGGCGAGCATTAAAAAGTCAGGAAACAACAGGTGCTGGAGAGGATGTGGAGAAATAGGAACACTTTGACACTGTTGGTGGGACTGTAAACTAGTTCAACCATTGTGGAAGTCAGTGTGGCGATTCCTCAGCGATCTAGAACTAGAAATACCATTTGACCCAGCCAGCCATCCCATTACTGTGTATATACCCAAAGGACTATAAATCATGCTGCTATAAAGACACATGCACACGTATGTTTATTGTGGCACTATTCACAATAGCAAAGACTCGGAACCAACCCAAATGTCCAACAACGATAGACTGTATTAAGAAAATGTGGCACATATACACCATGCAATACTATGCAGCCATAACAAATGATGAGTTCATGTCCTTTGTAGGGATATGGATGAAACTGGAAACCATCATTCTCAGCAAACTATCGCAAGGATGAAAAACCAAACACCGCATGTTCTCACTCGTAGGTGGGAATTGAAGAATGAGAACACATGGACACAGGAAGGGGAACATCACACTCCGGGGACTGTTGTGGGGTGGGGGTAGTGGGGAGGGACAGCATTAGGAGATATACCTAATGCTAAATGACGAGTTAATGGGTGCAGCACACCAACATGGCACATGTATACATATGTAACAAACCTGCACATTGTGCACATGTACCCTAAAACTTAAAGTATAATAATAATAAAATAAAATAAATCATTTTTATAAAACATTGCTATATTGACCAAAGTTTTCCTCTCTTGGGGAAACATTTAAGCATTTGTTTAGAGCAGCCACAATTGTACGATTGCCTATGTTACCTTAAAAATCTGCTGAACTTTTTAAAAATGTCCTCTGCCACATATCTGATTTTTAGAAGTGAATATGATTCACATCTAAAAACAATTACTTCTACATGTGGTTAAAAATCTGTTTGAAATAGTTCCAAACTTGTAGACTTCTCATTAATTTGTTTCCATGAGGATATTGTGTACTAACTTATCTGTCCTCTCTCTACAGCATCAGAATATTCAAATGTCCTACAAGAAATGGAACTTCCCATTATGGATGACAGAACGTGTAATACTGTGCTCAAGAGCATGAACCTCCCTCCCCTGGGAAGGACCATGCTGTGTGCCGGCTTCCCTGATGGGGGAATGGACACCTGCCAGGTACAAAAGTGTAAACCAGCCTAGCTGTTCAGTAACATGTGGGTGAAAGTAGATTCTGCCTTTCCCCAAAAGAAGCTCATGTTTCTTCTGTTACTGTGTTAAAATTCTTTTTCCTTTCATCTTTTCATCTGATTTCTATTGAAAAAGTGTACTTGACCTGAGCAGAAAGAATTATTTCCTGTCTCCACGTCCATTCCTACCCCTACACTTCTTTTATTTTGGTGGGTTGGCAAAAGGGGTTAGTTTCAACATGTGCAACCTAATGGAATCAAGCAAGATGACCACTTTCACAATCTTATTAGGTCTAGCTATGAATTCTTCACTTCACATATTGTTAAGCATGTGGATTTTTTCCTTTGGTACAGAATATATTTGCACAAAGTTTGACTGAAGATACATAGCTTTAGTCACTGTTGTGTAAGAGATATTGGGAATGACCACAATCTCCCAACACTGACACAACTTCACAATGAATACCAATCTTCACAAGATATTTAGAGGGGACAAGGAGACCAATTTGTGAATCACATGAGCTTTAAGTTTTAGATAGGTCTTCCAAGTAAATTATCTTCTCCTTTAAGATGGAGCAGTAAGGAGTCATTATTCTTTGCCAAAAAGCAGCTTGAAAATGTTGAGGGAAGCTCTCTGAAATTATCTGTTGGAAGGATTTTTGAGTTTTTCTTCGAGGCGATGACAGGAGTTTGGGAGGGAGGGACGAGATTGAAACTTACACTTATACCACTTTCTAAATTGGAAAACAGGCTAAAGGTGCTTTTTCCTATCTGCATTAATTACAGGCAATCCTTTTTTGGATGAAGCCCTCTACACCTTTTGAGAAGAGTTTAATCTGACACAATGTTGTCTGAAACATAGTCTTAAAGCAGCATAGATTCTGGAATGTTATTGAAGATGCAATCCTAAAATCTTGGGTTCTTTATTCTGTAGCATAAGAGCCAAAGTGGTCCTTTCCTTTTTTTTTGTTTTTGTTTTTGTTTTTTTTGAGATGGAGTCTCACTCTCTTGCCCAGACTGGAGTGTGCAATGACGCAATCTTGGCTCACGGCAACCTCTGCCTCCCAGGTTCAAGTGATTCTCCTGCCTCGGCCTCCTGAGTAGTTGGGATTATAGGCACCCACCACCACACCCAGCTAATTTTTTTGTATTTTTAGTAGAGACAGGGTTTCACCATGTTGGTCAGGCTGGTCTTGAATTCGTGACCTCAGGTGATACACCAGCCCCGCCTCCCAAAGTGCTGGGATTACAGGCATGAACCGTGTGCCCTGCCCAGGCTTTCTGTTTTTAAAGCTTTGAGGCCTTGAACTATCTTGAGAGATCTATTCACTGATGCTCTACAGGACTGGAAGATGACCTAGTCTTTCCTAGCAATTCCAGGTGACAAGCTATAGTAGAATCATCTATTTATCCAACGATTTTTAGAATGTACATGGTAGTTTAAAAAAAAAAAAAGAGGAGAAAGAGAAATTGTTAACCTGACAAGATTGCAGCCAATAGGTATAAAGAGATTTTATCTTCATGAAAATATTTTGCCTTGAAACTAATGATAAGGACACAAGAAAATGGATAAACAAAAAGCTGATGGACGATGACCAGTGGACTTCTTTGCCTCTACCTCTTTTCACTTTGTGATGAGTGCTGATGTTTACAGAAATGATGAAATATTTTACACTGTGGCTATTTTCAAATTTTCTCTTTTTTTGTACCATGAAAGGGGGACTCTGGAGGACCACTGGTTTGTAGAAGAGGTGGTGGCATCTGGATTCTTGCTGGGATAACTTCCTGGGTAGCTGGTTGTGCTGGAGGTTCAGCTTCTGTAAGAAACAACCATATGAAGGCATCACTTGGCATTTTCTCCAAAGTGTCTGAGTTGATGGATTTTATCACTCAAAACCTGTTCACAGGTAGGTGAATTCTTTCTTCCTCATCTCATCCTAACTCAAGGGTAATTACTCTGCTATGTTGCGATATTGTCAGAACTAAGCTTTAGAACAAAGCAAGAATGAGGCTGGTTTTAAATTCTTAGTCCAGTGTAGACACTTGTGTCTCTGAAACCCTGACTACAGAAATCTGTCAATATAACTTCAACAAGCCAAATCTCTGTATAAAATTTTCATGAGATGCCTTTTTGCATTTACGAGATTTTATTAACAGACCTTGAGAATAGACTCAGAGGATTCTTTCTTCATTTTTTCAGTTGACATGATTTTTCTCTGTACTACTTAATACTACTAAAAATAAATCACTCATCTCCCACTTTGCCCGTTCAACCTTGTTAACTTACTTGGCAACAGTGAAAAAATGAGGAATGCCTTGGAGAGTTAATTTGGCTGTGTGACACTAAAATCTAGATTAGGAAAATGTGGGCCTGGAGATACCAAACCTGTTGTCTGCAGAATGAAAGAGGCCTGAGAGAACACAGCTTTCAGGAACAAGCAGTTGAATGTAGAAACCAAACATTTTTAAAAATGACAAGACCCAGAGCCCCAGAATATAGCACTCTCTCCATCCTCCATCCCTTTCTCATGGCAGTCCAAGGGCAGCCAGCTGACTAAGGGCTTTTAGAAGTGGTGTTGTGGATCCTACCACAGGCCAGCACTTCCTCAGACTGCCACAGACTTTCCTTTGGCCTTAGATGTAAAAGGCCTCCTCACTGCTCTGCTGCAGGGGAGCGGTTCTCTTCTGGTAGCAGTTGTGTTCCATTTTGATCACCTGGAAGGGCAAGTTGACAAGGTTTAAAAGCCCTGAACAAAGATAAATGGTAACAACGAGATTTTACAAGAGCAATGAAATCAGACATTAATGGTTAATTCCAGTGAAATGAACATCAGAACGTGATAAGTGATTTATTTAAATAATGCTTCCTTAGGATAATCTTCTAAGCTTCTCATCTTCTATTTGCCTATTTTTTCTAGTTCATCTTCCCCTATCTCTTTCCAGAACTGGCTATGCTTTGGAAATAGGGTTAAATTGAGTTTTCTTAACTCTTAAAAATCAGAGAATTGAATATTTCACATCTTATTTTTAAAACCACACTAACCATCAAATCAAATCAATTTCTGCTTCCACATAGACCTTTAGCCTTTTTTAAAAGACATAGTGGGTCACTGACTCTGAGAAAAGATTCCCTCTGCATTGATTTTGGTAGAAGTTATAATTCTTAATATTCTTTTAACGTCACATTGTTAAAAATGTTTTATTTAAATGATTATTATTGGGAAAGGCACTAACTCCTTATACCTTCTACAGGTTTGGATCGGGGCCAACCCCTCTCAAAAGTGGGCCCAAGGTATATAACAAAGGCCCTGAGTTCTGTCCAAGAAGTGAACGGAAGCCAGAGAGGAGAGGGTATGTGTGGTTCTAATTAGAGAAGGAAGCTGACTTGAAAAAAGTCATCAGAGGAAAGCAAACAGGAGGATTGTACCATATTCACAATCTGAGTTTTATTTAAATTTTCGAATGTAAACTTTAAATGCCCTGCTCATATTCATACATAGGCTCCAACATTTAAAACCTGACCCTGGCATCTAAAACTTTTGAGTGAATGAGGGAGACTTTCCATGCCATTGCTAAAAGCTGTATCCATTTATTTATTTATTTATTTTATTTAATTTTATTTATTTTGAGATGGAGTCTTACTGTGTCGCCCAGGCTGGAGTGCAGTGGCAAGCAGTCTCTGCTCATTGTAACCTCTGCCTCCTGGGTTCAAGCGATTCTCCTGCCTCAGCCTCCCAAGTAGCTAGGACCACAGCACCCCCCACTATGCCCAGCTAATTTTTTTTTTTTTTTTTTTTTTTTTTTTGAGACAGAGTCTCATGCTGTGTCTCCCAGGCTGGAGTGCAGTGGCACGATCTCGGCTCACTGCAACCTCCACCTCCTGGGTTAACGCCATTCTCCTGCCTCAGCCTCCAGAGTAACTGGGACTACAGGCACGCACCACCACGCCCAGCTAATTTTTTGCACTTTTTAGTAGACACGGGTTTTCACCGTGTTAGCCAGGGTGATCTCGATCTCCTGACCTCATAATCTGCCTGCCTCGGCCTCCCAAAGTGCTGGGATTACAGGAGTGAGCCACGGTGCCCGGCAATTTTTGTATTTTTAGTAGAGACAGGATTTCACCATGTTGGCCAGGCTGGTCTCACACTCCTGACCTCAAGTGATGCAACTGCCTCAGCTTCTTAAATTGTACTTTAGCATCTTTATACAGAGATATTTAACCTTATACAAGAGAGCCTAGAAAGAGATGGGAAAGTTGGATAAATGTTAAATCTGAAGAAATGTTTTAAAAAGTTTTAATTTTGATTCAAATTATGGTGAATTCAGAAATGTTTTTAAAGTCTGTTTGCAAATGCAATATCTAAATCATAGCCTCTAAAAATATTTGCATTCCCATAAATATCACTGAAATGAATAATATAAATTGTACAGCTTCAGGCTGGCCTCTGTTATCGTTTTGAAATGTTGTCTATGGGTGAGGCAAATGATCGGCTTGTTTCCCATGTTTTTGAAGATTGTAAACCTCAGGGGACAGTGTTATTTGGAGAAAGTGGGAAGATTCGTTACCCCCATTCCAAAGGAGACTACTATTCTCATAATTGGTACGTATCCTACATAGGAATGATTCCTGGGGCTTTTCCTCCCACAAAATGGGGCAGTTTAAAACACTCTACTTTGACATTTTTTTTTTTTTTTTTTTTGAGACAGAGTCTCCCTACATTGCCCAGGCTGGGCTCGAACTCCTGGGCTTAAGGGATCTTCCCACCCCAGCCTACTAAGTAGTAGGGATTACAGGTTCATGCCACCACAACTTGGCTTATTTTGGCATTTTTATCTAGTATCTCCAGTTCAAATATAAAAGTATCTATTTCATCTGATATTTTTTTGGTTGGTGAATATTTACTCATTAAAGTAAATCATCAACCTGAATAGTTATTCAACTAAAGTTTACTTGAATTGATGTATTCAAATATGTAATACTAACAGCGTCTGGCAATGGGATTGCTATGGGATTCAGTGATTAATTCTGTCACATTTACTTCTATAATCATGGTGATATTTTGCTTAGCATCACCTAGAAGATGGAAAATAGTTCATGTCTTATAAGCTTCAGCATCTTTTTACGAATTTTCTGCATACCCTGTCCTCTAAAAGATATCTAAATATAGCTAAAAATATCTTTAAGCTTTAGAAAATCTTTCTGCAAGTATCTCATTTTCTTAAGTGATCTAAATTCATTTTTAAAATTGTACTGAGAATTGAATAGTGTACTACAAAGATAGCAGTTCTACAAGTTTATAATCTGGTGGAAAGAGCTAGACAAAAACAATTGTACTACAAGAGGAAATAAGCTTTATAATTCACACCATCCAAGAAAGTGCACACTGTAAAAGATAGAGACCAATTCTCTTTGGTGTGGTTTTTAAGGTGTGTGCGGAGTGGTTAGAAGTGTGGGGAGAGATGTAAGTGTTATAGTGGAAAAGATGGCATTGAAATGAGGCGTTGAAGGATAGTTATGATTTTATAGCTCATGAGGTTTTTGGTATAATACTGAAGATTTCAACAGATGGAGAGGCAGGAAGAGGTCATTCTAGCCCAAGGGAATTAGGTATAAGCAATGTCAAGGAGGTGGGGAAGATTAGGGTTTTTTGGGTTTTGAGTATCCCACTGTGACTGGACAACAATGTGAATGGGAACTGGGGTATCAGTGGATGATGAGGATAGAAAGGATGATCGGGAGTTAATTGCAGAGGACCTTGAGTTCCATGCAGAGAGATTAGACCTTATGCTACAGCCAATGGGTATGCTAAAACTAAAATGATGGAAAGATTATAACTTTCAAAACTAATGTAAAATGAATATAAATATTTATTTCAAGTACAGATAGAAAAGGATGTGGCTTAATTTCAGCTCATAATTTAAAAGGCTTAATGGTCTAAACTGACTTTGTCTCAGGCAAACTTGTGATGATATAATGCCAATAAAGCTTTTGCCACCTTTGCTTAAGCTATTAGAATGATATTTAGAACAAGATTTTAAGAAACTGTTTTATTAGAGTCTCAGGGACCTCTAGGGCCTCTAGGGTACACTCTTTAGACAGGGAGATTGATAAGCCAGAATTTGTCTGAAGGAAAATGACCAAGATGGGAAAAATTCAGAACAATGTTTTGAGAGGTATGGTTATAGGAACCATAATATTTTTTGATCCAAAGAAGACTTGAAGAGGAGGAGGGAAGTGTCTTGATTTATCTTAGAGGCTACTAAAGAACCAGAGTTAGACTTGTTTTGAATAATTGCAGAGCTGAAAACTAAGACCACCGGGTTGAAGTTAGAAGGCAGAGTTCAATTCAATATTAAGTCATTTCTTGTTTGAGTGATTTCTGAAATTAACTAGCCTGCTTCAGGAAGTAATCAATGCTCTTGATAAGTGGATATTTGAGCAAAGTATTTATATATTGGGTAAGAGATATGCAGATGGCAGCCTGCTTACCCTCAAATACAGTGACCCAACTTAGACAATTAAGCATTTCAGAGATCTCTGCAAGAAAAAGTTTCAAGAGAAGAAGGGTTATTTTAGAAGTAAAAATCAGATCAAATGCCATCGCATATGGAAACTCAAACTTCTTGAACTGAGCAGAACTGTAGGATCAGAAGCCACATTCATAGTGGGTTAAGTGACTGTTGAAAATTTAGTATCCCAAATTATCAACAAATTTTTATTGAACCCTTAGGATGTGTAAGACACTGTCTTAGGTGCTAGAGATACAGCAGTGAATGAAACACACAAAAATGTTTCCCTTTGTGGGGCAAGTTAGAATGTGGAAATGGGATAATTTTTAAAGGTTACATGTAGTAGTAGAAGGTAGTAAATGCTATACCAAAAAATAAGGCAAGAAAGGGGGGTGGAGAATGAAAGTATACAATATCAGAGAGGGTGGTTAGGGAAGACCACATTATAAAGATGATACTTGAAACAAAGACTTGGATAAAGCAAAGGAGGGAATTATATGATCATTTTGGAAAGGAATATTCCAGGTAGAAGGAATGGTAGGTGTGAGACAAGAATACATTTGGTATATTTGGGGAATAGCAAATTGACCAGAGAGCCAGAGTTGAGTGGCTGGAGAGGGGCAATGTGGACAAATTCTTTAGGACTTAAGGGGCATGCAAAGAACTTTGGAGTTTACTGTAAGGGAGCTAGAGAGCCATTGGAGGATTTTGAACAGAGGAAGATCATGATCTGACCCATTTTAGAAAGATCACTTTTATTACTGGGTTGCAGATAGACTGTAGGCAGGCAAGACCACAAGCTGGGAGACCAACTACTGCAATAATCCAGGTAAAAGATGACGCAGTCATCCAGGTAAAAATCTAGCTTTGACCACATTTGTAAAGGTGGTGAAGAGTGGTAGGGCTATAGGATTTGCTGATGAGTTGACAGTTTGGGTTTTGAGGGAGAATGAGATCCCCATATGAGTAACCTAAGAGTTTTTAACCTGAGCTATTGGAAGAATAGAACTGTTGTCTGAGATGGAAACACTGGGGTGGTGGCTTTTAGACAGTAGGGTCAAGAGAGGCACTTTGTTTTGATAAAGTAGACTCAACTGTGCTTACGGACAGAGAGAGTGAGAGTCAACAGTCATAGGAAACACAGAAATGTGAAGTAAGCTTTCTGAGAACACAACAAATAAAGAAGGTTTGGCATTGAAAAGGGCAGAATAATTCCTTTTCTGGGAAAGCAACAAAGAAGGTAATCTATAGGAAAGTTGAAGGAATTTACACTGGATGTCTTAGTTATCACACGAGATTTTAATTGCTTCAACTTTAGAAGATGAAGTAGAGATAAAATATTTAAGATATAAATAGTTTATAGGGACTAAAGTAAGGAGTCAACCAGAGATTAAGAAGACTTTCAGTAGCAATAAAACCCAATTAGTATTAGCATCTATTTGTACTATATTTCAGTAACTCAAGACAAAAAAATTCATTGTGAAATACAGCTTCAATAGGAGAAAACAAAATTCCTAAGACAGGTTCATATAAGGCTGAGTCACCAAAGACTATCTTCAGTGTAAGGCTAAACAAGGTGTAAACCCACCCACACGGAAGGTTACATGCCTCAACCTTGGCACTAGATGTAGGGAGAGGTAAAAAATTATTTGAGAATTTGAACCACAGGTTAATACTTGTGCAGATCTACCATCTAAATTCACACCTCAAGTATAGGCCAAAACATGTCGAGCAGAAAATTCGGCACTGTGAAGTTGATAGTGCACAACGTGACTGACAGAAGTGTATACAGATTCTGCCCAAAAGAACTCGTTCAATTCGGGTCCACAGAAATCGTAAGACTCCTTTGTAAGATGCATTCTAATTTTAGAATGTGAAAATGTGAAAAAATTGTGTTTTAGAAATGAGGTATAGGGCCAATTTGCATAGTCAGTGACTTCTTCAGCATGCTGAGTAGCCTTAGAGAGTGAAAGGGTTTTGTGAATTCCACCTGGAGCTAACTAGGAAATCATAAGGGAGACAGAGATAATATAAAGAAGGAGGAGAGAGTTACACAGTCCCTCCAAGCCTCTCTGTATTCTGGTAGGTGGTAGCTAGATTCTCAGAAATGACAGACACCACCCAGGTTGCCCTCCTTCCTTTCATACCCATGAGAGACATTGCATTTCTCAGAGCCTAGATCAGTGCCTGGCACATAATAAATGCTCCATAGATTATTTGAATTAATAAATCAATGGTTAGTTTGGGGACTCCTCTCTCACTTAGCTTGACCAGACTTCAAAATCCTTTTAAAACAGCAATCACTAATAATAAATCAAAGTTGGCATAGATTTGAAACCTATTTTTCATCTTTCAGCTAGAGATTTTGAGGCCGAAAATAATTAGATGATGGAACAATTTGAGAAAGTACTGGCCTTTGAAGTCATAAAGCCTAAACTACAGTTCCACTTATACAAGAGATGTGATGAATCTTTTGTAATCAATGCCAGTTTTCCCATTTGGAAACAGAGGGATAATTTCTCTCCTGCCTACCTCAGAGAGATGTAATTAATCTCAAAAAGGATGATAGATGTGGAGTGCTTTTTTCCATTGAAGTGCTTAGCAAGTGAGCTTTATAATATTTTAGACAGCTTATTTTTACGTCTATTTTCAGGATGATGGACTTGAATAGAAAAACACTAAAGAGTTTCCCGCTGGGCAAGGTGGCTCACGCCTGTAATCCCAGCACTTTGGGAAGCCAAGGTGGGTGGATCATGAGGTCAGGAGTTTGAGACCAGCCTGGCCAATATGGTGAAACCCTGTCTCTACTAAAAATACATAAATCAGCTGGGCATGGTGGTGCATGCCTGTAGTCCCAGCTACTTGGGAGGCTGAGGCAGAAGAATCGCTTGAACCTGGGAGGTGTAGGTTGCAGTGAGCCGAGATTGCGCCACTGCATTCCAGCCTGGGTGACAGAGTGAGACTCAGTCTCAGAAAAAAAAAAAAAAAAAGAAAAGAAAAAAAAAAAGTTGCCAGTTAAGGAAATATCTGGTTAAAAAAAAAAATTATTTGTGTTTGCTTTTTGGAAACTGGGCATAAAAGACTTGACTAATTCCTAAAGTCCTTAATATTCGTAAAGGGCAGTGAGGCTGTTAATAGGTCTAAGGTAAAGACTGCTGAATTTTGGAAAGAGTTAATTCCAACATGTTAGATTCTAGGTAAGATTGCTTTGCATTCAGGTGAAGGTGAGACATGGAAGAAGCTAGGATTTATGGCCCACTAGGATTTATTTTCTTGAATAATAAATTTATGTATGAAAATAAAGGTAAGGGATTATGTGTCAAATTACATAAGACTACTATCTCAAGTTGAGATATGCTTTTAAAAACGTTAGCAAAAAGTCACAGCTGACCTTACTAGGAGTTAGAGAGATGACATTTTAACCCAGGGACTGTGACTTAGGATGACCTTGGAATATGTGGCCATTTAAGGTTAGCATATGCTGCATGGTCAATTCATAATTCATGAGAACCATAATTCAACCTCTGGGTGAATAGTATGAATTTTAATTAGGTGAATAACTCAGATGAATCTTAGGTTTCTTCAATTTATACATCCAAATTCTACCATTTTATAACTAAATGAAATTTAAGGGGTGGTTTCTGGTCATTCTCCATTTAATACTCATCTATTTGTCAGATAAATGTTATTAATTTGAGCACAAATTTTTCTCACAATGTTCTATTGCCTTTTATCTTCTAGTATTCTATAAAATTGTATGGTTGTTCAGTTGTGAGCTAAAGCACAGGTATTAGATTTTATTTAGCAAATCTGACTACCATTTATTAAATTTTCTTTACCTTCCCCTACCCCAGCTTATATGTTTGGAAAATAATGGTACCAGAAGATAAAATAATCCTGATAAAACTTACAAGTTTAGACATGGAAAAGCAAGTTGGATGTGATCATGACTATGTATCTTTACAATCAAGTAATGGAGTGCTTATTAGTAAGTATGTTACATTTGTTTTTATTTGTCATTTTAGAATATCTGAAAGACCAAAGAGATGCTAAAGGACCTAAAATAAAATTTCTGGCTGCTCTGCCTGTGGAGTAGCGATTATTTATTCCTTTACTTTCCTAATAAACTTACTTTCACTTTACTCAAAAAAATAAAAATAAAAAAATAAAATTTATTTTATTGTACCAAGGGCAATGATCTTATCTTACAGACTTTTCCCTTCTAGAAGGGTTAAGGGGAGGGAGTAAGAGTGGAGACAGTGGTCAACATGCTGACCATTCTCTTCAGTGTTTTTCTAAGTTAGGAACCAGATCCCACTTTCCTTTCTCAAGTTCACTAACAGTATTGAATGCAATTGATGTCACAGTTGCCAGAAAACTTCCTTTTGAGGCAATTTTTTTTATTACTTTTATCACAAAAGTGGGTACATGTTTACCAAATTTGATAAATACAGACGAGCCAAAGGAAGAAAATATAAACCATTCATAACCCTGTCACCTAGAGATAATCTCTATTAGCACTTAGAGGTGTATCTATTTACACATACACTTTGGACTTTACATTGTTTGATATCATTTCCTTCTCATAACACAATTGATCATTTCATGTCATTCAATTTATTTTATTGAATACCTGTTATAAGCTACATAAACATAACCAATATATCTAATTTTGTTGAAATACTCTATGTTAACCGTGATAGAAGCTCTCCAAAGCTGGTATAGACCTGGATCTCTAGTTCTCTATAAGGCTAATGGTTAGGACAAATGTCTCTTCACACATATTTGACAGGAAGTTATAGACAAAGTATTGTACTAGGGGTTATAATGTTTATTGTCTAAATTATTTCATGCTCAGCCCTGCTATTTACACAGTAATTATTCTTTCAACCAATCATTTGTTAAAAAATTAACTGTATATGAGATATTATAGCAGGTACTGGACATTTTTTGAGAAAAAGCACTCTGCCCAAATAAATTTGTAGTTTGAGGTAATCAAAGGTGTAAAACAAAGTAGGAAATGCCATTAGAGCAGGGAACGTGCTGTGCTGATTCAAAAAAGGTAGCTCTTATTTCCAGTAGTTGTCTGGTAGAGTTTATCAGAGAGCTGAATTTTGAGTTAGGCCCTGAAGAATGAGTAGAATTTGGACATATGAGACTGGGGGGTTGAGAAGGCGACTGGAATAGCAAAGTCACTGAAGCAGGGAATGTTGAATGATCAAAGGACCATTGAATAGTTCAGTGTGTTTAGACCAGAGATCTCTCATGGAAGATGATGGAAAACAAAACAAACATGTGTAAGTTTCCACCGCTTTTTAGTAATGTTATTTCACTTTCCTTCTCTTCTTTTAAGGTAAGGTCTGTGGAAAAATATTGCCTTCACCATTGCTGGCAGAGACCAGTGAGGCCATGGTTCCATTTGTTTCTGGTACAGAAGACAGTAGTGGTGGCTTTGAGCTTACCTTTACTGCTGTACAGAACTCAGAAGCAGGTGAGTGTTTCAGGTATTTAATTCCCTGCCATTTTCCCTTGATGTGGGTGGGGAAGGGGAGAAAATGCCTTTGGCCCTTCACTTTGAATTTCCCCAATGCTTCCACAGGGTCAGGTTGTGGGAGTCTGGCTATATTGGTAGAAGAAGGGACAAATCACTCTGCCAAGTATCCTGATTTGTATCCCAGTAACGTAAGATGTCATTGGTTCATTCGTGCTCCAGAGAAACACATTATAAAGGTAGGCAACTGAGGAATCGCTCTACCTCATAAAGAATAGAGTTACGTTAGTTAGGCAGAACTTAATTTATCTGGATTGTTAAATTGCCATTATGACTAGGAGCTTCTTTTAGCCATTTGCCATTTTTTTTTTTTTACTCTGAAAAGAGATCTCTGTGTGTGGTTTTGAAAACTTTCAGTGGTTTAAAAGTGTATACAATGAAAAGTAAGGCTCTTCATCAGATTCCCATTCTACCCATGGAGGCAAATGCTGATAACTTACTAGTGTCCTTGGGAGGTATTTTGAGCATTTACTAATGTGTGTGTGTGTGTGTGTGTGTGCGCGCGCGCGCGCACGCATGCGTGTACTTATGCTGCTTGGCAATGCCTTGGTCACTGAAAAATATCTCAAGGATCTTTCCAGATGAGCCCACAGAGCTCTTTTTAATAACTGCATAAAATATTGTATGATATTTCAGAACACATTAAACCAGTTCCCTGTTAGCAGGTGTTTACTGAGCTTCCAGTCTTTGGTCATACTAGCCATGGTGCCATGAATATCTGCCAGTGTCTTTGGACACATGTGGATATGTATAATTCCCAGAAGTAGACTCACTGGGTCAAAGGGTTTGCACATTTAAACCTGGTAGTCATTGCCAAATTGCCCTTCAAAGAGACTGTAATTATTTACACTTCTATGTGAAGGCATATGAGGATGTGACAAAGAGCCTTTAAATACACAGAGGAAAGCCCTTTAAGCTCCTCTCTTCTCTTCTTTTACCATTTCCCTGGTTATGTTTCATTTGTACAGTTGACATTTGAGGACTTTGCTGTCAAATTTCGTCCAAACTGTATTCATGATGCTGTTGTGATTTATGGTGATTCTGAAGAAGAGCACAAGTTAGGTAAGTAGCCTTCACCCTTTAAATATGAAAGTGTTAGACTAATCAGAGTAGTGGCAACATGGGCTGGCTTCCTTGGGTACCATAAGGTAGAGTGGGAATGTGAATTTCTTGCTCTGGAAACTCAGAATGCCATACAACTTTAGCTTTAAAACCTATGAGCCAGCAACTAATTCACCAGTAAAGTTTTTAATGGAAATGTGCAAAATGTAAAGATTGTTTCAGACTCTATGTAAGGTGAAAAGGCAGTCCTCAGAGAAACTGCAGTTATTTAAGGTAAATTTTACAGCTTCCTTCTTTCTGTATTAATTCCTTCTGTTGCTGATATTTTGATATTTGTGTCCAGGAAAAGTAACCAAAAGCTATAATTTCTATGTGGGTGTGACAATTAATTTTAAGACTTTTAAAACTTCAAATATACTTTAAATTGTGACCTAACAATTTACTGAGTTTGAAGATTTAACGTCCAGCCCTCTAACCACTTTTTCAGGACCTAGTATCTGTCCTTCAGCTAGATGTTTTTGTGGGTTAGAGGCCAGGATTATAGATTGGCTTGGAATATTTATTTAGACATTAAGGGCAGGTTAGTGAGAGCACAATGCTATGATTCTGCAGAAAAGTGCATGTATAGTGTGAGGTTTCCATGAAAGTGACTTGAAGTGTTACCTCTCTTATAAATTATGCTTATGTCATCTTTGGAAAAAGGAATACACCAACTTGGGTGTTTTTTTTTTTTAAAACCCACCTCTTCTTATTGTCTACAAAGTAATAACCAGCTGAGTTTCCGTGCATACTGGAAATCAAATCTCCTTATTTTAGAGCTTTTTCTGTGCAATTAAAATTACAGTGCATTGTTATTGTGAAACTAACATTTAATTCTCACATGAGATGTAAGGGTGTGCATACAAATCGAAGTTGGAGAAAACTAAAGTGGTTGATTGGAAAATTGGGTGATTATTTTACTCTGTGTTCTGATTTGGTTGATTAGAAAATTGGGTGATTATTTTACTCTGTGTTCTGATTTGGTTGATTAGAAAATTGGGTGATTATTTTACTCTGTGTTCTGATTTTTTTTAAAATTATAACCATAAATCAAACTTTCCTAAAATTTTTCAGCTAAACTTTGTGGAATGTTGACCATCACTTCAATATTCAGTTCTAGTAACATGATGGTGATACACTTTAAAAGTGATGGTAGAAATCATTTGCAAGGCTTCAAGGCTAGATTTACCATTTTGCCCTCAGGTGAGTATAAACATTTGTGTAATAAGGACTTTTGCTTACGAAAACGGTTACAGGGAAGATAATTTAGCCATGCTTACTTCAATGTAGAATAGCAATCCCCTTGGTAAGCATAACAAAAATGCAGATTTCTGGATCCACCCCTAGAGACCTAGATTCTGTAGATCTGGGATGGGGCCCAGGAATCTGTGCTTTAGCAAGCACCTCAGGGTAATGCTCAAGAAATGGCATCCACTGGAACATAAAGATTCCACGAGCCACATTCAGAAAGAATAGAATTAGGATTAAAGAAGGTAATTCAGAAATGAGATTGGCTGGCTCTGTTTTACAAGTTAGGGGGTTTTGAAGAATTAATAGGTATCCTGGCACTCTGGAAGATAAAGTACATGCTACTCAGACAGAAAGAATATCATATGCAAAAACCCTAACAAAAGAGAAGTGGGATGGGGGGAGGGGGGAGGGATAGCATTGGGAGATATACCTAATGGGTGCAGCACACCAACATGGCACATGTATACATATGTAACAAACCCGCTCGTTGTGCATATATACCCTAAAACTTAAAGTATAATAATAAAGAGAATGGACAATGTATAAGAAAACTACAAATAACTCTACATGTTTTGAGTTTTGGAGGGAATAATAGAAAAGGCAGGAGTGAGATCATGTTGAACATAAGGCATTAAATTACAAGTGCCAGAGTGATAGGATAGCTAGCTAACATTCGATTACTTGCCCTTAGCAGGTATTCACTAAGCATTTCACATGCATTATCTCATTTATTCCTCCTTACCTACATAGGAGCTATGTGTATTGCTCTCCTCTCACCAGTGAGGGAACTGAGGCTTTGAGAAGTTAAGTAGTGTTCCCAAAGATACACAGCTGGCAAGAGGTGGAGTCAGAATTTGGCCTCTCTGACTCCAGAGTAACCTGGAAGATTATGAATGAACTTACATGCAAGAAAAGTACTGAGAAAATCATTGTAAAGAATTTATTCTATATGTAATGTTTTATTATATGTATTGTGGGGATGGAATATATGAAGGAAGACAAGTCCAGTGTTAGGGTTCTCTTAGAGGGACAAATATATACATATATGTGTGTGTGTGTGTGTTTATTAAGTATTAACTTACATGATCACAAGGTCCCACAGTAGGCTGTCTGCAAGCTGAGGAGCAAGGAGAGCCAGTCTGAGTCCCAAAACTGAAGAACTTGGAGTCCAATGTTCTAGGACAGCAAGCATCCAGCACAGAAGAAAGATGTAGGCTGGGAGGCTAGACCCATCTCCCTTTACATGTTTTTCTGCCTGCTTTATATTAGCTGGAAGCTGATTAGATTGTGCCCACCAGATTAAGGGTGGATCTGCCTTCCCCAGCCCACTGACTCAAATGTTAAATTCTTCTGGCAACACCCACACAGACACACCCAGGATTAATACTTTGTATCCCTCAGTCCAATCAAGTTGACAGTCAGTATTAAGCATCACAAATATGATTTTCAAGATCCTAGCTTGAATGGCGAGGTGAATGATAGAAGCCACTAGATGATAGAGAAATGTAAGAACAAGACTGTATTGACTCTTAAAATCACTTGGTTCAATTTAAGACATGTAGATATTAGCTTGTGGGAAATCCAAGTGGGATATCTAAAAGTCTTAGGTCTAGGATTCAGGAAAGAGATTTAGATTGAAGAGAGAAATTTGGAAGTCATCTACATGTAGATGAATAAAAATAGAGTAACGAACATTACCTTGGCAATATCTTTTCAGGCTAAACAATGAGATCCTGAAAAAAAGACTGATACTGAAAACAGCCATCAATATATAAGGAAAACCATGAGATTAATATCAAGAAACCAAGGAAGGAAGAAGTGCTTAAAAGAGCCAGATGCAACAGGGATATTAAGAGATATACAAGAAATCACATTTCTGGGATCTGGCATCTAGTGTATGAATGGTAGTGTTAGTGAGACCTACAGTAGAGTAGTTTTATGATTTACCAGGGTAAGCAAGTGGGGTCAGTTAGTGCAACTTCTCTAGTTACTTTCAATTAAATTTTTTTTCTTCTACAGAGTCTGTAAACAAATTTGAACCAAAGTTACCTCCCCAAAACAATCCTGTATCTACTGTAAAAGCTATTCCGCATGGTGAGTAGATGACATGTTATTACTATCTGTTTAATCTTGTTTCTTCATTAACTAGATGTTTCTTTGGGAAGTCCTTTTCTTACATTTGCTATAACTCCACAGTGAAGAAGAATGAGTCTTATATTTAGGTCCATAAAACGTCCAGAGTCCTATTTGGATTTATAGTTAGACTCATAAATAGAGGGAAGAACAAATGAGCTTTAGGTTAGGAAGAAAATGGTATAAAGCAATGTTTTGTCCTCATCCGTTCCTCTACAAACTTAATATTTAAAATGACTTCTATAGTCAGTGTGGGGCAAAGAGAGAAAACAAAGTTTTTTTATTTTAAATTCACACTGGCATCTTTTAATTTCCTTATGCTCTAAGGCATCTGGGTAAATACTATGATCCCTCATTGTTCCACATACATGTATTGAATATGTTCAAGTTGATGGACTGGAATAGAAAGTTGCATAAGGAGCTATTAGAGAAGAAAATATCTGCCTTTTGCTGGAGGGCTGGAGAAGGCTTCCTAGAGATGAGCACTTGGGCTATGGGTCTCATCAATTCCTGATAAGAGAACAGCATTTAGATGCCTGAGCAAATTTAATATGTTTGAGGATTGATATGTGGATTCATACAGTGAGAACAAGAACTAAAACAAGAAGATATAATGAAGAACCTTATGTACTCTGCTAACAAACTTGAAATTTTCCTACTAGAATGTAAGTTCCATGGGGGCCAGTATTTTTATCATCTATTCAATTCCACCAATAATATATCACCAGTGTCTGCAACAGTGCCTAGCAAATGGCAAGCACTAAATAAATATTTGCTAAATGAATAAATAAAATTCTGTAGGCCAGTCCCTAAAATTCTGGTTGCCCAGCATAGTCACCTGGGCAGGCTTCTTAAAATCAGATTTTTCAGAGGTGAGTTTTGGGAGTCAATATTATTATAAAGCCTATCTGATGTTTGAGAATCACTACTGTTAACTATGGCAAGCTATTGGAGGAAGATGTTCTAAATTACTGCAACCTTATGATAGGTCATTGGTTTCATCTTTACGGTAGATGTCTGTGGCATCCCTCCGTTTAGTCCCCAGTGGCTTTCCAGAAGAATCGCAGGAGGGGAAGAAGCCTGCCCCCACTGTTGGCCATGGCAGGTGGGTCTGAGGTTTCTAGGCGATTACGAATGTGGAGGTGCCATCATCAACCCAATGTGGATCCTGACCGCAGCCCACTGTGTGCAACCGTGAGTTAAACTGGTATTTTACCAACCTATTTAACACATGCGTTTATAAATAATGCCTAGGACAGAAGGCTGACTACTAAGATCATCCAGACTAATTCTAAAGCAAGAATCTTCTTTTAGTGTTTCTTCTGCATAGCCATCTATCTTCTATTTGAACAATGTCAGTGAAGGAAAAGTTAATCAAATCTTGACTGCTGATCCCATTTAAAGAGATCTCTTATTTTGTTTTGCTTCCCGATTGCAGAAATCCATTGGTCTAAATGTACTGTAGTTCCAAAACTAAGTCAGATTCTTCTTTCTATATTTGAAGACTCCTTTCACATTCCCCTTTAGTTTAATCTTTAAGCTAAGTGCTCATAGTTCCACTGTTGCTTGTTGGTAATTCCAGATGCCTTACCACACAAGCCACCTTCCACCAGATTGGTTTAGGATTGTTCCTTGGCGAATGTGGATCATGTCAGGGGAGGTCACAATAGAATAACCTACCGCCTTGCTTGTTGCACTACTGGGGAAATAAAATTTTGGTTAAGTTTTAAATGTTCTTAAATTGTGAAGTCTTCCATTATATGAAATAATATACATAATATATTTGTAGTTTAAAGAATAGATATTAATGTTAAATGAACATTTGTATTCCCAGCATCCAGTTTAGGAAGAATCTTTATACTTACATTTCAAGACCCCTTAGAATCCCTCTTAAGAAATACTATGATTTGCATTTCTCTGATGGCCAGTGATGAGGAGCATTTCTTCATGTGTTTTTTGGCTGCATAAATGTCTTCTTTTGAGAAGTGTCTGTTCATGTCCTCTGCCCACTTTTTGATGGGGTTGTTTGTTTTTTTCTTGTAAATTTGTTTGAGTTCATTGTAGATTCTGGATATTAGCCCTTTGTCAGATGAGTAGGTTGCAAAAAATTTTCACACCAGTTAGAATGGCCATCATTAAAAAATCAGGAAACAACAGGTGCTGGAGAGGATGTGGAGAAATAGGAACACTTTTACACTGTTGGTGGGACTGTAAACTAGTTCAACCATTGTGGAAGTCAGTGTGGCGATTCCTCAGGGATCTAGAACTAGAAATACCATTTGACCCAGCCATCCCATTACTGGGTATATACCCAAAGGACTATAAATCATGCTGCTATAAAGACACATGCACACGTATGTTTATTGCGGCACTATTCACAATAGCAAAGAGTTGGAACCAACCCAAATGTCCAACAACGATAGACTGGATTAAGAAAATGTGGCACATATACACCATGGAATACTATGCAGCCATAAAAAATGATGAGTTCGTGTCCTTTGTAGGGACATGGATGAAACTGGAAAACATCATTCTCAGTAAACTATCGCAAGGACAAAAAACCAAACACCGCATGTTCTCACTCATAGGTGGGAATTGAACAATGAGAACTCATGGACACAGGAAGGGGAACATCACGCTCCGGGGACTGTTGTGGGGTGGGGGGAGGGGGGAGGGACAGCATTAGGAGATACACCTAATGCTAAATGACGAATTAATGGGTGCAGGAAATCAACATGGCACATGGATACATATGTAACAAACCTGCACATTGTGCACATGTACCCTAAAACCCTAAAGTATAATAAAAAAAAAAAAAAAAAAAAAAAAAAGAAATACTATGCTAAATTTACAAGGAAAAAAACTAGCAACCCCATCAAAAAGTGGGCAAAGGATATGAACAGACACTTCTCAAAAGAAGACATTTATGTGGCCAACAAATATATGAAAAAAAGCTCAATATCACTGGTCATTAGAGAAATGCAAATCAAAACCACAATGAGATACCATCTCACACCCATCAGAATGGCGATTATTAAAAAATCAGGAAACAACAGATGCTGGAGTGGATGTGGAGAAATAGGAACACTTTTACACTGTTGGTGGGAATGTAAATTAGTTCAACCATTGTGGAAGACAGTGTGGTGATTCCTCAAAGACCTAGAACTAGAAATACCAATTGACCCAGCAATCCCATTACTGGATATATATCCAAAGGATTATAAATAATTCTTCTATAAAGACACATGCATACATATGTTTATCACATATGTATGTTTATCACAAAAAAAAATCTTTGCTATCACAATAGCAAAGACTTGGAACCAACTCAAATGCCCATCAATGATAGACTGGCTAAAGAAAATGTGGCACATATACACCATGGAATACTATGCAGTCATAAAAAAGAATGAGATCATCTCCTTTGCAGGGACATGGATAAAGCTGGAAGCCATCATTCTCAGCAAACTAACACAGGAACAGAAAACCAAACAATGCATGTTCTCACTCCTAAGTGGGAGTTGAACAATGAGAACACATGGACACAGGGAAGGGAAAAACACAGGGGGTGGGAGACAAGGGGAGGGAGAGCATTAGGACAAATACCTAATGCATGTGGGGCTTAAAACCTAGATGACAGGTTGATAAGTGCAGCAAACCACCGTGGCACATGTATACCTATATAACAAACCTGCAGATTCTGCACATGTATACCAGAACTTAAAATTTTAAAAAAATCAAGAGAAAAAAATACTATGCTAAATTTCTTAAATGCAATATTCATACCTTTGCTTTTGGGGGATATTAACGTATATGTATCCCTAAAGCAATATATCATTTGGTTTTTCTTGGTTTTGATCTTTATGTAACAATTGTAGTTTATATTCTTGTGTCTTACTTCGTCTCCATAATACCTTGTGTAGATTAAGCCATGTGGCTGGGTATAACTGTAATTTGTTTTTGATCCAGACTAAAGCAATCCCTTGTGGGTAGGTTCTGGGCATTGATATTTTTGAAAAGCTTCCCAGATGATTCTGATGTGCAGAGGGTCAAGAACCACTCCCTGCCTCCCTGACCCCATCTTTTTTTGAGAACCGGTCTCTCTCTGTCACAGACTGGAATGCAGTGGCATGATCATAGCTCACTCTAGTCTTAACCATGGGGCTCAAGAGATCCTCCCCCCTCAGCCTTCTGAGCATCTGGGACTACAGACACATGCCATCACACCCGACTTTTTTTTTGTTTTTTTTTTTTTGTTTTTTTTTTGTTTTTTGTTGTTTTTGTAGACACGGGGTCACACCCGACTTTTTTTTTGGTTTTTTTTTGGTTTTTTTTTTGGTTTTTGTTGTTTTTGTAGACACGGGGTCACACCCGACTTTTTTTTTGTTTTTTTTTTTTTTTGTTTTTTGTTGTTTTTGTAGACACGGGGTCACACCCGACTTTTTTTTTGTTTTTTTTTTTGTTTTTTGTTGTTTTTGTAGACACGGGGTCACACCCGACTTTTTTTTTGTTTTTTTTTTTTGTTTTTTGTTGTTTTTGTAGACACGGGGTCTTGCTATGTTGCACAGACTGGTCTTGAACTCGAGCTCAAGGAATCCTCCCACCTCGGCCTCCCAAAGTGCTGGGATTACAGGCTTGACCCACCGTGCCCCACTTTCCTGACCCCTTCTTGATCATTTCCCTGATTGCTCCCAGCAGGCCAGCCTCATGGACCTTTCTGTTGCTCAGATGTGCCGAGCTTGTTCCTGTCTCAAGGTCATTGTAGTTGCTGCTTCAGGGCAGCTCGTGATGTTTAGTTGTCAAGTCTCCTCAGGCTCTTCTTGGCTGTAAACTTCTAAGACTTCCCTTGGTCATTTTGAGGAGACCTCATCTGTTTTTTTTGTAGAACATCCGTATGTCCCTCAGTTTAGTTTGTCTGACATTTTTGTCAAGGTTTTACTGGGGTTATGGATTTGGGGGAGGAAGACCACAGAAGTGGCATACTATTCTTATCCTATATCAAGGGTACATACAGTCAACATGACTTATCACTGATGTTAACCTTGACCATCTGGCTGAGGTAGTGTTTACCAGGTTTCTCTAATGTAAAGTTACATTTTTCCCCCTTTCCATACTTACTCTTGGGAAACAAGTCAGTAAAGGTAGCCCACATTCAAATTGTTCCAGCTTTGGCCACATTCAAATTGTTCCAGCCCTTTGGCTTCTGTGTCTCTTTGACACTCCCTCATCCTTTTGTAACACTGCAAGATACTCCAGGTCTATCTTGTGTATTTCCTTCTCAGTTCTAGCACCAGCCATTTCTCCAAGGAGCCCTGGTTCATTTTACTGGAGAATGGTATAATAAATCATGACCTGATGCTGGGTATACTAGTTGCTAGTAGCACATTGTTGATCCTAGGCCCTCTCAGCTGACAGAGCTAGAAAATATAGGTATGTATACTAACCCACGTATATAAATATATCTATCTGTATCTACATCAAGCTAAACATGAGTTCATACAATATTTTCAACTCTAATTCAGTACCACCTGGTTTTGTTTAGGCCTTCTCTCCCTTACAAAAGCCTATTTTTGTAAGAATTCTATCAAAGTGCATTGAACGTACCATGGAAAAGATGCCTCAAGAGTAGCAGATTAATTTGTGAAAATTAATGTATTAGAAAAGAAAATATTAGTATTGAGTACAGAGACACAGAAAAAGTTTTGGTAGATTTCCTTTTCAAATTACATGGTCTATTCTGAAATTTATGTGATGAGCCATGACGCCTTGCAGCAAGATACAGAATGTAACAAACGTATTCTTCCCAAGATAGATATTCCACTTGATGAATCAATTGAAATTAATAAACAGCTGTAAATGCTTGTGAGCTACTTGTTAGTCACAAAAAGAGTTTGTATTTAATTTCATTTGTGACTTCTTAATTTCTTTAAAAATATGTATTATAATAGTAATGCTTTTGGGGAAAAAGGCAGTTAGAGAAGGTTATCAAGCAAGAGCTTAAACTACCCTTCTCCATTTCTGTAACACACTCTTTTTCTCTAGAAGTCGTCAATATTAAGAATGTTTCAGTTGTCTGATTTTCCACTAGTATTTAAACATACATGCATATATTTTATAGTACTTGTATATATCACATTTTTTTGCACATAACATTATATCTTATATTTATAGTGGTATGGTAAATGTCTATGTGCCACATTTTTTAATACTTCACAGTTGCCTAAGTTATTTGACCAGTGAAATGTCCTTTTAAATCTAATCCTTGAAGTGTGTGGATCTTTACACCAGGAGTGTGCTGATATGCTGGTGTAACAAAAACCCTATGTCCTACACGTGCCCTGACTTTTAGCTTCCCTGGCACTGGTTGACCCCAGTATTAATTCTCAAACTTCAGCATACTCCAGAATCACCTGGAGAGCTTCTGATTCTTTAAGTCTGGTTAATTCCACACAGGATTTTATGCTCACTGGGACTTTTTTTTTTTTTTTTTTTGGAGACGGAGTCTCGCTCTGTCGCCCAGGCTGGAGTGCAGTGGCACAATCTCGGCTCACTGAAAGCTCCGCCTCCCAGGTTCATGCCATTCTCCTGCCTCAGCCTCTCCGAGTAGCTGGGACTACAGGCACCTGCCACCACGCCCGGCTAATTTTTTGTATTTTTAGTAGAGACGGGGTTTCACCGTGGTCTCGATCTCCTGACCTCGTGATCCGCCCGCCTCGGCCTCCCAAAGTGCTGGGATTACAAGCGTGAGCCACCGTGCGTCTTTCAACTTACTTTTGGAGACCAAGCTCACTTTGCAATTATACATGTGAATCTTTTGTCTAAAATTTAAATCAGCTTATGAAACTTCAGTGACTTTCTTTCTGTGATAAAGTCAGGTGGCTCTCTCTTCTTCCATAGCAATAAGTGACACATGCTCCACTGTTGGGTTGGGGATAAGATCCTAAGACTATAAGAAATGAAATTTTATATGGGAGAGGGGGAAGAAAAGGTGAAGAAGTCCATCAATTGATACCTTGAACTATGTTCCCACTATTGGAAAATTCTTAAGCTTTGTGGTATCATAAAGTGTACGTGGCTTTGTCGTGTTTGTGCAGTGTTCTCCATTAAACTGAAGGATATTTGCTGACTGTACGTGTAAAACATCACAAGAAACTGTGGACTACATTGTCAACTCTAACGTCATTTTTATTACTTCATTGTATTGTATACACTCTCTTCTATATAAAGATGTGGAGTAGATTTAAGAAGTTTCTTCACTGTGAACTAATTATTTAGAGGGTGACTTTGAAAAAGTTTAATCCTTCCATTAGTGTGCATGGCAGATAATAAGAATGATAATGGCTACCATTATGGAGTCATTATCATCTACCAGGTACTTGCCAAGCACTTCACTTGAATTAGCTCCCTTAATAAAGGCATATTGAAACACGTGAGTAAGTCAAACCCATTATGTAAGGAATTGAAATGAGCACGGTTATGACTGGGGAGAAGATGTCTACATGCATTAAGAATCCTCACCTTTGAATAAGGTATATTGAAAAATAATTTCAGTAACTTTACTTTTCCTGAAGAAACAGTGTTTAAAAAATTGAAGAATTAGTCTCCAAGTAGAAGTAACAGTGTATTATATTAGTTCCAGTAGAGGGACTCTTTCCTCAGACACTTTTTCAGCTGGAGATCTCGATATGGTAAATTAATGGATATTGATTCAAACTTCTAACATCATTTTGAGGTATATCAGAAGTAGGCAGAACTTTTCACAAAATGAACACCCATGTAACCAACATCCAGATGAAGAAACAAAATACTACATTACTAGTACCCAACAGCCGCCCTTGTGCCTCTTCCAGTCGTCACTCCCCTAAAAGTAATCAGCATTCTGATTTCTAACGCAATAGTTGAGTTTTGCCAATTTTTAAACTAATAAATTCCTTTGAACTTTAGTTTCATAACTTTGATTTAACAAAAGATGAAAATCTGAGATATGACCCAGTGAGATCATACTTCGGCAATGTTGAACACTAAAATATAGACCAGAAGCTACCTTGTTCCAGATATAATTTTTTAAACATATTTTTTCTTGCAAAGATTATTTTTATTACTTATTAAACAAATAAGTACAGTACTGTAAATGTGTTTTCTCTTCCTTATGTTTTTTTATATATATTTTTTATTATACTTTAAGTTTTAGGGTACATGTGCACAACATGCAGGTTTGTTACATATGCATACATGTGCCATGTTGGTGTGCTTCACCCATTAACTCGTCATTTACATTAGGTATATCTCCTAATGCTATCCCTCCCCCCACCCTACAACAGGACCCAGTGTGTGATGTTCCCCTTCCTGTGTCCAAGTGTTCTCATTGTTCAGTTCCCACCTATGAGTGAGAACATGTGGTGTTTGTTTTTTTGTCCTTTCGATAGTTTGCTGAGAATGATGGTTTCTAGCTTCATCCATGTCCCTACAAAGGACATGAACTCATCCTTTTTTATGGCTCCATAGTATTCCATGGTGTATATGTGCCACATTTTCTTAATCCAGTCTATCATTGATGGACATTTGGGTTGGTTCCAAGTCTTTTTTAAACATATTCTTAACATCACTGTGAAATTAAGCTTTAATTATTTTCATTTTTCCTCCTCTACCTAAAAAAGTCTTTGGTGATATTTGGCAAGGTTTCCAATGATACTTTATGGTCAAAAGAAAGGGGCAGGATACATGATCAAGAGCTCCTTTTCACATAGATCAGAAGGCATGATGTGGCTTCCTTGGGAGGGAGATAACAGAGGCAATCGGACCGGGGACTGTTGCCTCGCTGGACTGAGCAGTGCATGTTAGTAGGGCCAGATGATAGTAGGGTGGTTTCCCTCTCTACCTGTTCTCCTGATAGTGAGTTCTTGCAAGATCTGATGGTTTAAAAGTGTGTGGCTTCCTTTGCTCTCTCTCTTCTGCTTTGCTGTGATAAGATGTGCTTTCTTCCCCTTTGCCTTCAGCCATGATTGTAAGTTTCCTGAGGCCTCCCCAGCCATGCAGAATTGTAAGTCAATTAAACCTCTTTTCTTCATAAACTTCTGTTCCTCAGAACATCTTCAGAAAGACTTTATAGTCTCAGGTAGTCCTTTATAGCAGTGTGAGAACAAAATAATACAAACGTGTTTTCATGTCAAACTTTCACTGTTCTTCTGTCTCCAGGAAGAATAATCCACTCTCCTGGACTGTTATTGCTGGGGACCATGACAGAAACCTGAAGGAATCAACAGAGCAGGTGAAAAAATGTTTTTACAGGTCATTCTGCCTATAATCTAAATGTTGTCACATGCCAAGGAATACCTTTAGCTAAAATATGTAATTAGTTATTAATCTCCTAGGGCCCTTTCACACTTCATTTATACCCACATTTAAAAATGCAATTTGAGATTACATTTTCACTTGAGAATTGCAGGAAGTAGGTCAGAATTGCAAATTTAGGCCCATGGACACAGGTTTTCAAAGCTTTGTTTCTCCAGCACCATCTTTATCCAGAAGGTGGTTCACAGCCCCCTGCAAATTGTAAACCAAGATTGCTCTTTTAAATTTAATAGAAAGTCTTCTTCGTTGTTTATGTATGTAAGTGCAGAAATTTAGGATTATTTTGGACCATCAACAAGGAAGTAGCTGGATTCTTTGACTTTCTTACGTTGTAATGTGCTTACTTGCCACTGATACAGGTGAGAAGGGCCAAACGCATAATAGTGCATGAAGACTTTAACACACTAAGTTATGACTCTGACATTGCCCTAATACAACTAAGCTCTCCTCTGGAGTACAACTCGGTGGTGAGGCCAGTATGTCTCCCACACAGCGCAGAGCCTCTATTTTCCTCGGAGATCTGTGCTGTGACCGGATGGGGAAGCATCAGTGCAGGTAAGCATATTTCTGTTGCATAAACATTAACGCCAGTTGTTATTTTTGAAAATAGGTCATGTAAATGATATCAAGCAGCATCTGCTTCAGCCCCTCTTCTTTCTAAAAGATAGAAACCATGTTTTATTTAGCTGTAATAGATCAGCAAGTAAATAGAGAATGAGCTATTTAAAACTTTTCCTTCAGGGTAACTTAGATTATAAGTAGGCTAGATGAGCAGTCAACAAACCTTTACTGTAATGGGCCAGATAATAATCCTTTTAGGCTTTGCAGGTCATCTGGTCTCCATCACAACTATTTAAGTCTACCGTTATAGCATAAAGCAGCCATTGGCAATATGTAACAGAATGGGTTCCAACAGAACTTAATTTATAAAATTTAAATGTCATTTAATGTGCGTGTGTCATGAAATATCATTCTTTGGATTTTTTTCAACCACCTAAAAATGTACAAACCATTCTTATTTAATGGATTGTGCCCGTGTTTGGGGGTGGCACAGAATTTATCCACTGGCTGTCATGTGCTCACCCCTGGCTATGATATAGAACTCTTAAAGTCTTACTAAAACAGTGAAAGATCTGAATGGGTTGATATTTGTTTTGTGCTTCTTATACCATGCAAGATATTTTCTTTGTATATTTCCTTTCTATATGTCATTTATTTGGAATCTGTGAGCTTGAAGGAGGTGGGAATTTATATTTGACTGCTTACAGTGTTGATATTGACAGCTTACTGTGCTACCTGAAGCCAAATTGCACTTGCGTAAAAACCTTCACACCCAACACATGAGGAGCTTTTATCATCCCCATTTTACAGATGGGGAGGTTGTAAACTAAAGATTTAAGTAACTTGCTGAGATCCCATAACTAATAAATATCAAAGTGAGGATTTAAGATCAGTGTGGCTCGGCTTATAATCATTCCTTAATGGCTTCTCATTACACATACAATCAAATCTGAACTCCTTAGCCTACTTGGAAAGCTCTGTGTGGTTGGGCCTCCCCACTTAACCTCTTCCACGTAATTTCCCTCTATTTTTCTTGTGGTTAACCTTCAGATACTGTGGCCTTTCTGAAGCTTGCTCTGCTTTCTGAAGCTTGCTCTGCTTTCTGAAGTTCCCCATTTTGTGTCCTCCTACTTGGAACACTCTTATTACAATCTTCTCACAGCTGCCTGCTCATTATTGCATTTTCAACCAAAATATCACTTCCTTTCGTGGCCCACATTGCTGCAGCAGGACGGGCCTCCCATCACATTTCACACTACCTGGTTTTATCCTCTCACTGCATGTTAATGTACTTGGCATGATTTTATGCGGTCATCTTCTACATCTCACCCACTAGACTGAGAACCTCTTGGAGGCAGATCTGTCATTGACTCCTCTCTCCCCAAGGCTGGAAGCATACATGGCATTCAGTAAATATTTCTTGGCTTACCAGCTTCAAAGCCCTTGAATAAATGTGACTGCTCTCTAATACCTTTGACTTTTACCAATTCCATGACTACCAGGCAACTGAGAGATAGTAAGTCTTATAAAAGATTAATTCATTCTTTCCAGCTAGTAGAGGAAATGAATCTTGATTTCTGGGGTATGGTCAGTAACACTAAGGGAGATGGTCCCCGAGAAGAGGAGTTTTAGTATATTAAGAAGAATGCAAGATTTAGAGTTGAACTTAGGCTTACTCCTAGTTCTGTCCCATAAGAGCTGTGAGATCAAATTTTCAGAGGTCTGGCTTTTTCATATGTGAGATCAGTGTGATTAACCTGATCTCACATATGAAAAATGTTGTTGTATTATTAGGCTGGAATAAAACTGTTTATAAATATTAAGATACTCTATAAATGTAAAGTACTTGTTATTAATATTGCCCCAAAAGGTATAGGGCTATAAACTATTAAACTTAAAAAAAATTGGTCATAAATCTAAAATGATAGGATGAGTCATGCAAAATACATGTTAACACAGGCCTGCCTAAGGATCAAATATGAAAAGAAATTATTCAGTGTTATCTTTAATTGGAGATGCGATTAGGCTTCAATGACAGTAGATGAAAAAGAGGATTATGATTTTTGTTTATATCAGGAAATCATATAAGCATATTATTTGTAAGCAATTATATATTTATGTATATAAATATATAACCATATATATTTATAATTGTATAAGTTATTTGTGACATCTATTCATATCATGCTGAATTTTTCTTCCTGAATTCTTATGCAGAAATATTTGATACACTAACATTTAAATTGAAAATAAGCTAGAAAAAAAGTGTTTCTGGTTTTATTCTCCTGCCAGTGGCCTCTCTTTATAAAAATGCCAAAGTGGGAAATGAAGACATGTTACATGAAACACTTGTATTTTTTAAATTCAGAATTCTATGTCAGCTCAGGCCAAAGTGAATGTCTTCAGCTATGTTGGTACGGAGCTATGTCTAAACTTAAATACATTTCTAACAACGCTTTCTGCTTACTTCATCATCGAGCTCTCTCTGAATGTTTCTTCATTAGATGGTGGCCCAGCAAGTCGCCTACAGCAGATTCAGGTGCATGTGTTAGAAAGAGAGGTCTGTGAACACACTTACTATTCTGCCCATCCAGGAGGGATCACAGAGAAGATGATCTGTGCTGGCTTTGCAGCTTCTGGAGAGAAAGATTTCTGTCAGGTGAGAGAATTCTGGTTTTATACAGGAAGGTGGAAAATTGCCGTCTGCTGGAGAGTTTCTATAGACAGGAGAAACGACTGCTGAAATCACCAACTTCTCACGTGCTTCAATATCATATCCCTGCATGAAGACCAGTGGGGCAACAGAAGTAATAAGTTAATTAATCCGAATTTGCTGAGATGTCAGAGAGTGGCCGGAAGCAGCTATACAGCGAGAAAAGCCGGTGGGTTCATAGAGGAGCTGGTGAGAAGGTAGGAAATGGCACAGCTTCTAAGCAGGCCTGAGCAAGGGAAGATGTGTTCAGGTATAATTAAGGCTTTGGGAAAAGGAAAAACAAAGGTTCTAAACTTATGTGTCCTACTTATGACTTAAAAGTTTTATTGTTTTAAATTATCATTAATCTCTGTACTCTCACTCAATTTTCCACCACAAATTAAAATAATCACAAAGATGTCTGTTGTACAAGCTTGATATTGGCAAGTTCATAATTAACTAAGAAAAAGACAGAATACGAATGAACAGATTGTAGAATGCCAGCTTTAACGTTCACAAAGTCAATGGAAGAATGTGACTTTAGATATACATGCAACCTAAGAGTTTCTAACACTCCATGTGCCCACCTCCAATCCCTGGTTTGGATTTGGGGCTACCCAGGTAAGGGAAAGTTTGGGTCCATAGGGCAGCCCAAATTCTCCAGACTTATCACTCCTACTGGTGTAGAGAGGAAAGAAAGAATGAATCTTGTTTCTGCAGCTCTTTGATAGTTTTTCCCACCACTCTGTCAAGAAACATGCAGCAATAGATTTCACCTCCATGAGGGAGGCACAACTGGGCATTAATCTAGGTGGACGTCCTTCCATGTGAAAATATGAGAGAGGGAATGAAGTCCTCTTTAACACTGAAATAAGTTTATTGTCCTTAACCCCTTCCTTTTATAATGTCAAGCCTTGCTTAAATTCTGTTTGAATTTTGCATATCTTTATTTGCATTCCCCAGAAGCAGACCCTGAGATAAGGATTCAGGTGCAATGGTCTGTTTTAGGACTCATAGATACCACTGGTAGGAAAGGGAGGAGAGGAGATGGTACAGGGAAGGGAAGGCAGCCAATCTAGGATGCATTTTTAAGCCATCTGCCATAGTGAGGGCTTAAAGCTTAATCCTGCAGGAAACTCAGGGCAGTGATGCTAAATACACGTGGTGAATGTATCCATCTGAAGGGCGAGGGAGCTGGGATATTTATGTACTACCTTCCCTGGAGCCACAGTTTGAGGGCTGCTGTGGGAAAGGGCTGTTAATCCCTCTGCATTTCCCATACTTTAGGGTTGCCTCGTGAGTGTAGTGGATTGTGGGGAAGACCCCAGGCACAGAGCCAGGACATGGGCTGGAAGATGTGAGGAATACGGAAAGTGCACTCCTGCTGTCTGCTATAGTACATAAATGTTATCTGACAAAAATCACAAAAGTACTCTGAATTAATGTGTTCATTCTTCCCCTCAGTCTATTTTGGGATTTGAAGGATATGGCTTTTCTTTCTTCAACAAGAAAATCACAACTAATTATGTTGTCTTTTACATATTTGACAGCATCCAACATTACAGGGTGAGCTTATTTTGTGTGGAAAGAAAAGAACTACAGAGGGTCTTAGAAAGGTCCATGTCACAGGTGACCTAAATATCACGATCTCAGTTGGCACTTATCTTTTCAGTTATATACAACTGTCACTTTGGCTGCAGCATGACCAAATGTACTGCCCATATATGGGAGGAAAACTAGAAGTTGAGATTTTAATAAATATGGCTAGCTTTTTATTACAAAGAACACTGAATTACTAAAAGGGTGACTTTAGAAAATTGTTTTGATAAAATAGTCTCTAATACTTCTATCAGGTAATTGATTTTTATTCTCCTGTGTATACTTCGAGGTAATAGACCTGATAATGTGCTTTCTCATCCAGGAAGGTGGGAATAACAATATTGGAATGCAGAGACATGGGGTTTTCAGATATGCAGTGTAGTATCCTGTTGTTCTTTGCTAACTGGATTTCAGATTTTTTATTCTAAGTTCTTTTTTAATTTTTAATTTTGTGGGTATATAGTAGGTGTGTATATTTATGGGGGACATGAGATTTTAATACAGGCATATGAGGAATAATCACATCAGGGTAAATGGGGTCTCCATCACTTTGAGCATTTATAATTTGTGTTACAAACAATCCAATCATATTGTTTTGGTGATTTTTTAAACGCACAATTATTATTGACTGTAGTTACCCTGTTGTGCTATCAAATACTATGTCTTTTTCATTCTATTTTTTTGTACCCATTAATTATTCCCACTTCCCCTATACTCACCCATTACACTTCCCAGTCTCTGGTAATCATCCTTCTGTACTCTATCCCCATGAGTTACGTTGTTTTGATTTTTAGCTCCTACAAATAAATGACAACAGGGGAAGTTTGTCTCTCTGTGCCTGGCTTATTTAACTTCACATAATGACCTCCAGCTCCATCTACATTGTTGCAAATGGTAGGATTTCATTCTTTTGTATGGCTGAGTAGTACTCCATTGTGTATACGCACCACATTTTCTTTATCCGTTCATCTGTTGATGGATACTTAGGCTGCTTCCAAATCTTGGCCATTGTGAATAGTGTTGCAGTAGACATGGGAGTGCAGATAACTTTTCAATATCTTGATTTCCTTTCTTTTGGGTATATACCTAGGAGTGGGATTGCTAGGTCTATGGTATTTCTATTATTTTTTTGAGGAATGTCCATACTATTCTGTATAGTGGTTGTACTAATTGACATTCTCATCAATAATGTACATGGGTTCCCTTTTTCTCCACACCCCTGTAAGCATTTGTCATTGCCTGTCTTTTGGATAAAAGCCATTTTAACTAGGGTGAGATGATAGCTCGTTGTAGTTTTGATCTGCATTTCTCTGATCAATGATGTTGAGCACCTTTTCATATATGTTTGCCATTTGTATGTCTTCTTTTGAGAAATGTCTATTCAGATCTTTTGTCCATTTTTAAAATCAGACTTAGATTTTTTCTATAGAGTTATTTGAGCTCCTTAAATATTCTGGTTATTAATCTCTCATTAGATGGGTACTTTGCAGAAATTTTTTCCCATTCTCTGAGTTGTCTCTTGGCTTTGTTTCCTTTGCAGTGCAGATTTTTAACATGATATGATCTTATTTGTCCATTTTTGCTTTGGTTACCTGTGCTTGTAGGGTATTACTAAAGAAATCTTTGTCCAGTCCAGTATCCTGGAAAGTTTCTTCAATTTTTTTAATTAATTTCATAGTTTGAGGTCTTAAATTTTAGTCTTTAATCCATTTTGATTTGACTTTTGCAAATAGTGAGAAATAGAGATCTACTTTCATTCTTCTGTATAAGGACATCCAATTTTCCCAGCACCATTTATTGAAGTGACTGTCCTTTCCCCAGTGTATTTTTTTTTTTTGCACTTTGTCAAAAATGACTTCAATGTAGATGTATGGATTTTTTTTCTGGGTTTTCTATTCTGTTCCATTGTTCTATGAGTCTGTTTTTTGCCGGTACTGTGCTGTTTTGGTTACTATAGCTTTGTAGTATAATTTGAAGTCAGGTAATGTGATCCTTCCAATTCTGTTCTTTTTGCCCAGGATGGCTTGGCTATTCTGAGTCTTCTGTGGTTCCATAAACATTTTGTGATTTTCTTTTTTCTATTTCTGTGAAGAATGCCATTGGTATTTTTTCTAATTTCCTTTCATCTACAAAGCCATAGATCTCTATCTTCACAGAATAATATATGTCCTCAGCCACATTGATTGCCTTCTAACCTTCCAACTGGCCATGTCTTGCCTGTCTTAGAGCCTTAGCCCAGATACATCTTTTGCATAAAATGTTGTTCCTCCAGGTTTTTGGAAAGCTGGCTCCTTCTCATCCTTTATGTATCAGCTCAAATGTTATTGAAACTGCATACACATACATGCACATGTAAGCACACATATACCTACCTTTATTCTCTACCATTCACTCTGAGTTTTTCCTTTATAGCTACTATTACCATCTTATTTGTTTATACTCTGTTTTACTCGGTATGTTTGGCTCACAGTAGTCATTGAATAATTTTTTAATAAAAAATATTCATTTGTGGCCAGGTGCGGTGGCTCATTCATTTGTGGCCAGGTGCGGTGGCTCATGCCTGTAATCCCTGCATTTTGGGAGGCTGAGGTGGGTAGATAATGAGGTCAGGAGATCGAGACCATCCTGGCCAACTTTGTGAAACCCTGTCTCTACTAAAAACACAAAAAATTAGCCGGGCTTATGGGGGCATGCACCTGTAGTCCCAGCTACTCGGGAGGCTGAGGCAGGAGAATCGCTTGAACCCGGGAGGTGGAGCTTGCAGTGAGCTGAGATCGCACCACTTCACTCCAGTCTGGGCAACAGAGCACGACTCCATCTTACCAAAAAAAAAAAAAAAAAAAAAAAATCATTTGTTTGCTGAATATTTACTATAGGCTAGACCATATGATAGGCACTGGCAAAAAGAGATAAATTAGGCAGGTTCCCTGTATCAAGGAATGTTTGTAATTGCCTGAAAAATTATGTATTGGCTATGCGTTGGTACTGAAAAAAATCAATGATTTAAAATAAAACACTTGACTGGTTACATCAGACCACAGTCCAACTGGAAGGGGGTCTTAAGTATAATTGTTATGTGAAAAAATTAGGCCCACAGGAAAGGTTAATTATTCTACATTACAGACTAGTGACTGTATCTCTTTTTTCTCAGCTTAAGGTTTCTTCTGTTAAATTCTTTATATAAAATAGATATTTCAAATATGTACCATCAATTTATGTGCCATCAAATATGTACACAATTTATCTTAGAAGAAGACAAAGGACTTAGTTTGGTCCTAAATACATTTGTGTCCATCCACTTCATGCAAAAGACCTGATTAAAAATTGGAAAGCCTACCCTAAAAAAATGAAAATCCTATGTATTAAGGCTTGCTTTGATACATCTAGTTTATAAAATTTCACTGTAAATTAAGCAAACATTTATTTAGCATGTATTATGTGCTGGGTATTGTGGTAGGTTTCCTAGGATACAAAGTTAAATCAGATGCAGTGCTTACTCTCAAATGGGGCACATGTTATAAATAGAAAGAGACATAAACAAGGGCATGTATTGGGTGCTGCCATTGATTTTCACATTGAACCTCAAGAGACACTTATTTATTAGTTAGTGCTAATTAATAGATACATGTGTGTGATGTACATATTTTGATTCCCTTAATAACAATACCACTGTTTGTTTTCTTCAAAATCTCTTTCTGCTTATAATTTGTCAATTTAAACAATGCGAATATTGAGAGGAATATTAAAGAGAGATGCTTCCATCTACGCGAGCTTCTCAGTGCTTGTGGGTAGTATTTTCTGCCTTTTGAAATGTGTTTAATCATGACCAAAGTAGCCATATCTAAAAGAGTGAAAAAAATTAACTATAAGTTAAATTTCCATGTGTCTTTCCTTGAATTCAGTAATTGTGTAAGCCAGATACTAGAGCAGTTTAAGTAGTTCCATTAATGAACCTTTATCAATTTGGTGGAAGGGAAATAGCACTGAACTTTGGCAGATGACATGGGCTCAGGTTTTACTGCTGCTACTACCTATGTGTGTGAAATGGGACAGGTGACTTATTTCTCTAGTTGTAACTTTTCACATCTAATATCCTAGTAAGTTAAATTAGTTTGGCCCTTAAAGTCTTTGAAATTGTGTAACTTTGGTATCTGCAGGTAAGCCAAAATAAAATTGGAATACTAGAATTAGAATGAATACATTTTAATAGATTTAAGTCAGCCTTTAACTTTTCTTCACCTCACCACCAACACCCTAGTTTCTCTGTGTATGTCATAACTCTACGCTTTGACCTGATTAGATTGTGTCAAGAGTGACCAGTGATAGGGAAAACACTACATCTAGAGGTTACCACCCAATGACCCTAACCCAATTTCCTTAAAAAAAAAAAAAAAAAAAAAAAAAAAACAGGCAGCACATTTCTTGCGATGGATCCATTTGAGCCACTGTGCAGTTTTCTAATTAAATTTTTATTTTAAAAAGATGCTTGAAATCTTAAATATTACAGTTTTACTAATTGATATAAAGACTATCTCCCTCCGATGGAGCTGGGAAGATTTAGTAATTGTTTTCTTATGTGAACTAAGCTTTATCTTCACCCTGGAATCAAATTACCATCTGATCGTTCATAAATTTTGTTTCCTTTTGCAAAACAGTGAATAGATAGTATGTAAAGATGGAAATTGACAAAACAAATCTTTAAGAAATTAAATACATTACAAATACATTATTGGTGATTCTTGTTCTAAAACTTGAAAGCAAGAGCTTCAGATTAAAGCAGTTTTCTAAAACATGTTTTCTTGGTGTTTCAGGGAGACTCTGGTGGGCCACTAGTATGTAGACATGAAAATGGTCCCTTTGTCCTCTATGGCATTGTCAGCTGGGGAGCTGGCTGTGTCCAGCAATGGAAGCCGGGTATATTTGCCAGAGTGATGATCTTCTTGGACTGGATCCAATCAAAAATCAGTGGTAAATTGTTTTCAGATGTTATTAAAACAATACCCTCTTTCTTTAGAGTGGGTTTGGGAACAGTGAGTGTGGTATAAATTAGCATGAAAGAGAAAACCATAGAGTAGAATTTCATTTAGTTACTAAACACACTAAAATGCAAGATTGTGCAAAATAAGTTCTCCCGTGTGTAGAGTTAGAGTAAAACTGACTTTTCCTTAGGCTGCTTTAATCCTGGATTTGTTTCTTTTTTGTTTCTTTTGATAGTGGCTGCTTTGGTGCTGACTACATTTTGTTCTCAGGCTTTCATCTTTATTTTTAACATGTTCTCCCCAAATACAGGTCCTGCTTCACTTCAGACAAATAATAAATGCAAAACCTTAAAACAACAATGGCCACCACCCACACCTTCACCAGACAGTGCATCTTGGCCAGGTAATAAATGTTCACATTATCCCGTTAATACTTTCAGCCAGAATTTGGCAAAAAGCATTGTCTGTCTAGCTTTGCTAAAGTCTCTGTGGAACACTATAATCTCTGTGTTTTCCTTCTGGTTGGTAGTTTTAGCTGAAAGTGGGGAGAGTTGTTATTATGATTGCTGGAGATCATTTCTACCCCAAAGCTAGACCTGTTGCAGATTTTTAAAAAAAGTCTTGTGGTTGTGAACAAGTGCTTGAATATTGGAGAATTACACAGAATTATTTTAAGCTCTGAATCTGAACAAAAGTCCTTCTATATGCTAGTATCTTGCCTAGGTAAAGACTCTAGGTATGAGATGACCAAGCTAGCATCAGCGTTAGTATTTCTCTTCATTCTTCCACAGTTGCCAAACACTGTCTGTTTGATAAAATAGGATTTTGATTTTTAGTCAAAACTAACAGCAGCTGGAGGATTTGAAATCTCTAATAGACTTGTAGGAAGATGGAAGTTCTATTTTATTATCACTTTTGGTTTCCAAATGATCAGTCTTTCTTTTGTTGCCCACGTCTTCCCCAATACATTCAACCGCAGTAAACAACTAGGAAGAGTTTAAAGAAAATGTAAGATATAGAAGGTAGAATTGCAAGAGTGATGACTTTGAGTCAAAGAAAGAAGATGAGGTCTAGTGCCCAAAAGGAGGGGATGGTTTTAGATAGGAGCAAAGTACACATCATCTATATTTAATGGATGGAAGGCAGGATCTTGAGGCACCAGTGCAGGTATGAGGTGTATGGGTATAGATGAGGATCGGAGCTTGTGGAATTTCTCTTCTCATTGCTTCTTTTTCTTAGCAGGTGAAAAAAGAAGGGGTTGTTCAAGAAAGTTTGATTTTTAAGAGAAAAAAAGGATGAAATATTTCTCTAGAAAATGACATAGTGAATAGAAAGATATAGTAGGATTGCTGGGTAGCATAAAGGCCCCCTGAGATGAATGATCGTAAATTGAGAGAGAGCAAAATGCCCCTGATTAGCTTAGTTTTATGTTTTCCTCTGGATACACTGAGGTAGATGCAGAGTAGGTAGAGTATAGATTTAATCAAAGTGGACTGTTCCCAAGTATGTGAAGGATGTAAGGGAATTCAGAGTGCATGTGAAGAAGTGGTTAACATGATGGATCATTGGAATTTAGGATGGGTAAGGAGTGAAATAAGAATGAGAGATTTGTTTGGGACAAAAATAAGGTGGTAGGATAGATAAATTATGAGTCCCAAAAGGTGGAAGGAGTATTAAGGGAGACTGAAAAGATGGAAGGTTGTGGTTGGAGAAAGTATTTCCTGAAACTGAGATTACAGAAGGCTTGGAGTTATTGCTATTGATCAAGTGTCTAGGGGCTGACCATAAGGATAAATGGCTGAGGTCAGGTGGAAGACAAGATCACTGGAGGAAAGCTGAGGAGCTGGGAAACTTCAGTACTGGAATCATCATGTATATAGTGATTGAAATCAGAAAGAATTATCACAGGAAAATTGTTGGAGAAAATGACCGCTAAAATCTTCCAGGAATGAGGAGTGGACCCAAGACCATTTGTTTGGCATCATGAGTCAAAGAGTCAAAGCTGGGGATACGTAGAATTAGGTTAAAAGTAAATCTGGACTTGGGATTGAGACAGAGAGCAGACTTGGGTCTAAGATCCTATAAACTATTGATTTCAATGGACTGAGTTAAATGAATGAATTAATTGAGTGCCTAAATAGGTTAATCCATGTAAGGCCCTTATAACAGGAAGGGTCTGACCCAAGATAAGCGTCCATAAATGGTGGTGACAGTGCCATCTAATGTATTTTTTGAATGATCTTATTCAGGCCATTAGAAAATGAACATTGTCAAAATGTAAAGAAAATGCATCTCTTTTAAATGTGTTCAGAAATAGTTATGCATGCCAAAGAACTTTGAAAGTTTTATACACAGAAAGGTGTTGCTTTGTTTTTACTCTATGATTATTTTCGGAGACAAAATGTCAGGACCATGCCATATTTAACACCCACCCACTCCTGTTACTTACTTTTTACACTAGGGAATTAATGAATCTTAGCAATGGTTTCTTTCAATTGCTACTCCCATTTATAGAAAGTCTTGACTTGTTGGTAATTCATGGCTCTGTGTGATTTCCGGTCAGATCTTTCACAGAGGATTCATATAGACAGGGAGAAAAACTAAAAAGATTAGAAAGACAGGCTGAGGCCAGACTCTGAAAGATCTTGCAAGCTGAACTACTTTAGTTGCTTTCAGCAGGAAAACAATTTGATTTTTTTTGTTTTATACACCATTCCCAGATGGTAGGGCATGGTGAAGGAAGATTATAGACTGAAAGATCATTTAGTTTACTATTAAATCAAAACGGTAAATATCTGATTAGATTCTTGTAGCCATACAGATAAAAAAAAGAGGACTAACAAAAAAATGACAGAGAACCAAACAATGGAGTAGAATCCTAAGTTTTAGTAGCATTTCATTTCCCTTATTCCACTTTTCACCTCTACTGTTAATAAAAGCTTGTTTACATACCTCCTCCTCAGTTACAGTATTAATTTCTCTAGGGCAGAGCATGCATAATTATGTATTCACTAACATACATTAAAATATGAACATAGAATATTTCATTTTTTAATTGCTCAGAAAGTTTTTGTCAAAGGAATAGACATAAAGGAAGAAGAGAGAGTTAAGGAAGAAGCCCTGTTGAGGGCTTAAGAGAAGCTGATGGCCGAGTCAGCGGGCCAGGGAAACACTGGCATCCAAACTGCAGCAGGTATCCCAAAGGTCCGAAGGTGCCCTTGGACTTAGCAAGCTGAAGAAGTGAGACATCTCAGTATATCCAGCAAATTATCTTTTTCATGACCTCAGTCACAAGCTCAAATGAATGTGATCATTTGTCCCAGCAAGTTCAGCTGATTTAGTGAAGCTTTTGGGAACAGGTCTTCAGCTGCATCTCAAAGAAGGAAGAAAATGAAAACCTGCTGGGTATAGAGAATGCAACCTACTATTTTCTAAGAAACTTTAAAAATTCATTTAAAATTGATTCAAAATAATTGTGATTTAAATTCTATAATATTATTTCAAGAAAATAAGACACATTAAATAGAATGGTTTTTTAACAAAATAATTTGTAACTGACAGTAACAAAGGCTTTATTTTCTTCTTGCAAGCCTAGGTTTTTCAGTCTTGTGATAGAACCTGGTTTTTCTTTGCTTTATTTATGTTTGTCTCTGGTGTCTGTGTGTTCTGAATTGCAGGTTGTTGCTCTGAAGCAGAGCTAGAAAAGCCCAGAGGCTTTTTTCCCACTCCACCATATCCACCGGATTATAGAGGAAGACTGGAATGTTCTTGGGTGCTCAGAGTTTCACCAAGCATTATGGCAAAATTTACCATTGAGCATCTGTCACTCCTGGGGTCTCCTGTGTGTCAAGACTCAGTTCTAATTATTTATGAAGAAAGACACAGTAAGAGAAAGATGGCAGGTAATCCTTCCTGGCATATAAACTTTGTGCTAGGAGTCTTGGTCCATATAGGCAGCTTATGATCAGGAACGAGTCTGACTTGGTAATAATGTTACCAAAATGTTGATCCATGTAATAGGAATGCTTTTTCCCTGGTAAACACTCTTAACATTTTCTTTATTATTATTATTATTATTATACTTTAAGTTCTGGGTTACATGTGCAGAACATACAGGTTTGTTACAAAAGTATACACGTGCCGTGGTGGTTTGCTGCACCCATAAGTCCGACATCTCCATTAGTTACTTCGCCTAATGCTATCCCTCCTCTAGCCCCCCGCCCCCCAACAGGCCCCGGTATGTGATGTTCCCCTCCCTGTGTCCATGTGTTCTTATTGTTCAACTCCCACTTATGAGTGAGAACATGTGGTGTTTGGTTTTCTGTTCTTGTGTTAGTTTGCTGAGAATGATGGTTTCCAGCTTCACCCATGTCCCTGGACATGAACTCATCCTTTTTTATGGCTGTATAGTATAACATGGTGTGTATGTGCCACATTTTCTTTAACCAGTCTATCATTGATGGCATTTGGGTTGGTTCCAAGTGTTTGCTATTGTGAAGAGTGCTGTAATAAACATACATGTGCATGTGTCTTTATAGTCGAATGATTTCTAATCCTCTGGGATGGGATCGCTGGGTCAAAAGGTATTTCTGGTTCTAGATCCTTGAGGAATCATGACACTGTATTCTACAATGGTTGAACTAATTTACACTCCTACCAACAGTATAAAAGTGTTTCTATTTTTCCACATTCTCTCCAGCATCTGTTGTTTCCTGACTTTTTAATAATCGCCATTCTAACTGGAGTGAGAGGGTATCTTATTGTGGTTTTAATTTGCATTTCTCTAATGAGTAGTGCTGTTGAGCTTTTTTTCAAATGTTTGTTGGCCACATAAATGTCTTCTTTTGAGAAGTGTCTGTTCATATACTTTGCCCACTTTTGGATGGGATTATTTGTTTTTTTCTTGTGAATTTGTTTAAGTTCCTTGCAGATTCTGGATATTAGCCCTTTGTCAGATGGGTGGATTGCAAAAATTTTCTCCCATTCTGTAGGTTGCTGGTTCACTCTGATGAGTTTCTTTTGCTGTACGGAAGCTTTTTAGTTTAATTAGATCCTATTTGTCAATTTTTACTTTTGTCACCATTGCTTTTGGTGTTTTAGTCGTGAAGCCTTTGCCCATGCCCATGTCCTGAATGGTATTGCCTAGGTTTTCTTCTAGGGCTTTTATGGTTTTAGGTCTTATGTTTAAGTCTTTAATCCATCTTGCGTTAATTTTTGTATAAGATGTAAGGAAGGGGTCCAGTTTCAGTTTTCTGCATATGGCTAGCCAGTTTTCCCAAAGCCATTTATTAAATAGGGAATCCTTTCCTCATTGCTTGTTTTTGTCAGGTTTGTCAAAGATCAGATGGTTGTAGATGTGTGGCATTATTTCTGAGGCCTCTTTTCTGTTCCATTGATCTACATATCTGTTTTGGTACCAGTACCATGCTGTTTTGATTACTGTAGCCTTGCAGTATAGTTTGAAATCAGGTAGTGTGATGCCTCTAGCTTTGTTCTTTTTGCTTAGGATTGTCTTGGCTATACAGGCTTATTTTTCAAAAGCATTTCTATACACCAATAACAGACAGCCAAAGCATGAGTGAACTCCCATTCACAATTGCTATAAAGATAATAAAATACCTAGGAATACAACTTACAAGGGATGTGAAGGACCTCTTCAAGGAGAACTACAAACCACCGCTCAAGGAAATAAGAGAGGACACAAACAAGTGGAAAAACATTCCATGCTCATGGATAGGAAGAATCAATATTGTGAAAATGGCCATACTGCCCAAAGTAATTTATAGATTCAATGCCATCCCCATCAAGCTACCATTGGCTTTCTTCACAGAATTAGAAAAAAAAAAACCTTAACATTTTCAAGTACTTTGAATTGAGAAAGCAAATATACTTAAGGTTGAGTGTGTGTGTGTGTGTGTGTGTGTGTGTCTGTCTGTGTGTGTGTTTGTGGTGTGTGTGTGGGGGTTGGTGGGGGGGGAAGGCAAGAGGGCTCAACTTCTTCAAACATAGTGGAACCATGCCAGAATGCTGGAAGAATATATATTGTAAAAGAGCAAGTCAGAAGATGGCTAAAAATAGAGCAGGGGAGGAAGGTGAATGAAAAAATAAAGCAAATTACATTAAAGCTTTTAAAGTGGCAGGATTGAAAAGATCTGGTGAAAACATGCCAGCCCTCATTTTTTATTTCATGCACAGAGGAACCTGTTTTTGTTAACAAAACAAACTTGCCTCCTCCTGTTTGCACAGGTGTAATGAAAGCTTTTTGGCTTGCAGTAAGGAGGGAGGTGGGAGGTGATTGAAATAATTCAGTTAATGAGGAAATCTGGAAAGAAAGAAAGTTTGTGTATGTCATTGTCTATGTGTGTGGTATATATTTATGCTTGATTTCAAAGTGCATAGAGGCCAGAGAAACTGCTCTGAGGGGTGGGGTTGTTTTCTTAGGATAAACTCCGAGAAATTAAATCACTGGGTTAGAAAGCAAAAATGTTTGCTTAAAGAATCTTTCTTTATGAGTACAATCTAATTTAGACTACAGTGACACAATTAATTAGCCTAACTGCTTGGCACATTTTCCCCCTAGAATCAGATCACCTCCTCCATTCCCCTTGATTAGAACTGCTCCAGGGCTTCTTGCAGCTAGAATAAAATTCACACTCCCTGGAGGACTCCCTCTCCATCAGCTCATGGGTTCCCAATACCTCTCATGCTCACCTTAGGACCATTGTCTGTCTATTCCCAGCACTTTGAAGAGCTCCTCTCATCCTTGTGCCTCATGTCCTCCAATTCTTGATGGAATGTCACCTTCTTAATGAGACCAACCTTGACTGATGTAAGTTGCATCACGCCCCTGCCTCCAGACTTCTCAGTTCCCTTTTCTTAGAGCACTTATTATCTTCTAACACAGGGGTCCCCAACCCCCGGGCCGCAGACCAGTACCAACTCGTGGCCTATTAGGAACTGGGCCACACAGCAGGAGGTGAACAATGGGCAAGCATTACCACCTGAGCTCTGCCTCCTGTTAGATCAGTGGCAGCATTACATTCTCATAGGAATGTGAGTTGCACATGCAAAGGATCTAGGATGCCTGCTGCTTATGATAATCTAATGCCTGATGATCTGAGATGGAACAGTTTCATCCCCAAACCATCCCTCCCACTGTTTGTGGAAAAATTGTCTCCCACGAACCCAGTCCCTCGTGCCAAAAAGTTTGAAGTCCAGGGTTAAAAGATTAGAATCTAACACATTATGATTTTTTTCATGATTATGGCTTATCTGTGTCTTCCCTATTGAGTATGAGTTTCATGAGAGCTGGAATTTTTGCCTGTTTGTATCAAGAAGCCTCAGTGCCTAGAACAGTGCCCAACACATAGAAGGCACTTCATAAATAAGTGAACAAGAGAATAGTCACCTCCTCAAAGAGGGCCTCTCAGTCTAAAGTAGCATCATCCATTCCTTCCCACAGTCATTGTCTGTTACATTGGCTTTCATTTCATCAGTGGCTTTCATTTCATCAGCAGCTTTGATCTCTCTATGAAACCATCTTCATTTACGTGACTAAAATGAAAGCTCCATGAGAGCAGAGACCTTGCTATCTGTTCCCTTCTGTATACTTCCAAATGAGGTCAACACCTAGGGACTCAGAACATTTTCTTTTTCATGAATTTTTGCTGAGTTTGTTTTTTGCATGAAGTTAAATTACTCTTCAGAAAGGCTAACTTAATTTTCACTGCCATTAGCAGTGCCTAGGATCTTCTTTCACCATGCCCAGAACCTAATATGTCAATTTAATAGGCAAATTTCCTTTAAAAATAATCATTAATGGAGATAATTTCTTTTTTGCTTTTTTTTTTGTTTGTTTTAGGACTGTGTCTCCCTATTTTGCCCAGGCTGGCCTGAAACTCCTGGACTCAAAAGATCCTCCTAGTTCAGCCTCCCAAATACCTGGCATGTACTACTGTACCCAGCTTATTTTTTATTTTTATTTTTTTGCAAAACAAAACACTTTTTTTTAATTTTTTTTTACAGTGTATTCTTATTTTTTTTTCTTTTTATTTATTTATTTTTTTATTATTATACTTTAGGTTTTAGGGTACATGTGCACAATGTGCAGGTTTGTTACATATGTATCCATGTGCCATGTTGTTTTGCTGCACCCATTAACTCGTCATTTAGCATTAGGTATATCTCCTAATGCTGTCCCTCCCCCTCCCTCCACCCCACAACAGTCCCCAGAGTGTGATGTTCCCCTTCTTGTGTCCATGAGTTCTCATTGTTCAATTCCCACCTATGAGTGAGAACATGCGGTGTTTGGTTTTTTGTCCTTGCAATAGTTTACTGAGAATGATGGTTTCCAGTTTCATCCATGTCCCTACAAAGGACATGAACTCATCATTTTTTATGGCTGCATAGTATTCTATGGTGTATATGTGCCACATTTTCTTAATCCAGTCTATCGTTGTTGGACATTTGGGTTGGTTCCAACTCTTTGCTATTGTGAATAGTGCCACAATAAACATACGTGTGCATGTGTCTTTATAGCAGCATGATTTATAGTCCTTTGGGTATATACCCAGTAATGGGATGGCTGGGTCAAATGGTATTTCTAGTTCTAGATCCCTGAGGAATCGCCACACTGACTTCCACAATGGTTGAACTAGTTTACAGTCCCACCAACAGTGTAAAAGTGTTTCTATTTCTCCACATCCTCTCCAGCACCTGTTGTTTCCTGACTTTTTAATGCTCGCCATTCAAACTGGTGTGAGATGGTATCTCACTGTGGTTTTGATTTGCATTTCTCTGATGGCCAGTGATGATGAGCATTTCTTCATGTGTTTTTTTGGCTGCATAAATGTCTTCTTTTGAGAAGTGTCTGTTCATGTCCTTTGCCCACTTTTTGATGGGGTTGTTTGTTTTTTTTCTTGTAAATTTGTTTGAGTTCATTGTAGATTCTGGATATTAGCCCTTTGTCAGATGAGTATGTTGCAAAAATGTTCTCCCATTCTGTAGGTTGCCTGTTCACTCTGATGGTAGTTTCTTTTGCTGTGCAGAAGCTCTTTAATTAGATCCAATTTGTCCATTTTGGCTTTTGTTGCCATTGCTTTTGGTGTTTTAGACATGAAGTCCTTGCCCACGCCTATGTCCTGAATGGTATTGCCTAGGTTTTCTTGTAGGATTTTAATGGTTTTAGGTCTAACATTTAAGTCTTTAATCCATCTTGAATTAATTTTTGTATAAGGTGTAAGGAAGGGATCCAGTTTCAGCCTTCTACATATGGCTAGCCAGTTTTCCCAGCACCATTTATTAAATAGGGAATCCTTTCCCCATTTCTTGTTTTTGTCAGGTTTGTCAAAGATCAGATAGTTGTAGATATGCGGCATCATTTCTTAAAAAATAATTGCCATTATCTTTTGTCCATTTTTTAAATTTGAGTATTATTATTTGTATTGCTTTATGAGCTTTAGATACAAAGATATTTTTCCTTTGTCGTGTTTATTCTTAATGCTTATTCTTAATGTTGTCATAAGTTTATTGTTAATGCTTTTCTTTGTCATTAACTTATTCTTAAGCTTATTCTTAGTATTGTCATTTGCTTTTGTGTTGTTTATTATGTTAATGTAAAAATTTTTTAATTTAGTTGTTTAAATGTATCCATACATGTCTTTGATTTTTATCTCATTGCTTTCATGCTTAAAAATTTATTCCCCATTCTGAGGTCAGAATCTTTAATTAAAAAAAAAACTTTTAAAATCATGCTGAAATATATTTTCTCATATGGTAAAGTGACTCTATACCTGCTTCCTTTTTTAAAAAAAAAGTCTTTTTCTTCCCAATTGATAGCACTATTTCTATAATATACTATATTATTATACAGAGAGACACATTTTCTGGGGAAACTTGCCTTTATCATGATTACCTATTGAAAACCGTGCTTGACTTCATTGTAGATTACCTGAGGAATCCCTATAATTTTCCAACCTAGCCTTTCTTTAATTTTTGAAATTGTCAGCTTGAACTTTGTGGAATTGTTCTGTCCCTTCAGATTATATCCAGGAGAACAGCAAGACTGTAATGGAAATATTATTCTTTACTTAAGTTGTATAGCATTCTTTACTGTAAAATGCTATATTTCTCCCTGTTAAAGGTAGCAATTCATTTAAAAGTTACATTCACTTCTATTTGCTACAAATAAATATTAGGTCATTCTTCAAATAGTATTTCACCATTGTATACTTTAAAATGCCAATGAATGCTTTTTCTTCTTTTCTCTTTCTTGGCTCTAATCCCCTCCCTCCTTTCATCCCTACAAGTATTTGTGAAGAACCTACTATGGGCCACAGACTGAGTCATGTTGGTTCTGAGGATTCAGTAGTGAAAAAAATAAAATTTTCTTCCCTTATCAAGCTTATATTCTAGCAGGGAGAAAACACAAAATAAGATAAAATAAGATAAAATATATGCTATCTTAAATGGAAGAACTAAGGAAGAAAAAATGAAGTGGGAAAGGAGAAAAGAAGTATCTGGGATGTCGGTGCCACATAGTTGTATGTAGTACAATAAGCAGATATCTTTCTGAGCAGGTGACATTTAAATAAATGTTTAAAAATGATAATTATTCTTAATGTAGAAGAGTTTGATCCTAAGAAACTCACAGGTTCTTTCCACATGTGCTTAATCAGCCCTTTGAATCATTTTAGAATTATGATTATAATTTTCCTTCTATCTTTGACTTAGGTTCTCAAAGCAATCAATAAAAGACTGACTATAGGGAAATAATAAATTTTCAGGTAAAAAATGTTTTCCATCATAGATCTTCATGGTGAGGTATTTTTAATAAGTAGGTTACTTTTCTAGGAGAAAAAGGTCACATCAGTCATTTTAAAGATAAAATAATTTACTACCTACTGTCCTTCAGGAAGCACTGCAACATAGTAGATAATGATGATACTGGATACATGGACCCAAGTTGAAGATCCTAGCTTCCCACCCCACCAGTTTGTGACATTGAGTGAGTCACTTGTGTTCTGGAGTCCTGTTTCCTCATTTTACAGAATAGAATCAATTCCTACCTTGTGGGTTAAATTAATTGCTCTGCCTAAAATATAGAAACTGCTGTAAAATTTTCATTCTTATTTTTTACTAGAGTTTACTTTTTAACCTAGGTGGATTACATGGGAGAAGACTTTACTCAATGACTTTCATGAGTCCTGGACCGCTGGTGAGGGTGACATTCCATGCCCTTGTACAAGATGCATTTGGTATAAGCTATATTGTCTTGAAAGTCCTAGGTATGTTTGCTTATTTTATACATTTGTAAAGGCTACAAAAATCAATATTACTCTATTTAGGAATATTTTCAAACATTTACAGCATTTTGAAAGAAATTATATTTCTGCGGGGAAATGAGTATATGTTTGAAAGGAAAATCAAGTCACCTAAGATTTGATCAGGCCCAAAGGGGAAACTGCTCAATGGATGACTTGATTGAATTGTATATGATTTCTGAAAATGGCTAAGATATGTTGGTTGCAAGATAACTTTTGTCTGTGGTTGCAATTTTATACCACAAAGAATGTTTTCTGCAGCTGTAATTCTTGTGGCTCAGAAGATTTGGGTTCTAAATCTCAGATGGCTGTTTAGCTCTAGACAATTTATTATCTCTGATTAGAATTTTCTTTGCAGTGATATAATAAAAGATTAGAGTAAGTTTTGGAAACAAACTACACAACTATTAGATTCTAGCATTATAAGTGTAAATGCTTTAATTCAGAGTTGTCAGATTGAACTTTAGAACATGTAATTAGTGAGTTTTTTTTATTCTTGATGTAGACAACTGAAAGCTAGTTTCCCCGCCTTGGCACCTAAAGGCATCGCTGAGAATATGTTTTTCTAGACCTGTGTATACTGCATATTTGGAAAAAGTTAAATAAGTAATAAAGCATTTATATCATATGAAAGTTTTCTCTTGGAAGAATATATTAAGAATACTGCTTTCACATGGAATTAGGCAGTTAACAGGTATTATCTATAGCTGTGTTCTATAATCTTCCATCGACCCTGGGCTGTGTCAGAGATCATTCTGAGAGATGTGTTTGTTCCCTATACCTTTTGAATATTTAAGATGGACAAAATTTTCAGTGAAACCAACCACCTCCCAATAATTACTTGTTTTCCCAGGACAATTAGGGAAGAGAGCTGTTTACCTTGATCTGAAAAGGCATATAGGGAAGCCTATCAAAAATTGGTTTTATTCTCATTTTCTCTGCTTCCTGTTCTTTTAGGTCCAAAGGGCAGTAAAATAACCAGACTTTCCCAAAGTTCAAACAGAGAGCACTTGGTCCCTTGTGAGGATGTTCTTCTGACCAAGCCAGAAGGGATCACGCAGATCCCAAGAAATTCTCACAGAACTACTATGGGGTAAGGAAGACATGATTATTATAATGGAAGAAATGTGTGGAAAAAATTGCTTGACTGACATCAACACTTGGTATTTGCTTCAAACATTATTCTTCACCTTTTTTCCATAAAGAATAGACTCTCAGGTAACCCCTAATCTATGGCCTTTAATATGGAAACAAAACAAAACAATATAAGGATGTTCTTGTTTATAAATTGTACTTTCTCAACAAAATAGACCATGTATTAGCAAAGTGAAAAGTCAAATCTCTACAAAGAATGTTGGAGGCTGATATAATGTATGTAAAATATTTGGGCACATAGTAGATACTTAATAAATGATGTGTGGGAGTTTGGGGTAAATTCTGGCACATGTAGGTCCTTCAGATCTTATAAATTTTCACTGAGAATTTAAAACAATACTCACAATTGGTCAACCATTCGTAATGTATGAACTTTACAAATTTTGGCAAATTACGTATTAGATAATAAAGTTGATATAATTTAAAGTACAAATCTTTCTCTCTCACAACCATAAGGAAACAGACACAAAAAATAAGGCTCACTGGAGGTCAATAACATTGATGCATTAATTTCTGAGCAAAACTAACAATATATTCTGTTTAGAAATAATTTCTGACTTTGTTTCATCTATGCCATAGTTGCCAATGGAAGTTAGTAGCCCCTTTAAATCACATCATTCAGCTTCATATTATTAACTTCCCGATGAAGCCAACAACTTTGGTCTGTCATGGTCATCTGCGTGTTTACGAAGGATTTGGACCAGGAAAAAAATTAATAGGTAACTGATTTCCCATGAATCACTATGCTACTGATTTTTCTCTGATGAAACATGTTTAGATTGTTTCGTATTCAGTATGTGGCTTACATGTGACATACACTAGTCTCTTCTTATAGGATGTTGAAATAGATTTACTGTTAAACTTTTGCCAGATTTAAAATTAAGGTATAAAATCTCAGGTTTAGTTAAAAACAAAGTCCGACAACGTTTCTCACATGGATCATACCTAGATTAAAATTGCTCAGAAATACTAAAAATAAAGAATGAATGAAGCAGTTTTAGACAAAAACACAAGAAAATTAAGACTGTAAAATTAATAAGGCAAAATAATCACAGCAAAAGGCATTACATGAGTTTATCAATTGGTAGTAGTTAGAAGCCTGGTTACTGTGATTTAAACTCATTATTTTCAAAGAGAAATGCGGACGCACTGCTAGTTCAACAATTGAACTCCACCAGCACTAAACGTACTTCAATTATTTTGGCTTTTCCTAATGTTGCATAATGGCTATTTCAGTTCTCATCATTACAGTGATGAAAGAAGAGACAGGGAGGATTATCCCTATCAGGAAAGCAAACATGTTTCCAAGAATCCTGTAGCAGACTTAAATCTCTGGCCAGAATTGTCACATGGCCATGCCTGACCAGAAGGTGACTAGAGAGAAGGGAAATGGAAAAGGATTTTGGGTGGTCAACCAACATTTCTGGACACCATGGGATATAGAAGTCCAGAGTTCTGAAATCTGGTGGTTCTGGGTCCATATCTCAATTCTACCACATACTAGTTCATTGACTTTGGGAATTATCTCAAATCTTTCTAATACTCAGTTTCCTCATTTGTGAGACGAAACACCCCACCACCATGCACACTATGGTCTATGAATTCCCAGTTTACTTAATCAAGGATACCAATGCGTAATGAAGTAAAAGCCCAGAGAAAGAGGATGTGTGGCTTTTTGCTGGCCTTTGCCTTCCTAAGAAGGGCCCAGATACAAGTGTCACTCTCCATGCAGGTAGGGCCCTCTCAGACTGGGTAAAAAAGCCAATTGCTAAACTGCTGTCTTTTTTATTCTTCAGATTTACAGTACCATCCTAGAAGTAAGTGCATTAAGAATATTTGTGTTTCTATTTAGGAGAATGTTAATGAGCACTGAGCTTTCTTGGTTCCTAAGACAGTTCAGCACCAAGAAGACCACAGCTTCTTGTGGGGAGACCGCAGTATCTATGAAAATGATGTATACTTCTACCTTTCTTGCCTTACAGAACACCTGTTACCATGCACTGCCTCATGAGGTTGTTTTGAGAATTAAATAAGAGAAGGCATGCTAATCAATACTAAGAAACCAAGCTTGTGTTTTATTTGGATTAGAAATATCTATTCTGATTCCTGCTCTTAAAATTGGGCTGCTTGGAGGAAAAGTTTAGACTGTCTCCCTATTGCCTCTTCTATGGGTGAAAGGGCACACAAAGATTGGAAAAACAAATAAATAAAGAAGGGGACAGGGAAGGAAGAGTACATTAGCAATGTCAATTATTACTTATAATGTTAATCAACTGTCTGTCTGTTCTTTACTTATAATTAATTCATAAAACATACTATTTTCTGTTTCCTTCTCCCCAAAAGTTTCATGACTCTATTTCAATTTCTCTAAATGAGGTTTACGAGCTCTGGGGTATAGGAAAGGAAAAAAATATTTCTCTTCTACCCATCTATCCAGAGGAACAAATCCTGTGATCAGAAGTTTAGAACTTATAGCCCAACCTCTGGGTAGGGGAGAGGGACTGGAAATTGACCTAATCAGCAATTGCCAGTTATGTGGTTGATCATGTCTATGTAATGAAGGCCTCATAAAACCCCAAAGGAGAGTTCAGAAAGTTGGGTTGGTGAACACACGGAGGTTGCTGGGAGGATGGTGTACCCAGAAAGAACATTGAAGCTCTGTGCCCAGTCTCCATATCTTGCCCTATACATCTTTCATTTGACTGTTCCTGAATTATATCCTTTGTAATAAATAGGTAAACACAAGTAAAGTATTTCCCTGAATTTTGTGAGTTGTTTTAGTAAATTATCAAACCTGAGGAGGGGATCGTGGGAACCTCTGATTTATTCTGGGCAGTCAGTAGCACATGTGACAACCTGGACTTGCAATTGGCATCTGAAGTGGGGAGTGAGGGCAGTCTTGTGAAACTGAGCTCTTACCTGTGCAGTCCGTGCTAACCCAAGGTAGATAATGTCAGAATGGAACTGAATTGTAAGATACCCAGTTGTTGTGGGGGGAAAAATCCCATACATCGGGTGTGAGAGGTGAAGTACCGAGAGTAGCAGTAGTTGTAGTAGAGATAGAGATTTTTCCTTTAGTTGGTGTAGAGAAGTTTGTTTTTAGTTTTTTTGCTTTTTGTTTTTTGTTTGTTTTCTCAGACCATCTTAGCTTCATTCTCTGGAACTCTGGCAATGATACTGACAAAAGACATATTAAAAAGAGAAAAACTGAATTTTATTAACACATGTATCATGCATATATGGGAAAATTCAGTGGTGAGTAACTCAAAGAGGTGATTAGAACTTGGGCTTACATAACATCTTAACAAAAAGAACAATAAATAAGAGAAGTGACAAAATAAAGAAAAAGGACTTTGAGCTTCTAAAGGCAAAGGACTTTGAGCTTCTAGGGGTGGCATATTGTAGGAAGGTGAATATATTGGGGACAGTTGTAGAAAATAAAAGTTACTTTAGAAAGATTTGTTATGTAGATTCTTCTGGTGCCGTCTCTGGGCTGATAAGAGTCGAGATTTGTCTCTAATTAAGAATAGTTCTGCCCTTCCTAGTGGAGACAGTGGGAGGGCAGAGAGTTTTTCTTCTGTCTACATTTCATTTTCAATTGCTTTCTACTGAAAATAACCCTTGTGCCAGGGTGGTACAAGGGTTCTCAACCGCCTCTGGGTTAAGTCAATGCTTGACCTCAGCAGATTATTTGATGAAATTTTGACAGAACCAAATAGGATTTATCCCAAGAACACAAGGAAAATTGAATATTAAAATGTATTATATATTAAGATTTTCTACTGTAAATTAGAAAAAATAGATACAAATTATATAGCAATTGTAATCTTAAAACCATAGCAGTAAAATGTAGAAGATATAAGGGAAAAGTTACTTCAATTACATTTAGTAATAAAAGCCATATGATAACTAGGTATAACCCTAAAATTTGAGATTTATTGTTCAAACTATGTAACTTTATTAGGGTGTATGTGTGGCCACACAAATACATAAAAACACACAAAGACTTGCATAGATAAAAGTACCATATTCCAAAACTGAAAGATATATCACTCATATTAATTCAACACAAATTAATTTAAAAATATATTTTCCAACTAAATCCCAATGGAATCTTTTTTCTGGAGGGATGAAGAGGAAATTAACTCCAAAGTTTATCCTGTAAAGTAAATTGCACTAGCTGAAAATCTGTTGGGGAAAGAATGGCCAAATGGTTAAGGTAGAATTGCTCTATCAGATATTATGTGATTGAAAATAGATTAGAAGGGGCCCTAGAAAATTTAAGACCATTGTGTGTGGTTAATTTGGCATTATCATTCAGAAAATGTATAAAATTATTCTTCACATCACACAATAGCTGATAAAGGAGTTAGTATTCCTAAGGCATTAAAAGTGGAAAATATTGGTAGTTAACCATATGGAGAAGGACTTTCTCATATAAAAGTAGTAGAAGAAAACAAATTAATAAGTTCCTGTGTAATTAAAAACTCTTCTGCCTCCACAGAAACAAAACTAAAAAGCAAATACATGGGATTTTCAATTATGCTGAGAAAAGTCTGAAGTAATTAATGTAAGAAGTGTTTACAGATCAATAATAGAAAAGCTAAAATCTGTAAAATAAATTTATAGGCCCTAGATACCTTTGACTTAGTCTTGATTAAAGTTAAACCAGAGATCCCGTGCCTTCTGTTTTCCACTTATTTTTCAAAAGAATGACACACTGTTGACCCAAGTGCTTTGGAGAACACAAAAAATCCTGTGGTTAAACACAGGATTAACCATTAGCCTCTTTTGATAGATAAGAAAGGTTACTGAATATTTACATACCAGTTACTACACAATCTAAATTAAATCTCTTGTTTCTTGTCACAATGAAATTGATCCTCTGGCCATCTCTTTACTAAAGAGGGCAGAGTTTTCCTGTAATCATGGAAAGCCTACTAGTTCTTAGGATCCTTGATGTGAAATCTTGAAAACTATGAGTGTTATAGCAAACTACATTTACTAGAATGTTTATTTCAGAAAATATTGTGTATGATCAGTTAAACTTAGAGATGGTTTTGAAGCGAATTATCACCCTTACGATAATTCACCCATGACTATGAATTCTTTAGAATTAGAGGATTCATAATATTAAAAAATTACTAAGTACAATAAATAAGAGTCTAACCAATTTCAAATTACAATTCAGAATCACTGTTGTCCATGACATACCCTAATTTTAAAAATGACAAATTAAGAGGTGAAGCCAGCTGGGCTTCTGGATTGGGTGGGGACTTGAAGAACTTTTCTGTCTAGCTAAAGCATTGTAAACACACCAATTGGCGTTCTGTGTCTAGCTAAAGGTTTGTAAATGCACCAATCAGCACTCTGTAAAGATGCACCAATCAGCACTCTGTGTCTAGCTACAGGTTTGTGAATGCACCAATCAGCACGCTGTAAAGACACACCAATCAACACTGTGTGTCTAGCCAAAGGTTTGTAAATGCACCAATCAGCACTCTGTAAAATGCACCAATCAGCGCTCTGTATCGAGCTAAAAGTTTCTAATGCAAATTATAGACATTGGATATCATAGAGAAACATTTGCCATTATATTTAATTCTGAATATTTATTGGAATTCCCTCAGTACTTAAGATTAATCCATTCACACTCATTTTTTTTTTTTAATCAGCCAGCAGGCTTTACTGCCCATTTTTCCTTTTTTTTTTTTTTTGACATATTAATTGAAATACAATTTGGGAGGCATTTCCATTAAAAACATTTTACTTAATTTTAGTATGATAATGTAAGAAGTGTTGGAAAAAGAAAACAGAAGAACTTTGCATCAAATTTAAGTTATATAAGTATATCATAAGGGACTAACATAAAATAGAAAAAAATCTCACATTTAAACCTAGAATTATTCAGCCCACCAACAAATTGTAGGAATATGCCAGGCACTGTTCAAAGAAATGAAGATTGAGCAATGAGCAAGACAGTCCCTGCCATAGTAGCACTTACAGTCTAGTAATGAGATAGTCAATAATCATATAAAAATATATAGTATATTAAGTTACTGTGTTAGTCCATTTTCATACTGCTATGAAGAAATACCCGAGACTGGGTAATTTATAAAGAAAAAGAGGGTTAATGGACTCACAGTTCCACACAGCTTGAGAGGCCTCATAATCATGGCGGAAGGTGAAGGAGGAGTAAAGGCACATCTTACGTGGCAGCAGGCAAGACAGTGTGTGCTGGGGAACTGCCTTTTATAAAACCGTCAGATCTTGTGAGACTTATTCATAATCATGAGAACAACATGGGAAAAGCCCACCCCCATGATTCAATTACCTCCTACCGGGTCCCTTCCAAGACACTTGAGGATTATGGAAGCTACAATTCAAGGTGAGATTTGGGTGTGGACACAGCCAAACCATATCAGTTATAAAGAAAAAAATACAGTGTGCCACAAAAATATATAACAGAGGAAGCTTGTTTACTTCGATGGAGGATGGGGAAGGGAATCAAGGAAAACTTGAATTTCTCTTTTTCTAGCAAGACTCCATGGAAGTTATTTATACTCACTGTCTCCCCTTTTGCCCTCTCATTTTTCTTGAATTTATCCTCATATGGCTTTATGTTTTTCCTACCATTTCATGGACACTGTTCTTGCTGAAGCTATCAATGACTTCCACAAGTCCAGATTTGGTAGTCCTTTCTCAGTCGTGACACAGACGAGCTCTCCCTCCTCAAATCTCACTTGTTTTGGTCTCCAAAAAAGGAGAGCTCACTGGTCTCCTTCAGAGTCTTGGCTGGTTTTTCCTCATTTTCTCTATCACTGTCAGTTGAGGTGTCCCAGGACCCAGTCTTTGACTCTCTTCCTTTCTTTACCTATACTCCTTCCTTAGTGATCTCACCCATTCTCTAGCTTTAAATACCATCTATACAGTGATAACTTCCAAATTTATATCTCCAGTCCCAGCTTCTTTATTGAGCACTAGCACTGTATATCCAAGTGCCTCCCCTTCCACTTGGCTGTCTAATAAGCATCTCAAACTTAACATGACCAAAATTGAACTCTTGATTTCCTACCTCTGCCTCCAAACTCTTCCTCCACCAATCTTTCCCACCTCAGTAGATAGCAACTCCATTTTGCTAATTAATTACTCAGGCCATTAAACTTGGTCAACCTTGACTTCTCACATTCCGTGTCAAGTATAGCAAATCAGTAGGTCTTTCAGTAAAACAGATCTAGAATGCTACTACTTCTTAACAATTCCACCATAATGTTTTGGTACAAGCCTTCCTTTAGCCAGTTTTATGTGTAATAGCCAAAGTGATCATTTTAAAATGAATAATTGAGATCATGTTTATAATCCAATGTTTTCCTAACTCATTCATAGTAAAAGTCCTTATAGTGCCTACAAGATGCTATAGGATCTGGCTCTTGACTGTCTCTTTGATGTCTTCCCCTGCTACTTTTCCCAGTGCTCACTTCATACCCAGCCATGCCAACCTTGCTGCTGTTCCCCAGCAAGCATGCCCTCTGCTATATCTCTGAAACCTATAACTATGCATGGTAACTAGTGCTCAAGAATTGTTTATTTGAATAAAGGCAATGACATTTCAGCTAAGGCAGAGTAGGAGTGGAAAATAAGGAGGTAGCTCCTTAGCTGATGAATGGGTTAAGAAATGTGTCTATTTTGCTTAGGTGAATCCCCCTGCCTGAGAGCTAATGTATGAGTAGGGGTTAACTCAGGTAAGAGACTCTTATTACATATATTCATTCTGTTTTTCAGATAAACATAGAAAACCTTTAATGTAGACATGTTTTTCATGACAGAAGAATTATAATAGATTTATATACCCCATGTGTGAGGTTTATTCAAGATCTGACTCATTTTGTATTCTTAAGATTGCAGATAAAATATGCTATGAGAAATTATGTCTGTGAATAAAAAATATAGAGCCATTATAATTTATATGAGGTAGTTAGTAGCATGGAAAAATGGTCACAATAAATTAGATAGGGGAAAAATGTTATAATGGTATAAAATGGAATACAATTTTTTAAACATATACAGCATAGAAAGACTTTGCAAGATTTACATTAAAACATGAATATTGGTTGCTTAAAGGAGGGACTGTAGGAGGATTTTGTTTTTGAGACAGGGTCTCACTCTGTTCGGACTGCAGTGGTGTGATCAAGGTTCACTGCAGCCTCAACCTCCCAGGCTCAAGTGAACCTCCCACCTCAGCCTCCCAAGTAGCTGGGATCACAGGCACACACCACCATTCCTGGCTAGCACTTTTTTTTTTTTTTTTTTTTTTTTTGGTAGAGACGAGGTCTTGCAGTTACCCAGGTTGGTCTCGAACCTCCTGGGCTCAAGCAGTCTTCCTGCCATGGACTCCGAAATTGCTGGAATTACAGGTGTGAACCATCGTACCCAACAAAACTTTTTATCTCCTCCTTTGGACTCTATTTTTGAAACTTTCTACAATGAGCATATATGCATTGCTTTTATAATCAGAATAAAGAAATATGTTATAAACATTTAATTGGATGTATTGACCCTGAATGTTCTTATTCTATATTCCATGAGAGGAAAAATTAAATACAATGACAGCTTTGGGAGATTGCTTGGTCCCCTAGCAAACCGTTTCTGCCTGGCGTCACAGGGCTACTCTGGGAGGGCAGCTAGAGGTACTGGGAAAAGGCCACATGGAAATCTCCAACTGAACTTCGTAACAATTTGAACTGATCAAGAATCCTCCTGGCCAGAACTCAAGGGAGGGTGTGAATCTGGTGTGCAGACTCCACAGGCAGGAATAGAAGGAACGCCATACTTGATTTCACAGCTGGGAGGTGGGTAGCCTGGGACAAATTCTCAGCCTCACTCAACCACTGCCTGGAAACAGACGCAGTGCTGTTGGAGGGGGCACGGTGGAAGTGAGACCAGCCCTTTGGATTGTGTGAAGCTGGGTGAGGTCTGTGACTGTCGGCTCTCCTCCGATTTCCCTGAAAACCTGCGCGACACAGCAGAGACAGTCACAATCCTCCGAGGAACATAATTCCATTGACCTGGGAACCTCACCCCAATCTCCCACAGCAGCTGTAGCAAGACCTGGCCAAGGAGAGTCTGAGCTCAGACACACTTAGCCCTGCTGCCACCTAATGTTCCTTCCCTACCCACCTTGGTCACTGCAGAGGGCATGTACTCTTGGGAGTTCTAGGGCCCCGCCTACCACCTGTTCCTCCCCATTCGACCACAGCTGGCGCTCTCTGGAAAGTGCCACGTCCTGGCAGGAGGCCAACCAGCACAAAAATAGTGCATTAAACCACCAAAGCTAAGAACCCTCACAGAGTCCATTTCACTCCCCTACCACGGCAACCAGAACAGAAATTAGATAAACAGCAATACAATAATAGCGGGGGACTTTAATACTATGCTGACAGCACTAGACAGGTCATCAAGATAGAAAGTCAACAAAGAAACAATGGATTTAAACTGTACCTTGGAACAAATGGGCTTAACAGATATATACAGAAAATTCCATCCAACAACCACAGAATATACATTTTATTCAACAGCGCATGGAACTTTTTCCAAGATAGACTCCAAGATACGATAGTCCACAAAACAAGCCTCAATAAATTTAAGAAAATCAAAATCATATCAAGCATTCTCTTAGACCACCGTGGAATAAAACTGGAAATCAAGTCCAAAAGGAAACATCAAAACCATGCAAATACATGGAAATTAAATCACCTGCTCCTGAGTGATCATTGAGTCAAAAACGAAATCAAGATGGAAATTAAAAAATTCTTTGAGCTGAATGACAATAGTGACGCAACCTATCAAAACCTCTGGGACACAGCAAAGGTGGTGCTAAGAGAAAAGTTCATAGCCCTAAATGCCTACATCAAACAGTCTGAAAGAGCACAAACTGACACTCTAAGATCACACCTCAAAAAAAAACTAGAGAAACGAGCAAACCAAACTGAAACCCAGCAGAAGAAAGAAAATAACCAAGACCAGAGCAGAACTAAAGAAATTCAAACAAACACATAATACAAAAGATAAATGAAACAAAGGCTGGTTCTTTGAGAAGATAAATAAAATTGAAAGACCATTTGTGAGATTAACCAAGAAGAGAGAAGATTCAAATAAGCTCAGTTAGAAATGAAACAGAAGATATTACTAATGATACCACAGGAATACAGAAGATTATTCAAGGCTGCAGTGAACAGCTTTATGCACATAAACTAGAAAACCTAGAAAAGATGGATAAATTCCTGGAAAGATACAACCCTACTAGCATAAATCAGGAAAAATTAGGTACCCTGAACAGACCAATAACAGGCAGTAAGATTGAAATGATAATTTAAAAATTACCAACAAAAAAAAGTCCAGCACCAGATGGATTCACAGTAGAATTCTACCAGACATTCAGAAAAGAATTGTTACCAATCCTTTTGACACTATTCTACCAGATAGAGAAAGAAGGCGCTGTCCCTAAATCATTCTATGAATCCAGTGTCACCCTAATGCCAAAACCAGGAAAGGGCATAACCAAAAAAAAAAAAAAAAAAAAAAAAAAAAAAAAACAGACTGATATCCCTGATGAACATAGATGCTAAAATCCTTAAAAAATACTAACTAACCAAATCCAACAACATATCAAAATGATAATCCACCATGATTAAGTGGGTTTCATACCAGGGATGCAGGAATGGTTTAACATACGCAACTCAATAAATGTGATATGCCACATAAACAGAATTAAAAACAAAAATCACATGATCATCTCAATAGATGCAGAAAAAGCATTTGACAAAATCCAGCATTGCTTTATGATTAAAACTCCCAGCAAAATCAGCATACAAGGGTCATACCTCAAAGTAATAAAAGCCATCTATGACAAACTGACAGCCAGCATAATACTGAATGGGGAAATGTTGAAAGCATTCTCTTTGATAACTGGGACAAGACAAGGATGCCCACTCTCACCACTCCTCTTCAACATAGTGCTGGAAGTCCTAGCCAGAGCCATCAGACAAGAGAAAGAAATAAAGGGCATCCAAATTGATAAAGAGGAAGTCAAACTGTCGCTGTTTGCTAATGATACAATCGTTTACCTAGAAAATCCTAAGGACACCTCCAGAAAGCTCCTAGAACTGATAAAAGAATTCAGCAAAGTTTCTGGATACAAAATTAATGTACATAAATCAGTAGCTCTTCTGTACACCAACATCAACCAAGCAGGGAATCAAATAAAGAATTCAATCCCTTTTACAGTAACTGAAAAAAAATAAAATACTTAGGAATATACCTAACCAAGGAGGTGAAAGACCTCTACAGACAAAACTAGAAAACACTGCTGAAAGAAATCACAGACAACACAAACAAATGAAAACACATCTCATGCTCATGGATGGGTAGAATCAATATTGTGAAAATGACCATACTGCCAAAAGCGATCTACAAATTCAATGCAATCCCCATCAAAATACCACCATCATTCTTCACAGAATTAGAAAAAGAATTCTAAAATTCATATGGAACCAAAAAAGAGCCCAGATAGCCAAAGCAAGACTAAGCAAAAAGAACCAACCTGGAGGCATCACATTACCTGATTTCAAACTACACTATAAGGCCATAGTCACCAAAACATCATGGTTGTGGTATAAAAATAGACACATAGACCAATAGAACAGAATAGAGAACCCAGAAATGAAGCCAAATACTTACAGCCAACTGATCTTCGACAAAGCAAACAAAAACAAAGTGGGGAAAGGACACCCTTTTAAACAAATGATGCTGGGATAATTGGCTAGCCATGTATAGGAGAATGAAATTGGATTATCACCTTATACAAAAACCAACTCAAGATGGATTAAGGACTTAAACCGAAAAGCTGAAACTCTAAAAGTTGTAGAAGATAACATTGGAAAAACCCTTCTAGACATTGGCTTAGGCAAAGATTTCCTGACCAAGAACCCAAAAGCAAATGAAATAAAAACAAAGAAATAGCAGGGATCTAATTAAACTAAAGAGCTTTTGCATGGCAAAAGGAACCATCAGCAAAGTAAACAGACAACCCACAGAGTGGGAGAAAAATCTTCACAATCTATACGTCTGACAAAAGACTAATACCAAGAATCTACAACTAACTCAAACAAATCAGCAAGAAAAAAACAAACAATCCCATCAAAAAGTGGGCTAAGGACACGAATAGACAATTCTCAAAAGAAGATATACAAATGCCCAACAAACATATGAAAAGTTGCTCAACATCACTAATGATCAGGGAAATGCAAATCAAAACTACAGTGTGATACCACCTTACTCCTACAAGAATGGCCATAATCAAAAAATCAAAAAATAGTAGATATTGGTGTGGATGTGGTGAACAGGGAATACTTCTACACTGCTGGTAGGAATGTAAACTAGCACAACCTTTATGGAAAACAGTGTGGAGATTCCTTAAAGAACTGAAAAGTAGAATTATCATTTGACCCTGCAATCCCACTACTGGGTATCTACCCAGAGGAAAAGAAGTCATTATACGAAAAAGATACTTGCACACACATGCTTATAGCAGCACAATTGGCAATTACAAAATTGTAGAACCAACCCAAACGTCCATCAATCAACGAGTGGATAAAGAATCTGTGAGATATATATATATCATCTCATATGTATATATATATATCTCATATGTATATATCTCATGTATATATATATCTCATATGTATATATCTCATATATATATCTCATATATATCATATATATCTCATATATATCTCATATATATCATATATATCTCATATATATATATCTCATATATATATATGATGGAATACTACTCAGCCATAAAAAGGAATGAGTTAATGGCATTCACAATAACCTGAAAGAGATTGGAGACTATTATTCTAAGTGAAGTAATTCAGGAATGGAAAACTAAACATCGTATGTTCTCACTCATAAGTGGGAGCTAAGCCAAGCTATGAGTATGCAAAGGCATAAGAATGACACAGTGGACTTTGGGGACTCAGGGGGAAAGGGTGGGAAATGGGTGAAGGATAAAAGACTAGGTTAGGATGCCATGTATACTTCTTGGGTTATGGGTGCACCGGAATCTGACAAGTCACCACTAAAGAACTTACTCATGTAACCAAACACCACCTGTTCCCCAATAACCTATTGAAATAAAAAAATATATATAAACAATGATGAAGGTAAGATCATAAAGGAGGTAAGGAATCTGTGATATAGGGTTTGACTTGGCTTTAGTTAACTGATATTATGAACACATAGGAATATCCTTGCTGCTAAACATTGTCTGGTAAACAGTGTACTCTAACTTCTGTCATAACATACAGATGTTAATGGCCTGATTCTAGTTGCTTTATACTGATATATGGATTCATATGTCAGAAGCAGGAGAGACCTCAGTAAGATTAGGTAGTTGTGAATAAAGAGGTGGCTCTTTATTTGATGAATGGGTAAAAAAGACATCTGCTTTGCTTATGAGAATCCTTCTAGCTATTTGAAGTCTGTTCATTGTTATTCTTTCTATATATTTTATGCCTTTTAGACAATGTATATATTTTGTCTTTTTTCTTTACTAGATTATTGCATTGTGATTAAGGTGATAAGATTATAGATAAAGTAAATCAGTATTTAGGTGGCCCCAATGTTACATTATATAATACCTACAGTATTTGGAAATAGGCCCAAAATGTCACTGAATTGCTCATTTTTCTTTTCTCTTGACCCTGTGAACCTTAATATCCTTGTTTTGACTACCTGCGAGTGATCCAAATTTCCTTAACTTGTAAGTGTTAGAAATTTGAACTGTATGTGCTATGAGGCTAAATTTTAGGAGCTTCAATATCATTTATGATATTGAAGTTATATTTTATACAGTTATGGGGGAAGTGAAATATTACTATGGTATTTGCAAATTTAGAGAAGTCCTGAAGATCTTAGGTCACATTTCTCGAATGTGAAGTGTCAATTCACACACCTCTAGACTGAAGGTAATAATACCTATATCTTATGACTGTGAAACCTAAATAAGATCATGTATGAAATAGGAGTGACAAAAATAAATAGAAAAGTAGATGTGGTGTGACTTAATGGGTTTGCAGTTTGTGATTTAAGGTCAAAGAATTCAGTCTGCTTGCTTTTGAAGTGGGGGTCCGTTTTTCCAAACAGAAGTCATTTAAACATATGTAAGGATCTGTGGATACAAAGAAACAATGATACGAATTAATAAAGTATACTACAGTTTAGGTTTTAATGACCTACTTGTAGACATTCCAATTAGATTCAAGTAACTTCTCTTCTTGATTATTGCATATTTTTTCTCTTTGCCTCAAGGATGTCCAGTATTGGATTTGATTCCAGTGACTTCTGTTGAGATCACATCTCTTGATTATCCTAACAGTTATCTCAACATGCTGAATTACACTTGGACTTTTTATTCCACATCAGTAAATAAAATGAAGGCCATGACTAAAGACTTCATAACAGAAGAATCTTTGAACTGTGATTGGGATTACATAATATTTATGATAGACCATATCAGCCATCAATATTACTTTGTAAATTGATCTTTCTTAAATGGCCTACACTAACTGGCACCAAGTATTTATATAATGAATACACGTGTAAAACATGACCTACATTGGCCTTGGGAACAATAGCATTTGTTTTCAGTGATTTATTATCAGATCCTTCATCAGAATCCCAGAGCATTATTGAGCACAGTTGGATAAGCATGAGATCACACTCACTGGATCTTGATTCCTGCCCAATCCTGGCTTGTCTTGACTTTTTAGTCCAAAAATTCCTATCTCATTTAACCATTAGTTGGCACTCTTGTTTTTCTCCAAATGCCATATGTTTTAAAGGGTTTTATTTCCTAAATGGCATTTTTAGATGGTGACTTTTTTGAAAATGTATTTATTCAATGTTACCAGTATCAGGTTTTATACTCATAGTAGAGGTGGCCCTTTTTAGACTTCAGATAAATTAAAGTGGGGAAAAGCCCTGTTAGCCAGAATAATCTTTACTGATGAGTGATGCTGAGGACTAAGAAATTAATGGTTGGAGGTGCTGGGAGTCAAACTCAGGGCCTTGTACATGGGAAGCACCTGTCTACCACTGAGCTACACTCACTTACCAAGTTTGAATAATCTTTAGAAATGTATTGGTCATATGGTGTCTGTCATGCTTGAGCATTTGGCAGTATTCCATCATGAGACTGACTCATAGAGGGAAACTTTTTTGAAACATTTTGTAATCGAGTATTGCATCAACTTCTCTAGTTTACTCTTAGTTCTGCCACTTAGGACACCATTAAAATCCATTTATTGCAGAGGTCAAGAGGAGGATTTTGATGCTTTCTTTTTCCAGGGACCTTGACCCCTCCTATGATAGTCCCAGATTTATAACACCAATAAGTTCAGAATTTTTCTTTGAAGTTCCAAAGTTGCCTAACTTTCCTATCAGTAAGTATGGCTCTTATTAGATTATAAAGCAATTGGAGTATGGAGGAGGGGAAGATTTATAAGTTCAAGCTATTGGTTTTCCTTAAGATTAAACATGGGTCTGCATAGCACCATACTCTTCAACCCTAATTCCTGTCAATACCCTTTCACCAAAGACCCTAGAAATGTACCTGTAGTTGAACAAATTGTATTTAGCACTCATCGCAGAGAGGGAGTGTACACACCGTGGAAAACCACGGGGTATCTCAGTAAGAAGGTGTTAGAAAAACCTATTATAGAGTTAGAGCTTTGGGTAATTTTGGAGAGGGTCTAAGGAAATGGACTTTGTTCTGAATTGGTTTCTGTCAGGAAGTAGAGCAATTTTATGATCGCTATCTCAGTCAAAAGGAGGCCTGACTAGAGTAAGGATAAAACTGTAACTGGTAAAGCAGTAGCAGTTCCTCATTTTAGCCAAGAGAGGAAGGAGAGTGGTATTTTGGTGGTTGCACACAGCCGTTTTTTGTCTTACCTTATCATAGACTAGCACCATCCTGTCTGCTGTTGATGTCCTGTGAGACAGTGTATGTCCAGCAGGAAAATAACATGGTCCAGCTACAAGCATCAGACCAGGTTCTCTGTATGTCAGGGACTGCTTTTCTCTTTCGCACTCTTTAATATTCTCCAAACTGGTAAGATCATTCCTCTTTAAAAGCTCAGATTAATCAAAATTTCAGAGGTGTCAAATGATTACAAATGAGACAACCTGAATTTCTGTAATGAGCCTGTGTAATTCTATATAACAGTGAAGGGATTTGCATTTATTTGTGAGCTCACACAATTTTACTTCAATGAACCATGCAATTTCTGTAAAGATTTTGGACCTAATGAATATAGACCGTTGTTGCTACTCTCCTGGCTTCCCGGTTAGCTAGGCTATCACCCCATTCAAGCTGCTATAACAAATACCAGAGACTGAGGGGTTTCCAAACAACAAATATTTATTTCTCACAGTATGGAGGCTGGGAAGTCCAGGATCCAGGTGCCAGCAGATTTGGTGCCTGCTGAGGGCTCACTTTCTGGTTCTTAGGCGCAGCCCATTCTCACTGGGTCCTCACATGCAGGAAGAGGCCTCTAACCAAGCACATTCTGTCTCAAGTTTCACTTCCTCAATCATTCAAATGCTACCTTACCTGAGACCTCCTCTATCATACAATCCAAATAGCCTTCCTTAACATTTTCTTCTAGGGATTGATCATGGCCTAATGGAGTATTATCTTTCATTCATTTATAATTTGTCTCTTCTACCAGAATTAAAATTTCCTGGCAACAGAACTTTGTCTCTTTTGTTCTTGCTGTATCCTCAATGTCTGAAGCACTGCTTGACAAAAAATATTTGATTTTTAAAAGAAAAAGTGGAAAAAATGGCCCTGAATGAGGGAAGAGCTTGGTAACTTAGGGAACTGTCAGAGGTCAGAGTGACTAGAGATTGAGCAAGGACAGACTAGAATGAAGTGGGGTGGTGGAGCAGAGAGGCTTTCTCCAATTGTGCAGCTCAGGCTATGATAGTGAGTTTGGATTTTATTCCAGTTCAATAGGAGATCATCACAAGTTTTGACAGGGGAGTAATTTGAAGGCTGATCTGCAGTGACAAAGTGAATTGTGTCTACAGTTATGAGGCTCTTTTCTACACCTGCACTGTCTAATCCATGTTGCTATTTAAATGTAAATTAGTTAAAATGAAGTAAAATGTGACAATACCAACATTTCAAGTGCTCCGTAGCTACATGTAGTGAGTGACTACCATATTGGACAGCAAAGATATAGAAAGCTCCATCACTGCAGAAAGTTCTATTGCACTGTTTTAGACAATAGGTGATGTTGCTTTAGAGGAGGATAAAATAATGGAATGCATGTGAAGTAGGCAGATCTGGAGATAGAATGGAGAGGAGTTCCTGATGGATTGAATATGGAATTCAGTATGCAAATCAAGAATGACTCAGGTTTATGATGTGTGACATTGGAGGAAGCATTTGTGGAGATGGAAAATGTGACAGGGAGAAAAAGACTTATAGAGAGATGTCTGTTTGGGCCATGCTAAAAACATTGCTCTGATATATCCAGATTGAGTTGCCACTAGTTAGCTAGAGATAGAACTCTTGAGCTAGCGGAGGATTTGGAGCTATAGATATCAATTTGGGACTTTTCGGTTTCTCACTAATTTAGTTATCCTTTCTCCTACATCGTCTATCTTCTCTATCATTCTCATCAGTTTCAAACATGTTCTAATATTATCTATGATTTAAAACAAACGAAAACTAATGTAAGTCAGCGATTATCCCATTTCTCTGCTTCCTTTTATAGCAAAATTTCTTACTTTTTAAAGGGTTGATGGATTTAGGAAGTTTATGGGATCAATGGGTTAGAAGGTCATGGTGAGATTAAATAATTATAGCAAAGAAATATTAATAGACTTAGAGAGGAGGTGGTGATTTAGAAAGTGGGATGTTTGAACTAATTCCAGAGGTGTCAAATGATTACAAATTCAGAGCAGCGATAGTAAAGAATTAAAAGATAAAAGGAATCATAGTACCATAGTACTAGCCGAGTCTCACAGGTTCTTTACAGTTGGTGTGCAATGTGGTTACTAAATATTTTGAATATCCCCCTTGGTCAAACACAAATTTAAGGAACATTGGCAAACTAGAGTGCATCCAAAGAGCATAATAAGCAGGATGTAGAAGGGTGTGGACATCCTGGGCATGTTTACCTTGGAGAAGAGAGAAGACAGAAGGATCATAATTCTTCTTTTTAAATATACATGGAATTCTCATGGAGAGGCTGTCAGGCCACGTACAAGACTTGTTCTGTTTAATATTATCTAATACCTTGTTAAATATTTACCATTATCCAGGCATAGTCCTAATAACTTAGAACTAAGACCCAATCTCATGAAGATGAAAATTCTTAATCTTTTAACAATCTTATGTAGGTTGGTTACATTATCTTCATTTTAAATATGAGACAACCAAGTCACAAAACTGTTAAATAAATTGCCTTCAGTGACATGGCTAATAAGTAGAAAACGCAGGACTCAACTGAAGCACTCTTTGTTCTTGGCCACTGTTCTAACCACGTGGTAGTCATCACACTGATGCCTTTTGACACAAGGAGAGAAAGAACAGTCTAGAAATTAGATCAGTTTAAAAGGAGAAAATGCTGATAAGTTCCAGGTCATATCTTCAAGACGAGTATTATATGTTTTGGATTATTTTAGAGGAAACTCTGTATTAGGTGTAATGTTCAGCTTAATAATCTAGGAGCCTGCATTTAAACTAGCCCCTTTTCCAGCCACCTGTCTTCAACCTACAGGCTTTATCAATATGTTTTCTGTATTTCTGTCTAAGTCATCAATGAAATACCATATTCAGTGGAACCAAAGATAGAATCATTTCCCTACCATTTAGACCTTTCCTCCAGGTTAACATTTCTTGTATTGTTATTTAATCACCTGTGGAACTTCCTAGCCACATAATTATCTATGTACCATTTGCTATCTGTTCACAGGGACATCATAGGCACTTTATTAAGTGCTTCGCTGAAGTCAAGGTTCATTAAGTTCATCCCATTTCCCCTAGCCACCATCTAATTAGCTCTTTTAAAAAATGAAATTAGGTTAATTTAATGTGGCGTGTTAAGGATCCCATGTTGCCTTCTCATGACCACTGATTCCTCCTCCAAGTGTTCAAAAACCATCTGTCTAATAATTTGCTGTAAAAATTTTGCTGAGGTTTATTTTTGTTTAACAAATATGTATAATACTTTGTAAATACCAATTGATTTAATCCTATGCAAATATTGTTTTGTTGTTTTTTTTTTTTTGAGACGGAGTCTCGCTCTTTCACCCAGGCTGGAGTGCAGTGGTGCGCTCTCAGCTCACTGCAGGCTCCGCCCCCCCAGGGTTCATGCCATTCTCCTGCCTCAGCCTCCCGCATAGCTGGGACTACAGGCGCCCGCCACCTCGCCCGGCTAATTTTTTGTATTTTTTAGTAGAGACGGGGTTTCACTGTGTTAGGCAGGATGGTCTCGATCTCCTGATCCACCCGCCTCGGCCTCCCAAAGTGCTGGGATTACAGACGTGAGCCACCGCGCCCGGCAAATATTGTTTTTATCTACATTTTGCAGATGAGAATACTGAGGCACAGACAGAGATTGAATAACTTGCCATATAGTTAATATGGCAGGTTATTACGGAGTTATTATCTCCATTTTGCAGATGAGATTATCGAGGCACAGAGAGGGGTTGAGTAGCTTGCCATATGGTTAATAAGGGATAGAGTTGGTTCAAACCAGCAGTTTGGTTTTAGAATCTGTGCTTGTAAGCACTAAGCTATGTCCCTTCACTGACAGTACTTTGGAAACCCCTATGCCTCTGTTTTCTCTGTCTCCTACCTACTGCCTTATGCTCCCAAACATCCTTTTTGAAAAACAGAGTAATAGTTTCCTGTTGGGAACAGGCCCCCCAAAATCTGACCATGAACTGGCCCCAAAACAAAATCTCTGCAGCACTGTGACATGTTTGTGATGGCCATGATGCCCACACTGGAAGGTTTTGAGTTTACTGGAATGACGGCAAGGAACACCTGGCCCATCCAGGGCAGAAAACCACTTAAAGGCGTTCTTAAACCACAAACAATAGCATGAGCAATATGTGCCTTAAGGACATGCTCCTGCTTCAGATAACTAGCCAAACCTATCCCTTTATTTCAGCCCATCCCTTTGTTTCCTACAAGGAATACTTTTAGTTAATCTATAATCTATAGAAAAAATGCTTATCACTGGCTTGCTGTTAATAAATACGTGGGTAAATCTCTGTTCGAGGCTCTCAGCTCTGAACACTGTGAGACCCCTGATTTCCCACTCCACACCTCTATATTTCTGTGTGTGTGTCTTTTTTTTTTTTTTTTTACTTTTTTTTTTTTTAATTATACTTTAGGTTTTAGGGTACATGTGCACAATGTGCAGGTTTGTTACATATGTATCTATGTGCCATGTTGATTTCCTGCACCCATTAACTCGTCATTTAGCATTAGGTATATCTCCTAATGCTGTCCCTCCCCCCTCCCCCCACCCCACAACAGTCCCCGGAGTGTGATGTTCCCCTTCCTGTGTCCATGAGTTCTCATTGTTCAATTCCCACCTATGAGTGAGAACATGCGGTGTTTGGTTTTTTGTCCTTGAGATAGTTTACTGAGAATGATGTTTTCCAGTTTCATCCATGTCCCTACAAAGGACACGAACTCATCATTTTTTATGGCTGCATAGTATTCCATGGTGTATATGTGCCACATTTTCTTAATCCAGTCTATTGTTGTTGGACATTTGGGTTGGTTCCAACTCTTTGCTATTGTGAATAGTGCCGCAATAAACATATGTGTGCATGTGTCTTTATAGCAGCATGATTTATAGTCCTTTGGGTATATACCCAGTAATGGGATGGCTGGGTCAAATGGTATTTCTAGTTCTAGATCCCTGAGGAATCGCCACACTGACTTCCACAATGGTTGAACTAGTTTACAGTCCCACCAACAGTGTAAAAGTGTTCCTATTTTGGGCCGGGCACGGTGGCTCATGCTTGTAATCCCAGCACTTTGGGAGGCCGAGGCAGGTGGATCACGAGGTCAGGAGATCGAGACCACGGTGAAACCCCGTCTCTACTAAAAATACAAAAAATTAGCCGGGTGTGGTGGTGGGTGCCTGTAGTCTCAGCTACTCGGAGAGGCTGAGGCAGGAGAATGGCGTGAACCTGGGAGGCGGAGCTTGCAGTGAGCCGAGATTGCGCCACTGCACTCCAGCCTGGGCGACAGAGCGAGACTCCGTCTCAAAAAAAAAAAAAAAAAAAAAAAAGTGTTCCTATTTCTCCACATCCTCTCCAGCACCTGTTGTTTCCTGATTTTTGAATGATGGCCATTCTAACTGGTGTGAGATGGTATCTCACTGTGGTTTTGATTTGCATTTCTCTGATGGCCAGTGATGATGAGCATTTCTTCATGTGTTTTTTGGCTGCATAAATGTCTTCTTTTGAGAAGTGTCTGTTCATGTCCTTTGCCCACTTTTTGATGGGGTTGTTTGTTTTTTTCTTGTAAATTTGTTTGAGTTCATTGTAGATTCTGGATATTAGCCCTTTGTCAGATGAATATGTTGCAAAAATATTCTCCCATTCTGTAGGTTGCCTGTTCACTCTGATGGTAGTTTCTTTTGCTGTGCAGAAGCTCTTTAGTTTAATTAGATCCCATTTGTCAATTTTGGCTTTTGTTGCCATTGCTTTTGGTGTCCTCTAGCGCCACTGGGTTAGGGTCTCCCTGAATGAGCTGTTCTCGGCATTTTCCCATTTCCATTATTTTAAAACTTCCAGGTTATTTGTTGGTTCTACCCAGAACCCCTTTACTTGAAACGAGAGCATCTTCCATTCCACCAGATACAGCTGCTTTGAGGATACAGACGATGTAGAGATTAACTACTCCCCTCCTTTTTTTCTCGGATTTCTGAGATACCATTATCATGAAGACAAATCAATAGTGTTTCATTGTTTTATTTTAGGAGAACTTAAATATACAGCAAATGTCCTGTTACTATCAGGACCACCTTTGTGCCAACTTCTGTGTTTCTGAATTTTAAAAGAATCATTATTGTGTTTTCGAGCAGCTTGTCCCATTACTTTTGTGTCTCTGTCCAGTTATCTTCACACAAATGCCCTTTTTGTCCCCCATCCTTAGGATAACAGATTGCCACACAAGTGTGTACCATTTTTTCTGTCAGGCCTTTCCCTTTGATCTTTTAAAAGCTATACTCTTCCATCATGGCACTCCAATCATGAGTTCCATCTTACAAATCTTGATCTTGTATTCCTGATAATCATTCTTTTGTTAATATCAACAGTTTGGAATTTAATGTTACCTCTTTGTCCTCTTTCAGTTATGTCATTGCACAGAAAAAGTACTTTAATTATCAAATATGTCTTTCATTGCAGATCATTTACATGGCTCCAAGAAAGAGTTTATATTGATATCCAGTGTTGCTTACCTGACTGTGCATATTAAGACCCAATTTCCTATCAGTGGTAAGTAATTGCATTAAGATATTTATTAAAGCAGATACTGCATAAGCTTTGAAGTAGAACCTGCGGTTCATTGGTTTAAGGGTCACTAGTAGTCTCCCTACTAAAAAAAAAAAGGATATCTTCATTTCAAACCATTCCTTAAGGCATAATACTGGTAGTTCCAAATGACTCATCTGAGGTAATAAAGTTAATTTGTGTGTGTGCATTTATTATTTTTAAGAAATAATGATAAACACAAAAGTCAGTCATTTGCTATTTCAATGATCCATTGGGGACATTCAAGCCAAAACAGAGTTTGTTGTATTTCCATGTCTCTCTTACCACAACTCTTCTACCAAGTAGCTATCCCTCACCCTCATAAAGTTTCCAGAAGAGAATAGGTTAGCTGAACATGTACTAACTTCTCTGAATAAAATAGAAACAATGATTTTCTACTTATCCAATCTACTTTTAAGCCATAATTTCATCAGTTGTGCTTAAGATTTAAAAACCTAATTAATATGTTAGTTTATGCTCCCGCTGATATAGTCTTCATCTTGCAAATGAATGAACATATTAGGTGAATGAAACTTTCTGTCCTTCAACAATACACATACCATTAATTAAAAACCTAATTAATTTGTTAGTAGGAGGTTCTCTTGATTACAGTGTAATTCAGATGGAATTCTAATGACCGACCTTCAGTGAAATGTCCTTCTAGACATCACTTTGTCTTTTTTAAGACAGGGGAATGAATGGGCTCTTTGAAGAGTCCTTGATTTGAGCCATAGACTAGTCCTTGATTTGAGCCTCATCATTCTGTAGGTGAGACTTTGAATAGTTTAAGGCATGCTCATCTAATTGACCTTTCTGTCTCCATTGCTTTTATCCTTCCATATTTCATCTCTAAATTGACCCTTCATTCTCACAGTAAAAATATTTTTTATATTGCGTCATTTCTTTAAGTCTTCCTTTTTTGCAGGCTGGATACTAATAAAATATTGCTGTTACACATGTGTACAAACAGCCCGAAGGTCTAAGATTGAGCATATAATGTGGATTAAAATCCACCCTTAAACCTTAATACAGTGAAAACAGTTTTGAGTAAATAACTTTTTTTTCTAAGATCTTGGATAGTCTTTTGAGGAGCTTGCATGATTTTTGGCATATATATTTAAAAGGAGAAGAGAATTGATGTTTTATACATATCTGAAAAGGAAGTAGAAATGAGTTTTAACATAATATTGAATAAACAACACAAATCCACTGTGCTAGAAACTTTTTGTTTTAAATACATGTCTGGGATGAAATAGAAATCTCCAGTAAATAATTATATAAATAAGCATGTATCTTAATTCTCAAACTTTTATGTATATTTAAGAAAATTCATACTTAAAAACATCTCTTGGTTTTTAGCTACTAAAATTATTTCCTGGAGAATTTCTTTTTAAATTTGAGAATGGAATAAACACAATGCTAGAAATTTTCCTTATACGTCTTCTTTATATATATGTTGTATTTTGAATACATGTAGTGTAAAGTGTTTTGATAAGTCTAGACATCTGTTACACTGGTATAACACAAATAATGCCACAGAAAGAACAATGACCAATAATTTCATGATTATGTGCAATATTTTTATTTTAAAAATCAGTTTATGTTTTGAGTATACTAAAGATGCATATATTAATACTTTAGTTAACTTTATTGATCTTCTCATTTTAAAAGCAGTGCAAGAAAAGATAAGTCTCATCTCTTGATCAGAATCCTAGTTTTGAACCTATGAAAGAAACGCCTCCATTCTGAAATTTTAATAGACTTTTATAACTACTTTTATATAATGTTTTGTTATTACTTTTCTAAGGGATAACAATAGAAAACAATACAGGAAGTTGGCCAACCCAAGACAAATGTAGCATTCCAGCTGTTGACGAATTTCTAATGGAAAATTCGGACAGAAATACAAACGTGCCGCCAGCCATGCTTGGAGAGCCTAGGTTGGATGGTAGCTGTGCTGCACCTGCCATGTCATGACCCTGGCTGGTTAGTCTGCAGCACCCAGACGACGTTATTGCAGAGGCTCCCCAGCCACAAAACAGTGGGTCCTGGCAGCAGTGCATTCTGACTTTAGGTCTGTGCCTGTGCCTGTGGTGCAGGGTCTCTGAGACAGCTTGTTCAAGGGCTCACAGTGGGTGTACCCATCTGCTCTCCCTATGTCACAAGAAACATTACAGTTTATGCTCCCACTGACATAGTCTTCATCTTGCAAATGAATGAACATATTAGGTGAATGAAACTTTCTGTCCTTCAAAAATACACATACCACTAATAGTTTTTCATTTTAAAAGCTGCTTTCTCCTTCCAGCTCTTTTTTAAAATAAGTAACTAACAATTCTCCCCCTCTCTTTCCTCATCTATAAAACGGAGACAATGATGTCTTAACATGTGTGCATCAGCTTCTGAACATAGCACCTAGAGCCCTGGAGTTGCTAAATGGTGGGTCTCCTTCCTCCTTGCTCTCCTCTACTGACTGGTCATCATACCTGCTCCCAAAATAAATATAGAAAGTTTTGAAAAATTTTAAAGAATGCTCTCGGAAAGAAAATTTTTTCTTTGATTTCAGCTGAATCTTGTCTCAGTGTGATATTGAGACATTATCTGAAAATTCCTTCCTCAGTTTAAAAGTTGCTCAGTATTAAAATTCCGATATTTCTAATATTGGTCTCCCGGAAGCAGTGAGATGGTTGAGAACATCGCATAATGTCCCATAGCCAAATGATTAGACATAATGTTTTCAGTGTCTTCGAAGTAGCAGATCTTTCTATCTGCTCAAATAACTTTGTGAGCAGGACCCTTCAGTGAATCAAAACCTCATTTTCTTTATCATCCCCTAACTTTACTCTTGAATAGGTAAATCACAAGAAGTCATCCTTATAAGGCAATTTTCAGACTTTCATGTGTTCAAAATTATGTGGGGAGTTTGTAATCAAATTTTAGAATCATAATCTTGAATTTTGATTTGATGAGTTATGTCAGATTCTAAATTTTTAAGGCAATGCCAGACTTAATGCATAGTGCCTAGACATTTCTTTGAAAACCGTTGTACAGGGAGTAAATATAACTTTCAGAATATCTTTCAGAGACCATTATATAAGTGTATAACATCTAATATTATAATTGTAATAATGCGCAGAATCATTATCTTGAAGCATCATGAATCTTAAAAATCATATTTCGTTCACCAGGCACGGTGGCTCATGCCTGTAATCCCAGCACTTTGAGAGGCCAAGGCAGGTGGATCATGAGGTCAGGAGATCGAGACCATCCTGGCTAACACGGTGAAACCCCGTCTCTACTAAAAATAAAAAAAAATTAAAAAAAAATTAGCCAGGCATGGTGGCGGGCACCTGTAGTCCCAGCTACTCGGGAGGCTGAGGCAGGAGAATGGTGTGAACCCGGGAGGCGGAGCTTGCAGTGAGCCTAAATTGCGCCACTGCACTCCAGCCTGGGTGACAGAATGAGATTCCGTCTCAAAAAAAAAATCATATTTTGTTTAGTATGATGAAGGAAAGAAAATATATACATTAAAATTTTTCTCAAGGATTACAGTTATTGAGAGAAATCCCTATTTTCCAAGAATTCAAGATAATAAAAATTTTTAATATAGATTAGAAATGTAGGCTGGGCATGGTGGCTCACGCCTGTAATCCTAGCACTTTGGGAAGTGAAGACAGGAGGATCACTTGGGGCTGGGAGTTTGAGATCAGCCTGGGCAACATAGCAAGACCTCCATCTCTACAAAATGCTAAAAAAAATTAGCTGGGCATAGTGGTGTGGGCTTGTAGTCCCAGCAAATCAGGAGGCTGAAGACAGAATCACTTCAGCCCAGAGTTCGAGGCTGCAGTGAGCTATGATCATGCCTGTGTACTCCAGCTTGGTGATAGTGCAGTACCATATCTCTAATTTTAAAAAGAACAAAAAGAAATGTAAAATAATATATTTTTAGTAATCATGAAAAATGACTATGACCTCATTAAAAGAAATGTCAATTTCCTCACTCCCTTATGACAAATACTGTCACAGACAACCTGGTAACAGAAAGAAGTTACCTCTGGAACATGGGAAGCAGTGATTTGATACCAGTGAAACCTGTCTATACTCACCCTGGCTTTTCACAATTTTGTCCTCACGATGATCTATCGTGTTGCATCTGGAAAAACGTATTGAATTTGGTCAGTATGGGTAACTCTTCTATATTTTGAACCTTTGCCATACAACTTAGTATCTTTCATCTTGCTGAGAAGTGCTACACATACATCTGAAGTTAAATAATTACTTCAAAACTTCCTTATATTTATGCCACTTTCTCTAAAAGTTAAATTATCTGTATAAACATATACTTTGATGGGTCTTTAATTGATGGAGGTCTACGGAAGATTTCAAAGAAATTAATTGTTAATTTTGATTCTTTTCCTACGAAGTTACTCCAAATACTTAGGAATTTGAAGCATCAGATGTTCAATTTTCTATACTTTCATGACCTAGTAAAATCCTGTTCTTGTTTCATGGTTACTTAAACTAAAGCTAATGTGAAAACTGGATGAGGAATTGTTAGTCTGGCTCTGTCATGTAGTAGTCATGTGATCTTGGGCAGGGTATTTAACTTTCCTGTGCCTCAGCTTTATTATTAATAGAAAGGAATAATAGTACCCTGCCCACCTACTCAGCACGGGTGAGCGTTCAGTGAGAAAGCATACTGCGGGAAGTGTAACTAAGACTTCTCCACTCTCAAGCCCACGCCTTTCCATGGACTCACAGGGTTCTGTAACCAGTTTCTACATTCTTTAACTGTTCCTCTGCCAGTAGCCTCACCTCCCTTTTGCTGTCTTTTCAATGCTTCCATCCTGCAAACCATTAATCATAGCTCAGCTCATCATTTGCTTTCTGTTCTTTTATAACCAAGTCAGCAAGAACATTTAGAACAGTGCTTCTTAATCTTGGCTGTACAGTATAATCTCTGGGTTGCTTAAAACAAGCACACACACACACACACACACACACACACACACGTAGGCCAGGTTGCATTTTGGACCAATGAAGTCACAATCTCAGGAATGGAGTGTTGGCATCAGCATTCACCCCCTCCTCATCTTGCTTTATGCATTTGATGTTAATTAAACTTATATTGAAATAATTTTAGATTCACATGCAGTTTAAGAAATAATACAAGCACCCAATATACTCTTTACCTAGTTTTCCCCCACTGGTAATATCTTATAGGATATTGATACAATCAAGATATAGAGCATTTCTATCACCCCAGGGATTCTTAGCGTTGCCTTTTTTTTTTTTTGAGACGGAGTCTTTCTGTCACCCAGGCTGGAGTGCAGTGGCACCATCTTGGCTCACTGCAACCTCTGCCTCCAGGGTTCAAGCAATTCTCCTGTCTCAGCCTCCCGAGTAGCTGAGACTACAGGTGCATGCCACCATGCCTGGCTAAGTTTTTGTATTTTTAGTAGAGACGGGGTTTCACCATATTGGTCAGGTTTGTCAGGTTGGTCTCGAACTCCTGACCTCAGGTGATCCACCCACCTCGGCCTCCCAAAGTGTTGCCCTTTTATAGCAAAACCCACTTCACCCTTTCCCAGACCACTGGCAACCACTAATCTATTCTCTATTTCTAGAATTTTGTTATTTCAAGAGTATTACATAAATGGAGCTGCATAGTATGTAACCTTTTGGGATTGACTTTTTCCACTCAGCACTTGGAGATTTATCCAAGTTGTATTGTGCTTGTTCAATAGTTCTTTCCTTTTGATAGTTCATTCCTTTTAATACATAAATAGTGTTCCATGGTATGAATGTACCACAGTTTGTTTAGTGGTTCTTCTGTCAAAGCATATCTAGGTTGTTTCCAGCTATGGGCTATTACAAATACAGCTCCTGTGGAAATTTGTATACAAATTTTTGTGTGGACATGTGTTTTCATTTCGGTGGGATAAATGCCCAAGAGTGTAATTTCTGGGTTATATGGAAATTGCATATTTAGTTTTGTAACAAACGAAGCTGTTTTTCCATGGTAGTTTTACCATTTTATATTCCCACCAGCAATGTGTGAGTGACCTGGTTTTTCTGCATCCTCACTAGCATTTGCCATTGTCATTCTTTTTTTAAAAAATGTTAGCCATTCTGATAGGTGTGTAGTGGTAGTGATATCTTATTGTATTTGCCTAATGGCTAATGGTATCTAACAATGTTTCATTTACTTACTTAACATTTTTTAACCTCTTCAGTGACAAGCCTTTTCATATCTTTAGCCTATTTTCTAGTTGAATTGTTTTCTTACTGTGTGGAATTTGAGGATTCTTTATATATTCTAGCCACTAATCCTTTGCCAAATATGTGGTTTGCAAATATTCCTCCCAGTCTTAGCTTGTGTCTTTATCCTCTTAACAGAGTCTTTCACAAGGCAAAAATTTTAATTTAGATGAAGTCCAATTGCCCCGTTAAAAAAAAAAGAAAAGAAAAGAAAGGAAAGCTTCTCCTTTTGGAGTCAAGTCTAAGCATTCTTTGTCCATCCCTAGATTTTTTCCTTTGCTCTTCCTAAAAGTTCTATAGCCTTAGCCTTACACTTTACATTTAACTTTATAATCCTTTTTCAGTTAATTTTTGTATAATGTGTAAGGTTTAGGTTGAGGTTTCTTTCTTTCTCTTTCTCTCTCTCCTTTTCTTTTTTTTTTTGTGGTCTAAGGGATATCCAGTTGCTTTAACACCATCTGTTGAATTGCTTTTGTGCCTTTGCCATAGATAGAGCATATTTGTGTGGATTTATTTCTGGGATCTTTTTTCTGTTGAGCTATGTGTCTATCCTTTCACATACTACTACATATTACTGTAGCTACATAGTAGGCTTTATATGGAAAAGTGATTTCTTCCAATGTATTCTTGGTGAAGATTGTTTTAGATATGCTAAGGTCTGTGCTTTCTCACATAAATTTTAAAATGAGCTTGCTATGTCTACAACAACCCTTGCTGTGATTTTGATAGAAATTGCATTAAAGCTATAGCTCAGTTTGGGGAGAATTCACATATTTACTATGTGAGTCTTCCAATCCATGAACAATATGCCTCTCCACTTATTTAGATCTTTGATTTCTGTCTCCAGAATTTTGCAACGCTCAGCATACAGATCTTGTACGTTTTGCTAAGTGTATACCTAAGTATTGCATTGTCTTCATTGTGATTGTAAATGGTATTTTGTTTGGGTTCAACATGAAATGCGATTGACTTCTTTGTGTTGACTTTATATCCTGGTCCTTCCTGAACCTAGCATTGGTATTTTATAAATTACTCCTGGAAATTTTAATGTGCAGCCAAGGTTAAGAAGCATTTTTCTGACAAAGACCAGTGGTGATATTTAGTGCCCTTAAAATCTTATGGTTTCCAATTTCAGTACCATTTAGCAATCCTTGGGTGTATGCCTGAATGGTTCTGTCTTCTAGTATCCACAATCGTCATTACAACTGTTCCCCCTTCTTTTCAGCCCTTCTTTCCTTACTTTCTTATCTTGATCCTTTTTCCTGTTCTCCTAGGACTTTGCTTCCTACTTAACACCACCTGATATCAACAGTAACATAAGATTTTGTTTGTCTTCCCTCTAAGAATTTAGTAACTTATCTATATCTGTACCTGTTCATTTCTTTTCACTGGGAAGAGTGAGAGATGACTTTTTTCCCATTAAAGACAAGACATTTCCCACCTGTAATTTCTAGCATCATTACCTTTATGTGAATATTTGGGCATACTTCTTTCATGTATTTCCTGTACTAGTCGTTTGTATTTAAGTAGTTGTAATAATATACCTATTGTAAGTTTTATTTTATTGTATATTTTCATTTATGATTGTCAGCATTGCTTCATAATGTTAAAGACTTTTAAAATATAATTTTAATGGATACATGGTAGCCTTTCCACAATTCATATAAAAATGGATTGTTTCCTTTTAAAAAAAAAATTTAAATAATGCTAGATTGACTATCCTTGTATATATACTTTTTTTCCAGGTCTAGGATTGCCTTAAAATAAACTTCCCAGAAGTAGAATTGCTAGATTTAGGGTAAGAATATTTTAAAGATTCTTGACATAGTTCTAAATTATAAACATAGCTGGGTGGACTATAAGTTGATACATCCTTTTTTATCTTTTCAAAAATCAGGCAATGTAGCAATAGTTGCTAGTTTTTAAAGTACAAGCTTCATGGCCCAGCAATTCTACTTTCCAGGAATAATGGCACAACTGCACAGATTTATTATCTGGAATGCTTGATGCAGCTGTTAAGCAAAAAACAGAAAATAGTCTAAATGTTCATCAGTGGGATTTAATCAATTGTGATACATTCATTAACTGAATGATATGAGTTGATGTGATCATAATCTAATAAGTGAAAAAAATCAGAATAAGAAAAGCAGTTGGTAGGCTGGACACTCTATGCCTGTAATCCCAGCACTTTGGGAGGCAGAGGGGGGGTGGATCACCTGAGGTCAGGAGTTCAAGACCAGCCTGGCCAACATGGTGAAACATCGTCTATACTAAAAATAGAAAAATTAGCAGGGCATAATGGTGGGCTCCTGTAATCCCAGCTACTCGGGAGACTGAGGCAGGAGAATCACTTGAACCCGGAAGGTGGAGGTGGAGGTTGCAGTAAGCCGAGATCGTGCCACTGCACTCCAGCCTGGGTGACAGAGCAAGACTCCAAAAAAAAAAAAAAAAAAAGGAGAAAGAGAGAAGAGAAAAGCCAGCTGCTTGTTAAAAAACGTATGTTGGCAGAGGGAAAACAGTGTAGCTCAAGAAAATTTGGCAGAAAGTGAAATGATAGAGCAACGATTATCTGCAAAGGCAGCATAGCATAAGATTTGGATGTGCATAGGCAGGTGAGTAGGAAAATAATTTATACTTCAAAGAGTTTATACAATTTTATTGAGAACAGTAAAAATAAAGAACAAATCATTGAAATAAATGATCCAGGATAGCAGATAGGCTGAAACATTAAAGTATGTAAACGTCTGAATCAAAATATAATAAAACAGCATGGGAAAACAAACGTGTGTGTGTGTGCGTGTGCATGTGTGTGTGCATGTGTGTGTAATACACACAGACACATAAACCCACATTGTTTATATATAAACACATTTTGGTGATAAGATAAAAATGTGAATGTTTAAATACATAATATATCAATATATTTTATGATATATCTGGGAAGAAAGAATAAATATAAAAATATGTATTAGATATAAAAATACTTGAAAAGTTTAAAGTACTACAAATGTGATTCTTCCCCATTCCTCACATGATGAAGTCGAAGAAGGAAGAGAGTTATATTTTCTCCACTGTCACTTCAGATTCAACAAGGTGATGTCCTAGAGGCTCATGGAAAAAGGGCAGATGTATTTTTAAAAACTGATTATGGATGAGAAACCAAGAGCTTCACATCTGAGTGTAGGGCATATGTTCCTATTGTCCTGGGAGGATATGGTAATACCTGGAGCAAACTGGTAACATATAAATTGAGCTGATCCCTTTTGAGTAATAGGTAGCATTTTCAGGAAGACTTAATTAATCACAGCATTTAAAAAAGTAATGTTGGCCAGGTGCAGGGCTCACACCTATAATCTCAACACTTTGGGAGGCTGAGGCAAAAGGATCATTTGAGGCCAGGAGTTTGAGACCAGCTCAGGCAAAATAGCAAGATCTCATCTCCAAAAGAAAAGAAAAAGAATTAGCCGGATGTGATGGTGCATGCCAGTAGTATTATACTAGTTAGTTAGGAGGCTTAGGAGGAGGCAGGATCATTTGAGCCAAGACTTAGAGTCTACAGTGAGCTACTACTGCACTACTGTGCTCTAGCCTGGATGACAGAGTGAGACTTTGTTTCAAAAGGAGCAGTGGTTACTGTTAGGTCAAAGTAGCTATTTCTGGAGCCGTCACTGAAGAGCAAACAACGTAGACAATATTAACATCAATCCTATAGCCTAAATGATATTTACCTTTCTCTTTAACATCCTTTTTAATTAGGAGAGTTTTCATTACTAATCTGGTGCCAGAGGAAGATGATAAAATAAATTGACTTTACATGTATGACTGCTGGATGGGGAACAACTGAACTTCACAGTGAGTATATGTATCACCTCCTCCAACGTTAGAATCCAGACAAATATATGTGACATCTAAGTGTACCCTGTTTATTCACTTTCAGTTTTTCTCTATTTTTAATATGAATAATGGTGGGAAAAGTCTTTTAAAATAATGGATCTAAAGGTGAGTTCCTGGGTTTTAGGTCATTATATTCATGAATACCAGTTTATTGATACTTACAAAAAGATGTATTGAAGAATATCTAGTGATTTTATTACCTAATATTTGTAAGTCTCATTTCTATGTAATTACTCTCCAATTGTACTGTAAACATACACAAACTCAGACACACATACACAATTGTTTTTATAACAGTGAAAACTCATACTTGAAGGTATCAGCCAATTTCTAATGATGTGAGGCATTTTTCGGAAATGATGGATTGGTATGAATGGTAAATGGGTGGAAAAGATTATGTGAAAATAACTAGCCCATGTGAAGGTCAACCCATGAGTTTGGTTTCACTTCTACTGTATTGTACAACTGAGTTAACAAGTTACAAATATCCAATAGACTAGAGTAAATCAGAATGTAGTTTCCATTGTCAACCTCTAAACATGATGTTTATTTGGCAAAATCAAGTCAAAAGAATGAGATCACAATGAAACCAAGGGAATCAAGTATAGGCTTAACATTTAAAACTGAATTGTATTGATCGCATCATCAAAAACTGATTTGGGTCTAAACTTCTTTTTCCTTCTATGAAGTGATACTATTTTTCTCTCATCCTAGAACTGTAGTGAAGATAAAAAGAATCCATACAAAATAGTTTTTGGTGTTTCTGTTGTATAAGCTAAAGTAGAATAATATTAGGTTTTTACAAATCACCTAACAACATCATTACAGTGCTCAGAGAGAAAAATGGTGGGATTTACCCCTAAGAGTCTGTCTATATATAGGGCAATCCCTGTTTTAGCCTTTAAAAACATTTGCCTAGGTTTATATGTGTTTTTATTCTTTTTGTGCTAGAGGATGAATTTTCTAACGTGGTATAGCAGGCAGAGGTACCTCTTGGCAAAGCTACCAGGGTATGGATATTTAAAAACACCAATATATTCAGAAGAGCTGCAGGATCATCTTCCTGCATGGTAATTCAAGGATTGCATTGATGAGTCTGGGAGTTTTCTTTTTAGTATGTCTCACAAACTGGCATTTGCTGATTCATAAAGAGGTATAGATGCATGGTAGTTTTAAAAAGAAAGGCAAGAAGAATACATACATTGTTAAGTTACCTTAAAAACAAATGAACCATAATTACTAATTTGATAGTTGAAGTGAACTCAGTTCTCAAAAGGAACTATTCATTACTTGGATGAATTATGTGTAATTGCTGATATTCAATGGCTTTTGACCTACAAACATGATCATTTCTTTTTTTTTTGAGATGGAGTCTTGCACCGTCTCCCAGGCTGGAGTACAATGGCGCCATCTCAGCTCACTGCAACCTCCGCCTCCTAGGTTCACGTGATTCTCCTGCCTCAGTGTCCCGAGTAGCTGGAATTACAGGCACACACCACCACACCCAGCTAATTTTTTGCATTTTTAGTAGAAACGGGGTTTCCCTATGTTGGCCAGACTGGTCTCGAACTTCTGACCTCGTGGTTCGCCTGCCTCAGCCTCCCAAAGTGCTGGAATTACAGGCGTGAGCCACCGCGCCCGGCTGATCATTTCGTATGATTCAGCTGCCTAGCTGAATTAGGTGGCTTAATGCACCTACTTCTAGTAACACTGAAAACATAAAGGAGTTTTCATGTAACTGAAAACCATCACCTGGCCATTTATACAGATGCTTGAAAGTTTCTTCATGGCAGAGTCTACAGTCAGCATTAAGTGAATTTACACTTTATCTTTCAGTCTCTCCTTGAAGGTATAGATTTTAATCCAGTTCAGAGATCTGTCACATCAGCCAACTACCTGAGTGGCCATAGTTTTCTATTAGGTTGTGAGCAGAAATCAGCGAGATAAAGAGAACAACCTGTGCCCTGCCTGACCATCCTCGGCAGCTGGGGTTAGTGTCGGCCAGGAATCAGGCATTTGGGAGAACTTCTCTTTTTGCTGATTGCAGGGAGATTCTGGAAGACTACCGCAATGTGCCCGGCATGGGAAGTACAAGCTTTTCGACATTGTGAGCTGAGGCAGCAGTCACTGCCATCCCACTGCACCATCTTCACAAGAATTTCTGCCTGCAGCGACTGGATCACATCTGCCACTGGAGGAGAAGTGAGATCACGGGAAGAGCAGTGTGGTACAACTGTGATTACAAATGGGAAAAGAAATGCATAAGAGTACACCTGAAAAATGAATGTCTTGTCAGTGCTGAAATATTCAGTGTCACTTCCACCCATCATTATCATTGCAGAGGTTGGTGTTGGTGTGTTTGTACATTCAATATTAAACATTGGTCACAGAAAGTTAATGTTTCATGCCTCCTGGGAACTTACAATTTGAATCGTTCAATTCATATCTTGCATACCATGTGTATGCTGTATATTTTGAATACCATTATATACAATTGTACTATTTTTCTCTACTTTGGCAAACACTGGAAGATTAGAAGGGCAATATTATTAAATCCATATAATTCTTAACTTTACTCACAGGCATACAGGCCGGAAACTGCTGTGAGCACAAATAGATGGGAAAGGTCCCTGCCAGTTTCACAATTGTGATGAGCAGTGGACATTTAAGAGATTATTTATCAGGCACGTCAATTGACCTTAACATTTTAGGATATTTCATTTGTTTATAAGGTATTTAATTTATCTGAAACTCAGGTTGTCTCAATCCCCTTACCCCTCTAAGCTGTAGCCAAGAATCAGGGAGGAACTAAGGAAGGTCCCTGAGCCAGAAGTCTGGATGCCAAAGTCTGTCACAGAAATCTGGAATATAAAATGAATAGGAGCCTGAGGCAACCTTTTTTTCTTATTTTACACATTCTACCAAAATTTATCATTTGGTTTCTAAGAATGCAGCATTCCAAAAGGGCGTATGGTTCAGCTTTAGGTAAGCACATTGATAATCAAATGAGACAGCAATTCATAAGGAAATCGAAAATTTACATATATATACTCAAACAACTTTGAAAAGCATAATATTCAGGACTTCTTTCCTATAGAACTCAATATTGTGATTAAATTATAAAAGTTTGAATTATTAAGCTGCCATTTCTGTAGATTAAAAAATTTGAAAATTAGTTACTCTATATGATTCAGCCTAATAATTGTAATTACAATAATACATCAAGATGTTAGGTTCAGTACATCCACATTATGAAAATTTTGCTCTTCCAAATTAAAGTCAAAAAGCTTATATACTTAAATTAGGAATCCTTAACTCTTGAACAAAATGGTATGTTTCCCAAATATTTCTGTCTGTATTTAAGGCTGGAAGTAACTGAGGCTTCATTGAAATTGGTTAATAATCTTTTTCTAATGAACCTTCATTTAAAAGTTGGAAGTCAAATATGAGCACAAGATATTTCTGTAATGGTATTAGAAAATAAAACTTCCCTCTTTTCTCACTCTCTTTCTCTTTTAACCTCTCTTCCTTGCCTTCAACCTCTTTTGTCCCGCTTCCCCACCTCCTGTGCCCTTTTATGTTCCCCCTCCCTAACCCCATCTCTCTGGACTTCTTATACTCTTTCAACTTCTCAATCCATCTCTCCCTTTTCACCTCTGTTAATCACTTTTTCTTTCTCAATCCCTCTACTTTTGTTTCAATTAACAACCTCCCTCTTGTCCTTTCTTTTCTCCCCCTCTCCAATCTCTTATACTCTTGCAAATTCTCATCCTCCTTCCCTCTCTCAATCCTTCTTTCTTTCTCAATGCCCTCCATCTTTCTCTTTCAACCAACCTCCCTTCCCCTTCCCTTTCCTTTTCTTACTAACCTTTTCTGTCTTTCTCTGTTCCCTCTTTCTCTCAACCCCCTGCCCATCTCCTCTCTTTTTCTGTCAACCTTTCCTTTCCTTTGCAAATGCTACAATGGGAAAGTATTATAAATGTCCTAGTATTTACTAAAAAGCCTCACATGAATATTGGTCTAAAGGTTCTGCTTTCATTAAGTTATACTTTTGGATAGGAACACTGAGGAAAAATGAAAGATGAGATTTGCAATAGGGATTCTCTAATTCTCATGTTAATCTGTTTTGTACCATTTTTACTTTGTCTTTTGTGAATCTCTTCTTTTCATTAGATGATGTTAAAGGGGATTAAAGTTGTACTGTATGAAATGTCAGGCCTGTCTAAAGCTTTTTTTTTTCTTTTTTTCCCCTCACACTTTGATCTGCTGGCCATTAATTTTGTTGCTGACACAATCGCTATTGTGACCTCCCTGGGTGGTGATTTGGGTGTAGTAGGGACCAAGTCTGAAGGTTTACTGAAAAATGGACCCTAAAAGGCAGATTAATTGCAGAAATGTCATACAAATTTAACATGTATACACATGAGACTTGACACAGGAGAAATTGTCCATTTTTATGCTTAGTACAGACAGACATGTAGAGATATGGTTTGACAAAAAGTGTATGATTTAATGGTGGCAGACTGAGTGAGGAAACCCAGCGAGGCTTGTCTGTCTCTCTTCTCTTGGCTCTCTAAGCATGCGTTTTTTCCTACTGGTATGAGGCAGTTCTCTCTCTGAAATGGGGGTCTTATGACCTATAGTCAAACCAGGTAAGTCGGATAATTTCTTTATGGCAAGTTTTTACACAGAAAGGCTGGAGCAGCAGGGAATTAGAGTACTATTTTTAGGTTTTATGGCTGACTTTGGGGAAAAGGGGTTCTGATTTCTATGACCCACCCTGGGGAAGAGGGATCCTAGTTTCTATGGCTATCAATGGGGGAGAATGGGACTGAAAAATTGGAGAGCAGGACAAGGTCAGGAAATGTTTGCTTCTGAGGCCTTCATTTTGGGGCATTGTTTTCTGAGCCCCGAGAGGATGATGCTCTCAAGGTCCTTCAGCAAAGGGTGCAAGGTTAGCACTCCCTGTGTGACCTAGAGTAGCCACCTGATTTCCCTAAGAGGGTCACAGGCTATTTGGTGTTCTGTTTTTGGCTTCTGTTTGGCTATAATTTTAGAGTTCTTCCATGTTCAATCTTTAATAGGACCTACTGTGTTAGAGCTGTTTTACTTTTCCTCTAGTTGAAAGCCAATTTAATTGAGGAGGGGGTATAAGCTTTATTTCTTTCTTTGACCTTCTTTCCAAGAACCACTCTCCTTTTCGTAATTCCTTTTTCTTTCTTTTTTTTTTTTTTTTTTTTTGAGACAGAGTCTCACCCTGTCACCCAGGCTGGAGTGCAATGGCATGATCTCAGCTCACTGCAACCTCCGCCTCCTGGGTTCAAACAATTCTCCTGCCTCAGCCTCCCAAGGAGCTGGGGTTACAGGCGCCCACCACTATGCCCAGCTAATTTTGTATTTTTAGCAGAGACGGGGTTTCTCCATGTTGGCCAGGCTGGTCTCGGACTCCTGACCTCGTGATCTGTCCACCTCAGCCTCCCAAAGTGAGCCACCACGCCTGGCTCCTTTTTGTGTTTTGTGAAGCTCTCTATGTAGTTGGTTGCCGTCAACTGTGTAAATTGATCTATGATGTAAGGGTTACGTAGCCAAATTTAAAGAACTTAGAGAACTCATAACCTGATTTTTATTCATGTTTTTTAAAAATCCTTCTTGACCACCTACTGTGGTGCCAGAGAGAGACACCTAGAAAGAGAAAGCTTTCATCTGTAGAATCTCATTATAATAGAGAAAAACAATATACGAAGACAACCACTATTCAACATGCTATAGAAGCCAGCAGCCTAGGAAGGAACAACTACTGTTTTCTGCAGGAATAAGTGAATGTAATGTTTGAGCTGAGTTTTAAGGTTTAAATAATAGTTGACTTGATTTAGTTTAGTATTTATGTTTTATACACCATCTCTTATGTAACAAGCTATTTCCCTATCAACAACTCCACAAAGTGTGAGTTTCTCCTGTCAAATGGATCATTGGAAAATTTTTCTGTTCATTATTAAGTCATACATTACATTACTTCATTTCCTCTAACCCTTCACCTTTTCTTTCTGAGATGTGTTTCAATGATGTAGTGCCAACATTTCACACTTTCCTTATCAATTTAACAAATAGTCAACAACTTAAGTCTAGTATCTTATTCTCGCTGAAGATTAACAACGTTGGCCCATCTCCTGATTGCATCTTTGTCTCAACTTTATTATTCATAATATTAGCACTTGAGTTTTTCTATTTCCCACCGGTATGTGTGAGAGTAAATTTTAACCAAATTATTAAATAATGGCAACAAAAACAACTGCTAGGTCCAAAGTTACTAAGAAACTCTGACAGAGGCAGAAGAAAATAGAAGGATTATAATAAAAGAAAGTAAAACTATGATGATTAAGAAAGGGTGGGGTCAGGCACGGTGGCTCACACCTGTAATCCCAGCACTTTGGGAGGTGGAAGCAGGCGGATCACGAGGTCAGGAGATCGAGATCATCCTGGCTAACATGGAGAAAACCCGTTTCTACTAAAAATACAAAACATTAGCCGGGCGTGTTGGTGGGTGCCTGTAGTCCCAGCTACTCAGGAGGCTGAGGTGGGATAATGGCGTGAACCTGGGAGGCGGAGGTTGCAGTGAGCTGAGATTGCGCCACTGCACTCCAGCCTGGGTGACAGAGCAAGACTCCATCTCAAAAAAAAAAAAAAAAAAGGGTGGTATTGCTGCAGAGAAAAATAAACGGACCAATGAAACAATACCAAAGAAGTCAGTAATGCCATTTTAATTATTTAACTTGGCAAAAAAAAATGCATAGGGTGACAATATCAACAGATAATGAGAATATGGAATAAGAGGAACTCTCCTCACTTCTGGTGGGAAAGTATAATTAGGTACTCCAGCTTGGGAAAACTCAGACAATATCAGTAAAGTTGAAGATAACAGTGTCTTCTCAGTCAACAAATTCATCTTTAGGTATATACCCTACAGCATTGTCTTCAGTCATGGATAAAATTAAATGTACATATCTGGGGCATGAAGAATAATTTAACAAACTCCTCATGTGATTCTAATGTGCAGCCAGGTTTGAGACCAGTGTCCTACAGGAAAATAATGTAACCATGGGCCACTGGATATGTACAGACATGTTTATAGAAACATCCACAAAAAGTTGGAATTACAAATGTCTATTACAGGAGATGGGATAAATGAAATAGTATAATACTTGCATGGCAGTAAAATACAATAGTCTACAGGCTCTTTAGGTGAATCTTGGAAACAACGTTGAGTTTAAAAACCAAGCTTAGAAAATTAGGCACCATATGAAGCTCAGAAACAGGTAAAATTAAATCGATTGTTTAGATTAAAAAGGCAAGGCAACGCTATCACACCAGAGCTGTGGGGAGGTAGTGGAATGAGCTGGAAGAGTCACACAGGAGCCATTGCAATGTTATCCATTTCTAGTTATGCTGGATGGTGGTCTCACAGATATTTATTATCTTGTTCCATAATTTACGTATACTTCTGCATATACAAAATACTACACAATATGAAATACTTAAAGCCCCTTTTAACAACACTAGCTCCTCAGGCTGGAATCTATTCTCCTCCTGTCCAGGTATTTAGAAGTTCCTCACATACTCAGAGGATTAAGCCCTTACATTCTTTTCAGTTCCCTATGCCTAGAAAGCCCAAAGTGTCACTGTGACTTGTGGTTACTGATGTCATTTGTAACAATGAGCCTAGCTGTTAACATGAGCAGTTACACTTTCTACCATCTACTCTCTTGTATGAGAAAAGGGTGTTAAATGTGTTTGTATGTCTTCTAGGAGTGAGATATTACTTGACCTTTCCATTTAGCTCATTTATTCATTAAAACTAATTTCATTCAAATATTTTGAATATACTATTAATAACCTTGGGACATAGGGATTATGAGTGTTGGTTCTGAAGTCAGAGTTCTTGGGTTCACATCCCAGTTCCACCATTAAGTAGTGTTATAACTTTGGGAAAATTAGCCTCATTGTACTTCTGTTTCTTCATCTATAAAGTGGAGGTAATAAATCTACTCATAGGGATATTCTGAAGATAAAGGAGTTTCTACATTTAAATCACATAAATGATAGTTGGCACCTAGTAAACTTCCAATAAATTGTATCTATTATCTTGTGTATTTTCCTGAAACGAAGCTTTTAAAGAGGCTCTTCCTCCCGTTTGAGTCCTTTAAAATGTTTTTGAACAAAAAAGAATAGTTAAGGCCGGGTGCAGTGGCTCATGCTTATAACCCCGGGCGCGGTGGCTCATGCTTATAATCCCAGCACTTTGGGAGGCCGACGCGGGTGGATCACTGGAGGTCAGGAGTTGGAGCCTGGCTAACGTGGTGAAACCCCGTCTCTACTAAAAATCAAAAATTAGCCTGGTGTGGTGGTAGGTGCCTGTAATCCCACCTACTCGGGAGGCTGAGGCAGGAGAATGGCTTGAACCTGGGAGGCAGAGGTTGCAGTGAGCCGAGATCACGCCACTGCACTCCAGCCTGGGCAACAGAGTGAGACTGTCTCAATTAAAAAAAAAAAAGTTAAAAAATCTTTACAAAATATAAATGTGCCACAAAATTATGTCAAGTGAAAGAAGCCTACGAATATTGATTCCACTTAAATGTATAAAAAGAGAAAGTTACAAAGAAAGCAGAATAGTAATTACTTAGGGTTTCAGTGAGAGCAGGAAATAAAATGGGGGTGATGGAAATGTTCTAAATTTGACTTATGGTGATTGCATAACTATAAATTTACTACAAATAATTGAATTGTAGACTTACAATGGGGAATCTTACAGGTATGAAATTTATTAATCAGTAAAGGTTTTTAAAGGAATAGGTACAGAATTTTTACTTAGTTTCACTCTAACAGAAGTTTTTATTAACATGGGTAACTTCTGATTAGACTATGATATTTGAAGGTAGTCAAAACCTGGCAATAAACCTGTGTGGGAAGCAGAGGCTGTGTCTGTCTTATGTTACTTGGAGAAAGATTTATTGTAATATATTAAGCTTTGCTATACAAGCATATAGTATCTCTTTCCAATTCTTTCTTATGTCTCCAATTTTTCAAAATAATTGTTTTCATAATTCCAATTAAGGATTTAATTGGGGAGTGAGGATCTTCCATTTGGCTATCCTATAGCTTTCAATGTGCCGACTACTTTACAAATGTTAATTCCAAGCACAATTGTATGAGAAAGTCATTTTTATTTTGCCAGTGAGGAGATAGAAGCTCAGAGTGGTTGAGTGACTTGTTTGATATCAAACAGCTGGTTTCAGAGCAGAATTAGCACATAGGTTTGTTTGACTGCTGATGTTAGTCACCATACCACGCTGCTGATAAAAGTTCTCAGAGGATGACACAGAAAACAGTATGGAGTTTTGACTGAGGAGACAGGACTAGAGGCATGGAAAGATTGTAATTGGGCTGGCTTCATTCACACACTTAAAACATGTGAATGAAAATGTACAGAGGTAAAAATAAGATGGGTATGTAATAAGGAGATTCTGTTTTCAGAGAGCTTAAAAATTGTACAAATTTCCTTGACTCCATTAAGAACTGGCTGCTGATGGCTGGTTAGCTCTTTAACTGACTACAATAGCTTGTAGGATTTAGGAGGTAATTCTCTTACTAAACTAAGTCTAGCTGCTGGAAATTTAGGGCTGGTAGACAGTTCTACATTATCCAGAGGGCCTAAGGCTTTTTCTGTCTCTCTCCTCCACCATCTTCAATGTATGAGTTCAATTCTCCAATCATAAAATTGCTACTGGGCTCAAGTCATCACATCATATTCCAAGCAGGGAGAAGAGGAAGGTCAAGGAGAAAAGGGGACAAATGGCTTTGCCAAGTCTGGGAATCCCAAGTTCTTCATTTGGGTTTAATCTCTAGGATTCTGGTGTTAAAAAAAGAGAGGAGAGTTTTTTGTTATATGCAACCAGAAGTCTCTACCACATTTCTAATTATTATATCTTGCTTTTTTTTTTTTTTTTTTAAATTTGAGACAGAGTTTCACTCTTCTTGCCCAGGCTGGAGTACAATGGCGCCATCTCGGCTCGCTGCAATCTCCACCTCCCGGGTTCAAGCGATTCTCCTGCCTCAGCCTCCTGAGTAGCTGGGATTACAGGCATCCACCACCATGCCCAGCTAATTTTTGTATTTTTAATAGAGATGGGGTTTTGCCATTTTGACCAGGCTGGTCTTGAACTCCTGACCTCAGGTGATCTGCCCGCCTCGGCCTCCCAAAGTGCTGGGATTACAGGCATGAGCCACCGTGCCTGGCCATACCTTGCTTTTAATTTTACTTTTGTCATCTATTCTAGAAATAAAAGAAGAAACTGTTAATTAAAAACAATATCATAGTTGTATAAAGCAAAAAGGATAATTATTTCACTGCTGTCCTTTTTCCATTTCTTCCAGTTAACATTGTATAACAATAATAGCAGTTTCAATTATGAGATATGCCTAGAAAGTGGAGGGGAGAAAAGTATCAAGAAAACAAATCAGGACAATTTCCTAGAACTAAAGGACATGAGTTGCCATACCAAGGAGCCATTTGATGCCCAGCACAACAATGAAGACAGACCCATGTCAGAGACACTGTAAAACTTAAGAACACCAGGGACAAAGTTGTACAAAATTCCAGAGGAAAAGAAATCTCATCTTATGGGGCAGGGATCTGAGTGAGTTTATACTTTGCATCAGGAATGTTTGAAGCAAAAAGATGCATTGCCATGTGGGCCTCTCTACTGGACTTCTTAAGTGTGCTTATGCTAGAACTTTCCCCAAGAGACGACCCAGGGGAGGGCAAGCAGAAGCCACAATGTTATTCATGGCCTTTGCTAGCACTAGCACCTTTTAAACTTTAACGATCTTTTTAATTCTTCCCAAACAAATCACAGTTCAATGGAATTAAGCCTACTTGCTTAGCATACAGACAAAAAGAAAAATGTAGAAAAGGTACTAATTTCCTAGCCTCATATTTTTCCATAACTTGCCCCAGAATGGAGGATTCTAATGGTTTCCTATGTGTAACTTAAGCACGGATTTGGCTTATGATAGGCATGATATTAATGGCTTCTCCTGATGAAGGCTCAGCTGTCCTCGCCTACTGTTATGAGAGGGACAAAGGGGATCAAATGTGTTACAGAGTATCACCATTGTAAGATAAATGTGATACCAAAGCTGAAGCCCCAATCTGTGTAAAGGACTCAGATCTTTAATGGGGTTCCGCCAACCTAACTACCATCCATTAGAGGAAAATCAATTTCTGACCAAATCTACTCTCCCAAAGCCTAGGTCATGAAAAAGTGTGTGTAAGGCAAGGGGGAATGTCTATCTTTCACTAGCTTCTTTCCCTTCAAGACCCAGACAGAGAAGGGGGAACTTCATGTTTGCTGTCTCAATATTTATCTTTTACTTCGAAAAACAACTTTAGAGAAAAAGAATGTGTCAAGTTAGGTCCTGTAAGTAGTAACAATATGGTATATATTTATTCATAATTTTTAGTCAAAACGTTTGACTTCTGAGGGCCTATTATTTATGTTATTTAGCTGCTTGTGTATTTTTTTCAAGACATAAAAATTGCTTTTGGGACATATCACGTCTGGGATGGAAATTATTTCACTTTTTTAGTTCAACACTGAAGTTAGATTTTTCTATCAGGAAATACAAAAATATCTTCTGCTCTGCCCCGTTGAATGTTCATTTTTTTTTCTCATAGCATCATATTTTTTCCTTTTCTTTATAATTAAGACAGTTCATCATGTACATAAAAATCGCATACATGAAGGTGCACACATATACAAATGTACTTAGATATTCTCCTAGGTTCAGTTGGGTTTATTAATATATAAATATTAACAAGTAAAAATAAAGTAGTAATTGTTACAAGGATTGTTATAAGGACTGTCACTCTGGAAGGCCACATTCGTGTCTCCAAAGTCCAGCACATCATTTTAAAGAAGGTTGAATTTGAAAGTCTTTGGATGAGACAAGTATGCTATCTTCATGACCCCTGAAAACATTTGAGTTTCACAGATGATAAAATTTGTCAGCATTTCTGAGTGTTTATTTGTGTCATATTATTGAAATTAAAATTTGACCTTAGCATGTGAATTAAATAGGTTACCACTTTTTAATGTAATAGAGAACAATATTTATATTATGACTTAGGCACTTATTTTTAAAACCTCATCCACTTTTAGCATACAAGTAATTATGCATTTAAAAGGTTTAAGAAATATAAAAAGAGCTGAAATTATTTGAAATATAGATTATAGAAAATACAAATAAATAGAGGAAATATATTTATGATTCAAAGAAGAACAGATAATATTGATGAAAGAATATTTGGAAATGGAAAGTAAAACACTAGATTCGAATGTTGTAATAAATATAGGTAACTATTTGGAATGAAAAACGTATTTCAGCTGAGTATTTTTGCACTGAAAGATATTGGGGCTACAGTACGATATGTTAAATACATATAGTAATATATTATTAATAATTATTAAGACTATGTACTAACACCTATCAAGATAAATAACACCAGCCATAGTCATATATTTTTGGGGAGTTTATTTATTGGATCCCTTTTTACCCACAATATATAGTACAAATTTCATGAGGGTGAGAGTGTCTGCTTTGTCACTATGACAAAGTACTTGGTAATTAGCACATCATTTGTCATATTAAAGGTGCTCAATGAATATTTGTTACAAGAGTGGCCAGACTGCAAATTCAGTTGACAGATCTGTGGTTCATTTGAGCCTATTAATCATATTAAAATATTGCACAAACAACGCTTTATAGATAGAAGGGATTACTTTGCTGAAACAGGTATCAGATGGCACAGACTGTGCATGGACTGAAAGTATTTATCCATCAGCTGATTATGAAATCTAAACTTGTCATGTGAAAAAGTGATTTAAGACTTTAAAGGCTGGGCGCCGTGGCTCACTCCCGTAATCCCAGCACCTTGGGAGGCCGAGGTGGGTGGATTATTTGAGGTCAGGAGTTCAAGACCAGCCTGGCCAACATGGTGAAACCCCGCCTCTACTAAAAGTACAAAAATTAGCCTGGCGTGGTGGCAGGTGCCTGTATTCCCAGCTACTCAGGCGGCTGAGGCAGGAAAATCGCTGGAACCCAGGAGGTGAAGGTGAAGGTTGCAGTGAGCCAAGATTGTGTCACTGCACTCCAGCCTGGAGGACAGAGTGAGACTCTCTCTAAAAAAAAAAAAAAGACTTTTAAGTCCCAACTTGGCATATGAAAAAAAAATGATTTGAAAGAGTAAACTACAATGTTTGAAAATGTAAATTTAAAATCAGACTATATCATTGACGATCACCTGTGGTTGAAGCAAGTGATAATGAAGGCCCGGTGTATAGCATGAGATTGGGAATAGTCTCATGAATAAAACTGATGGGTCACTGGGATTAGCAGCTAGAGAAAAGGAGGAGGAGACACAAAAGATTCTAACCTGGTTAAGTTTGAGGTTAATGGTGCCATTGACTTTTCTAGGCACAGAGGAGAAGAAATAGATTTGGGGATAAATTATGAAATCCACTTGGGTACTGGGCATGGGCAACATGGTGAAACCACATCTCTACTGAAAGTAGACACACACACACACACACACACACACACACACACACACACAATTAACCAGGCGTGGCGGCTCATGCCAGTAGTCCCAGCTACTCAGGAGGCTGAGGCACCAGAATCGCTTGAGGTGGAGGTTGCAGTGAGCCGAGATGTACCGCTGCACTCCAGCAACGGTGTAACTGAGTGAGACTCTGTCTCAAAAAAAAGACAAAAAAAAAAAAAAAATCCATTTGGGATGTACTGACTTTGAAGTGCTTATGGGCATTCTATTGTAAAAATTATTCATTTATTGTTTATCTAAATTTTGCTGCTCACTTGCTGAAACTTTTACTCAAACTAGAGAAAGAAAAAAATGGCACAAAAACACCTTTTGATCATCTTTACTAAATACAGGTTGTTATGGAACAATTATTAGCCTCAGTCTAAAACCTATGTTCTGCAGGTAATACATAATGGACTTTTTAAAGCAAATTGTTTTTCAGATGTAATGCCACTGATAACACAAGATTAAGTATCCATCTCTTTTTAAAGTTAATCAGGTTTCAACCATCAGGGGAAATTAAGTTTCCTCTTCACTGGGTAGATTAGAAAATGGTGGGCCGGGCGCGGTGGCTCACGCCTGTAATCCCAGCACTTTGGGAGGCCGAGGCAGGCGGATCACGAGGTCAGGAAATCGAGACCATCCTGGCTAACACGGTGAAACCCCGTCTCCACTAAAAACACAAAAAATTAGCCAGGCGTGGTTGCAGGCGCCTGTAGTCCCAGCTACTCGGGAGGCTGAGGCAGGAGAATGGCGTGAACCTGGGAGGCGGAGCTTGCAGTGAGCCAAGATAGCGCCACTGCACTCCGGCCTGGGCGAAAGAGCGAGACTCCTTCTCAAAAAAAAAAAAAAAAAAAAAAAAAGAAAAAGAAAATGGTGAATTATTTTGTAAATAAAAAGGATCAAATTAGTCAGTTTTGCTACCCTGGGAAATCCAGCTCTCATGGGCTAGTTGTTACCCTGAAAGTAGGTTATCCTGGAGATGAGGGATCAGGTGTAACTAAGTGAACAGCAGCCAGCCTCTATCCAAGCAACAGCCCATACCCACAAAGAAGGAAGAGTTGCTGATGCCTTTATGGCAAAGATTTTAAAAAAAGCATTTTAGATGTATATTAATTTACTTAATCCTCATAACAACTCTGAGATATTATCATGCCCATTTTACAGATGAGCAAATGGAGACGCAAAGAGATGAAATAATGTGGCCAAGGTTACATGCTAGTAAGTTGCTGATCTGGAATTTTAACCTAGGAAGTCCTGTCTCCAGCGTCTATGATTTTACCCACTACACTATACTTCTTAAGCATGTCAAGAAAGTGAGAACTTTAAATTGATTTAATTAGACTCTGAAAGTCTGAAAATAAAATTGATTCACTGGAAACTTTTTATCAATCCTTATTTTGGGGGATTCAATTTAGTGAAATTTAATATTTCAGTAAAGGTTAATTCACTACATAAAACAATGTGATTTTTTTCCTCTGAAGCACAGTTTAGTATTGTAATCAAGATTTCCCTGACTCTCCCAGTGGTCTGAATTTGGGTACATCACTTCACTACCCCTTGACTCAAATTCCATATTTATAAAACAGGTAAATACTGGTATTACCTTCTAAGAGTGTTGTGAGGATACCCAGATTTTTTAAAAAAGCAGTTAAAGCCTTTAAACAGTAATTACAAGCATTTGTCATAATTTTGCCTTTGTTAGACTTCAAGGTCAATGAATCATAAAATTTAAATCTTAATGTTTGATTATAAAATCTGGTAACGGATGGGTGAAAAGGAACCTGGAATGGGTTTACTTTCCAGTTCACATTTAACTTTTCTTTCCAAAGTACCTCTGTTAACTTCTGTTGTATGAAGTGGTAGGAAAAGACGAGGTATTAATTTTCTTTCTTAACAAATATTTGAAGGCATAGTTGGTGTGGGCGAAGGGAAATGAGGAAGACAGATGTGCTTTCTTATGATATTGAAACCTGGAAGGCAATAAAAACGCGGATCAAATACCTATGGCGGAAAGGAAGTTCAAATGTTCTTGTCAGGGGAAAATGACACAAAAACTGAAAGAGGGCACAAAACAATTCCACGAGTGATATGCATTAGGGTTGTTAGGGATAATTTCTGCGCCCAAGGCTCTTATTAGCAACGAAATACGGTGTGAGCAGCTGAGATTCGTTCTGCAGCCTTCAAAGTGTTAGTCGGAAAGTAACCCCTCCCTTCCCAAAGAAACAGAACCGGACTGGCGGCGCGATTACACCTAAAACAAGTTGCAACCTCATTTCCATGTAGGCTCGCCCCTTTTATCTTAACCACGCCTCTTTATTCCCTAAGCACGTCGTAAGCAAAGGGATATCGCGAGAACTCTATATTGTCTCTCTTCTGACGTTTTCAGCTGTGGTCGTCGCTTTTGTTCTCGCGATATTTCCGGGTACGCGGGAGTCCCGGCGACCCGGGCTTCTGTGAAACATGGCGGTAGGCCGGGACCGTAACACAAGGTAAAATAATGAAACCCCGTTGGGTGCTGTTCCCTGGGTTGTTCCAGGGCTGCTCAGGGCGTAAATGCAATTCAGGGAACTGGGAGCCTGTCATGGGCTTGGCTTCCTGTCTTCATTGATCTTTGGAGAGGGGGTCGGACGGAGAAGCCGCTCCACCTCCCCCGGGGGCGTTACTGGCAGGACCCTAGGCAACGATGCTACTGGGAGCTTCCCTTTGCCAGGTCCGGGTGCTTGTGTGCTGTCTTGCAACTCGAAGGAGTTCAGGTGCTTCCTCGATAGCACCTGATTCTGACCCTTTGTTTCTCACAGTGCCCGGTTCCCAGGTGGTTTCTCCAGTCCGCAGGCGAGTAGGATCCCAGTCGGTCGAGTCCCAGTCCTCCCGGATGTCAGCCTCCCTACCCCCATTCAGACAAATACCACATTCGTAGCAGCACGTTGCCCTCTTTCTCTTTTTTAAGAGTCTTGGCCTCGCCTGGAAGGAGTTTCGCACAGTGCTCCGGAAAATGAGAAAGGGGCAGGGGAGGGCGAGATGCTGAGAGACAGGTTCGACTAGGAAACCCTCCGAAGGCAACGTGTCAACTCGTGGTGGAGAATAGCCTTGGTTATCTGTAGTATGTAGAGTTGACAGGTCGTTGTTTGAGAAAACATTTTTAAATAACTTTTATATTTTAGTGCCTCCGAGACTTAAAGACAAAGTGACATAATAGCTGTTAAAATGTTGCCAGACTGGTTTTCAGAAGCAATGAAAGTTACAGTTAAAAACAGGTTTTATTCATTTGAAGTTGTAATTTAGTATTTCAGTTAATTGCCTAGCCTGATACATTGGACTCTAGTATACAGCAGTTATAAAGAACGAGCCTGGCTTGTTCACTGAAAAAAGACTTATGGTTATTTACCTAATTTGTTTGTTGATATCTTTAAGTTGTTGTAATTATGCCAATTCTAGTGGAAAACATGAGGAAAAAAATTCTGATTTTTTGGGAGGGTGGGGGTTGGCGGTGCAGGGATGGATAGAGAGAGGAGGATTTTTTTTTTTTTTTTAAATGATGGTGAACTTTAGTATACAGTTGCGTGTTATAATGGCTTCCTGGTACAAATCATAAAAATATATCAGATTTGAAAGATCTCTCAAAGGAAATCAGGCCTAGTCTGGAACAACAGCAGTTAGGGAAACAACAACAACAACCCACACATTTCCTTTCTTCGAGGGTTAATCATTTAAGTGAAAGAAATGGCTCTTTTTTTTTTTTTTCTTTACTAGAAGTTACTTTTAGGCAGTCAGTGCCTGCTAAAAATCCTATTTAATAGTTTCCCAATATTTATTATAATTCTGCCTCTTAATGTCATAGTGGTCAAATTATTTAACCTCTCTGTGCCTTAGTTCCTTCATCAGCCACATTAAATAATGATACCTAACTCATAGGAAGGTTGTGAGGATTGAATGTGTTGAAACATACAAAGCATTTAGAACAATACCTGGCACACAGTAAACACTCAATGCATGTTAGCTCTTGTTATTTTTTATTTTCATTTTCTAACATCTGTAGTTACAAATGTTGCCTTGTTACTTAGTCAAAATGTAGACTGAAGAAGATACTGTTTAAGATAATATCTTTCTGAACCCCAGATTGATTAAACACTCTGATTGGTGTGGTTAATGTGTCCTTAAACTCCCATCATCCAGTTGCTTGTTTTCTTAAATTATTATCCTCTTTTAATGACTAAAGCATAAGTTCTTCCTTTCTATTGCTCTATATAGTCACGTTGTAGTGTGGCTCAGATCTACCCTCTGAGTGCCTTGTTAACCCCCATACTCTTTGCTTTTGAGAACATTCATTCTGTTGTAAATATATTTCATGTGTCCCTGACGTTTTCCTTAATACTTTTTAACTTTAATTTTCTATACTTTTATTGAGAGCTACTATAGTCTAGTTGTTCTTTGAGGAGGATTATACTTGTCCTTGCTTCACATTGCTACTAGGCACTTTTGAGATTATTCTGTTATCGCTCTATAGTCTCTCTTAACTTTTAGTCTATCAGTTTATGCCATCCTAACTTTAGGAGATTATCAACTAACCTCACATACTCTCCCACTTTCCTCAAAGACTTTTTAACAACTAAATCTCAAATATCCTACAAATCTTTGCTTTTTTTCAGAGAATTAGAAATAGGTATTACATGCCTCATTTTTATCTCGATTAAACACTGTGAGGTAGCCATTATGTCCTGCTCCCCATCTTTTAAAATAAAATTATAGAAAGAGGATTCTGAGAAGTTGAGGGTCTTTCCACACTTGTCACACAACTAGTAAGTGCCTAGGTAATCAGGGTTTTCTGATTACAAACTCACATTTATATTGTCTTCCTTGGCTTCCAAGTAAACCTTTCTGTCACTTAGAATGTCATTAGATTTATTTGAATTATGTTGGGGTAAACAAACATAATATTTAACTCTGTTGTGAAAGGTCCAAATTTTAAGGTAAAAATAAGTACAATTGAGGGGGGTGGGGGGTTGCTATCTAGTATTTGTAAAGTAAAGCTAAGCTATCTTATAAAATGTTTTTATTGTAAAGTATTCTAATGCAATATAATCAAGTACTTTAAAATTACAGATAGGTTGTAGTTTTACCTTTTATTTCTGATATTCAGCGATGGCCTGAATTATATCACCTATATTAGTTTCCTGGGGCTGCTGTAACAACTTACCATAAATTGAGAGGCTTAAAACAAAAGAAATTTATTATCTCACAGTTCTGGAGGCTAGAAGTCTGAAATCAAGGTGTCAGCAAGACTTGAAGACTCTAGGAAAGAATCCTTCTTTGACTCTTCCTGGCTTCTGGGCAATCCTTGCTATGCCTGGGTTTGTAGACACATCACTGTAGTCTCTGCCTTTGTCTTCACATGGCATTTTCCCTTGTGTTGCTGTGTGTCTTCACATGGCCTTCTTAAAAGGACACCAGTCATCAGATTTTGGAGCACCCTGATCCAGTATGATCTCATCTTAATTAGTTATATCTGAAAGACCCAAATATTTCCAAATAAGGCCCATTCATAGATACCAGAGGTTGAGACTTCAACATATCTTGTTCAACATATCAAGTTGTGAGTTGACACAGTTCAGACTGCAACTTGGCCATATGTATTAACCAATTAAGTTTTTCTCATGTTGCCAAATATATATTAAAAATAGAAGTTAACCCAAAACTTGGGTAGCAGGAAGTAACTTTTGTCTTCATTTTTCTTTGGAGAAGTAATTAAACTTAATTGAGCAGACTATAAAAAGTTCATGAATTCTGTATTTTAATTTTGGTAAAGCATCTAATAGTCTCATTATATTCAGATGGATACAATGATGAAATACAGGCTGTGTGACTCTGCTTACACTGAGTGTTGATAATGTCTGTGTTCCAACCTGAAAGGTAGTCTCTTATGTCTTAGGAAGTTTTTCAAAATACAGTCACCCCTCCATATCTGTGGATTCTGCATCCGTGGACTCAACCAGTTGCAGATTGAAAATATTCAAGAAGGAAAAATTGCATGCCTACTGAACAAGTATTGTGTCTATATTGAATACTTACAGACTTCTTTCTTTTCATTATTTCCTAAATAGTACAACTATTTACATAGCATTTACATTATATTAGGTTTTCTAAGTAGTCTAAAGATCATTTAAAGTATACAAGAGGTTATATGCAAAAACTACACCATTTTATGTCAGGGACTTGAGCATCTGAGAATTTTGATATCCAAGGGAGGTCCTAGAGCAAATACCCCATGGATACTGAGGGACAACTGTCTTGTCTTAGCTCCAGCGACTTTCTGGAGTTTATTTTTTTTTTTTTTTTTTTTTTTTTTTTTTTTTTTTTTGAGACGGAGTCTCGCTCTGTCGCCCAGGCTGGAATGCAGTGGCTCAATCTCGGCTCACTGCAAGCTCCGCCTCCCGGGTTCACGCCATTCTCCTGCCTCAGCCTCTCCGAGTAGCTGGGACTACAGGCGCCCGCCACCACGCCCGGCTAATTTTTTATATTTTTAGTAGAGACGGGGTTTCACCGTGGTCTCGATCTCCTGACCTCGTGATCCGCCCGCCTCGGCCTCCCAAAGTGCTGGGATTACAAGCGTGAGCCACCGCGCCCGGCCGACTTTCTGGAGTTTATTTATGTTTGTTTTGTTTTTTAATATTCAAGACAGTTTAAGGAGAGACATCAAAGAAAACAGACATAGTACTGGAGATTTTCAAGGTATGAATAGCAGCACCAACTAGTGGGCAGAGGAATCTTGTGTAACGGCTTCTAACTAGATTTTGTGGACCAATACAAAAAAATGTATATCTGTTTTTCGGGGGTGGGGGGTGTGGACAGGGAAAAGGGCTAGGTATAAAAACTGACCTAGAATTACATTTTTTAATTTTGCTGAATAAAGACATCCAAAAACAAAACAACCTCTGTTATATCTGTTTTTATTATTTCATAAAGGAAAGGCTGTTTTGACACAAAATGGAAGAAAATAATCTCAGAATAAAGGACACATTTTAAAATGGAATAAATTTAGCTTTAAAAGTTCTTTTCTACATTGTCCATGACTAGAAAATTTTGTCACAGAACAGCAATGACTTCTGGCAAGCATTGATGATCTGAGGTATTTCCAAACACATTTTTGAAAATGGCTTACCACACTTGAGTAGAGAGGCAAATAGAGTGGGAATGGGAGCAATGAAATTGGGTATCTGGTAGGAGTTAAAGGATTTGAGAACACCAGTGAAAATGAAGAGCAGATTTATCTTAGGAAAGAGCTTGAAGGGTAGTTCCTACTCAGGGAGGTAAATGTGTTTTGGATTTTAGAGGTGGAACAGTTTTAAGGGTTGACCTTGCTCATGGGTGGCTTTCCATAGAATTAAGATGGAGGTCACAGGAGTAGAAGCGCTGTTAGGCTTACATGGTAAAAGTTTTATTGTGAATGAATGCTATAGGATGAATGCCATCGGAGCATGAATTCCAAAGGATGATAATGGAATGGGGGAGAAGCATATTGAATGATCTGGGTGCTGAAGTCATTAAGCAAATTATGAATATATTCAGACATTAGTGGAATGTAGCAACAAGTACGGAAGTGAGAGTCAGTGTGTACTGTGGTTTGGAGCATAGTTTCAAGTTCTACTACCTGCTATGTAGCCTGGGAAAATTATTTGACAGTTCTGTGCCTCATTTCCTTATCAAAAAGTGGGATTAAAAATAGTATCTGCTTCATAGAGTCATTTACAAGATTAAATGAATTAATGTCTAAAGAGCTTCAAATAATACATAGCACAAAACATGAGAGATGGTTGAGAAATATGGTAAAACATGATACTTCTGTAACTTGTGAGTCTCAGAAATGACTAAGGATTGGAATGGAACTGCCGCAAATAGAAAGTCAGGTTTTATAAAGAGAGCAGATAGAGCAATTTCTTTTAGAAAAGCTAGAAGTTATTGGATACCTTGTTTATGCCAGACAGTGACTTTTACAGTAGGTTGGCAAGTATGCAAAGTGGAATGAATTTCTTGGAGGTAGGTTAGTGCTGAGCTTTCAGGAATGGGACTGGTAGAGTAGCTGAGGGGCAAGGTGCTCCATTCTAGAGTGATATCCCCTGGAAAATAGGGGTGGAGGAAGCTAGAGATGGGTAGGGAGCCACATGATACATTCCAACTAGACTTTCAGGGGAGGAGTGTTGAATAGGTTGTATGTATTATTAGGAGATTTGTAAAACTAACTGCTTGCCATATCTTTATGCTTATATATAAATTAAAAGCATTTAGAAAGCTCATTGTACAAATATAACATTACATAAACTTTTAGAAATATAATTCAGTGTTCTATTCATTTGTTTAACAGTGCTATACTGACTATGTGATGGCCACTGTTCTAGGTCCTGGGACAGGACAACAGGAAAATCCTTCTTGTGGATCTTATTTTTATATATTTACTTACCTAAGTATGACATACTGCTGTGATTTGAAAGATGTGCTACTGTGGTGTTTCTGGGAAAATTTGCTTCCTTCCTTTTCTCAGTAAATATTGAATACCTGTTTGCTAGGCATTGGAGATACAAAGATCAAGTTAGACATGGTTCCTGCTCTAACAATCCAGTGGAGGAAACAGAAAAAGAAGCAATTAGAAATAGTGTGATAAAGGTACAACGTTCTAGAAGCAGATAGACTTTGAAGGCCATGGAAAGCTTTTTGTCACCCTGCTCGCTCAAGGTAGAGATGAATAGACTGGGCCTTGAAGAGTAAGTAGGAGTTAGTCAAATGTAGAGATGAGGTAGGGGGAAGGAAAAATATTTCTGGCAGAGAGAATAGCATATTTAAGGAATTGAAAGTGATTTAGTATGGTTGGAATGTAGACTGTGAGTGATTGGGTTTGAAGAGAGGTTAGCAGGACCTGGTTTTGAAGGGCTTTGTAAAACATGTTAGGATAGAATCCAAGCCCTTAAGTCTAGTGGGAAGGGAAGTTTTACAAAGATTTGAAGAGAAATATGATCAGATTTAGGTATTAAAAAGATAATTTATTATTATAGAGAGAGAATTGGAAGGTTGAAGATTAGAGGTTGTTGAAGCAATGTAGTGATAGATTGTGGCATTTGGGACTAGGAATGTACTTGGACATAAGGAATTTCTCAGTGGGCCTGAAGAAGAGAAGACAGGCAGATTTAAGAGAAATTTAGAAATAGCTTAAGTCTAAGGATGTAACCCATGTTTCTGGCTTGTGTAGTTGGGCTTATGGTGTTATCATTAAGATAGGAGATACAGGAGGAACGATTTTTACAGGGTGAAGTATTCATTTTTGGACTTGTTGAGTCTGAATTCTGTTTGGAATGTCCAAATGAAAAGGTAACAGAAGGCAAGGGGTTATACATGTCTGCAGAGAGATCTGGGCTGAGAATCAACATTTGGGATAAATCAACATGCAGATTGAAATGAAAGGAGTGGGCGATCATTTAGGGAAGATGTGGAGGTTAAGAGGGGGACCTAGTGCAGAATCTTGAGAGAAAGTTGAATTTGCACAGTAAGCCAAAGAGAGTCTTCCAGGTAGAATGAAAATTGGGAATGTGGTATCACTTAAGTCAAGGTAAGAGAATGTTTCAGGAAGAAAAAGAAGTGATAAGCAGTATATTTTCTCAGAGGTGCAGTTAGAGGTGCACTCAGAGGTGCAGGAGTGTCTGTCAGTTAGTACTAAGGAAGTTAATTACCTTGCTCAGAGCGAATTTAGTTAAGAGGTGAGAGTTGGGTGAGGAAGTAGTCACAGTAGATGAACGGGGACAACTCATTCTTTTAAGTTGGCTGTAGGTGTGCTGCCAGAGGTGTATTGTTGGAGTTGGACTTGAGTTTAAGGGAGAGTTCTGTTTTAAAGAGAAGCTTAGCGGGCATGGCATATACATAGCAAACATTCAGAAGCTTAATTTATTGATGGGAATACCAGTTTTATAACTGACATGGGGGTCAGAAACTGTCATCTGTTTTGTCTACGACATCTATTTTTTTCTTTAGAATACTAAGTGCATGAGAAAAAAATTGTAATTCGAAGGCTGCTTTTGTGAGTGTGGAACCAGCAAGGGAAGTTTAGTTGGATGGTTTTAATGGCAGAGGAAATCAGCATGTTAATGCTTTCAACTCTCCTGTAGAGCAGTAGCTCCCTGCTGGCCTGATAAGTAGCGCTCCTGGTCAGAGGTTCTTTCTTTTAGACAGTGTTCATGTTTACTGCCAGTTTTTCATTCTCTGGCCCTTTTTCTTTATGAACATTCTTTCTTTTGCCTATCCTTTTTTATATTAATCCTACCCATTAGATTCCAGACCCAAAGTCTGTCTGCTGTCTTCCAGAGACATTATTTCTCTTACAGTGACTTCTGCAACTGTAGGATTTATTCTGTTATGTGTTGATTTTATTAATAAAGCCCTGATTACTGGGAATTCTTTTTTTTTTTTTTTTTTTTTTTTTTTTTTTTTTTTTTTTTTTTTGAGACGGAGTCTAGCTCTGTCGCCCAGGCTGGAGTGCAGTGGCGCAGTCTCGGCTCACTGCAAGCTCCGCCTCCCAGGTTCACGCCATTCTCCTGCCTCAGCCTCTCCGAGTAGCTGGGACTACAGGCGCCCGCCACCACGCCCGGCTAATTTTTTGTATTTTTAGTAGAGACGGGGTTTCACTGTGGTCTCGATCTCCTGACCTCGTGATCCGCCCGCCTCGGCCTCCCAAAGTGCTGGGATTACAAGCGTGAGCCACCGCGCCCGGCCTGGGAATTCTTTATAATATTACCTATAGTATTATGTATAAATCAGTCATAAAAATTATGTAAATATCTAAGAATTCAGTTATTTGATTGGCTTTATAGCATTTTTAGATGTAGATGACATACTGATAAAAAGGGAATAGCAAGCAGCCAATTCTTAAATAATGTTTTGATTATAAAAATAGATAACATGGGAAATCTGAAGGTATATGTAAAGGCAATTAAAATTCATGATCTACTTTTAACATTTTTGTGTATAGATGTTCAGTTTAGTTTCTTATATATCTTTTCCTGTCTCCCATAAAATTAGGACCCAGGTGACCTTCTAGTCTTTTCTTATTGTGTCAGTATCATGACTATTTTCTTATGTCATTAATTTTTTTTTTTTTTTAATAAAAGAGTTTCAGGCCAGGTGTGGTGGCTCACGCCTATAATCCCAGCACTTTTTTTGAGAGGCCGAGGTGGGTGGAAGGCTTCAGCCCAGGAGTTTGAGATCCAGCCTGGGCAACAAGGTGAAACTCCGTCTCTTCAAAAAATACGAAAATTAGCTGGGGGTGGAGGTGCATGCCTATAGTCCCAGCTATTCGGGAGGCTGAGGCTAGGAGGATTGCGTGAGCCAGGGAGGCTGAGATTGTGGTGAGCTGAGATCACGACACTGCACTCCAGCCTGGGTGCCAGAGCAAGATCCTGTCTCAAAAAAAAAAAAAAAAAAAAGATTTTCAATGGCTACACAGAGATGCATTTCTTCACCTTAATTTGTACATTGGATACCATGGGTTTGTTTCTGTCTTCAGTATTTAAAAATAACACTGTGAGAAATATCCTCATAATCAAATTTTGGTTAAAACCCCAGGTTATTGTCATAGGATACATTCCTCAATGGGCATTTACTTAGAAGAGGAGTGGTCAATATTTCCTCCTCCTCCGTCTTCTTCATTATTATTATTATTATTATTATTATTATTATTATTATTTGAGATGGAGTCTCACTCTGTAACCCAGACTGGGGTGCAGTGGCATGATCTTGGCTTACTGCAACCTCCACCTTCCAGGTTCAAGCGATTCTCCTGCCTCAGCCTCCTGGGTAGCTGGGACTACAGGCACGTGCCACCACACCTGGCTAATTTTTTGTATTTTTAATAGAGACGGGGTTTTGCCATGTTGGCCAGACTGGTCTCTCAAACTCTAGACCTCAGGTGATCCACCTGCCTCGGCCTCCCAAAGTGCTGGGATTACAGGCGCGAGCGACTGTGCCTGGCCTATATTCTTGTTAGTAATGTATGAGCAGGCCATTTTACTTCACTGTCATTCATTATTTGAAGTGAATGACAGTGTATTATTTTTATATAGTTTTCAATTTAATAGAAAACATTATCTTAATTTTTATATTTAGACATTATTCATGTGATTGAATTACTTTTCACTTTTTTCTTGCTATTTGATGTGTTTTTGTATTTAAATTGCCTTCCATTAGTAGTTTTTGCCAGGGCATGAATGGGGAAAGGAGTAGTGTCGATAAATACTATGCTTTTTATTTTTAAGGGGGGATGAGAATGTTAAGTTGTTTTAAGGACATTTGTCAGTTATCCTAAATTTAAAGAAACCTTTTTATCTCTTTAAAGGATTCATTTATTCATTAATTTATTTATTCCTTAGCATGACTATATGAAGGAAGAGGAAGGTTTTCCTGAAGATGAGGCGACTGAATCGGAAAAAAACTTTAAGTTTGGTAAAAGAGTTGGATGCCTTTCCGAAGGTTCCTGAGAGCTATGTAGAGACTTCAGCCAGTGGAGGTACAGGTGAGTATCAGTTAACATTAAAAGTTCTGTAGTAAGTACAACTTCTGAGTGATCCAGTCAACAACATACAGAAATGTAGCCATGAGGAAGAATTTATCAATGAATTCTGCAGTAACTTCGTAACTTGTCTGTCTTCATGCCATTCTGTTGGCTCTCATTTTATTCTTATTAATATTCTCTGTAGCCTCCAACTCAGTGCCATCTGTGCCTTTGGAAGTGTTTATTAAAACATTAATACATTAAACCAATGTAACTGCATTGCTGCCCTTTCCTAAAATGTGACCTTGAGGAAGTTATTCAAATCTGTCTGTCTTAGTTTCTTCCATGAAATAGAGTTCATCCTAGTATTTACCTCCTAGGGGTACTATACAGTTAATATTTTCATAAAATGCTTAGACCCAGTGCCTGGTACAGATAAAAGTATCCATTAAGTAAAATAAATAATGAAATATGTAAGAAAAATGTGTGACTATAACAATATTCAGTATAATTTCTTTCCCCATGAAGAGCTAGTAAAATAATGTATTTCACATAAGGTTGACATTTTATTTTGTAAAATGGGTAATAAGTTGCTTACTATTTCTGATCCACCTGTGATTAAGTTTTGTTAATGAAAATAGTGCAAGTTCTTGCAAAGTCTATTTTAAGTATTTTGCCTTAGTATATAATAGATTTTCTTTTTGTCAGATCTTTCACTCAGTTCTGTAAATGAGGTGATATATTTAGGAGATTGCAAAGTAGAAGAGAGTTTTGTTAGCTACTTAGAGATGTTATTTGAGTTTCTGGCACACAGATTATTGTGGTTTCTCAGGATCTAAGAAATTAGGCTAGCTTTTTGTTTGTTTTAAATTGGGCTTATAGCCCAATTTATATACTTTATATACTATTTATAGACGGATGCATTTTTAATAACGAGGCAACTGTTTTCAAATTTGTACTATAAGGCATGCTTACTTTCATCATTTATCCTATCTGTGACACTGCTTTATATAAGAAATACAAGTTTTGTCAAAGTAGAAGTGAGAGATGCCCTTAAAATTGGAGAAATAAAATGCTTTCTTAGTAGTGCAAATGTTTATGTTCATATTTGTATATATTAAACCTTAACTTTTGAGCTGTATTAGAAAAAATGCATACTAAACATTTTGAATAAAAACCTTCTATAGTATTCATTCAAATGGAAGTTACATTATTAGGCTTTTTCTTTTGAAAATTTAATCTCACTTAAATTAGTTTCCTGTTCTTTGCTTTTTTTTTATTGTTTTAATTCTGTTTTTCTTTTGTTGTTGGATTTCCCAGTTTCTCTAATAGCATTTACAACTATGGCTTTATTAACCATAATGGAATTCTCAGTATATCAAGATACATGGATGAAGTATGAATACGAAGTAGACAAGGATTTTTCTAGGTAATCATTTTTTTTCTTCTTGGAATACCTTTAGATTCAAATTGTTTAAAAAAGAGCATACCTTTTAAAAAAGAAAAAGTCTAACCTAGATTTTGTTTGTTTTAGTTCTGAAGAAATAGTCCTGAAAAATTCTCATTAATTGCATGCATTAAGTGAAACCTTTTAGAATCATTTAAATAGTGGTTGAATTCTAAAACTGAGGTTCTTTGATTTAGCATGCTTTGTTTCAAAAATTTCAAATATTTTTCCTTAGATATGTATATTGTGGAAATTGTTTAATATTTGAAACTGGTTGAAATACCTCACTGATCTGTGTGAGCTGGAAAATAAATTATCTAAGGATACATTGTATACCCTTATGACTTGATATCTATAAATTATACCTAAGCTAAATGTTTATGTAAATAAGATTACTTTTAAACTTTTGAAAATATAGTACCTTAATTATACACTTTACATCTATTCATTTGTATTATTTGGATTTCTTCAATGGAATGAAGATAATAGGTTTACAATATTAAGATTGCACCAAATAGGAAGACACATTTAGTTTTCAATTACAATCCAGGTTCGCCATTTACATAATTTTAGGGAAGTTACTAAATCTGTACCTGTATAAGCTTCAGTTTCCTTTTTTGTAAAGTATAGACAGCAATTATAGTATCTTCCTCAAGAGGTTTATGAGAATTAAATTAGTCAGCATTTGTAAATTGCTGTGTAACCTTGGGCAGGTCACACCACTGACTTCTTTTGGACTTCAGTTTCTTCATCTCTAATGTATAATTCGGGATGGTATTGGTTTTCAAAGAATTTGTTGTTGTTTTCAGCACCAATGCAATAGTTCATTTTTTTCCAAATGAAGTCTTATGTATTACATAGTTCGCCACATAAGCATGGTGAGGATATGCAGAAGTTTGTCTACTTGGCCTACTCCTGGTTCCTATCTCCTGAGCCTAAACTCCTGGGTTATTTGGAGCACAGTTTGAACTCTAGATGACTTTAAGACTTTATGAAGGTCTAAAAATCTGTAATTCCTATTTTAAATCAGATGAAAATTATTACACAGAAAAAAGTTTTCATAGAAAGCACAGGACTGAATTTGATCGTAGCCAGTCTGTTTTTCACAGTGTTTCATTCCGGTATTCGAAAATTGATTTGATCTAATCATTTGAAAATGAAAGGCCATGAAAAATTTTAAGCATCAGGTGATTTGCTTTTGGTGGTTTGGTTGCATTATCCTGAGTTACATAGACCTAGTTTCCAGTATGGCACTTTAATGGTGATGTGATCTTAAGCCAGGTATTTACACTACCCTGAACACCAGTGGTTTACTTGAAAATCTGTGAAGCCATCCATTTATAGCTCTGTGATATAGAATAAAGAAGATAATATTTGTAGGACATCTAGCATCATGCTTAATATATGGTATTTGATAAACAGAGAAGAAAGACAATTCCTAATTCTTGATTTTGAGTTTTACATTCTTAACATTCTATCAAAAGTTTATGTAAATAGAGGTTAAGAGGTTAAGATTTTTTTCTGAGTTGCTTAGAGTTACTGATTATAGATTTGCCATTATTAAAGGATACTGTGTTCAAAACCTGTGAAGTCAGAAAGGCTTTTGGAATAACGGCAAAATAGAACTTGTACTTTAAAGAGCCTTTGTTTTGGCCATGAGAAATGCAATTCAAGTTCTAATCGACATAATTTATTCTGCTTGAAATCCAAGTTTTTAATAGATCAGTTGATTTATATTTCTCATGTTTTGCTGATTAATTGGTAGGTACTAATGTTTAATATTTTGTCTTTCAGCAAATTGAGAATTAATATAGATATTACTGTTGCCATGAAGTGTCAATGTAAGTATATCTTCAGCTTGCTGAATCCACATGTAGGTTATGGTTCAAACAATTGCCAATCAAATATAAAAACCACTGGTTGTACTTTAACTTTATTTTTCCTTTATAATATTTTAAAGTTTTACTGTGGTATTATTTAATAATGCAAGTTGTTTTACTCCTCAGCTTATATTCTTCAAGTTTCTTTTCCATACAGAGAAGAGATAAAACTTTCACATTAGTATAATTAAAAGAAAGTTAGAGGAAATGTTTGTGAATCAGCATTCTAGTTTATGTACATCCTTTCTGTCTTTTTTTGTTTGGAGTACCAGCTTTTATACCCATGTTTCACAAGCATATCCTTGTGTCACTGTTTCAGTTTACCACCCTTTATGTTTACTCTTGCATTTAAAAATACAGTTCCAGTTCTTTTAAGTTAATGGTGATAGGTTACCCTTTTCTTTTTTCTTCACTGGACTCACTTGGTTATACTAGTAGAAGTGGAAAAATGCTAATATGCCAGATAGTGAATGTTTGAATCAATACTGTTTTCAAAAATAAGGTTGCTTTTGCATGAAAAATATTTTATGAGTTACTGCTTAAAAATTACAGACCAAGAACTCAGAGAAAATTTTTACATTTTTAAAAGTATGAAATAATTTTACCCAATTAATTAGAGGTTATTTTCTGTGAGATTCCATCTCAGAATGACCTTGAATCTCTTTTTCTTTTCAATATATTTTTCCTTATGTTAGTGGTTTTAAGAGATAAAAAAATACTTTATATTTAAACTTGTAGTTAGTGGTAATTTTGAATATATGATATTCTGCCTTATTTTGGATGTTTAAATACTGTTAAATTTTAGCCTTTTCCAAATAAAATTTCCTATTTGTTGATTTGTAGCATTGCTTTAAGATTTCTTTTTAATCTCTAAAAATATTTCTTGGAATTAATATTTTGTTCAGCAGCCACTTAGTACTTGTGATTAGGTTCTTGCTGATATTTGCAAAGCTCTTCAATTCAGTAACGCTTATCCTTTTTAATTATCTTTTTTTTTTGCTGGGTAAGAAGTAGAAAAAACATTATTACATTTTGGAATAATCTCCACCAAAGCTATATAAGGCTACTGTTTTAGCTTTTGGACAAATATATAGGAAGTGATTCTACATAGTTGGTGAGGTTTTTTTTTTTTTTTTTTCGCTTTTGCTTGGTGAGTTTTCTGTTCGTTGTCTTGTTGTCTTAATTTGTTTATGTTGGGGATGGTTTGCCTCCAACCATAGAATGTAAAACTTCTAATTCTTTTTTGTATGCAGATGTTGGAGCGGATGTATTGGATTTAGCAGAAACAATGGTTGCATCTGCAGATGGTCTAGTTTATGAACCAGTAAGTTTGATTCACATGGTTTTTTTGAAATACACGGGTTAAGGAATTGTACCCTTGAAGACAGTTTTGATAGTTGCTTTTAGTTTTGTCTGAAATAGTTTTTAGTATAATTATTTTATTTCAAAAGTAATCCATATTCTTTGTAATAAATTTAGGGGGAAAAACAGAAAAGTTATGTTATATACCAAAATCTTGAGGTGACCATTATTAACATTTTGGATGTATTTTGGAGGTGTCTAAAGTCTGTTTTATAACCTTTTTTTATATTTTTGTTACTACTTTCCAGTAGTTTCCTTTTCACTTTTCTTCTAGTTTTGAGTTTTTTTCTTTTTCTCTAGTAATTTGGAAACTTTTATGTCCTGTTTGTATTCCACTATTACCAAATTTAAGTATTTAAAATATTTGAACTGTATTTCTCTTACAATCAAGAATAAAGCAGTATCTTTCTAAGAGGAGAAATGTCATGGGCATTACTACTTCCTTCCTCCTTTACGCCTCTATTTCCCTCAGCATGTGAAATGCTGACATTTTCTTATTATCTTCACAGCACAAGTTGAATATAACATCGTTGATTTATCAGAAAATATTGTCACATTTCAGTGGCAGATACAGTGATAACGAGTCATGATCAGAACTAGCCCTGAAGAAGCTTTTGAGAATAAGCATGAGGCCCTCAGCAGCTAAAGTTTCTCTGTTGGCATGGTGGTACTTAAATTTACACATGTGTTCTTGAGTTCCTTTTCTTAATCATTGACAATTGTGAACCTTTCCTTTAGCAAATTTGCAAAATGAAGAATGAAGGTGAAGGAGGGGGGAGTAGAAGTGACTGAATGTATGGGGGTTAAAGGAAAGAAAATGAAGTCCTTGGCCAGTTTTGATTATTGAATTAATTTTAGTTTACAGTTACAAACTTGATGTGTGCCTTTGACATATACATTTTAAATAGAAATTTCTACAGAAACAGTAACTTTGTTACTGCCACTCTGACTCTACTTTCTGACCCATTTTCCCACTCAAAAAAATTGGTTTTGAAGTAATTTTTTATGAGCTTAGTTACCTTACAGATTCCTATATGACAGCATATTACACTATTATCTGCTCATTTTGATCTAAGTGATTATTATTAGATACTTTAGTATTTGTATTACATTTTATACTATCTTAAGAATACTTATTTAACTTTAACTTTGGTTTTTTTTTTAAATTTTCTGCCATTCTTACCTTATTTTTGTTTATCATTTTGAAGAGGGACTGTTTTTTCAACTTTTAGTTTAGATTCATGGAGTACATGTGAAGGTTTGTTACCTGAGTATATTGTATAGTGCTGAGATTTTCAGATTGATCCCATCACCCAGGTACTGGGCATAATAACGAGTAGTTTTTCAACCCTTTTCCTTCTCTCTGCCTCCCCTCTCTAATAGTCCCCACTTTCTGTTGTTGCCATTTTTATGTCTATGAGTACTCAGCGTTTAGCTCCCACTTATAAATGAGAACATATGGTGTATGGTTTTCTGTCCTGCCATTTATTTGCTTAGGATTATTGCCTCCAGCTGCATTCATGTTGCTGCAAAGGATAAAAGTTTCTTCTTTTTTATGGCTGCATAGTTTTCCCTGGTGCATGTATACCACATTTTCTTTATCCCATGTACCATTGATGGGTACCTAGGTTGATTCCATGTATTCGCTATTGTGAATGGTGCTGCAATAAAGATCGGAGTGCATGTGTCTTTTTCATACAATGATTTATTTTCCTTTGAATATATACCCATTAATGGGATTGCTGGGTTAAATAATATTGTATGTTCTTTGAGAACTCTCCAAACTGCTTTCCACAGTGGCTGAGCTGATTTCCATTTTTACCAGCAGCATATAAGTGTTCCCTTTTCTCCACAGCCTCTCCAACATGGGTTTTTTATTTTTATTTTTTTTGACTCTTTAGTAATAGTCATTCTGACTGGCGTGAGATGGCCTCTTATTGTGGTTTTGATTTGCATTTGTCTTATGATTACTGACATGGAGCATTTCTTCATGTTTGTTGACCACTTGTGTATCTTTTGAGAAGTGTATGTTCATGTCCTTTGCCGACTTTTTAATGGGGTTGTTTTTTACATGTTCAATTATTTAAATTCCGTATAGATTCTGGATATTAGACCTTTATCAGATGCTTATCAGATGCTTTATCAGATGTTTGTGAATATTTTCTCCCATTCTGTAGGTTGTCTGTTTACTCTGTTGGTAGTTTTTGTTTTTGTTTTCTGTGCAGAAGCTCTTTAGTTTAATTAGCTCCCACTTTTCAATTTTTGTTTTTGTTGCAATTGCTTGTGGGGACATAATCATAAATTCTTTCCCAAGGGTGATGCCCACAATGGTGTTTTCTAGGTTTTCTTCTAGGATTCTTATCGTTTAAGGTCATGTAAATCTTTACCCATCTTGAGTTAATTTTTGTATATGGTGAAAGATCTGGGCCCAGTTTCATTCTGCATATGGCTAGCCAGCTCTCCCAGCACCATTTATTGAATAGAGAGTCCTTTCCTCATTGCTTATTTTTGTTGATTTTGTCAAAGATCGAATGGCTGTAGGTGTGCAGCTTTATTTCTGGGTTCTCCATTCTGTTGAGGAGGGACTTTTTGAGATTTATTTTACGGCAAGAATGTGTAGGTATGTTTTGTGGATTCTAGCATGACTGCCTGTATCTTCTGCTGTTATCTTTTATTACCCATTTTCTCTGTTGCTCTGAACTGGGAAAATCCCTTTCACATGGGTTTTTCTATCCTATGAAATAAACTTATTTTGTGCTCTTTCTCAATTTGGTTTCATTTGTATGTGGTCTCGTATAAATTCATGAAAGTTTACAACATATGAATATTAATTTAAAATGATTTAAGATAATAAAGATTGCATCCTCATTTTTATGTTTCTTTTGGACGCTGAGAATTATTGTTTATGTATTATAATCTTGAATGTATCCTCTAAAAGTCACTTACACTGTTTCTCTAGCATTCTGTTCATATTCTAACTGTTGTGGTCACTCTTTTTTTTTTTTTTTTTTTTCACATTTATGAGATGCCTGATTTTATCTTTTTTTTTCCCCCTACATCTCTTATCTTTCTAGCTGGATTTTAAGCTCTTGAGAATCATTAATTTCATTCTTTCATCTTTGTAGTTCTCAAAATGTATTGCAAAATGCTTTGCAGGTTTTAGGCAATAGTGATATGTTAGAATTATGCAGTTGGGACAGTATTGTTGACTGTTTTCATTGTAAACAGTTTCTGCCATCTCTTCCAGTAGTTTATGGAGCAGGAAAATTTTATTTAAATTGTTATAATTAAAAGTTGTATCTTAATGAGAAAGTTAAGAACTTCAAAATATTTAATTGTATACTTTTCATCAGTAATATTTAAAGTGTTTAACAATGCTTTTAGGAAACCATTCCTTTGTCCTAATTTATATAAAAGTGTTAAAGAATTATTATTTTTAATATAAAATTATTAAAAATATCATTTTAACTTAAAAATTTTTCACTCATTATTTTAATATGCACTCTGAATATTAAAAACCTAGCCCTGATAACTTTACTAGTTTACAAGCCATGATCATACAATATGCTATGATAGTTACTATTCTGCTATTTCTATTGCATTTAGTTACTATTTAAAGGCAAGAAGAATTTTTAAAAGGTGGGAGAGTAGGAAATCTGATAGAGCTAAATTTGTGTATTTGTTTTGACTTACTATCTGTGATTTTGGAAAGTTTGTAACTTTTTGAGGTCCTGCTTCCTCGTGCAAAAAGGGAAGAGGAGTAACAAATTCATGAGGTTGTTAGGAAGGTTAAGTGAGATAATGAATTAGCATAGGGCCTAGCAAAGTAGTTTCTTTATACCTTTGTGCTAAGTAAACATTGTACAAAGAAGGTTATGGAATTCAAAGGAAAAATCATATAGTTCCTACTATCAGTCGTTTTATTTATACTTTAGCTGGAGAGTAACTGCAAACAGCCTTATTGGTTTGCTGTGGTGTGTTTTATAGATGTTAGCATTTTCCTTGTGTGCTATAATGTGAAAAAGTTTTGGTAGCATGCTTTAGGCAAATTCATCAGGAGGTGTAATCAAAGGAAACATCAGAAAGATTGGGACAATTTAACTTGAAGCATATGGTTGTATAAAACTTAGACATGAGGCTCTCACAGTTACGGGAGAGGCAGGTTCCAGATTGATATAATTAAATTAAAAAGTCACAGAAGTAGAGCTGTGAACTGGGACTAGAAAAGTGGATTTTTTTTTGAAACGGAGTTTCACTTGTGTCCCAGACTGAGTGCATTGGCAAGATCTCTGCTCACTGCAACCTCCACCTCCCAGGTTCAAGCAATTCTCATGCTTCAGCCTCTTGAGTAGCTGGGATTACAGGTGCCTACCATCGGCTGATTTTTTGTATTTTAGTACAGACGGGTTTCTTTTTTGTATTTTAGTAGAGACACGGTTTCACCATGTTGCCCAGGCTGGTCTTGAACTCCTGAGCTCAGGCAATCCGCCTGTCTTGGCCTCCCAAAGTGCTAGGATTACAGGCGTGAGCCACCATGCCCGGCCGAAAAGTGGATTATTGTTGCAAAATCAAATTGTGGATATAGCTACTATGAGAAGTTTGCATATTTTTCTCTGACTCTACAAGTAGCCAAGTCTGACTTTGATCATGCCTAGATAAAATTTCTTAAGTAGTTCTTTGTTGATCAACGCATTTGGGAATTACTGTGCTATTTTTAAACTCATTTCAAAAATTGTTGATTTTATTATTGTATTTTACCAGCAAGTATTTGGGCTTTGGATGCTTGAATATAACTGTGTATGTCATTTTCTACCCCAATACTTGCGAATTTCACGCTAGCATCATTTAAATGATTTTAAGCCCTAAGATACCATTTTGTACATATGATAAATTGTCAACTTGCATATATTCCTGTAAATGTCGGTAACTGTTAACAGAAAAATATTTGTGATTCATAAAATTTCTTTATGCTATTTTTCAGTAAAGATAGCACATTAAAATTTTAATTTGACTTATAGAAGTTGAATGTAAACCATGAATACTTGTTTTTAACAACACTATAAGTTTATGTTTCTTGCTCAAAGAAAAAATTTTTAAATTGTGATGTAAAAGCCAAGAGAATTTGACAATGCTAGTGATTATGTTTTCTTTCATTTCAGACAGTATTTGATCTTTCACCACAGCAGAAAGAGTGGCAGAGGTAATAAGAGAACAAAGTATTGTGGTCTATAGAAATCTAAGTCATATTTTGTCTATTGTAAACTATAGATTAACACATTTCTCTAGGGATTTCTTTGGATGAATTTTTAGCAGAATTTGGTATATAATATAATCCTTACAATTTCAAAAACCATCAGATCTTAAGAAAGTCATGCATAATCTTTTCTCTGATAAACTTTGATTCATAAGTTTTAGTTTTTATTTAAAATGGTATCAACTATTTACATTTTTTGATTACAAAAGTAATATATGATCATTTTAAAAATTCAATTTGAATAGAAATTATACAAAGCAAGATTGTCAAGACTGCAGCCCCACAGGAAGGCTTTGAATGTAGCTTAACACAAATTTGTAAACTTTTTTTTTTTTTTGAGACAGAGTCTCACTCTCGCCTAGGCTGGAGTACAGTGGCGCAATCTTGGCTCACTGCAACCCCTGCCTCACAGGTTGAAGCGATTCTCTTGCCTCAGCCTCTTGAGTAGCTGGCGCATACTACAGGCACACAGCACCACACCTAGCTAATTTTTTGTGTTTTTAGTAGAGATAGGGTTTCACCATGTTGACTAGGCTGGTCTTGAACTCCTGAACTGAAGTGATCTGCCTATGTCGGCCTCCCGGAGGGCTGGGATTACAGGCATGAGCCACTGTGCCCGGCCACAAATTTGTAAACTTTCTGAAAAAATTATGAGATTTTTTTGTGATTTTTTTTTTTTTTTTTTTTTTTTTTAACTGATCAGCTATAGTTAGTGTGTTTTATGTGTGGCCCAAGATAATTCTTCTTACAGTGTGGCCCAGGGAAGCCAAAAGATTGGGCACCTAGATACAAAGTAAATGTAAAAGCCCCCTTCTCTTTCTGTAAACTAATGCCATTGACTAGCAGTAATAACCAGTGATAAGTTTCTTGGGTAGCCTTCTAGACAGACATTTTCTGTGTATGTATATAATATGTATATTGTATGTATTTCTGTGTGTATATATATATATATACAAAATTATGATAATTCTTACATATAATCTGTATAATATATAGTATATAATTCTATATATAGTTCCTAGATATCATATATAATAGTATATTATATATTTTGTAATATATAAAAGTTTTTATGTTCATTATATATTATATCATATTTATATAGTTTCATAATGTGTTATATATAAAAATACAGAAATATATATACAGAAATAAGTTGCTTTTTTCCACCTAACATGATATTTTGGATTCATTTCTGTATATATAATGGTCTATTTTATGGGTAGATTGTAGTTTATTTAATTGGATCCTTATTGATGGGTATTTAGATTGCTTTCAGAATTCTAATATTAAAAACAATACTCAAGGAACATTCTTGAGCCTAATTCCATACATGTTTGTGTGTGTGTGTGTTTCTAGAAATAGAATTTCTTTCTCTGAGGATATTTAACATTTTGATAGTGCCTATATCCTCCCAAATTATTATTTCACTTATACTCCAAAGGGCAATATTAGAGTACTTGTTTCTGTACAACTTCACCAACAACAGGAATACCTAGAATTTTTTTAAATGTATGCCAGTTTGATGGGTGAAAATTGGTACTATGCTTTTATTAACATTTCTTTATGAATCAATTGACTGTGAGTTTTTTTTCCTCATTTGTATTTTTTTTGTGAAAATGTTTGCCTATATGCCTATTTTCCTTGGTTAGTTTTCTTATAGGAATTATTTTTAAATTAAATAAAATAATACTTTGTTATAAGTGTTTCCGTCTCCCACCCCCATATATTGCTTTTTATTTTCTAGGTTATGTCTTGCACTTATAAGGGCTTTATATAGTTTAAGATTATTCCAAAAAATTTTTCTTTACCCATTTTTTTTTTTCCTAGTCCCTAAGTGTATTCCAAGGGTCTTTCTCTTTTAATTTCCAGTTTCACCACTTGAGGGAGTTTTTATATGAAAGTTGAAATTGAATGTGGGTGAACAAAAGCACTGAATATTAGTTGTCTCTGGGCTCTTAGAATTTTTAGTAGAAAGCCATCCACAGATGAAATACTTTACTTTCATCCAGAAACATTAAAGTGAGATTTCTCCTTTCATTTAGAATTTTGTTCAATGCTCGAAACTAGTAATAAGTGGGAGAAGAGATTGTATTTTTACTGTTAAGATGATATAAATTTGCCATCATAGTAGTCTTCTGCACACCTTCATGTGTGGAATATAGGCTGGGATATTTATTGGCACAGTGAAGGCAGCAATTTTTTTCATAAACACATAATATATACATACATATACACATATGTATAGTTTGTTGTCATCAAACTCCTTGATCACTGCCATGCTTCAAAAGTTGAACTCTCGAATTACAAGACACACACAAAAAAGTGAAGATTTCCATTTCTGCTGGCATTGAATCCAAAGATTTTAAGTCTTTAAATGTTTGAATCTGAAGATGGGATCTGGCTTCTTGAAGCATCTTAGATTATCACGTTCTGATTCTAAACATTATTGAATAGCTCTTGAATGGCCTAGAGATACCCAAGGTATATATCTTCCTAACTAATGTGCATACCAAAATGTTCTTTACTTCGAGAATTTTCTAAGAGATTTAAATTTTCTCTCAATTGGTGTTCTATAATACTTTCTTAAAATATTTAGGATCACAATTAATCTCTCTTTAACTGTAGATTTCAAACCCTGGACAGAACCTTTCTGGTTTCTACTTTTTATGTCTAGATTTCAGATTTATTTTATTCCAAACTATACAGTATAAATATGACTTGTTATTTTACATAGGCCTGTTATACTAATTTTCTAGATAGATGATGCATAAGTTTTTAATCTTCTGCTTGCACATCTAGAAAGTACTTATTTTATCATTATGGTGGGATGGTAAAGTATTATGAGATTCACATTTGCTTTCTTTTTGTGAGTACCTATGTTTATAACTTTTTTCCAAGTTACATGTATGTATTTTTCTTTTAGAATAGTTAGGCTCACAGCAAAATTGAGCAGAAAGTAGTGTTCCCATATACCCGTCCCTCTACAGGTTCCCCCATTATCAACAACTTGCATCAGATTGGATATAGTTGTTATAATCAGTGAACCTATGTTGACACATCATCATCCCCATAGTTTACATTAGAGTTCATTCTTGGTGTTGAACGTACATTCTGTGAGTTCTGACAAATGTATAATGACATGTATCTACCATACTGCCATACAGAATGATTTCACTGCTGTAAAAATTTTCTGTGCTCTGCCTATTTATTCTTCCCTTCCCACTGTGTATAATATTTGTATTTACCAAGTTTGAACTTTACTACAGATGATTTGGAATATTAGTTATTTAAAGAAATAGAATTAAAAGAGATAAAATAGGACTACATCTAATGACAAAATTATTGCTGAAAATTGTAGGAGTTAACATGGCTCAATGGTAGAAGTATTGTAGAGAGAAAAATTTTTATAATGAAAATCAGTTACTTGTGGTATGAGTTTGTACTGAGTAATGTACCACTTCAAGTCCATCAAGTCCATTGTGTAGCCCCTTATTTGTCCTACTCTTTGTATCTACAACGTTTCATTCAATGTCTGACAAAGATAAGAATTTTGTAATTGTGCATGTATGCATGAAAGATGAATTGAGATACTTAAGTGAGTAGAAGCCCTACTTTGGTGGTCCTGACTGCAACACATCCATTACTGATGGGATCAAACAGGCTTATGGAGCTCAGCTATTAGACCTCTAGCCACCCTGCCTCACTTGCTTTCAAGGAAAGGACCAAAGAAAACTTGGTATGTTATTTTAGAATATGAATCCTATAATAATAAATGTATGGTTTAACTAAGTCAGCTAAACATTGTCATTTTTGAATAAGTGTCACCTCTCTTTGTGTACCTTTCTGTAGTTCTAAATTATTGTTTCTTTCTTATTTAGGATGCTGCAGCTGATTCAGAGTAGGCTACAAGAAGAGCATTCACTTCAAGATGTGATATTTAAAAGTGCTTTTAAAAGTGCATCAACAGCTCTCCCACCAAGGTGAGATCTGTATTTTAAATGTGCAACTCTTTCTTATGAATTTACTTTGACATAGTTAAAACTAAAGTGTTGGTTTAGTTTTCTGAATCTTATTTTTCTTAGGAAGGGAAAATAGAATCATTCTGTACTATAAAGACGCCTTTTGCTCTTAAATTTATAGCCTGTGATTTTGATCAGAATTATTACAAATATTTATTTGCATTTAATTTTCTTTTTTATGCGTGGTATACCCCCATATACAATTATATTGAGTTTTAAGAAAAATTAGTTTCATTTACTATTTTGAGGATATATATATAAGCTTTGGTTAGAAGTTTTGTTTTATTTCACGTTTTTGTATTTTAAAGATTAGAGAGCCTGGGCGACAGAGCGAGACTCCGTCTCAAAAAAAAAAAAAAAAAGATTAGAGGCTGGGTGCAGTGGCTCACGTCTGTAATTCCAGCACTTTGGGAGGCCAAGGTGGGCAGATCATTTGAGGTCAGGGGTTCCAGACCAGCCTGACCAACATGGTGAAACTCTGTCCCTACTAAAAATACAAAAAAATTAACCGGGTGTGGTGGGTGCATGTATGTAGTCCCAGCTACTTGGGAGGCTGAGGCAGGAGAATAGCTTGAACCCAGGAGGCGGAGGTTACAGTGAGCCAAGATTGCACCAGTGCACTCCAGCCTGGGTAGCAGAGCAAGACTCTGTCTCAAAAGAAAAAAAAAAAAGATTAGTGGATATTTGGAAATGCTATAGTCATAAACATAATAAAAATATACAAGATTTTACATTTGCTTAGAAAGAAAATGTCACTGTCAGAAAATGTCACTGTCTCTTTGAATTTAGGCAGCATGCCTTTCCTTTACCTCAATCATATTTCTGCCCTCCCTCCTTCTCCCTGCTACAGTACCAGAAATAAATGAAGAAAATATGTCTTTTTGGACTAATTCTTTTGTTTTAGTCTTCTGTCCCTGGACTTAGTCCTCTGGTTAGAGTTGAAGAACCATGGAATTTCAAATTTATGTAAATGTAATAGGTATTAAATACTTTTTTCCCATTTTATAGATGTATAATTTTTATAAATGTCTAGACTTCAGGAAACTGCTATTGTATTTTTAACATTTAGAATATTACCTAAAAAATGATCTTTAGGGATTTTTTTTTCTATACACATTTTTCCCATCATAAAATGGTAACTATATTAAATGTGCTTTAAATAATATATGTTATTTTAACAGAGAAGATGATTCATCACAGTCTCCAGATGCATGCAGAATTCATGGCCATCTATATGTCAATAAAGTAGCAGGGAATTTTCACATAACAGTGGGCAAGTATGTTCTTTTCACTTACTGAAAATACTTTAGACAAAGTTGGAGCTTGGTTAAAAGTAAATTCTGGCTGGTGGCTCACGCCTGTAATCCCAGCACTTTGGGAGGCTGAGGCGGGTGGATCACCTGAGGTCAGGAGTTCAAGACCTGCCTTACCAACATGTGGAAACCTCATCTCTACTAAAAATACAAAAAATTAGCTGGGTGTGGTGGCAGGCACCTGTAATCCCAGATACTCCAGAGGCTGAGGCAGGAGAATCGCTTGAACCCAGGAGGCGGAGGTTGTAGTGAGCCGAGATCGCGCTACTGCACTACAGCCTGGGCGACAAGCAAAACTCTGTATCCAAAAAAAAAAAAAAAAAAAAGTAAATACTTTGCTAATCAAATAAATACAGCTAACTACTAAAGGATTGCTTAAAATATTGTGTATATGTATTTTTAATGTCTTGAGATTGTTGTCTGGGGCTTCAGTCTCAGGCTAGAGAAGACTACTAACTTTAAAAACTACTTCAAAACAAAAGTAAAGCAGTCATGTCATGTTTTGTATATTAAAGTAACTGAACTGTAGGTAAATATCAGTTACAACCTTCTACTTGCCAGGTTTTAGTGGCCAGAGAGCTCTTACCTAGACATTTCATTAATTTTTTCATTTTTTTTGGTATGGTATTAGGTTTTTGTCTTAACGTTTTGGTGGTCCTCATCAAAATGTAATTCCTGACTAATCCTAGACAAGTGTTTTGATAAAGTTAGAAATTAGCAGTGTCTAGAATAAAGTTAAATTAGGTAAAAGTTAAGGAAAAATATGAGCAGCACTCAGCACAGAAATTGTCATAAACACTTGTTAAATTTTGGAATGAATAAATAGATCCATCCATCTTTCCCTCCCTTCTTTTCCATATAGAGTGCTGAACTGAACAATATTGTACAAGACATTTTTTGAGTACTTGCTATGTGCAAATACCATGCTAGAAACTAAGGATAAACAGTGAAGAAAAAAATAAAGGGTTTTTGCCCTTTTTTATGTATTTTATTCCAAACTATACAGTATAAATATGACTCGTTATTTTAAATAGGCCTGACATTCTATAAGAAAATCCACACTTAAGCAGTGAATACGTTAATAATTATTTAATTATAGTTGTATTGAGCCTGTAAAGGAGAAGCATGGCTGATAAGAGACTATTTAACAAGGTATTAAACTTATGCTGCAAGTCAGTGGAGACGTTATTGAGGAAGACCTTTGAACACTAGGAGAAGAGGAGGAATTTAATATATAAAGGAGGGAAGGGCATACAGCAGGAAAGAGCATGGCTGGAAGTTTATAAAATACATACAGAGATAACATTAGATTTCTATGAAAAAATATTTCAGTATTTACAATAGTCAGATCAAACATTTATTTTTTTCTTCGTTATCTCTTGAAATTTATGTTTTGTTGTTTTGTTACTGTTACCTATCTCCAACTCAACCTGTTGCTGGGAACCTTGGAATGTCTTGAAATCGTAGCTTAAAGAAATTTAGAAGATTTTATTGCACCTTTGGATACAAACAATATTCTAGTTCACGACCAACTCAAAGAGGGAAATATTGACAAATATTATAATCAGACTCTGTATTATGTCCCTTTTTAAAATTTGTTTTTGGTCTTTTCACAATTTCACTTTCCTTCCCAGGTGGTAACTCACACTATCAGAGAGGCCAAGTGGAAAAGCATTTGGTTCATACCTTGTCATCTCAGGGATATCCTGTAAACCCGCTCCTAATTTTTAGTGGTACATTTGTCAAGTTCAGTATTGATCTTTTTGAAGGTTACTCATATTACCTCTCAGACACAATGTCAATCTCAACTGTTATATAAAAGAGTAATAAAAGGAACATAATTTGTAACATAATACGTATTTCAATATGCTTGAGCGTGAATACACAAGAAGACATAATGAAGTAGGCAGATGCTTGCCACTTACATGTGGAATTTTTAAGTGTATAATTGCTACAAATGCAGACTGAAACAGATGCATTGGCTACTCAGATACCACGAGTGACATTTCCGTTGATGAGATGATATTCAGAAATAGGAATACCTCTTTGTAATATTAAACAAAACAGAATATAAGCTTCCCTTAGTTTTCTGGGAAATTTAGTGTATATTAAAACTACAACTTTATATAGCTAAATGGGGTTCAGTTCTAGACTCAGATTATTATAATAGGCTTTTCATGTACATGAGTATCTCTTAGAGCATTGGAAAGTCAGGCAAAATCTGGAATGATTCTTTTTTGTGTGAGACTGTCAATTTCATTGCAGGATGCCTTGTTTCTGTGGCTGTTGTCCAGTAAATCCCAATAGCAACCCCTTCCCAATAATTCTGACAACTCAAAATGCCTCTTTTCATTCCCCTCCAGTTTTCAGAACAACTTTTCCTCCACTGAAAGTCATTCAGGCTAGATTCTTGTCTGATAGGGTAGAAAATACCCCAGAAAAGAAATAGGTAAATGCTGAATATCCATCCTCCCTATGCAGAGTTTTAACAAGTGTCAGATAACTACAGTCATCTGTATTAGGGTAATTTAATTTGATTTTTAAATTTAATTTTTTGAAGAAGATGCTCACTTATGCTGTTATTTCATAAAATGAACACACCTGTTAACAAAAAAAAAAAAAGAAGAAGGAAATATTATTTAAAACAGCTCTCTATTCCTCTCAGAGTAAAATCCTGGGTGGTGAGAGAGATCATTGAAGTAAAATGTATAGGGTGAGCATCCCTTGTCTGAAAATCTGAAATTCAAAATGCTCCAGATTTGGAGAATTCAAAATACTCCAAATTTGAGCATTGTCAACACGATGCTCAAAGGAAATGCTTAAGAGTGTTTCAGATTTCAGATTAGGGAGGCCTCCCTGGCAAATAAAATGTACGTATTCTAAAATCTAAAATTTGAAACTTCTGATCGCAAGCATTTTGGATAAGGGTTATTCAACGTGTAGTATTGTAATTTAGTTATTCAGAAAAACTTCTCTGAATTTGTTTGTTTGAAAATAATAGTAGGAACACTGTTAGACTGACAATATAATTGGAGCTAGGAATAATTTGTGACAGTAGATTTTCTTTTTAGTAGTAAGCTTGAGGTAATATACTTGACTGTGAACACAGAAGAATTTACGAGACCAAACTACCAATCATTCTAGTGCATCAGGAAATGCTTTATTGAGCAAGGTTTTAGTATACTTTATGTTGAATGTCAGTTAATACATTTCCCTAATCATTGTATTGCCTTTTTTAAAATGCCTGGTGTTTTGCTAGATAACACACAGAACAAATTAAACAATGTTTAGACCTACTAGGGCATATTCTGAAACTTGACAATGGTGACAGACAGTTAATTGGTTATAAAGAAAGAAGGCTCCTTTATGGAGAGTTTCTATTTTCAGTTTTTTAGTTAATTGCTAGAATTAGTAACTGGGTAAAGCAGGATTGTGGTAAAGGAGATCTTCAAGGTGATTTTTTAATTTTTTTTAACCAGGAATAGGGAAGGATAATACTTATTTGTAGAAGTGTAAAGGTGCTAAAAGAACAAGTTAAATTTGAAAGATAACAGTGTATAACACAACAAAGGTTTGCTGCAGTGGTAGGCAAACTACAGCTTATATACCAAATCCAGCCTACTACCTGTTTTTGTATGGTTCATGAGCTAAGAGGGGCTTTTAAATTTTTATTTTTTAGATTTTATTTATTTGTTTGTTTATTTTTTTGAGACAGTCTCGCTCTGTTGCTCAGGCTGGGGTGCAGTTTTAAATTTTTTTCAAATATTTTTTAAATATTTGAAAATAAATCAGAAGGGGAGTAATATAATACATGAGAAATACATGAAATTTAAATTCGTGTCCAAAAGTAAAGTTTTATTGGCATATAGCCATGCTCATTTGTTTATATATGGCTGCTTTTTTTATTACAGTACCACTGTTGAGTAATTCTGGCAGAGACCGTATATGACTGTCTCATTACTTTGTACTTTGGTGTATTAAGAATTGTAGTGATACAGTTATAATTTGACAGCATTAAAAGTGCTGTGTGTATTCCTGTCCTGCAACATTTTATTTATTTTATTTATTTATTGTATTACTGTGTTAAAAAAAAGAAATATGGACTTCAAATGTTGCATTTTTTTTTTTTTTTTTTTTTTTTTTTTTTTTTTTTTTTTTTGAGACGGAGTCTCGCTCTGTCACCCAGGCTAGAGTGCAGTGGCGCCATCTCGGCTCACTGCAAGCTCCGCCTCCTGGGTTCACGCCATTCTCCTGCCTCAGCCTCTCCGAGTAGCTGGGACTACAGGTGCCCACCACCATGCCCGGCTAATTTTTTGTATTTTTAGTAGAGACGGGGTTTCACCGTGGTCTCGATCTCCTGACCTTGCGATCCGCCTGCCTCGGCCTCCCAAAGTGCTGGGATTACAAGCGTGAGCCACCGCACCCGGCCCAAATGTTGCATTTTTAAAGCACAGTGTACTATGGATTATTTGATCAAATTTGGCTGCAGAACATCCTGCGTATTAAGCAATGACACTATTTAATTATGCTAAAAAGAATACAGTATATGTTGATGGTGCCAGATTGAGCATTCATCACAATATTACCAACCTATAAAAAAGCAATGGTCAGAAAAATTAGAAAATTAAAAATGGAATATCCAAACACTGTAGAGTTTTATCATAAAACGTGAAAATGTAGCTGTAATCTTTAAGTGCCTCATTGTTTAGCAAGTGAGGAAAGCCATCCAAGTATTGATAAGTCTGTGAAGCAATGTTTGACTGCCAGAGCTAAAGAAATGACTCCAGAAAAAATAAATTTGCTTTAGACAATTAGATGACTAGCCTTCTTCAAGAAGAGTGTTCCAGTAGATGAGGACATTGAGAGCAGTATCTAATAGCCAGTTAAAAAACAAGCCAGGAGATTTTGAGTAGTTCCTAAACTCTTGATGAGTGGACGGATGTTACTAGAACTGCTTATTGTTTATTCGAGGAATCAGTGCTGAATTTGAAGTGATTGAAGAATTAGTATCTATGAATCGCCTGCTTTCAACAACAACTGTAGGCAAGAATATTTTTATAGAAGTTTAGAGAACACAAATTCAGTACATCCTAAAGTGGAATCTGGTATATGTTACAAATGTATTATAACTGATGATGGTGTGTGGAGCAGAAAAAGGCCTACTTGGATGCATTTCAAACCTTGTGAAAATGTAGTGTTTAATGCCTATTGTTATCCATTGTATCATCAGTAGTACTTTGCAGAAAATATTTGAATTGATTTTGTATTTTAAACCGCTGTGTCAGTGGTAAACTTCATTTGCTCTGCTGGACCTAAATATTGACATTTCCATGGTTTTTTTTTTTTTGTCGGATATAAAAACTGAATATTCCATCTTGCCCTACTACATAGCAGTTTGATGGCTTAGCAGTACATTTTTTGAGCTCAGTGCCAAGATTGGATTTTTTCTGAATGAGAAAACTTCCATCAGTTGCAATTATTGAGCAATGAATATTTTTGGAAATTAAGTTTCATGCAGACTTAATAATGTTTAATGAATTTAGCCTAAAAGTATAAGGCAAAACCAATGTTTATGAAATTTATTATTGTAGTATAGTTGTTTCAATGACTAGTGATTTTGAGTGGTTTCTTTTACTTTTCATGCCTTGATAGCGTTTGCTGTCAAAAGTTAAAGCAAGGATCTAGACTCATTCTCATACTTGAATATATTTTCTGACCTTTCAAACTGTAGTTCCAGAACTTCAGACACTGGTGCAAATACAAAGGAAATTTCCATGTTTCAAATCCATTTCACTGCGCAATTGAGGAAATTTTGCTTTAATTTAGATTGGAAGTTATTAATCTGCAATATAATAACGTGTTTATAGGTAAATAAGTGTCAGAAGAATCTACTGGAATTCTATAAGTGTCTTTCAAGCAATGAATATGCTCAACACATACTCATGGATTAATATTTTCAAAGATGAGATACTTAAAATTTCATTATAGATCATCATCATCAGTTAAAGATTTATGGTCAGTTTGGAAAATAGAGAACATTCCAAACCCCAATTAAACAAAGTGTAATCTCCCTGCAAAACAGTTGTATTACCAAAAAAAGGACTCATTACTATTATATCAATGAAAAGTTTGTGAAAATGTGCTTTTTCTCATTATGTAACTACATAATATACTTGATTTTGCATCATGGTCCACAAAGCCTAAAGCATTTACTGTCTGGCTCTTTGCCAGAAATGTTTGCCAACCTCCAGCAGTTTATTGCATTGCTGAGATGAGTAGACTTGTCTGCTCAGTCAATAGGCCAAATGCATTCTTATGTTATTTTGTACTAAGAAAAATTATATAACTTAGGGGAGATCCAGTTTCTGATTTTAATTAATTATACATATAAATGGTACTACTTTAATATTGTTTTTTCTTCTTTCAGGGCAATTCCACATCCTCGTGGTCATGCACATTTGGCAGCACTTGTCAACCATGAATGTAAGCAGTTTCTGACTTTTTTTCAGTAAAGATGTACTTGAAAAAAATATTATTTTTAAAAGTGCAGATGCAGTGTAGTTGAAAGTGAGCCGTTTTGAAAACATCTTCATCCAAAGGAAAAAATAAATTTTTAAATTGATTTACTTTAGTCTGCATTTGTATTTGGTCATGGCTCAGAGTTGCTGAGGTTAAGGAGGAAAGCCTAGTGTACTTTCTATAACTTTGTACATATTTCCGCTAATTTTTAGGGATAATGAAAAGAATATATTTGCAGTTTATTTCAATTTGCAAATTGAAATATGGATGTATAGACATGTATAAAGTATTCAGGTTAATTTGGTATCATGATTGTCATAAGACTTAAGTTCTTAAAGTCTGCTTTAGAGGACAAAACAAGTAATGGATTCCACAGAAAATTAGTTTGGTCACATTTAGCAATAGTGTATTAAAAATATATCTGATCAGTTTTATTATATGGCTACATGGACATCATTCCAATTCTAACAATAGAGTCCTATATGATGATTTGGAAAAGGAAAGATGAGTATTTTTGGCTTTCATTATTATATTAATATTTTCTAGACATTAAATTGTATATAATTAAAAAATTTGAGATACAGCATTTTGTCAGAATTTATTTTATACATTTAATTCGCATATATTTACATTTATTTTTCTCAAAGTAATGTGGCTTAAAATACTGTATTATTATCCTTGCAGATTTTAAACGTTTTCATTTGAGAATAGATAAGAATGTAAACCAGTCTGTAACATATAATTTTGAATAATATAATTTCTCTGCTAAGTTGTTTTTATTTTTTGCCTTTTAGCTTACAATTTTTCTCATAGAATAGATCATTTGTCTTTTGGAGAGCTTGTTCCAGCAATTATTAATCCTTTAGATGGAACTGAAAAAATTGCTATAGATCGTAAGTATTTAATAATTACTGTTGGATTTTTTTTTTTTTTTTTTTTTTTTTTTTTTTCTTATCGGATTTTCATTTCAAACCAAAAATCCTGCTAGGAACAACAAACCAAAAACAACAAAGAAAAAGCCAACAAGCTCCCCCTAAACACCAAATAACCCATGTTAACATTTGATGTTTCCTTCTATACATTTCTTTATATTCATACAAACACATTATTTGCATGTAACAGGAAATATTTTCTTTTTTCACACATTAGCTATTTGCTTTTCTGATTACTGACATTTCTCCAAGTAAACCACATAATCCTTTTTAAAATAATTGTATAATTTTTTTTTTTTTTTTTTTTTTCTTTTTTTTATTATACTTTAGGGTTTTAGGGTACATGTGCACAATGTGCAGTTTTGTTACATATGTATCCATGTGCCATGTTGATTTCCTGCACCCATTAACTCGTCATTTAGCATTAGGTGTATCTCCTAATGCTGTCCCTCCCCCCTCCCCCCACCCCACAACAGTCCCCGGAGTGTGATGTTCCCCTTCCTGTGTCCATGAGTTCTCATTGTTCAATTCCCACCTATGAGTGAGAACATGCGGTGTTTGGTTTTTTGTCCTTGCGATAGTTTACTGAGAATGATGTTTTCCAGTTTCATCCATGTCCCTACAAAGGACACGAACTCATCATTTTTTATGGCTGCATAGTATTCCATGGTGTATATGTGCCACATTTTCTTGATCCAGTCTATCGTTGTTGGACATTTGGGTTGGTTCCAACTCTTTGCTATTGTGAATAGTGCCGCAATAAACATACGTGTGCATGTGTCTTTATAGCAGCATGATTTATAGCCCTTTGGGTATATACCCAGTAATGGGATGGCTGGGTCAAATGGTATTTCTAGTTCGAGATCCCTGAGGAATCGCCACACTGACTTCCACAATGGTTGAACTAGTTTACAGTCCCACCAACAGTGTAAAAGTGTTCCTATTTCTCCACATCCTCTCCAGCACCTGTTGTTTCCTGATTTTTTAATGATGGCCATTCTAACTGGTGTGAGATGGTATCTCACTGTGGTTTTGATTTGCATTTCTCTGATGGCCAGTGATGAGGAGCATTTCTTCATGTGTTTTTTGGCTGCATAAATGTCTTCTTTTGAGAAGTGTCTGTTCATGTCCTCTGCCCACTTTTTGATGGGGTTGTTTGTTTTTTTCTTGTAAATTTGTTTGAGTTCATTGTAGATTCTGGATATTAGCCCTTTGTCAGATGAGTAGGTTGCAAAAATTTTCTCCCATTGTGTAGGTTGCCTGTTCACTCTGATGATAGTTTCTTTTGCTGTGCAGAAGCTCTTTAGTTTAATGAGATCCCATTTGTCGATTTTGGCTTTTGTTGCCATTGCTTTTGGTGTTTTAGACATGAAGTCCTTGCCCACGCCTATGTCCTGAATGGTATTGCCTAGGTTTTCTTGTAGGATTTTAATGGTTTTAGGTCTAACATATAAGTCTTTAATCCATCTTGAATTAATTTTTGTATAAGGTGTAAGGAAGGGATCCAGTTGCAGCTTTCTACATATGGCTAGCCAGTTTTCCCAGCACCATTTATTAAATAGGGAATCCTTTCCCCATTTCTTGTTTTTGTCAGGTTTGTCAAAGATCAGATAGTTGTAGCTATGCGGCATCATTTCTGAGGGCTCTGTTCTGTTCCATTGATCTATGTCTCTGTTGTGGTACCAGTACCATGCTGTTTTGGTTACTGTAGCCTTGTAGTATAGTTTAAAGTCAGGTAGCGTGATGCCTCCAGCTTTGTTCTTTTGGCTTAGGATTGACTTGGCGATGCGGGCTCTTTTTTGGTTCCATATGAACTTTAAAGTAGTTTTTTCCAATTCTGTGAAGAAAGTCATTGGTAGCTTGATGGGGATGGCATTGAATCTATAAATTACCTTGGGCAGTATGGCCATTTTCATGATATTGATTCTTCCAACCCATGAGCATGGAATGTTCTTCCATTTGTTTGTATCCTCTTTTATTTCATTGAGCAGTGGTTTGTAGTTCTCCTTGAAGAGGTCCTTCACATCCCTTGTAAGTTGGATTCCTAGGTATTTTATTCTCTTTGAAGCAATTGTGAATGGGAGTTCACTCATGATTTGGCTCTCTGTTTGTCTGTTATTGGTGTACAAGAATGCTTGTGATTTTTGTACATTAATTTTGTATCCTGAGACTTTGCTGAAGTTGCTAATCAGCTTAAGGAGATTTTGGGCTGAGACAATGGGGTTTTCTAGATATACAATCATGTCATCTGCAAACAGGGACAATTTGACTTCCTCTTTTCCTAATTGAATACCCTTTATTTCCTTCTCCTGCCTGATTGCTCTGGCCAGAACTTCCAGCACTATGTTGAATAGGAGCGGTGAGAGAGGGCATCCCTGTCTTGTGCCAGTTTTCAGAGGGAATGCTTCCAGTTTTTGCCCATTCAGTATGATATTGGCTGTGGGTTTGTCGTAGATAGCTCTTATTATTTTGAGATACGTCCCATCAATACCTAATTTATTGAGAGTTTTTAGCATGAAGGGTTGTTGAATTTTGTCAAAGGCCTTTTCTGCATCTATTGAGATAATCATGTGGTTTTTGTCTTTGGTTCTGTTTATATGCTGGATTACATTTATTGATTTGCGTATGTTGAACCAGCCTTGCATCCCAGGGATGAAGCCCACTTGATCATGGTGGATAAGCTTTTTGATGTGCTGCTGGATTTGGTTTGCCAGTATTTTATTGAGGATTTTTGCATCAATGTTCATCAAGGATATTGGTCTGAAATTCTCTTTTTTGGTTAAGTCTCTGCCAGGTTTTGGTATCAGGACGATGCTGGCTTCGTAAAATGTGTTAGGGAGGATTCCCTCTTTTTCTATCGATTGGAATAGTTTCAGAAGGAATGGTACCAGTTCCTCCTTGTACCTCTGGTAGAATTCAGCTGTGAATCCATCAGGTCCTGGACTCTTTTTGGTTGGTAAGCTATTGATTATTGCCACAATTTCAGAGCCTGTTATTGGTCTATTCAGAGATTCAACTTCTTCCTGGTTTAGTCTTGGGAGGGTGTATTTGTCGAGGAATTTATCCATTTCTTCTAGATTTTCTAGTTTATTTGCATAGAGGTGTTTGTAGTATTCTCTGATGGTAGATTGTATTTCTGTGGGATCGGTGGTGATATCCCCTTTTTCGTTTTTTATTGCATCTATTTGATTCTTCTCTCTTTTCTTCTTTATTAGTCTTGCTAGCAGTCCATCAATTTTGTTGATCTTTTCAAAAAACCAGCTCCTGGATTCATTAATTTTTTGAAGGGTTTTTTGTGTCTCTATTTCCTTCAGTTCTGCTCTGATTTTAGTTATTTCTAGCCTTCTGCTAGCTTTTGAATGTGTTTGCTCTTGCTTTTCTAGTTCTTTTAATTGTGATGTTAGGGTGTCAATTTTGGATCTTTCCTGCTTTCTCTTGTGGGCATTTAGTGCTATAAATTTCCCTCTACACACTGCTTTGAACGTGTCCCAGAGATTCTGGTATGTTGTGTCTTTGTTCTCGTTGGTTTCAAAGAACATCTTTATTTCTTCCTTCATTTCATTATGTACCCAATAGTCATTCAGGAGCAGGTTGTTCAGTTTCCATGTATTTGAGCGGTTTTGACTGAGTTTCTTAATCCTGAGTTCTAGTTTGATTGCACTGTGGTCTGAGAGACAGTTTGTTATAATCTCTGTTCTTTTACATTTGCTGAGAAGAGCTTTACTTCCAACTATGTGGTCAATTTTGGAATAGGTGTGGTGTGGTGCTGAAAAAAATGTATATTCTGTTGATTTGGGGTGGAGAGTTCTGTAGATGTCTATTAGGTCCACTTTATGTAGAGCTGAGTTCAATTCCTGGATATCCTTGTTAACTTTCTGTCTCGTTGATCTGTCTAATGCTGACAGTGGGGTGTTAAAATCTCCCATTATTATCGTGTGGGAGTTTAAGTCCCTTTGTAGGTCACTCAGGACTTGCTTTATGAATCTGGGTGCTCCTGTGTTGGGTGCATATATATTTAGGATAGTTAGCTCTTCTTGTTGAATTGATCCCTTTACCATTATGTAATGGCCTTCTTTGTCTCTTTTGATCTTTGTTGGTTTAAAGTCTATTTTATCAGAGACTAGGATTGCAACCCCTGCCTTTTTTTGTTTTCCAGTTGCTTGATAGATCTTCCTCCATCCCTTTATTTTGAGTCTATGTGTGTCTCTGCACGTGAGATGGGTTTCCTGAATACAGCACACTGATGGGTCCTGACTCCTTATCCAGTTTGCCAGTCTGTGTCTTTTGATTGGAGCATTTAGCCCATTTACATTTAACGTGAATATTGTTATGTGTGAATCTGATCCTGTCATTATGATGTTAGTTGGTTATTTTGCTCGTTAGTTGCTATAGTTTCTTCCTAGCCTCGATGGTTTTTACAATTTGGCATGTTTTTGCAGGGGCTGGTACCGGTTGTTCCTTTCCATGTTTAGTGCTTCCTTCAGGAGCTCTTTTAGGGCAGGCCTGGTGGTGACAAAATCACTCAGCGTTTGCTTGTCTGTAAAGTATTTTATTTCTCCTTCACTTATGAAGCTTAGTTTGGCGGGATAGGAAATTCTGGGCTGAAAATTCTTTTCTTTAAGAATGTTGAATATCGGCCCCCACTCTCTTCTGGCTTGTAGAGTTTCTGCTGAGAGATCAGCTGTTAGTCTGATGGGCTTCCCTTTGTGGGTAACCCGACCTTTCTCTCTGGCTGCCCTTAACATTTTTTCCTTCATTTCAACTTTGGTGAATCTGACAATTATGTGTCTTGGAGTTGCCCTTCTTGAGGAGTATCTTTGTGGCGTTCTCTGTATTTCCTGAATCTGAATGCTGGCCTGCCTTGCTAGATTGGGGAAGTTCTCCTGGATAATATCTTGCAGAGTGTTTTCCAACTTGGTTCCATTCTCCCCATCATTTTCAGGTACACCAATCAGACGTAGGTTTGGTCTTTTCACATAGTCCCAAATTTCTTGGAGGCTTTGTTCATTTCTTTTTATTCTTTTTTCTCTAAACTTCCCTTCTCTCTTCATTTCATTCATTTCATCTTCTATCAGCGATACCCTTTCTTCCAGTTGATCGCATCTGCTACTGAGGCTTCTGCATTCTTCGCGTAGTTCTCGAAACTTGGCTTTCAGCTCCATCATCTCCTTGAAGCCCTTCTCTCCATTGGTTATTCTAGTTATCCATTCTTCTAATTTTTTTTCAAAGTTTTTAACTTCTTTGCTATTGTTTTGAATTTCCTCTCGTAGCTCAGAGTAGTTTGATCGTCTGAAGCCTTCTTCTCTCAACTCATCAAAGTCATCCTCCATCCAGCTTTGTTCCGTTGCTGGTGAGGAACTGCGTTCCTTTGGAGGAGGAGAGGTGCTCTGTTTTTTAGAGTTTCCAGTTTTTTTGGTCTGTTTTTTCCCCATCTTTGTGGTTTTGTCTACTTTTTGTCTTCGATGATGGTGATGTACAGATGGGTTTTTGGTGTGGATGTCCTTTCTTTTTGTTAATTTTCCTTCTACCAAACAAGACCCTCAGCTGCAGGTCTGTTGGAGTTTACTAGAGGTCCACTCCAGACCCTGTTTGGCTGGGTGTCAGCAGCGGTGGCTGCAGAACAGTGGATTTTCGTGAGACCACAAATTCAGCTGTCTGATAGTTCCTCTGAAAGTTTTGTCTCAGAGGAGTACCCGGTTGAATGAGGTGTCAGTCTGTCCCTACTGTGGGGGTGCCTCCCAGTTAGGCTGCTCAGGGGTGAGGGACCCACTTTAGGAGGCAGTCTGTCCGTTCTCAGATCTCCAGCTGCGTGCTGGGAGAACCACTACTCTCTTCAAAGCTGTCAGTCAGACAGGGACATTTAAGGCTGTGGAGGTTCTCACTGAGTTTTTGGTTGTCTGTGCCCTGCCCCCAGAGGTGGAGCCTACAGAGGCAGGCAGGCCTCTTTGAGCTGTGGTGGGCTCCACCCAGTTCGAGCTTCCTGGCTGCTTTGTTTACCTAAGCAAGCCTGGGCAATGGCGGGCGCCCCTCCCCCAGCCTCGCTGCCGCCTTGCAGTGTGATCTCAGACTGCTGTGCTAGCAATCAGCAAGACTCTGTGGGCATAGGACCCTCCGAGCCAGGTGCGGGACACAATCTCCTAGTGTGCCGTTTTCCAGGCCCGTTGGAAAAGCGCAGTATTAGGACGGGACTGACCCGATATTCCAGGTGCCGTCTGTTTCCCCTTTCTTTGACTAGGAAAGGGAACTCCCTGACCCCTTGCGCTTCCCGAGTGAGGCAATGCCTCGCCCTGCTTCGGCTCGCGCACAGTGCGCTTCACCGACTGTCCTGCACCCACTGTTAGGCACTCCCTAGTGAGATGAAACCGGTACCTCAAGCAGAAATGCAGAAATCACCCGTCTTCTGTGTCGCTGGGGCTGGGAGCTGGAGACCGGAGCTGTTCCTATTCGGCCATCTTGGCTCCACCCCTACTGTTGGATTTTACATGTAGAAAATTTTGCTTATAACCTGAATACTCATACATTTTTAATGTCTTCCCAACTACTGTGTAAAGATAATCTTTAAGTGGTTGGTGAGTGAGATGTTTGTGGAGAGAATTTGTCCTAGTAGTGGATGAAATTTGAATATTCAAAAATGAGCCATAGAACAGAATAAAGAAATTCGAGTTAAAAGATGAAGGAGTTAAAAGGCAGAAGGAGTTCAATTTAAACAGTAGAAATAGATGAAAGGTTAATACATTAATAGGGCATAACTGCACTTTTTTGTATTCACCAAAGAAAGAATAAGAATGAAAAAAAGGTTCAACATTATGAGAAGAATTTTCTTCTTTGTATAATATAGGGTTCAAAGTTTTAAAATGCATATATATCATTTTAGAAACCTCTGGAGAATTTTACAAACACCAGAAACCTAGTTATTCTGGAATGGTTTGGTTTTTAACATAGAAGGAGTACATTATAGCACAGATAACCTTTTTAAAATGTTCTTTTTAACCTTCTGCTCCATTTAAAGTATCAAGTCTGTCCAAATATGGAAAGATCATTTTCTTAGTTTTTTAGAAAGTAGTCTGTTCTCATGTTTTCTGCAGGTTTTTGATTGCCTCTTTCTAAAATAATCATATTATATACCATGTTCCAGCTATTGGACATCTTAAGGACTTCTGAAGCTTATTCAGCTAGTAGGAATTCTGTCCTTTATAAAATTATAACTAAGGATTTAGTTTTTTATTAATTTAGGTAGATTTATTAATATCCTATTCAGATTTATTCATATTCTTTACTCTTTAGCAGTGTTATAATCATATATTAAAGATGTTTAGAATTTAGAATATTGATTTACATTCATGAATATTTTATGTTCATGTGGGAATGTTTCACTTCAGGAAACCTGAGTGTACTAAATTTAGAAATGTGTGGATGGAAACATTTTGAGATTTATAAGCTTTGGTCAGTATAATCTAATCTGTAATCTAAGCATATGTTAATTCTCCTCTGAAATACATTGCATGTTACCTGAGAGATGCTCATTTGGAAACATACTGGTTGGTGCTTTGTTTCCAGATGCTAAAATGAACTACAAATTTTTGTACAGAAGCTCTTCTAAATATAAACAAGTTAATTTTCAAAAAGCTGTTTTTAAGTGTACTTCTTTATAAATTCAGAGAAACTAAGGTATTTTGAGTCATATTCTGAAATGCCATTAGGTGAGTATCATCAGGTTATTCACAGCTTTAAAGCAGTTTGTATACTTTTCTCCTTCATAATATATGTTTTATTCAGCCTCTTTTTCCAAAAAGAAAAAAAACCAACATTACATATCTGCTGTGTCAGGTAACTATCCCTTTCCTGATGTTCTCCAGAAGTGTTGCAGGAGTTACTTAACAATTAACATCTTTAATGCAGTACAGATTTGGATAAACAAGATAGACATAGTCCCCGCCGCTCATAGAGCACACATTCCTATAGGGAATTAGATCTTTAGGTAATAAGTGTTAGGGCAAACGGCTTTGAACAAAATAAAGGAGATTGCCTATGATATGAGAAAGGCCATGGAAGAGGCCGTGGTATTTGAAAAAAACTTGAGTGAAGTAAATAAGTGAGCTAAGCGATTATCTTTTTGAGAGCATTGCAGGCAGCTTTATTATTAATGAAGCTGGTAGAAATAAAACAACCTATCCAGTTTGTGCTGCCACAAACTGGATAACCTAACTCCATACTCCTCCTACCCTGCCAACTTCTCAAATGGCAGGGATGGCTCACTTTCCTAATGGTAGAGAGGTGGATATGTATGTCTTGAAGACAGAGCTGTTTAAGAGAGAGAATGCCTATACTATCTAGTTAAGTGGCTTAGCCACACATGATTACTTTTTGCAGATGAATCATTCCTTCCATGAGAGAGAGAAGTGGAGAGGAAGGTCAAAGCTTTTACTCTTTTTACGTACAAAGGGGTGCAAGCTTCTATTTAAATCTGGGAGAATTTTTTCTGCTTAAATTTAAGACCATGTTCCCCTAGAGTGAAACTGCCTGGGTTCAAGTTCTCACTCTGCCACTTAATAACTTGGACTTTGGCCTGTTTCTTAACATCCCTGTACTTGAGTTGCTTCATCTCTAACAAAAGGATAATAAAAACATTTACTTACTTCTCTAGTTGAACCTATGGATAGGTGTATCTAATTATAATTTTTCTAGAGAATTCTCTAGACCTAGAGAATTAACATATTTTATATTATGTGAATGGGTAATTGTTTACAGTTAATTAGTAATTGGTAATATTCTGGTATTTAAAACTTGTGTCAAACGTAGAGATGCCTAATGACTATATAAAAATGATCCTTTTGGTTACACAGTAACCCCAGGCCATCATTGAGTAGTTTCTTTAGTTTTCTTCTGACTGTAATATCAGTTCCTTGTATTTATTCAAAGGCTAGCTAATTTGATTTTGGTTTAGTGTATATCTTAAGATATTAGTAGAAACTGAAAATGTGTCTTGTGGTGGTTACTCTCTTATAATTTTATTTTATTCTTAGTTTCTGTACTATAGAAATGCTGGCCGGGCGCGGTGGCTCACACCTATAATCCCAGCGCTTTGGGAGACTGAGGCAGGAGGATCACTTGAGTCCAGGAGTTTGAGACCAGCCTGGGCGACATGGCAAAACCCTGTCTCTACTAAAAATGAAAAAAATTTAGTTGGGCTTAGTGGTGTGCATTGTAGTCCCAGCTACGCAGGAGGATCGCTTGAATCCAGGAGTTTGAGACCAGCCTGGGCGACATGGCAAAACCCTGTCTCTACTAAAAATGAAAAAAATTTAGTTGGGCTTAGTGGTGTGCATTGTAGTCCCAGCTACGCAGGAGGATTGCTGGAGCCCAGGAAGTCAAGGCTGCAGTGAGCCGTGATTGCACCACTGCACTCCAGCCTGGGCGATGGAGTGAGACCCTATCTCAAAAAAAAAAAAAAAAGGAAAAAGAAAAATGCTACTTTTTCATATTTGATAAAAGGATGTTAATGATTATAAGGAATATTTAAGTCACCAGTTCATTTTTTTAAACATCTGTGTTGCCCATCTTATGCTTACTGAGAACTTGTTTTACTGAGTATAAATATGTTGCTTTCATTGGTTCTTTTAAAAATTTTTTTTGTTAGACATTAAGTTGTATGTAATATTACGTTTCTGATTAAATGTTTTTATTTTTTATTGGTTTGAGATAGGTTCTTGCTCTATTGCCCAGGCTGGAGTGCAGTAGCACAATCATGGCTCACTGCAGCCTTGACTTCCTGGGCTCATATGATCCTCCTACCTCAGCCTCCTGAATAGCTGGGACCCACAGGTGCATACCACCATGCCCAGCTAATTTTTAAATTTTTTGTAGAGACAGGGTCTGGCTCTCTTGACCAGACTGGTCTCAAACTCCCAGACTCAAGCAATCCTCCTTCCTCAGCCTCCCAAAGTGCTGAGATTACAGGTGTGAGCCACCACATCCAGCTAAATTTCAGATTAAATATATTTAATAGAAGAATATATTTGGCAGTAGTTTTGTTGCTACTGAATTGATAAAAAGTATTTTTTGTATTCTAGACAACCAGATGTTCCAATATTTTATTACAGTTGTGCCAACAAAACTACATACATACAAAATATCAGCAGACACCCATCAGTTTTCTGTGACAGAAAGGGTAAGTTGAATCCAACCGGTAAAATAATTTGGTGATTTTTTTAAAAAGGCATTTTAAAGTTTCCTGGCTACAAAATAAGATGGTGTTTTACTTGGTGTCTTCCCTCATTTAAAAATCTGTGGAAGTTTTGAAATGAATTAACATTTTATTTTAAATCAGAAATATATCAGAAATGAATATTAGTATATTCTAAAGCAATAAAAGTATATATTAAAAAATCTGAAATGTTTTCTATTGCATTAAGATTTAAAATTGTTAAATTGTGATGGCCTTATTTTATTCTTAATGTCTTAATTTTGTAAATGTTTTCTCATAAATTGATATAAGCAGTTCTTGATCTGGCAGCAGATTCTCTGAATTCTGTTATTTATTTATTAATAAATGTACTACCTTCTCTGGGCATACATGGTTATCATGGATTAGATAGCAAATTTAGAGGGTTTGCCTTCCTAAATTAATGCTTTGTATTCATCTGATTGTGATGAAGAACATTCCACTACCTCAGGGTGGTATGGCCATATAAATAAATACTGACAATGATGAGCAAAGTTTTGGAATTGGACAGTTTAATAGATTTCTTATCTACTTTGAGGTCATGTTTTCTTATTTTTGTGTTTGAATGGTGACTATTCAAACACTTGTATCCAGAAGAATTCTAAGGCAAAATTTAAGTGCTTTAAAAATTTTGCTTTCCTTTATATAGTGTTTTCTTTTACTAGCCTTATAACTCATGATGACCATGCCCTCAATAATTGTGCGATTATTTTTTTGTTTTTATGAGATTAAGTATTGAAGTTTTTAGGGGTGAAGTGTCATGTGTCTATAGCTTTTCACTTGGCTTGGGAGAAAGTACAAGTTCATATAACTGCATATATATGTATAAGTATGTGTGTGTATACACTCATACAAAGAAACTAGGTAAAGTTTATACAAGAACATATTGTGCTTTTCAACATTTCTTTAAGGAGTAGGGAGATTCCATTTCTCACCTGTAAGATTGGCAAACACCTCAAGGCAATACATACAGTTGACAAGACTTTGGGGAAAACAGGCAAACATGCCGTGCTATGGGGATGCAAAGTGGCATAATCTTTATGGAACGTAGTTTAGCAGTATCTGCAAAAGGACCTATGCATTTACCCTTTGACTCAGCAATTGCACTTCGAGAAAGCTATTCCAAAGATATGGTGGGCAAAAATATAAAAGTGTGTGTTTCAGGCTATTCATTCCATTGTTATCTGTAATAGTAGAAGATTAGAAACAACCCAGATGGTACATCTACACACTGGAGGAAGATGGCAATTGTTAAAAATCAAATGAGAAGGATCTCTATATACTGATATGAAAATATCTCCAGGATATATTTTTAAAATAACAAAACCAAAAATATATATGTAATAGAATCCTAGGGCGTTTGACTGTTGAAGGATGTGTTTATACTGATAGGGTGACTAAAATAGTTTTTTAACTTAAAAAAGAATGGAGTAACTGGGGTTGGTGAAGTACAGGATAGGGGGTGGGAGGGAGAGGGCTGACATTCATTAGTCCTGGAATCCAAAGTGAATCATTATTAGTCTTTCATTATGTATATGCCCTGATCCCTAAAACAGTTTATACCCTTATAGGTAGTGACAATATATTTATAACTCAGCATGATATTGAGCATTTTAGAGCTTTAAGACGTAGTCACTTTATTGGAAATTTGATCAGCTGGCTTATAAGGCTGTATTGTGCTAGTAATAGGGAAAGGGTTTTGTAATGCTCTACATAAAACTGTTTTAATTTCCCTTGGTAGTAGTTAACCTCATTATTTGTATTCCTAAACCTTGCAGTTTAGTCATAGCGTGAGGAACATGCCATACATTTGTAAGCTCTTGAGCTCAGCAGAAAACTTGTATCTAAGGTGACCTTTTTGAGAAAATAAGAATGATTCTGCTCTTTTGACAGTTTCAAAAGCTAACCACACAAAGAATGCAAAATAATTTGTCTCTGAAGAGCTTAGTCTAGTAGGACAGTTCATAAGGAAATGTGGATGTCTTCCTCTTACAGTAGGGCTTCAGGGCTTAATATTGAATGTATGTAAGTAACCAGATGACGTGAATTCTGTTTCTCTCTTCCTCCTATTTCTCCCCTTCCTTTTGCCTCCCTTTTAGGAACGTATCATTAACCATGCTGCAGGCAGCCATGGAGTCTCTGGGATATTTATGAAATATGATCTCAGTTCTCTTATGGTGACAGTTACTGAGGAGCACATGCCATTCTGGCAGTTTTTTGTAAGACTCTGTGGTATTGTTGGAGGAATCTTTTCAACAACAGGTTAACAACCATTTCTTTTTGTCTGATTTCTAAAAGTGTTGCTTATACTTAAGTTGCTTCTTCTCAAAGGGGCAAGAAGTATACAGATTTTCATGTTTTGGCATTTAAATAGCTTTTGCTTTAATTACAAAATCCAAAATTATATTGACTACCCGGTAAACATAACTAATTTCATTGTATTCAATGATGTAAGGTAGATTATATAATTGTGAGTTGGAAAGATCCTGGGTGTTAACATCAGACTGAAGTCGAATTGAATGTAAGTTCTGTCATTTACTTGGTGGTAGCTTGGAATAGATCACCTACCTTTTTTGAGGTTTTCTAATCAGTAAAAATAGCAATAATAATGTCTAATTTGCACGTGTGCTATAGGATTAAATATGAAAATGTCTAGAAGGCATTTAAGGCATTTTTAACTGCAGTATGTAAAATCATGTTATAGTACTTTGAATTATGCAATACATGAAACTAGATTTGTAATCAGTAACATGTTTATGATTTTTGTCCTGAGATCCTGGAATTCGCTAAGATTATTTGTCGAATTGTAATGATGAAAATTGGGAATTAAGTACAATAGAGAAAAAGGAAACAATTCTATTTTCATCTTCAGTCCTTATTCAGTATTAGATGGAGCTGGGTAGTTTATTATACTTAGAATCATATTTTTAAATGAATGAATAGCTTTTCTTTCCAAATTCTTTGTTAGTGCTTCATTTCAATCTATTTAAGTTTGTGTTGTTAACATCATTTATTTTCCAAAATTGTATTGGTGTGGGAAAACCTTGAAAAGATTGTGTTTGGGCCAGGTGCAGTGGCTCATGCCTATAATCCCAACACTTTGGGAGGCCAAGGCTGGCGGATCAACTTGAGGCCAGGAGTTCCAGATCAGCCTGGCCAACATGGCTAAACCCCGTCTCTACTGAAAATATAAAAAATTAGTCGGGTGTGGTGGCACATGCTTGTAATCCCAGCTAATTGGGAGGCTGAAGCACAAGAATTGCTTGAGCTGGGAGGTGGAGGTTGCAGTGAGCCAAGATTACACCACTGCACTCCAGCCTGGGCAACAGAGCGAGACGTCTCAAAAAAAAAAAAAAAAAAAAAAAAAAATTGTGCTCAGATCATGAATTATGTGGCCTTGTGATTTTGAAAAGAAATCCATTTGTTTTAAAACCTTTCTTGATTATTTTTAACCATGGAAGTGAATAATGCAAACTGCTTTGTTTTCTTCCATAATCTATTCTATTATAGTTATTTATTCTTAAATAACAGTCTAGGCAATAAGTAAAAGCATAAACTTATTGTTTATTACAGGCATGTTACATGGAATTGGAAAATTTATAGTTGAAATAATCTGCTGTCGTTTCAGACGTGGATCCTATAAACCTGTCAGTTCTGTAAGTGGTGTAGTACACATGGTGCTGATCTCTAAGTCTTAGAATCGTTGTTAAGTCTATGGGCCAGTCATAGTGGCTCACACCTGTAATCCCAAGACTTTGGGAGGCCAAGGTGGGAGGATCACTTGAGCCCAGGAGTTTGAGACCAGTCAAGGCAACATAGTGAGAGCCCCATTTCTACAAAAGATAGAAAAAATTAGCTAGGCAAGGTGGTGCAAGCCTGTATTCCCAGCTACTTGGGAGGCCAAAGTGGGAGAATCACTGGAGCCCAGGAAGTTGAGGTTGTTGTGAGCTGTGATCGTACCACTGCACTCCAGCCTGGGTGACAGAGCAGACCCTGCCTCAAAAAAGATAGAGATAGAGAGATAGAGAGAGAGAGAGAGAGAGAGAGAGAAATAGTAGCTTTTGGTTACTAGAAAGGATTGCCCAAAATAAAACCTTGTGTTTAGAGGAAAGAGTATAAGGAATAAAACTAATTCTTTGGTGTTTTTTTTCCCCTCCTTTTCTCCTTAGGTTCCTTTTGAGGATGGCCACACAGACAACCACTTACCTCTTTTAGAAAATAATACACATTAACACCTCCCGAGTGAAGGAGAAAAACTTTTTGCCTGAGACATAAAACCTTTTTTTAATAATAAAATATTGTGCAATATATTCAAAGAAAACACAAATAAGCAGAAAACATAATTATTTTAAGAAAGAAAAAAAGGATAAAAAAACCCAAACTGAAATTCTATATACATTGTGTCTGTTACAAATGTCCTAGAAGAAATTATGCAGCTAAACAGTGAAGAAGCCCAACTGGAGTGTTGCTTTGAAGATGATGCCTTCTTATATTTTCACAGCAAATGGGTGGTATCAAAATCAGACATTGCTTCTTGCTGATAAAAAGCCTGAAGGAAATAAGTGAAACTACATCTATGGGAAAAAAAAAAAACATTGAGAAGTGCAAATGTTCGCATCCTTTTGTTTTTAAAAGATATGATGTCAGAATAAAATGTGGAAAACATACGGAAAACTAGTCTAGACTTTAAAGAATTGTGATCAGGTCACATTGTTAATAAAAAAAAAAAAACAGGGACTAGTCCCTATGTTATAGCCATATTAATGTTAAGCCATATTGACAAGACCAGTTATCCAATAATTTGGTCTTAAAAAGTAACTACTTTGAACTCTGGTTATTGACTTATCTAACTGCTGAAGATAGAGTCTTAGAAGACTAAGGTAAATTCTCACAGGGGCAAGTATGTAGGTGTTATGTAACTAAGGTGTCATTCACAAATGGTATAGTAGAGTCTTATACACGGAAAAGAAAGCACATTTTTTTAAAAAAGATGCCAAGTTTTTTAATCTAATCGTTATATTATTGGTATATTTTGGGGAACATAGGGTGCGTTATAAAAAGATCTGCTACTGATAGTGAAAATTACCGGTTTGTAAAACATTAAGAGAAAAATAGGATATTTTATACATGCGGTGAGTGGAGAACAGGGTAACTTTAAATGAAAGTGTAAGGCAAATTGTAAGCACCACAAGATATATCAGATTTGAGAGGTGCCATGTTAAACATTATCCATTAAACTAAAACTGTATTATGAAGTATTTGCATTCAGGGTGTCCTGAATATGATTGATTCTGTATTAGATTGTGTTCTAACTTTCTTACTATTTAAGGATTGGTTCTAAAGCTTCAGATTATAAACGATTAAAAATAGTGAGAGGGAGCTATCACACAGGTACTGTTAAACGCTGTATTTGGAATATGTGTACCAATATCAGTTTTCCTTTTGTAGTATTGAATGACAGTAGAAGAATCATCAGCCAGTCCCCAAAGTTTAAATCATTTAAGGAAATGGGGAAACAGAATTCCAGGTAAATAACAAGACTGAAAAACTAGATTTAAAATAGTGCTTTTAGAAAATAGGATATCACAGGTAACAGTTTTTCAAATGGATTTTTTTAAAGATAAATTTATGAAAACAGGATAAACAATATAATGGAGAGAAGGAGAAATAGTGATGGGTCTATTTTGCACTAAAGTTTATGCAGAATGGCGTTTTGCAGAAAATAACAGAAGCATCACTTTAAAAAATATATCATTAAGAGCCATGAAGTTAACTGATGAAAATAAGTGATATAACATACTATGAAAGATTTTTAAATCCAGAAAATTCTGAATAGTGAATGAGCCTTCTCTAGGTTTTGATTTTTTTTCTTCAGATTATTTCCAACAAAGTTTGGCTATAAACTAACAGAACATCTATCAACAGGAATTTTAATAGGAAAGAATTAGAATCGTAGACTGATTGTTGGTCCTTTAAGTATGCTTGTAAGAAAATTCAATCGAGTTTCAAGGCTTTTTCTAAATGGGAGGGAAAACAATATTGATTTAGGATTATTTTCTTTCATTTAGGATTAAAACAGTTTAGTACCTTTAAAAAGGATTTTAAAAATTATTTTGATACTTATATATGATTTTTAATTGTTTTCATATTTTCCAAATACCATATTAAAATTTTAATGAAATTTATCTCCTATGAAAAGAATTTCTTTAAAGCAAAATTCTGCTTTGCCTTTGATTTCCATTTTAAAGGTTAAAGGCTTCCATCTGAAACTCCTCAAATGGAGTCAGATTTTTGGCAGTGGAACTATTAAAATTCCGATCAGCCCTTTGGATGATGAAGTTTACCTGCATATTAGGATTTGTTAGGAGTTTTGGCCTCACCAAGTGATTCTTTTCTATTGCAGAGAGCACTTTACTCACCTACCTGTTATGCAACTTTCCCTATGCCTGGAGGTGCCTCCAGCCAGGATACCCTACTTTGTTACCCAATTCTCCTTTTTGTTTTACAAGAGTATTCATAATATCTATATATTTATATTCCAGACTACATATTTAAAAGTCTGAGATCTCAAATTATATGAAATGGATTTTTAAATACTGTGTTTGCATACATTGACCTATAAAGAAGATTAAATTGGTGAATAATTCCCTGCTGCAGTATTTGTACACTTCAGACTACCTCTTAGGAAAAGCTTAACTTAGTATTGCAAAATTCCCTTTCTCTCTTTTTTTTTTTTAAGAGATGGGGTCTCGCACTGTTGCCCAGGCTGAAGTGCAGTGGCACGATCATAACTCACTGCATCCTCGAACTCCTGGGTTCAAGCAATCCTCCTGCTTCAATCTGCTGAATAGGTAGGACTACAGCCATGCACCAACAAACCTGGCCAATTCTTTTTCATTTATATAGATAGTGTCTTGCTGTGTTTCTCAAGCTGGACTCCAACTCCCAGACTCAAGTAATCCTCCCACCTTAGTCTCCTGCATTGCTGGGATTATAGGCACGAGCCTCTGCACCTGGCACCCAAATTACTTCTAGTTCTCAAGTTAGATGATTAATATCACACTTTTCTCATATATGTTTTATGATAGCATTGAATTTTTACAATTAAAAATTTACTAATGCAAACAAGATTTACAGTGTTTAATACAATCTTAATTTTGGAATTCATGAAGGAATGACTAAGATCTAATTTTTTTTTTTTTGAAACTGAGTCTCGCTCTGTCACCTAGGCTGGAGTGCAGTGGTGCAATCTCAGCTCACTGCAACCTCCACCTCCCAGGTTCAAGTGATTCTCCTGCCTCAGCCTCTCGAGTAGCTGGGACTACAGGTGTGTACCACCAAGCCCAGCTAACTTTTTTGTATTTTTAGTAGAGACAGGGTTTCACTGTGTTAGCCAGGATGGTCTCAATCTCCTGACCTCATGAGCCGCCCACCTTGGCCTCCCAAAGTGCTGGGATTACAGGCATGAGCCACTGCGCTCGGACAGATCTAATTTTTTAATAGTGTAAGAGAGATACACTGTGCATTCCATCTATGTCCTGAGTAATTCAAGTACCAAAAAGTAATTTAATATGAAACTCCTTGAGAATTCAGAGCTTACACTTGAATTCAAGATGCCTATTTTTGATTGTTCAAAAGTTACTTAAACCTGAGCCTTAGGACCTTTAAAATCTCAGCATGCCTTTTAAGCTAGTACTTTTCCTGTTGTGAGCTCTAGCAAACCTTCAGCAAGCCAAGGTGGTAGCTCTTTTTCAACACTATCAAAATAGAGAGGTCACCAGTTGTTTACTGCCTTATGGTAAAATGCCTGGATCAAGATCCATGTATCCCCCCATATTGTGATGATGTAATCAAAGCATAGTTTTTTTCTACTTTCTGAAATTACTGATGAAATCACTTTACATTTAAGAGGAGAAAACAGACTGCCTTGGATTTTTTTTTTGTCTTGAGAGAAAAGAGAACATAAAATATTTAGTGTTGCAGGCATAAACATTAAGACTCAATAAATGACAAATTATGAAGCATTTTTTTGTCTTTTTAATAGGAGAAAATTAAAATCATGTACCCCCAAATAAGCCTCAGTTCCCATATTTAAACTTTTTTCTTATAGGAAAGCTACAGGAATTTTAAAATATCACATGGTTACATTTGCTTTTCTTCCAGATGGAGCTAAATTGCTATATGATACAGGGTTTATTTTATATTTCTCATATTAAAGATGGAAAAGTGAAAATTGAGTAGTTGACCCAAAATTATGTGTATAAATATGTGAACAGTTGAATACAAACAAGATTACAAGCAGTGAAACATTTAAATAGTTTTGGCAACTCCAAATATTTTGTGTTTCACAAAAGGAGTTAGGTTAACTTTTCCAAATATAACTCGTTTTATACTATTTTAGTAAGGAAAAACTTAAGGATGAGAAGGCATGAGGAAAAGTATACATTAGTGAAAACTATATACTAAAGCAGACCAACAACAGCTCATAACTAATAAATGCTTTGTATTTTGTTTTCAAGCAGTTATGTAAATCAATTTGGTGATTTCTTATACTGTACCTACATTTACTTTCTTTAAGGTATTTTTCTGGAATTGACCCAAATTGCCATATCACATCTCCTATCCCTTTTGCAGTTCCCGGTTGGAATCAGTATTTCAAATAAAGTAGGGACACATCTGAAATATTTGTGTATCGGAAAAGGTGTTTCTGGCTATTTAAACTCGAGCATCCTATGCCACAGTAGTATCTCCATTTTGCGGGGCACTACTGTCTCTCAAACCAGTTACATCTGAAAACCAGCAATTACTAGTCTTAGTTAATTACAAAAAAAAAAAAAAAAAATTTTTTTAAGTGATCTAGGCAGTGAGCATTTTTCCACACCTTTATGTGGGCATATGAGAATCATTACTTCTTACTATAAGTAACGATTATGATCCCAGACATTATTAGAATAGCAGTTCTAGAAAAGTAGCCATGTGGAAATTTACAAGTGATTCTTGTAAACTTTGAAAATCATTGATGTTTTTGGAAACTAGGCTGATCTACTTTAATTGTTTATGTTTATTGTAAGTTAACATGCTATTTGGGCATTATTAGACCAGTCTTTTTACCCTGAGATACTAAGTTAATTACATGAGGTGTTAAATGGAAGTAATGATGTTAGTTAGTTGAAAATCACAAGAAGTGTTTTTCTGAATTGTGTGCCCATTTGCCTTAACTTTTTCTAGTATTAGTTGCCTCAGGCAGTGACTCTTCAACTCTGTAATACTTGATACTGTATCAGGTATCTTGTGGGTAGAGAATATAGGGATTGCCAAAACTTTTGAAACATAGGTATCTTTTCTTTGTACTTTCCATCCTCTTTTCCCCTAAGTAGAAGGTTCTTTCCCATTGCTTTGTTTATATTAGGCATTCAAGTAATTGCTAATTGGTCTTGATGTGAAATAGTTATATGCTAGAGATTTCCCTTCATACAGATACCTGCTTTTACTGCCTAATCATCACAAGAGAACTTTGTGTCATTTATCTGATGCCACAAATAGAAGAATACTCATGTCAAAATAGCCCTATTATTAATGGTGTTAGAAAAAGTGAAGCATTATGTACCTAAAGGTTAATTTGTATTCATCTGATAATTAGTTATTCCTGTGATGTGATTTGGTGGAAAGAGTTCTTTGGAAGTTATTTCCTTTTTCTGGGGGTTGGGGGGTAGGGTGCAGGGAGTGTAAAGGAGGGAGAAGTACTGCGGTAGTCAGCAGTTAAAGACAACACTAGAAGAGGGGAAGAATTTTAATTCAAATTTTTATTTAATCGAAAGTCAAAATGTGAATACTTGATTAGTGGAGTTACTGAATTGGTAAAACATACAATCAAAAGTGAATTCTTAGAATTATTATGTCTTAATCCAATCCCACTGAGCTATATCTTGATTTCATATTTTCATCGTGTCTATAGCTTGTATCTTAATTGATACAACTCAAAAGTACCATATAGACATCTCAAACTAAAGATCACCAGGTGCTTAGTTTCAGAGCTGGGTTGTCTGCTATGGAAAGTATTTCCCAGAATTTAGATGAGATTGGGAAAGATATGGCCCAGAAGAGTTCCTCCAAAATGCCCTTTATATAGAGCTCAGGAGAATCTAGAATAATACTGGGCTAGATACTGCCCTAAGGCCTTGTACACTTAAACTACCACGATGTGCCTTTCTGAATATTACCCAGTTATTCCAGGAAGTGAGCATAAATATAACTGCCATTTTTTGTTAACATTTTATGCCTATGCCGTTTTCAGCTAGTTACCTGGTGACTAATTTTAGTTGTTTAGGCCCCAAATACTATATTTGAATAATATTCCATGTTTTTAACATGAAGAAATGCTGCAATCCAACATGTACTCATCTCTCAAATATGAGGAAAGTTGGCCTAACAGTTACATTATTATTACTATAGGAATTGGAGAATATATATAGTTTTCACTAGTTTGCATTATACACAAAATATTTTTAAGAAAACAAAACCTATTTTCTAAACTTAGAATCCCTTATTGAAGTCTATTCACTTTTCTGCTGTATGTTGTACGTTAACATTGTGCAATTGGAATGATCAAGATACTAGTAAATCCTTTGGTGATCACATAGGTGTAATCTTCCCCACTTTATACCAGAAGACTAAAGCTACAGTTTAAAAGTTCATTTGAAGTTTTGTTTTGCTCAGTGGCAGAGATCAAATGGGACCATCCCTCTCCCTGTTAACCACTCTAACTGAGTCCTGAGTGGAAAAAGCTTAAATATAAAGGGTTTGGCAACTTTTAGAAGAAGAAGACTATTGAAAGAAGGTTACCAGGAAAATTGAGGATTAAAAAGATTTAGAAATAATAGCTACCAAATTCAAATTTGAGAATATTAATGTTGACTTAAAGCATAATACACAAGTCCCCAATGGAAAGATGCCTAACCCCTCACTCTACACAAACTTACTTACACTTCTTGTTCCTTCTTAAGAAGTGAATATAGTTAAGAAAAGTGTTGAATGTAAATCTACTTTTCTGATTCCGCAACCCCTCAACCAGGACTCCAAGGTATAACATGGAAAGAAAGAGAGACGTTTTCAGTGGGGTATTACTTCTCTTACTGCATTTTTGAGGATATTGAGACCATTCTCCTTTTACTCATCTTGATTTTAAATTTTTCTTTTGGGTACCCAGAATGGTTCCAAGGTTAGTACCGCTTGAGCTCATTTCAGCTTCTGCCATGCATCTTTCCATATTTACTGAGTTTAAATGAATCCTCCCAGGGAGAAAAGAAAAGCTAAATATAGAAAAGTGGGAGTACTTTCACGTTTAATATGCAAGGGCATAAAATAGAATGTTAGAAAACAATTTGGATTTTTTTTCCTAAAATATAGGTGACTATGGGCTAGTTTACAACTTTCCTTCTCTCACTGAAATAAAAATATATAGTTAAGGAATAGGGACGAATACATAACAGGTGACATTTGACAGTGTGGGGAATATTCGTTGTTACTTTCTAATCTTGAGAATCACAGTTTGCTGTTTTAGAGGTATCTGAGAGGTTCCAGATAAAAAGCAATGACAAAATGCTCTTAAACTTTGAGCGTGCTGGATGCTCTAAAGTAGGAGAGGAATTTATAACAGAAGCTTATGATGAAGAACCAGACATTCCGAGCCATCTGAGATCTTGCAATGAGAAGGCGCCAGGCGATAAGGAAGAGGGCAGTATTAAAGAGGTAGTGAATATTTCGGAGCCTAGGGAACAGACAGACATAACCAAAGTTAAAACTACCAGATACGCAACCACATTATCTGAAGATAAGTATGTGTTTTCCTGGATATGACTGGCAAGTATTTATAAAGTGCTCACAGAGTATTTCGTATAACTTGGCCAATTGTTTTCTGCATCTTTCATTTCCACAGCATTCTTGCTGAATAGTCAGATTTGTACATTTCCCTAACTAATTTCTCTTATACCTCTCTCCACTTGAAACTATTTACAAGCATGACTAGCATAATCTTGTAAATATACTTTGATCATGTTACCACATCATAAATCTTCACTGTTTCTTGTCCATTAGAAGGTAAATTCTAAAGTTCTTGGCTTGCTATTCAAGGTTCCTCCTTCCTGTTTTGCAAGCTACTTTTCTATCCTTATCATCTCTGCACTACAGATCCTCTGCTTCTACCAGGATTATACCAGAGTGCTAGAATTTTTTGTCCCTCAGGGATTATGGCTGAAAGAAATTTAAGGAAGTTGAAAAAATTGAGGAGTGACTTTTTTCTAGGTTAAATAGCATAATCAGGTCTCCTGCCTGTTGGGTATTTATATCCCATTATGACAGAGTGTGGTAGAAGAAACAAATTTGGGTTCAAATCTGGCTGTTAGACTTACTGTGCAATTACCATGGGCAAGTTATTTGCTGTGTTTAAATCTAGATATCTGTTTCATAAAAATGGGATAACAAAAGTAATATTTGCCTCATAGAGGTGGGGTGAAGTCTAAATGAAACTGTTTTACAGGGTAGAATAGAGTGCAGGACCTGTAATGTAGTAAATGCTCAAGAAATGTTCATTCTCCTCTGCACAAATGTTATGTCTGGTATAAAATCGATGCACAGTAGGTGCTCAATAAATATTAACTGACTGATTATACTTACCTTTTTAAGTGTTGCTTTGCTTCTGGGATCCCAGCCATATCCTCTTTCAATAAGTATTTTTTAACTCCCAAAACATAATTTTCAATGTATTCCAACCAGTTCAACTGGCGCACGTCAAAGTTGAATACCTGAGAGGCAAGAGAGATTATAGATTGCCAGAATTGCAGTGCTGGACAGTCACTTTGTCCACTTGAGGTTTCTTCTACATAGATGAGTGACCTTCAATTTGGGAGACATAGGTTGAACCTCTCCAAAGGAGAGATTATTTGAGTCATTATTTCAAAGGTACTGATAATATGGATAACTGTTTACATAGGAATATTTAAACATGGATCAAACACAAACACTTCACATTTCTCGTGAGGGAGATTTAAAGGAAATAGTATTACATAGACTGGTGAAAACTTACGGTTGGCTTAGTATATATTTCAGCTAACCGAGGAGTAATTATTTTTAAAAGTGATGGAATAATATGTTAGTGACCAAAACATAAATGATGCAACCTTCCTCTTAAATTTTGGTGTTATCCCATTGTCCTACCATCCTTTCCTACAGCATTATCACTTCATTATGCAGATTAAACTTTGGGAAGCAAAGCCTTAAGGAATAAGTTACCAGAATTTATATTTAAGAAGAGAGTGACTGGTAGTGAAAGAAAAAAGGAGTGATCACAACATGGGGGAGGAGTAGGGAAGAAGGAGAAGGAAGAGATTGATCTGTTTAGGGAGAGAAATTTTGCCACTTAGAAGACATATAGAGAGTGACAATAAAGAAAAAGGATTTAAAAAATTTTAAGGTATCTTTGAGGAAGAGAAAAGAAAAACACTTGCATAACCAAAAATCTATTTTTTTTGGTTTGTTATGGAAAAGCTGGCGTAAAGATTTGAACTTCATTCCATAGATTTTATTTTTTGTGTACTTTCTTTGAAAATGATGCTGAGCTGACACAGGATCATGAGGTGGCCCAGATTTATATGGATTACAAATGGAGATAGGATGAGTTAGGAAGAGAAACCTGATAGGTCATTCTTGAGCCATCCAGGGATCTTTTCAAAATCTCCATATAAAAGGCTTAATTGGAGAAAGAAAGGGAGGGAAATGATCTTCAAATATATTAGAAAAAATAGTTTTGATTGAATATAAACAACTTAGGGCACTCAAACTTGTTAGTAGAAAGAGTGTCAAGAAGATTCTGTTATCATCTCTGGAAATATTTCAAGTATTAGGTATCCTTGGAGAGTTTGGTATGACCCTGTTATCAAATAAAAGATTGCATCAGTGAGTGGATTTGGTTCAATAGAGTTTTATTTCATGTATTTGGAGAGAATGGCCGGGAAAATGGACTTGTGCTAGCATTTAAAAAGTCTAATATTTATAAATCTTAGCAAGTGGAGGGTTTGTTTAAGGTGCTTTTGTCCTTCCAGTTGGGCACTCTTCTCTCTCCTTGGATATACAGCACTCTCAGATCACTTTTTGTCTATTAATCCCTTGACATTAAAAAAAAAAAAAAAGAGCCTATCTTTAGTGGAGAGTTTCTCTCACTTACAGTGAAGGAGAGTTGCTCGTTACTCTTAACTTACTGAACTGCTGGTGAGGCCTCACTAGGAAGGATTTTAATAGCTAAAAAGGCTTAATTCAAATAAATGATATTCCTAGAACAATAACAATGATGTTCCTCTGAATGGCACAAAGTAGACATTCAGTAAATACTTGCTGAATACATGAATGAATTATACAATTTTGATCAAATTAATTTAAATATTAATTTTGAAAACCAAAAGTGTTTCTTTTTTGTTATACAACAATTTATTCTATTTAGTCTGTATATAAGGTTTACATGAATATGACCAAAGTAAACTCTTAGTTTCCTTTTTTCAGACAGCTAGTCTTTGATCGAGGCTTAGATGGTACCAAATAAAAGGCATACATTATCAAAACCAAAAAGCCAATCACCACTAAAGGTCAAGTTTGTTAACTTTAAAACGGCTACACCATTTTCTGAGAATCTCTTGGGTTTAATTCATAAATTGCATCTTTCCTCCAGAGTCTATATTTAGCTCTGTTTCTCTTTAGGAAATATTACACTTCTAAAGAATGTAATTGAATTTGACATCTTAAAGATTTAGTAGTTCTCTAGGGCTACTCAATTCTTTCTCCTTTATATGCAAATTAAATGTTATATTTTAATCACAGAAAACCATCTTAGAACTTGGAGGAAAGTAACTAAATATTATTATCCCTATTTAACATTCTGGGCATTCAGTAAACATTTAATAATGAGCCCTTTGCTGATTCATTGTGCATATTGCTTTTGGTTTATCCTCTCAACTTGCATGGAGAAACATGACAAGAAATAACTTTTTAAAAATCATAAATGGGCCGGGCGTGGTGGCCCATGCCTGTAATCCCAACACTTTCGGAGGTCGAGGAGGGCAGATCACCTGAGGTCAGGAGTTCAAGACCGGCCTGACCAATATCGTGATACCCCGTCTGTACTAAAAATACAAAAATTAGCTGGGCGTGGTGCCATGTGCCTGTAGTCCCAGCTACTCTGGAGGTTGAGACAGGAGATACGCTTGAACCCGGGAGGCAGAGGTTGCAGTGAGCCGAGATCTCGCCACTGCACTCCAGCCTGGGCAACAGAACAAGACATGGTCTCAAAAAAAAATAAAGCATAAATGTATTTGCTTTAGATAACTTGTTCTAATTCATTCTTCCTTTTGAACCGAGTCCTATGAAACTATATTTTCCTTTTCACTTTGCTACCAGAAAGCTCAAGAACAAATTCACTGCTTAAATTAACTACAGCAACTTAGTAGGATCTTGTAGATTATGTATTGGCATTCTCTTTTTAAATTTTTAGCTGTGACTTCATATTCTGATTCATATTTTCCTTGGTTTTGCATTTTATTTTATTTCTATTTTGTTCTTTCATTATATGTATTTTTTGCAAGATACCTCAAACCTCTGTGAGATTTGGAGTATTAACAAAGAGAGCCGATGCGATTAGTGAGTTCCAGAGAGCTTCATAGACTTGTCCAAAAGCTGAATTGCTTTTTGAAAGAAATTCCATTATCACTTTGATTGGATATGGTTTTCATAGTATCATTAATATTGCGTAGTCATTCATATAAGCAGAGGCTTTTATTTTTATACCGTTTAACATTTCTAAGTTTGATTTCAAAGTGGCCCTGTTCAGAATCCTGATTCCATATGGCAATTCAAACTGAATTTTGAGCCACACCAGAATTTGGCAATTACATTTAGTACTATTACTTTTGCTAAGATATTTTTGAGAGCATATGTTAAATACACTGAAGCTTTGATTCTTTTTCATAAAATTTTGAAAGGTTAAAATAGTAAAATGTCAGAAATGAAACTAATCTCATTACCTTTTGAGTTATTTAGGCAGGAAAATTCCATGGAGAAAATACATAAGGATGAGCTTACATAGAGTTTAAAGCCAAATTTTAAAAGAACTTACAATAGATTGAATTTGTTTAATTGTTTTTGATTTATAAACTGGCTTAATCATCATTCATTTCAAACACTAGTGCTAGAAGAATTTTGTCTGTATGTGATATGTAAACATTTCTGAATAACTATTTCACCTCACTTTCAGAGGTAGCAATGATTTCAGATAAAATATCCCTCTAAATCTTGCCTTTTGTGCCTAATATAATATTTATTATATTTGACATGGATAATGCTTAGGAAGTAATTCTAGGGCTTGGATTTGAATCACACTCAGTAAGATTGATATGTAGAAGTGAAACCCTTAGCTGGCAAGCAAGGTCAGTTGGCCATCTGATATATTTTTTTCTTTTTTTTTTTATTATTATACTTTAAGTTTTACGATACACGTGCACAACGTGCAGGTTTGTTACATATGTATACATGTGCCATGTTGGTGTGCTGCACCCATTAACTCGTCATTTAGCATTAGGTGTATCTCCTAATGCTATCCCTCCCCCCTCCTCCACCCCACAACAGTCCCTGGTGTGTGATGTTCCCCTTCCTGTGTCCATGTGTTCTCATTGTTCAATTCCCACCTATGAGTGAGAACATGCGGTGTGTGGTTTTTTGTCCTTGCAATAGTTTGCTGAGAATGATGGTTTCCAGCTTTATCCGTGTCCCTACAAACAACATGAACTCATCATTTTTATGGCTGTATAGTATTCCATGGTGTATATGTGCCACATTTTCTTAATCCAGTCTATCATTGTTGGACATTTGGGTTGGTTCCAAGTCTTTGCTATTGTGAATAGAGCCGCAATAAACATACGTGTGCATGTGTCTTTATAGCAGCATGATTTATAATCCTTTGGGTATATACCCAGTAATGGGATGGCTGGGTCAAATGGTATTTCTAGTTCTAGATCCCTGAAGAATTGCCACACTGACTTCCACAATGGTTGAACTAGTTTGCACTCCCACCAACAGTGTAAAAGTGTTCCTGTTTCTCCACATCCTCTCCAGCACCTGTTGTTTCCTGACTTTTGAATGATGGCCATTCTAACTGGTGTGAGATGGCATCTCATTGTGGTTTTGATTTGCATTTCTCTAATGGCCAGTGATGATGAGCATTTTTTCATGTGTTTTTTTGGCTGCATAAATGTCTTCTTTTGAGAAGTGTCTGTTCATATACTTTGCCAACTTTTTGATGGGGTTTTTTTTTCTTGTAAATTTGTTTGAGTTCATTGTAGATTCTGGATATTAGCCCTTTGTCAGATGAGTAGGTTGCAAAAATTTTCTCCCATTCTGTAGGTTGCCTGTTCACTCTGCTGGTAGTTTCTATTGCTGTGCAGAAGCTCCTTAGTTTAGTTAGATCCCATTTGTCAATTTTGGCTTTTGTTGCCATTGCCTTTGGTGTTTTAGACATGAAGTCTTTGCCCATGCCTATGTCCTGAATGGTATTGCCTAGGTTTTCTTCTAGGGTTTTTATGGTTTTAGGTCTAACACGTAAGTCTTTTTTTTTTTATTATTATACTTTAGGTTTTAGGGTACATGTGCACAATGTGCAGGTTTGTTACATATGTATCCATGTGCCATGTTGGTTTGCTGCACCCATTAACTCGTCATTTAGCATTAGGTATATCTCCTAATGCTGTCCCTCCCCCTCCCCCCACCCCACAACAGTCCCCGGAGTGTGATGTTCCCCTTCCTGTGTCCATGAGTTCTCATTGTTCAGTTCCCACCTATGAGTGAGAACATGCAGTGTTTGGTTTTTTGTCCTTGCGATAGTTTACTAAAAATGATGTTTTCCAGTTTCATCCATGTCCCTACAAAGGATATGAACTCATCATTTTTTATGGCTGCATAGTATTCCATGGTGTATATGTGCCACATTTTCTTAATCCAGTCTATCGTTGTTGGACATTTGGGTTGGTTCCAATTCTTTGCTATTGTGAATAGTGCTGCAATAAACATACGTGTGCATGTGTCTTTATGGCAGCATGATTTATAGTCCTTTGGGTATATACCCAGTAATGGGATGGCTGGGTCAAATGGTATTTCTAGTTCTAGATCCCTGAGGAATCGCCACACTGACTTCCACATGGTTGAACTAGTTTACAGTCCCACCAACAGTGTAAAAATGTTCCTATTTCTCCACATCCTCCCCAGCACCTGTTGTTTCCTGACTTTTGAATGATGGCCATTCTAACTGGTGTGAGATGGTCTCTCACTGTGGTTTTGATTTGCATTTCTCTGATGGCCAGTGATGATGAGCATTTTTTCGTGTGTTTTTTGGCTGCATAAATGTCTTCTTTTGAGAAGTATCTGTTCATGTCCTTTGCCTACTTTTTGATGGGGTTGTTTGTTTTTTTCTTGTAAATTTGTTTGAGTTCATTGTAGATTCTGGATATTAGCCCTTTGTCAGATGAGTAGGTTGCAAAAATTTTCTCCCATTCTGTAGGTTGCCTGTTCACTCTGATGGTAGTTTCTTTTGCTGTGCAAAAGCTCTTGAGTTTAATTAGATCCCATTTGTCAATTTTGGCTTTTGTTGCCATTGCTTTTGGTGTTTTAGAGATGAAATCCTTGCCCATGCCTATGTCCTGAATGGTATTGCCTAGGTTTTCTTGTAGGATTTTAATGGTTTTAGGTCTAACATTTAAGCCTTAATCCATCTTGAATTAATTTTTGTATAAGGTGTAAGGAAGGGATCCAGTTGCAGCTTTCTACATATGGCTAGCCAGTTTTCCCAGCACCATTTATTAAATAGGGAATCCTTTCCCCATTTCTTGTTTTTGTCAGGTTTGTCAAAGATGAGATAGTTGTAGATATGCGGCATCATTTCTGAGGACTCTGTTCTGTTCCATTGATCTATGTTTCTGTTGTGGTACCAGTACCATGCTGTTTTGGTTACTGTAGCCTTGTAGTATAGTTTGAAGTCAGGTAGTGTGATGCCTCCAGCTTTGTTCTTTTGGCTTAGGATGGACTTGGCGATGTGGGCTCTTTTTTGGTTCCATATGAACTTTAAAGTAGTTTTTTCCAATTCTGTGAAGAAAGTCATTGGTAGCTTGATGGGGATGGCATTGAATCTATAAATTACCTTGGGCAGTATGGCCATTTTCACGATATTGATTCTTCCAACCCATGAGCATGGAATGTTCTTCCATTTGTTTGTATCCTCTTTTATTTCATTGAGCAGTGGTTTGTAGTTCTCCTTGAAGAGGTCCTTCACATCCCTTGTAAGTTGGATTCCTAGGTATTTTATTCTCTTTGAAGCAATTGTGAATGGGAGTTCACTCATGATTTGGCTCTCTGTTTGTCTGTGATTGGTGTACAAGAATGCTTGTGATTTTTGTACATTGATTTTGTATCCTGAGACTTTGCTGAAGTTGCTTATCAGCTTAAGGAGATTTTGGGCTGAGACGATGGGGTTTTCTAGATATACAGTCATGTCATCTGCAAACAGGGACAATTTGACTTCCTCTTTTCCTAATTGAATACCCTTTATTTCCTTCTCCTGCCTGATTGCTGTGGCCAGAACTTCCAGCACTATGTTGAATAGGAGTGGTGAGAGAGGGCATCCCTGTCTTGTGCCAGTTTTCAAAGGGAATGCTTCCAGTTTTTGCCCATTCAGTATGATATTGGCTGTGTGTTTGTCATAGATAGCTCTTATTATTTTGTGATACGTCCCATCAATACCTAATTTATTGAGAGTTTTTAGCATGAAGCGTTGTTGAATTTTGTCAAAGGCCTTTTCTGCATCTATTGAGATAACCATGTGGTTTTTGTCTTTGGTTCTGTTTATATGCTGGATTACATTTATTGATTTGCGTATGTTGAACCAGCCTTGCATCCCAGGGATGAAGCCCACTTGATCGTGGTGTATAAGCTTTCTGATGTGCTGCTGGATTCGGTTTGCCAGTATTTTATTGAGGATTTTTGCATCAATGTTCATCAAGGATATTGGTCTGAAATTCTCTTTTTTGGTTATGTCTCTGCCAGGCTTTGGTATCAGGACGATGCTGGCTTCATAAAATGTGTTAGGGAGGATTCCCTCTTTTTCTATCAGTTGGAATAGTTTCAGAAGGAATGGTACCAGTTCCTCCTTGTACCTCTGGTAGAATTCGGCTGTGAATCCATCAGGTCCTGGACTCTTTTTGGTTGGTAAGCTATTGATTATTGCCACAATTTCAGAACCTGTTATTGGTCTATTCAGAGATTCAACTTCTTCCTGGTTTAGTCTTGGGAGGGTGTATTTGTCGAGGAATTTATCCATTTCTTCTATATTCTCTAGTTTATTTGCATAGAGGTGTTTGTAGTATTCTCTGATGGTAGATTGTATTTCTGTGGGATTGGTGGTGATATCCCCTTTTTCATTTTTTATTGCATCTGTTTGATTCTTCTCTCTTTTCTTCTTTATTAGTCTTACTAGCGGTCTATCAATTTTGTTGATCTTTTCAAAAAACCAGCTCCTGCATTCATTAATTTTTTGAAGGGTTTTTTGTGTCTCTATTTCCTTCAGTTCTGCTCTGATTTTAGTTATTTCTAGCCTTCTGCTAGCTTTTGAATGTGTTTGCTCTTGCTTTTCTAGTTCTTTTAATTGTGATGTTAGGGTATCAATTTTGGATCTTTCCTGCTTTCTCTTGTGGGCATTTAGTGCTATAAATTAATTTCCCTCTATACACTGCTTTGAATGTGTCCCAGAGATTCTGGTATGTTGTGTCTTTGTTCTTGTTGGTTTCAAAGAACATCTTTATTTCTGCCTTCATTTCATTATGTACCCAATAGTCATTCAGGAGCAGGTTGTTCAGTTTCCATGTAGTTGAGCGGTTTTGAGTGAGTTTCTGAATCCTGAGTTCTAGTTTGATTGCACTGTGGTCTGAGAGACAGTTTGTTATAATTTCTGTTCTTTTACATTTGCTGAGGAGAGCTTTACTTCCAACTATGTGGTCAATTTTGGAATAGGTGTGGTGTGGTGCTGAAAAAAATGTATATTCTGTTGATTTGGGGTGGAGAGTTCTGTAGATGTCTATTAGGTCCGCTTGGTGCAGAGCTGAGTTGAAATCCTGGATATCCTTGTTAACTTTCTGTCTCATTGATCTGTCTAATGTTGACAGCAGGGTGTTAAAGTCTCCCATTATTATTGTGTGGGAGTCTAAGTCTCTTTGTTGGTCACTAAGGGCTTGCTTTATGAATCTGGGTGCTCCTGTATTGGGTGCATATATGTTGAGGATAGTTAGTTCTTCTTGTTGAATTGATCCCTTTACCATTATATAATGGCCTTCTTTGTCTCTTTTGATCTTTGTTGGTTATAGTCTGTTTTATCCGAGACTAGGATTGCAACCCCTGCCTTTTTTTGTTTTCCATTTGCTTGGTAGATCTTCCTCCATCCCTTTATTTTGAGCCTATGTGTGTCTCTGCGTGTAAGATGGGTTTCCTGAATACAGCACACTGATGGGTCTTGACTCTTTATCCAATTTGCCAGTCTGCGCCTTTTAATTGGAGCATTTAGCCCATTTACATTGAAGGTTGGTATTGTTATGTGTGAATTTGATCCTGTCCTCATGATGTTAGCTGGTTATTTTGCTCATTAGTTGATGCAGTTTCTTCCTAGCCTTGATGGTCTTTACAATTTGGCATGTTTTTGCAGTGGCTGGTACCGGTTGTTCCTTTCCATGTTTAGTGCTTCCTTCAGGAGCTCTTTTAGGGCAGGCCTGGTGGTGACAAAATCTCTCAGCATTTGCTTGTCTGTAAAGTATTTTATTTCTCCTTCACTTATGAAGCTTAGTTTGGCTGGATAGGAAATTCTGGTTGAAAATTCTTTGCTTTAAATATGTTGAATATTGGCCCCCACTCTCTTCTGGCTTGTAGAGTTTCTGCCAAGAGATCAGCTGTTAGTCTGATGGGCTTCCATTTGTGGGTAACCCGACCTTTCTCTCTGGCTTCCCTTAACATTTTTTCCTTCATTTCAACTTTGGTGAATCTGACAATTATGTGTCTTGGAGTTGCTCTTCTCGAGGAGTATCTTTGTGGCATTCTCTGTATTTCCTGAATTTGAATGTTGGCCTGCCTTGCTAGATTAGGGAAGTTCTCCTGGATAATATCTTGCAGAGTGTTTTCAAACTTGGTTCCATTCTCCCCATCACTTTTAGGTACACCAGTTAGACGTAGATTTGGTCTTTTCACATAGTCCCATATTTCTTGGAGGCTTTGTTCATTTCTTTTTATTCTTTTTTTTCTAAACTTCTCTTCACGCTTCAGTTCATTCATTTCTTCTTCCATTGCTGATACCCTTTCTTGCAGTTGATCGCATCGGTTACTGAGGCTTGTGCATTCGTCATGTTCTCATGCCATGGTTTTCAGCTCCATCAGGTCCTTTAAGGACTTCTCTTCATTGGTTATTCTAGATATCCATTCATCTAATTTTTTTTTCAAAGTTTTTAACTTCTTTGCCATTGGTTCGAACTTCCTCCTTTAGCTTGGAGTAGTTTGATCTTCTGAAGCCTTCCTCTCTCAACTCGTCAAAGTCATTCTCCTTCCAGCTTTGTTCCGTTGCTGGTGAGGAGCTGTGTTCCTTTGGAGGAGGAGAGGCGCTCTGATTTTTAGAGTTTCAGATTTTTCTGTTCTGTTTTTTCCCCATCTTTGTGGTTTTATCTACCTTTGGTCTTTGATGATGGTGACATACAGATGGGTTTTTGGTGTGGATGTCCTTTCTGTTTGTTAGTTTTCCTTCTAACAAACAGTCAGGACCTTCAGCTGCAGGTCTGTTGGAGTTTACTGGCCGTCAACTCCAGACCCTGTTTGCCTGGGTATCAGCAGTGGAGGCTGCAGAACAGCGGATATTGGTGAACCGCAATTTCTGCTGCTTGATCATTCCTCTGGAAGTTTTGTCTCAGAGGAGTACCTGGCCGTGTGGTGTGTCAGTCCGCCCCTACCGGGGGGTACCTCCCAGTTAGGCTACTCGGGGGTCAGGGACCCACTTGAGGAGGCAGTCTGCCTGTTCTCAGATCTCAAGCTGCATGCTGGGAGAACCACTACTCTCTTCCAAGCTGTCAGACAGGGACATTTAAGATTGCAGAGGTTATTGCTGTCTTTTGTTTGTCTGTGCCCTGCCCCCAGAGGTGGATCCTATGGAGGCAGGCAGGCCTCCTTGATATGTGGTGGGCCCCACCCAGTTCGAGCTTCCCAGCTGCTTTGTTTACCTACTCAGGCCTGCGCTATGGTGGGCGCCCCTCCCCCAGCCTCGCTGCTGCCTTGCAGTTTGATCTCAGACTGCTGTGCTAGCAATGGGCGAGGCTCTGTGGGCATAGGGCCCTCCGAGCCAGGTACAGGATATAATCTCCTGGTGTGCCGTTTGTTAAGCCTGTTGGAAGAGTGAATAGGAACAGCTCCAGTCTACAGCTCCCAGTGTGAGTGACGCAGAAGACGGGTGATTTCTGCATTTCCAACTGAGGTACCGGGTTCATCTCACTGGGGAGTGCCGGACAGTGGGTGCAGTGCACCGTGCATGAGCCGAAGCAGGGCGAGGCATCGCCTCACCTGGGAAGCATAAGGGGTCAGGGAATTCCCTTTCCTAGTCAAAGAAAGGGGTGACAGACGGCACCTGGAAAATCGAGCCATCTGATATTTACTCCCCAGTGTGACTTGGTTTCTTCTACATGCTGTCAGGTACAAAATAAATCAAAAGATACATTTTAGAAAATTGTTTCTTAGTGGGAAATGTCAATCAATATGGAGTGAAAAACCTTAAAATTTAGTTAAAAACTTTACCAGTTGCATGCTTAGGGGATACATGACTGAGAAAAAGGCTAGGAACATGTATAATGTACAAAAGAATTTCAGAATATGCAAAGATTTTAGGACTTATCTTTTGTGACTGCCAAGAAGTTAAAGAAATAAGTGGTGCTGGTGCTAAGGAATTAAACTGAAGACCTGTCTTGAGAAATAAAAGTCTGAACTGTTGTAGAGAAATCCTATAGGGAGGGAGACTGATGATGCAGCACTGATGGAGAGAGGTCTGAGGTGAGGCAGAGTGCATAGGTGTAGGGATTAGCTTTAACAAGGTAAGGAAGGAACTGTAGCTGGGAGAGGCAGAACAATTTTGATTGGACAAGAATAGTGGGTGATAGAGTTTATAAGCAATAAAATCATTATTTTTCATTGACGTCATATGCTGTGGCAGATAAGGGAAGAACACAGCCAGCCAGAGGTACTGAGGGTTTGTAGAAATGATAACTATCAAGGAGTGACGAAATGATTGAAGTGCAGTAGATAAAACATGTTGGCAGATCAGCAGTTAAAGATTTAACCAAAGTCCAAGAACCTACATTTCTTACGTACATTAAACTTGTTTCCTACGGTGGTGATAGCATTGACTGATTTTCTTAGAAAAACAAAGCAAAACAAAATCTGTGTCTATAACCAAATGTCTTATTCATTCATCAGCTTTCCAAGTCAAATAATTCTAAATTCCAAGTGAGTAGCATGTTCCTGTTGCTTAAGTCAGTGCTATACTTACTCTCTGGTCTTCAGGACTCAGCTCAGACATTAGCATTTCTGTATTGTATGTGCTCCATTCCCAACTCCGGTTGATGAAATACTCCAACATGGAAACAGTTCTTAAAAGCCGATTCATGAGCTTTGTCATCCTGAGATAACCATCAGATAGGAGTAAATATCAGTGCACCACTTCCCTGTCACTCTACAGGGATGTATGATAAATTATTTTTAAGAAAATACAAAAATTATCCCTGTCTGTCTCCCATTCCTCATTAGTTCTTTTTTCTCCTTCCAGATTAACTCTCTATTCATTCAACAGAAAAAGAAAAGGGCTGGATCTAAAGGAGCTTGTTCTGTTAGGCATTTAATACCACACTCCTTTTCTAACACCGATTTCTCAAGAATAGCAAACCTGTTTTAAAAGTGAGCGAGCTATTCAGCCTGAATGACATACTGTTCATTTTTTGAATTCTGATGTAGACAATTAGAAAATTTTCTCATCTTTCTTTTTGAGACAGGGTCTTACTCTGTCACCCAGGCTGGAGCGCAGTGGGGCCCAGCTAATTTTTTGTATATTTTGTAGATAGGGTTTTGCCATGTTGCCCAGGCTGGTCTTGAACTCCTGGGCTCAAGGGAGCCAGCTGCCTTGGCCTCCCAAAGTTTTGGGATTACAGGCATGAGCCACTGCACCTGGCCTTATTTCTCATTTTTATTGTACTTTCTTGTATTTTAAGAAATTGATGGGATCTGAGGTCTTAGTATATAACTTTTGGGCAGAAGTGTTGACTATATTCATGTTTGGTGAATCAAAAGCAGTTGTCAATCATAGTGGAGATTTAAAAAAAAAACTTCTTGTTGATAACCTATTCTGTGTTAGGCACAGTCCCAATACTTTTACAAAGTATTCTCTCTGCTAATTTTGATATCATCTTTGTTAGGTAAGTCTGCAGTTTTACAAATGAGTAACATGAGCTTAAGATAAAGTGTCAAAGTCAAATTCCAACCCAGTTTTAACTGACCTCAAAAAACCTGCGCTGTGTAATCTCACTACCCTGTGTCCCATTACACAAGATGAACCACGCTGTCCAATCTTGTGGTCAGGACTTACTTGGACCAGATCTTCTTTGTGCACCTCCCAACTTTATAACAATTTACAAAAAACTTCTTCATATACAATCTTACTTGATCCTAACAATATGGCTGTGAGATAGTCAGGATTTATATTATGTATCTCCATTTTACAGAGAGATTATGCTCAGGGTCCCATACCTAATCCCCAACCTAGGTCTTTTAGCTACAAGTCACTTTTGGCCTGTAAAGCACTTGGTTTTTAGTTAACCCAGTCTTGGCAGTAGTGATTACTGTAGTTGGCTCAGTAATTATGACGCTATTGTGGGGATTTGGTCTTACTTCTGGTCAAAGTTAATGCCCATGTACCTAATGACTCATGAGGTATTTCTCTTACTGTATCATAGGAGATTTCTTAGGCATGAGGTAGACATCATTGTGCCTGATATAAGCACCATAATAGGGTTCCACTTTACTGTTATCTAAATCTTTAGCCATTCTCCAACTCTGATGCAATTGATGTGATTTCAGTACATTTAATTGTTAAAAATAATGGTTGGACATGATATCATTGGATGTACAGAACTATATCAACCTAATGATATGTTTTAGAAAAAATACTTGTATTACTCCCAGATAGAGAAGGTCTTTATTGTTTGTCTGAGACAGGGTCTCACTTTATTGCCCAGGCTGGAGTGCAGTGGCTCAATCATGACTCACTGCAGCCTTGACCTCCTGGGTTCAAGCAGTCTTCTGCCTCAGACTCCTGAGTAGCTGGGACTACAGGCACGTGCCACCATGCCTGGACAATGTTTTTAAATTTTATTTTTGTAGTGATGGGGTCTCACTATGTTGCCTAGTCTGGTCTTGAAGTCCTGGGCTTAAGTGATACTCCTTCCTCAGCCTCCAAAATTGCTGGGGTTACAGGTGTGAGCCACCACACCCAGCCAAGAAGGTCTTCTTAATACCCAAAATGCAAAAGCTAAAGGAAAACGATTCATTTTACCACATAAAAATTTAAAACATCTTTCTTTAGTATTAATAGGGATTATTATATTCTAAGCACTCATATTAAACTATATAAAATAAATAAGTTATGATTACTATGCCCATTTTACAGAAGAGGAAGTTAGGACTTAGAGAGATGAAGTAATTTAGGGCTCTAATGGCTAAATTGGTGAAGCCAGGATTTAAATCTTATAAGCCTGACTCCAAACTCCGTGTTCCTAAGCCCTGCATTATATGTATCTTCACTCATGTTACAAAAAGCTTTATAGTCAAAGCTAAAAAAGAAACAGACCTGGAGAAAATATATGAAATATGTATTCACACACACATGTTCCCATACATTAATAAGGACAACCCAATAGGAAAATAGGGAGCAGAAGCAGGCAACACACAGAGGGGAAAACTTAAATGTCCAATAAACGAATGAAAGTCCAGCCCCTCCAGCAATCAGGAATGCAAATCAAAAAAGCAAAAAGATGTCATTCCTTATGAGTTTGACAATTGAGAAGTTGATTTTTACAAAGTATTCTTACCCTCATTAAGAGGGTAAGACATACTGTTCTGTACCCCTCGGCCGGACGTGGTGGCTCATGCCTGTAATCCCAGCACCTGGGAGGCCAAGGCGGGTGGATTGCTTGAGGTCAGGAGTTCAAGACCAGCCTGGCCAAGACGGTGAAACCCCATCTCTGCTAAAAATACAAAAATTAGCCGGGCACGGTGGCAGGCACCTGTAATCCCAGCTACTCAAGAGGCTGAGGCAGGAGAATCGCTTGCACCCAGGAGGCAGAGGTTGCAGTGAGCCGAGATCTCGCCACTGCACTCTAGCCTGGGTGACAGAGCAAGACTCCATCTCAAAAAAAAAAAGAAAAAGAAAAAAAAGACTGTTTTGTACCCCTCATACACTGTTGTGGTAGTGGTAGTGCCAATTGACAGTCTCTTCCTTTAGGGAGGGTCACCTGGCACTAGTCACAAAATCTACATACTCTTCAATCCAGCAGTCTCCCTCCTCAGGATCCTCTCCTGACACAGGCACATTCTACAAAGAGGCATGCACGCTGATATTCATTGCCCTATTGTTTGTTTGCAGTAGGAAAAAAAAGACAACACTGGGCAGAATTACTTAGATTTTCATGGAAAATTAGTGGAAAAAGTTGTAAAATACGTACAATTGATGTATATACACACATACTCCCCTGCTGCAAAGCAAACTATATATGTCCATATATGGATGTAAAAGCATAGAAGAGTATACACAAGCACACCTGGAGAAGGAAAGAGTCTAGAAGGATTTCAGCTTTTTCTGCCATAAAGATTATTGCTAAAACACATACCACACAACAAAGCAACCCATTTCCCACAAATATTACTGTTTGACTTCTCACAAGATTCATATAGATTTTTATTGTGTCTCTTCCTTCTGTGTTTCTCTTTTTTCCTAACTGAACTTTGTTCTTTATGCAGGCCCTCTTCCAATCCTGACATATTTTGAAACCTTTAGCATTTCTGCCTACAATATTTGGGTTTTCTTCTTTTCCTGTCTTTATTTAATAAGCCCCATACAAATATTTTCTCATTAATCACAATGTTTCCTTTTCACCTTGCTCAAGAACTGAGTCATGAGCTCCAAATGAGGTCTCTGAAAATTTAGATAAACTCTACATTGGCTAAGTTTTAGTCATTTGCACAGCTAATAAAGATGACAAACACGCTGAAGAAGACTTCCTCCCTTACAAAGGGGCTGGCTAGCACAGAAGGCAATACTGTTCATACTTCTGATTCTTGATCACAAGAATTGCCTTAGGCAATTATAATAATGACTCCTCTTGACACATATTATTCGAGCGAGACAGATAAAGGCGTATGTCCTATGTCACACAGCTAGGTGGTGACAGCTGCCTTAGCATCAGCACACTGTGTTCCCTCTAATTTCTTCACTCATCTCTAGGTGGCAGTAAATCTGGTTCCGAATACTGACTTTGAGACTCAGCTTTCTCCACATCCTTCCTGTCACTTCCTTTGAGACTAATTCAGATTCCTTCCTTAGCTTCTATTTCCCCATTTGTAAAATTGGGATGATGAGGATCTCTTCCTTGGGTAGCTGTGACAGTGAAAATGGGATCATCATGCATCAGCCTTAGCCCCACGAGTGCCACAGTAAACTCTAGTGGGTTGTCATCATTATTGTATATTTGAGATTATCTACCTATTCAGAAAACCCTAGTGACAGAGTCTCAGTTGCTTTTCTTTTTGCATGAATGATTACTTGCTGAATTCATCAAGCTCTTTAACATTTACCTTCCTTTATTGTGCTGGAACATTTTTAATGTCTTTTGTGGCTTCTCACTATGACTGCTTTGTTCAAAACTTATACAGGTCGAGTATCCTTTATGTGAAATGCTTGGGCCAGAAGTGTTTTGGGTTTTGATTGTTTTCAGATTTTGGAATATTTGCATATATGTAATGAGATATCTTGGGGATGGGACCCATGCCTAAACACAAAATTCATTTCTGTTTCATACACACTTAGCCATATACACAGAGCCTGAAGGTAATCTTATATAATATTTTAAATAATTTTATGCATGAAACAGTTTTGAATGTCTTTGGACTGTGACCCATCACATGAGGTAAGGTATGTGGAATTTTCCACTTGTGGCATGTCAGCACTCAAAACATTTTGGATTTTGGAGAATTTCAGATTTCGGATTTTCAGATTAGGTGTGTTCAATCTGTATATATGGGTAAGATTCAGTTGTCTCCTTTAATCCTCGGCTGAAGGAAGCACTAAAGATTTTGGGGCCTTAATCTCCCATGCAGTTACACTGTCAAAGCCATTGACTCAGCTTCTCACCTGGGCTTCCTTCCAGTGAGTCGCAGATAGCAGTCATAGATAATGGCAGGGGCCCGGTGGCTGACCGCATTCCAGTACTGGGATGTGAAGTTGTTGGTGGTAAAATTAGCATTTGGCCTCCTGAAAGGTCTCTCAAATGGGATTTTTTCAAAGGTTGCCATGACTTGGACTCCTGGGGAAAAAAGAAAGTAAGTGCTAGAGGAGAAAAGGAGAATATAAGTCCATCATAGTGGAAAGCATTTGTAATGGGTCAAAACAATAAAGACAAAGGATTTGCTGTGTAGAGTCGAGAATCAATTTCTGAGAACAATATAAAGACTTTTGTGCTGGGCAGATGGTTATCTGCAAACTGAAACAGTGTGAATGGGTTAATAATTGGATTATTTAGTTGAAACATTTACTGTAAAACAAATTATTGGGGAAACACTTGTCAATACAAGGAGGTACTGTTCAGAAAAACATGAATCTGCATTTAATTCTAAGGTTATCTAGTCTATTCTGAAAGCCCCAAGACAGAGGCTAGAGACCTTATTTCCCTGGCTGGACCATTACTTTCAGAACCATTTAGAAAGTTTCTTAACATTTTATTTGAATCTTTATTAAAGGTGTAAGTAAAAGATTCTAAAGATTCTCAAGGCAAGATTTCTTTGTGTTAGTTTACTTCAAATACTTCTCTGGGAATATGTTAGACTCAATTGTCCACTCTGGTATCCAGAGTTTTATTCATAATAGTATTTTTCTTTTTATATTATTACTTAGATTAAGCTTAAGAACTTTTTATGTACATTTGTGAATTCAGTAGTTGTTTGCAAAAGATAGTCATTTGAATTCAACTTTATTTAATGTATGTAGGGTTTTTTTCAAAGCATATGCCTAAGCTCATTATTCAATTATGATGATATCAGTTATTATGGTAATATGATTACTGCCGTCCTTAAAAAAATACCATCTAAAATCTATCATCTGAAAATATAAATCCTATACAAAGAAGAGTCTCAAGAATCACCTGGTTCATAGGCATTTATTAAAACATTTGTGGCATTATTAAAACATTTGGTTCTGTGCATAACCAAAAGTTATGCACAGGTTGACAGCATAAGAAATTCTGATCTCAACACTGACATTCTGATCTATATATCCATATACCTGTTCAACATTTCCATCTGGATGTGTAATAAACATTCACATTTAACAGCTCTAAAATTGACCTCCTGATACTCCCACTACCAACCACCCCCTTCCCAATACATACACAAACTTGCTTCTTCACTAGTCTTTTACCTCTAACCAAATGGTAACTCAATTTGTTTAGTAGTTCAGCCAAAAACTTTGGGGTCATCCTTGATTCTTCTCTTTAACAACCCACACACAATTCAACAAAATCTATCAGCTCTCTGTTTGAAAAATACCCAGAATCATAATTTCCACCTGCTGTGTCTCTGATCCAAACCACTACTGTAGCCTGGAATGTTGCAGTACTGTCCTAAATGGTCTCTGCCACTACCCTTGTACTCCTACAGTCTGACCTCCATGTGGCAGCCAGAGTGATTCTTGTAAAATGTAACTCAGAATATATTACAGATACTTCTCCATTCAGAGCCCTTCAGTGGAATCTCATCTCATTTGGGGGCAAAGCCATGGTCTGGAAGGCTTTGCACTCTCTGCATCCTCACTCTCTCTGCCCACCACTCTGACTTTATCTCCTACCATTCTCCCCCTCAGTGCTTCTGCTGCAGCCATACTGGCCTCCCTGCTGTCCTTGAATACGATTAAAGAGCTGTAGCACTTATTGTTTCTTCAACTTGGAATATTTCCTCCACATGTCCCTCTGATTTGCCACCTCACTTCTTTCAGGTCTCTGCTAAGATGACACCTTATCAGGGAGACTTTCCTTGGCCATTACATATAAAATAGCAGCCTTCCCACATCACTATTTACTTCGTCTGTTTTATTTTTTTTTTTGCAGTCTCTCAACCATATCTGATGTATATTTTTCCTTTCTAATATTTAAGTACCATAACAAAATTTTGTCTGTTTTGTTTCAACCTATGTACTACCTTGAAAGTGGTTGGCAGGTAATCGGTACCCAATAAATATTTTTTGACTAAATGAATGAATAAATATCTCAGCAACATACAATTACTTTCCATTTCCTAAATCCATACCAATCCTTCTTTTAGTCATTACAAATACATTTATTTAGCATTTAACACTTGCTAGGCATTGTGGTAGATGCTGAGGTAAAAAAATAATAATAATATATATGATATATTCCCTGTCTTTAAGGAATTGGCAATCTGGTGGGAGATGTGGACAGTTTATGATTACAATATTTTGCCTGAGTATTCTGCTAGAGATCACTACAATATACTCTGGAGGAAGACAAAAGAAGCTCTAGCTCTGTCTGGGTGCCAGGAAGGGGAGGGGCGAGGCTGGGTTAGGAAAGGCTTTCTGAGAAAGCTGTCCAAATGGTAATAGCAAGCATTTACTGAAATGTTCACCATTCTAATCACTGTGCTAAGCACTTTATCTCATTAAATCCTCCCAAGAGCTCCCTGGAATAGAATAATTATTATTATTCTCATTGACAGATTAAAAAAAAAAAAGATCTACAGGGAGAAACTGAGTGACTTTTTCAAGTTGATACAATTAGTAAGTAGTGGAGTCTACTAAATGGTAGGACCCATACCAGCATATAACATCTATGATGTGGGCATGGATTTCTGTTTAGTGATGTATCCATAGCCCAAGAATAATGCCTACTTAATGAATACAGGAGTGAATGAATGAGCTAAGATTTGAATCCAAGTCTATTAGATCTTAAAGCCCAAGACTTTTAACCATTAGGCTATTGTCTTTCTGATCTGAAGGACAAGTAGAAACTCATGCACATGTAGAAAGTTTAATTTGACAATTGAAAACTGCACTTCTACATCCTCATAGGTCAAAGAAGAATTTAAATGAATAATGCTTAATGCTTAGAGAGTAATGATAACATAAACATCATACAACCAAATGTGTGGGATACAGCCAAAGTGGCATTTGAGCGAAATATAAAGCCATAAATGCATGTATTAGAAAAGTCAAATATTCGTGAGCTATATTTCTAAGTTAAAGAGAAGAAAGAAATAAACAGGAGGAAGGGGAAAATAGAGATAAGGCAATATACCAATGCAGTAGAAAACGAAGCAACATAATAAAGAATCAATAAAGCCAGAAGTTGTTTCTTTGAAAAAAAGAAATAATAAACCCTATGTAGAAGACACACAAATATGAATTAAAAGAGAAATATAATTACAGATACAGTTTAGGCCAAAAAATTGATATAACATGAAAAATTTTATGTGAATACATTTTAAAACAAATTATTAGAAAAAAAGACAAATATAATTTACTAAAACTGATTCCAGTAGAAACTGAAAGCCTGCAAAATTCTTTAACTATTGAAGCAACACAGAATCCTCTCACAACAAAATTACAAATCCAGATAATTTATAGGTAATTTTACCAAGTTTCCAAGGAATAGATTGCTCTAATATTACACAAACACTTTCAGAGAATAGAGAACAACAAGGGAACTGTTAGCAAACTGAATTAAACAGAATATAAAAAAGATAACATGCTATGACCAACTTGGGTTTATCCTAAAAATGGCAGGATAGTTTAAAATTTGAAGAGTCTCAAGAATCACCAGTTCATAGGCATTTATTAAAACATACGTGGCATTATTAAAACATTTGGTTCTGTGCATAACCAAAAGTTATGCACAGGTTGATAGCATAAGAGATTCTGATATCCTATGTTCACTGACCCAGCTGTCTATCACTCCTTGTAATGTCACCTGAGGCTATGTGTGTTCAACCTCCTACGGCATGGCTACTGCTCCTAGTAGGAAGCATTTTGATCCCTCTTAAGAACCCTGATAGGAAACACAAACAAGTTTAATTTGAATGCAACATCAAATTAATTAGTAATAGCTTCCAGAAATGCTGTATTAGATGGGAATGCTGTATTAGATGGGAATCTAGAACAGAGCCTTGGCACAGGGAGAAACAATGTTGTATCAGGCAACAATGTTTGCTATAGGTGTAAGAGGAGTAGAAAAAAATACCTGCATGCCAGGTATTTTTCATTCTTGGAAAAGCATTGTTCAATTCAAAGCCTATTATAAAATGAGCCACAGTGTCTAGCTGCCCCGCAATAGAACTCTCAGTGCGGCACCATGGCTTACCACTGGAATGTGTAGAGGTAGTGTTACCTATGTAACAGGGAAAGAAAGTGTGCATTAGTAGGTAGTAAGAAATCCTACAGAATAGCCAAATTCCCCACTTTAACTTTCTACCATCATTAGATGTTTAAGTTGTACTCAACTCTATTTCCATGGTTTTATACATTGAACAGATCCAATCCTTTACATTCAGACAAATCAATCATTTGTATAGTACAGGGTTTCTCTCTTTCACCAAGCATCAAGAATCATCTAGATGCTTATTAAAAATATAGTTTCCTCAGCACCGCCCAAGACCTTGGTCCCAGGGTTCAAGGACTCTGGGTGTTGTTTTTATTTCTCCCATAGTGATTCCTATTCACTTTTACAAATCGCTAGTGGAGTGGTTATTGCACACCTGAGAGGCAAGCTGCATAAATTAATGATCAGTATGATGGACTCAATAACAAAGGATTAATATCACCTAACTTTTCTAAATCTCATTGGTCATTGATGACATCACATTCTCAGTGACATATCAAGAAGGGAAGGGGTGTGTGTAGGAGCCACTGCTCCAACAGGGAGGAGTATTTCAGTATTTTATCACTGACATTCTTTATAACTGCCAACTTTTGCTTTGTTTCATCATTTTTAAAATCGCTATAGCCAATGGACCCCTTACTGCTTACAGTCATGTACATATTGCCACTGACTCCTTTCTTTGGTAACGACAGTACATTCTAGTTAACTATCACACATTTACAATTTCTCATTATTTTGTCTCTTTACTTACTTTTTGTCTTTCTCCCCATATAAGCTCTAAGCTCCATGACACACTTTGTCAATTTTTTCTCTGTGCCAGACACTAGTAATTATAGAGTTACATAGCTAAAGTACTTACTTACCCATTTTGTGCCAATTGCAGGGATTGAGGTTACCAGATGTACTGTGGTAGACTAATGTTGACTTAGGTCTGTAAAATGAAATAAAAATTAGATAAGTACAACAAAATGGAAAACTAATGAAAGAAAAATAAGGAAAAATAATATTTAGACATAGTGGTTTCAGTAATTCATCTGATTAAGGCAACCTATGAAAGGCTTCCATCGTTCATTCTTTCTCTGGGTTAATAAGCAAAATGGAAGAAGACTAGGAAAAACGTGTGTGTGCGTGTGTGTGTGTGTGTGTGTGTGTGTGTGTGAAAGAGATGTTAAATAGGACTGACATATTATGGAGCACATATGTGTGAGTTCACATAAGAAAAATTTAATTTACTAACAAACCCAAATATATGAACAACCTATTTTTTTTCCTTTGTATCAGGAAGCTTCCGCACACATCGTGACTGAACTTTTGGCATTTACCAGAGTTCAATTAAAAAAAAAATTCTGTCATTTCGTCAGCTTCTATCTCCTTTGCCCTAAAAGAGAAAGCTGAATTTTAGACTACTGACTAGAAAGAAAAGCCTTTTGGTTATCAAGAATTTTATGGTTAAGTGATTTAAAGGTTTTATTACTTTATGAGTAGCCAAGTACTAAACTGTATTTATAAAACAACGCATATATGATGGCATATTAGGAACTCTATAAAATATTGAAATACACACTTTCACACATTTGGGGTCTTGCACAATGAAATGCCTATATTTGGAAAATGGGCCTAATATATTCACTCTGCCCCTCATGAAGTCTTTGAAAGCCCACTTGAGCATCCACACCTGTGAACTGCAGTATACCATCCTACAGCTAGCATGAGATTGATGACTGTATCAACTGGAATTAGGTCTGCCACAGCCATTGGAGTAGCTTTTATGGCCCGAAGAAACCCTTTCCCAGTCTGCATAGGAAAAAGAACATAAAATGTTAAACCGAGTCTTAAATAATAGCTGGGGCTAAAGTATGTATCATCAAACTTATTATACTAGTGCAGTAAGTGAAAACAGCTAACATTGATCCACTGCTTACCAGGTTCTTATGCTAAGTCTGACTTCCTCAGCCTATCCTACCTTCCCAGCCAAGTGCATCTCCAGCATTTCCATGAACTACTAGTGTTCCTCACGTTCCTTTAGGGAATAAAATTCCTCAAATTTGTGAGAGGTTAATAAACTCAACAAACACCAAGAATAAACTTTTACATCTTAAAAATTAATTCATAAGACATGTTAAGAATTAAGGTTATACAAATTTCCCATTAATTTTCCCATTAATATTTGTTTACCATTTCCTTGATGATTTTGTTTTCTGCTAGGGTTTATTAACTTACAAGCAACAGTAGGCACTAAAAGTTTAAGAAATATTTATTTGAAAAACATTAATTGGTGAAATTCCACCATTAATAAAACAAAACTTTTTTTTTGGCTTGGAAAAATTGCCTTATTATTTACTTTTTATTCAGTATCTTAGTTCACCTCACAGATCACTGATGTTATATAGATGCAAGAATTAGGAATTATTCATGTTAATAATTTGTTGAGTTTATGAAATTGATTCTTTGTGCTTTGCATGTTTCCAACATTGATTTGCAACGATTAGCACTTTCTTATGTTACTCAGTTCTGTTTTCTTATAACTAGCTCCACTTCTTTTGGACATAAGAAACCAATTTAGAACATTTTAGAAAATGTAAATGAATATGCAGCTTTGCATATAATGAAACCCATTTTGGGATCATGTTAAAATAATGATGTTCTAAGTCACTAAACGTTCACCCCAACTGAACTTTTGTAGAAGAAAGAGTTGAAGGCAGGTGGGAAACAGAAAGAAAGGGGCTGCTAGAAAAATCAGAAATCGGAAGGAAGATCTTTGTCACTGTTATAATTCACTGTCTGATATTTGTATTGCAATTCATGTTGAACCTAGTTCTGGAAGGAACAGAGACAGAGTCTGAAGCACAGCCTAAATCCCTAATAAAATTTAAACTCATTTAGATCACTAATTTCCTATTCATTATACGGAAGAGTGAAGTGGGGTTTAGACCTGAAATGCTTCAGTGTGAGCTGTGAAGCCCCACAGCTTGGCTGGATCAATCTGGACTTCGGGCAGATGCGTACTAAGGGCTGCTTACCTAGAGGAGCCACGTTTCTCCTGGTAAGAGATTATTGAAAAGGTGTTGCCTATATTCATGGATTTTTGTATTTGAAAAATTTGCTCCAATTGGTAGTTCTCTTTCTTGTATTCATTAAGAATTATTGATGTATATCTCTTTTCTATACATGCACATAAACTCTTACGTGTGTTTTATAATCAAGAATTTAATAATCTTTGAAGATATTTTTACTGCATCCTCAATTCACTGCACTAATTCATGAGATTATAAACTGCAAAAAGGAGGAAATACCCCCATCTTGTGGTAACTAAAGAAAAGTCCTTGATGCTCAAAGACTTCAAAAATAAAACTCCTAAATAGTAACTGATAGCACATTACCTCTGTTTTTCTGATAAAAAATTCTCAAAGAATAATTTCATCCTGCCTCTATATTACAATCAGAACAATTAAAATAATATGCCTCAGTTATTAGTAAAGTAACATTTATGTTTTTGGATCAATGAAGCTAAGCCAGCACTAAGAATTTTGTTACTCTTCCTCTACTACATTTCATGGAGTTATTTCTTCATCGTTATACATACCGCAATAATGAGTCCATTAGGTCCATTTATATTATCAACCCAACCCTAAAAGAAAGAAGATTTCTGTTGGTTACACATTTCAGAAAATTGTTTTATCTTGAAACATCTGCAGTCTAATCTTAATAAATTTCAAACAAGAGCACTGAGATCCCAGCCAATAGAATTATCTAATTCAGTATTATTAAGATCTCAAAAGATAATGGCAAAGCATTGGCCATTTTCTGTACTTTGAGTGTGCAAACATTAGAATTTTGCCAGGATTGTTAGCAGGAGTCATGAATGGTTTTGTGGTGTTTTATGACCTCTTATGGACTAAATTGGACCTTGTCCTTATATCATGATCTGCTAAGCAATTCACCAACCATACTTCTCCACATTAGTCCTGATTTCAGCCTCCTTAGGAGAACATTGAAAACATGATTTGTGTTAATGGCCCATTTCTTAACATTTTTTACCAGCTATAGAGTCCATGCCAGATATATATACATATATATGTGTGTGTGTGTGTGTGTGTCTGTGTGTGTATTGACTTGCTTAAAGATGTTATGGAGATTATGTTTAAGAGCAGCTAGAGGGAAATGTGTTTTTAAGTTTGTTTCTTAAGACCTAAGCCATTCAGCTGACCTTATTATGTCTCTTTACATTACAGTATAAAAGTCAAAAGTGTGTGTATAACGGGAGAGAAGAGAGAAGAGAGGAGAAGATGGATTAATATTGAGCCTTTTAGTAGGGACCACTCCTCATACATTGTCTCATCAAATCAACTCTCCAAAGTAGTATCTGTCCTGTTTTATGGAAGGGACAACTCAAAAATGTGGCATTACCAGTAAGTAGTGGAGCTGGAATTTATCTACCCCAAAGCTTCACAGACTTGCTTTGAAGAAGATGGTGTAATTCAAAGTACTTTCAAAAGGTCATGGCAGTATACTGAGGTTTAAAAAAAAATTAGTATTCCTAAACTGAGATCCTTCTGTGAGCTTTGAAACTCTTGTTTACCCTGGCAGTTGCAATACTACCAATTTGGCCATCAAGGACATTCTGGTATGCTTAAACTATAGTAGGAAAGCCAAGATATGAAACCATCACCCATGGGAATTTTGAGACTAGAGTAATTAGAAGCTAATTTAAGCTCTCCATCCAACTCTAGGACAGTCAAGATAACTGCCAGAGGAGCCACATGCTGGGTAAATCCTGAACCCAAAGTGGAATTTTGCCCTAGTATAATGGGTTCATATTCTGTTGGCTGTACTTAGCTATAAATCCTGAGGAGGAGAAGAAGAAAGACATCAGAAAGTAATTGGGCTAGAAGAACCTTAGTTCGGAAGCAAAACACAGAATCCAGGTGAGTGGGCTTACTGGGAAAGGCTCCTGCCAAGTTGCTCCCACAATGGACGGCCTTATGATGGCAATGTTCAGGTTCCTGCTCTCTTGCTGCACCACCATTTCTCCCAAGGCCTTGGTGTAGGTGTAAATATTGGGCCAATCTCTGATCAGTTTGGGTGTAATCTCGTCAATAATAGCATCGTCTAACCACCTAAAAGGTAAAGAGAATTCTAGTAACATATGTTAGACAATAAACCAAATGGAAAATGGGAGACACAAACAAAACTTCCACCTTTTAGCCTCAGTTCTGGAATTCAGAACAGTCACATGATACCAAGTTTGAGTGTGTACCTGTTCAAAGCATGCATGAGCTTTTTGCTCTCCACTGCTAAGCCCAATCTTATCCTATGCCCTCCCATCCAAACAGATAGGTAGGTAGGTAGGTAGGTAGGCAGGCAGGCAGGCAGGTAGGTAGATAGACCAATAGAATCAATAGCAATACTACTTTATTACGAATGATAGTATAGCGCTATTAGTACTACTTTATTAGTACTACTTTAGCACCACTGCTACTTTATCAGTACTGAGTACTACTTTAGCACCACTGCTACTTTATCAGTACTGATTACTACTTTATTGTAGTAGTACTAAATTAGAGCTTTAGTAGTACTATATTATAGGTAGTTATTACTTTACTTCCTCTCTAGCAAGCTCATAAGTACATTCATTGAACACATATTTGAGTCCCAGTCATTCTCCCAGTAGTGTGCTGCATGCTGTGTTCAGGGAGTTAGAGGCTGTCATCCAAGGTGCTTCAGTGGCAGCCCTACTCAGTGTTGTCCGATAAAAATCCAGTACAGTAATCCTGAAGCCTTTAGCTTTAAATTTTAAAAATTCCACTCAATGCAAATCAAATCAAAGCGACTACTTCTGGCACTTACAATCTGTTTTAGCAAACCTATGTAATGCATTTTGAAGGTCTGTTTAGAGTCTATGCTAATAACTTGAAAATTATCTCCAGAGATTTCCAGTGAATTCTGAAGTCTGTCAAGTGGGGTGATTATAGTGCTCTGAAATAGCTTCAAAATCACGATTATTGACCACTCCTACTTATAAGATAACATGTATCATGAATAACCAAGTTACCATAGCATCAGCCCAATCTTTCTTACAAATATGTCAGAACCACTTGATAACCCCAAAGTCTATCTACAGCTCTCTAAGAAAGCAACAAAAGTATTGTCAATTATATATGTAACATTCTTCTAGCTGACAGATCTATGTGGTTAAATCATTGATAGAACATAGCTTTTTAAAAATTAAGCTGCCGAAATATGCTAGTGTGATTTTTCTAATCAATGTGGTATATTTATTTCTATTTTATAGAACAGAAGAGAACTATCCTATTTTCATTGTAGAAAATCTTCACTGTTACCACTCTGCTGACATGACAAATTTTTGAGCAGCTAAGATGTGCATGATGTTAAGACTTATTCAGGATCACAACTTTCAGTTTTAATGCCTCATTTGATCCTGAGGTAGAACATGGGCATTGACTATAATGTTTTCATTTTTCTTGCTTTGCTTCTATTAGTGCTGAGTGTGTTCTGGATACTCAAATGTCTTTTCATTTAAATTGAACAGAGAAAGATTGAGGGCTTCTAGAATTAAAAACAACTTCAACTACATAGAAATATCTAGGATATTTTAATTATATGGTCACCTGGGGGCTGGGAAAGAATATAGGATGATGCAGACACCTCTCCATCTTAACAATAATCCTACCACTATCTCATTTCATTTGTGGGTCAACAGTGGATTGACTGACCTGAGACCATTTTCTCTCACCTGCAAAAATATATAGTTTATGAAAACCAGGTCTTGAGGGAATAGAGCTTAATTTCAATAAAGCTGTAAAAAAAAAAAACAACCTAGAAAACATCAGAGCCCAATAATGTGCAGGCATTGTATGTCACATGGCTAGTACCAGTTGCTGTCATTAATGTTGGGGTACATGGAAAGGATAATACTTAGGGGGATAGGGGCCTTATAAAGCTTGGTGAGTTTGCTTGTTTTAGAAAATTTTGGTTTTGTAGATTTCTGACAGCATGCATGCAAGAAATTTTAATATTCTATAGATGACTTGCCTCTGCTACTCTCAGCTACACCTGTATTCCACGGTTTTATCTTCTCATTCCAGTTGTGCTTGTGAAAATGGCAATAATTATACTCATTATAAATTCTCATAAGAGTAAACAGGAATATAAATTATTTCATTCCAACTGTACTTGTGAAAATGGCAATAATTATACTCATTCTAAATTATCATGAGAGTAAACAGGAATATTCACAACTGCATTTAAGCTCTTTGATAAAACAAAATGAGCCAATAAACCTAAGGCATTGTTATTTTTTAATAAAACAACCAGTGAGCATACATCTTTGTAGGTAATAGTTAGTTTTAAAGTGTCATTTCTGGCCAAGTGCGGTGACTCAAACCTGTAATCCCAGCACTTTGGGAGGCTGAGGAAGGAGGATCGTTTGAGTCCAGGAGTTTGAGACAAGCCTAGGCAACATAATAACACCCTGCCTCTACAAAAAAAGTTTTAAAAAATTAATGGGGCATTGTGGTGTGCACCTGCAGTTCCACCTACTCAGGAGGCTGAGGCAGGAGGATTGCTTGAGCTTGGGAGTTGGAGGCTCCAATGAGCCATAATTGTGCCACTTTACTCCAGCCTGGGTGACAGACCCTGTCTCAAAATAAATAAGTAAATAAATAAATAAAACAAATAAAAATAAAATATCATTTATAATACAGCCAAACAGACCATCTGACGCTCTCATCCAGCCACTTCCTAGGTTCAGAGGAGATTAGTGTAATAAACATGCACATCCACTGGTTGGGCCAAGCCATTCTTAGGACTTAAACACTCAATTCAGGGTTGCTGCTGTTGTTTGTTCTCAATTTGTTTTTAAAACAGTAAATAAGTTAGCATAGATAAAAAACACTATATAAACCAACATACATGTCTGAAAGTAATCTAAATGTCCTTCAGTATACTCAAGAAGATGTTTTAAACCCATGGGTCTCAAATTCTAAACTTGAATTGCTTCAGAAGCATAAAGTCATTGAAAATTTCAGAAAGCAGTATGTATACGTCTATGTGTGTTCACATGTACACACATACACAATTTCCTCTAAAGATTATCAGTTTTGGTTTTAAACTTATTGAATCAACATGATTATATCATTAATAGTTTATTTATGTATTTACTGAATGAAATACCAAGAGGCATATGTATTTCCCCTCCCCTGATCCCCTCAATTTTCTTATGCAACAAGTGGGCAAGCCTAGTAGTTTATCAGGAAATCTGTTAGAGTAAGTAGTGGACACACTGTCTTATGATAATGTTTGCTCTCTCTTTCTCCGGGCTAGATTATGTCATTCTCTTGATTGTTGTAGTTATCAAGTTGTATTTGCTTATGTGTCTGTCTCCCCACTGGAAAGACAGTGAGTCCAGAAGATCAGGGATTATGATTTTTATCACCGTGTCTAATCACCTTTCTGCCCCCAGGAGCCAGCTGCCTTATTCAGTAAATGGATGTTCTTGCACATGATAATCTTGATTGGCCAATTTCTGTACTATATAAGGTTTTGGGAAGCAGAGATGGACAATGATGAGAGAAACTGGATGAACTCAAAAGAAGACGAGGTTGTAGGGAGAATGTGGGAAAGGAAGGAAGGGGTTATCTTTGTAGAGCAGGAAGCAAAATTGGAAGTAAAGTGTCCAGTGGCAATGGTGAAAAGTGTTGACCAACCTCGGTTTGGTGAAGGTGGCTTCAAGGTCAACTTAAACTTTCCAGTGGGAAGCAGGTATTTCTGAGCCTAATGCTTGTGGAGAATTGGCCTCTGTATTTCCCTCAAGACTTTTACGGAACACCTAGCCAGGTTCAAACATGAGCCAGATGCTGAATGCCCTGCCAATGGCCTGCCATTTGAAAATTACTCAGTTTGGTTAAGAAACAATTTAATCTTATTCTGGTTTGTAATTTAAAGCCTGCTAATATCAAAGTACACAGAATTCTCATTTTTATTTAGCTACTTAGATGTCATTTTGAGGCTGTGCCATCCCGAAATTAAAAGGACAAGTGCTAGAATCAGCTTTCACCATTCCCCTAGAAGAGGTCAGCTTTTTTTAGTGCTAACAATGTGTTCTATAGCACGAAGGCAAAAAAAGACTACTTTCCAACATCTGACCTCCTTTCTTATCTCCCAGAGGGCTGTGATAAGGGCCACTGCTGCTGGCTGTGGGGGCCTCCATTCCCCTGCCTCTCATGCCTGCACCCTCAGTGCACACGCCACCTTTCGTTTTTCACATGGCAGATTAGCTGTGTCTTCTGGTGACTGTGTAGCCTCAGAAGCATGGTTTTTAGTAGGTACAGATCTACTAGGAACCTTCCACTAAAGCTTCGAAGAACTGAAAGACAACAGGAGGCAAGGAGAGCAGCAGAAAGAGAGCATAGAGATAAAGAAGATAAATGATCCTCATTTCAAATGAAGACTGCTCAGTGAAAAAGCTCCTTAAAGCACTCTCCCAAATTTGCCTGCTCATAAATATGAATTACACAGGGCCCCTGGGAAAAATCCAGATTCCTGGGTGCCATTTTAGAATCACTAAATACATCTGCAGAGTTAAGAGTCTGATAATCTGTATTTTCAACATGCCCTGGAAATTCCAACAGTCAGGCAAATCAGGGAATCACTAATTTAAAAGAAGTCCACTCCATAAACTTAAGTCATTGAGATCTGAATATATCAGGATTAGCTCTCAAAAACGCGTTGCTTGTTGGAGTAAATCTTCAACAGAATTGAATTTTAAAAGAATTAAATCCCTGGTACTAGAAATGCAAAACATGACAAGTATGCATGTTCTAATCTGGAGTTAATTTGATAGGTGCAACCCCATATGCAAAGCAGTAGCCATGTCCTATTGTTTTTTTTCTTTCCCAAAACATGGAGGTGTTTTTTATATCTGTTGCCTCACTCTCGTTCTAGTCTTCCATACCACTCCTCTCTAGTAGTGGGTCTCGCTTCCTCTGTCTACTCCCTATGCTAATCCACTGCCTCCCCCGACCCCTGGCTATATTAATATTCCTGAAGCCCACTTTCATCAGTATTTCTCCATGATGAAGACAAATGAGCAAACAACCCAAAATTACACACAAAAATGCATGCGCACACATGGCCCTCCTTCAATGGATCTCCACTGCCTAGAGAATTGAATACAGTTCCTCTGCATGGTATGCAAAATCTCCACAGTATGGCCCCGCCTCCCTCTCCAGCTTGATCTCTGCTTCCCTACACGTAACACGTATGCTGCCAAGATGGACTACGGGCTGTGTCCCAAACACGCCTGGGTTTCCCAGTTCCAGCTGCCCTGCCAGGCACGTGTGCACATCTCACCTATCCACACTCTATCCACTCTTCCAAGTCTTCTCATATGCCTCCCTCCACTCCACCAGACTTAATATGACCCGTTTCCCTACCACCACACGTGTATAATTCTGCGCTGTTCTATTTGTCTTGGATGTGAGGTCTTTGGAACACAGTCTATATCTTAAGAAAGCACTTTTTTTTTTTTTTTTGAGACGGAGTCTCGCTCTGTCGCCCAGGCTGGAGTGCAGTGGCGCAATCTCGGCTCACGTCAAGCTCCGCCTCCTGGGTTCACGCCATTCTCCTGCCTCAGCCTCTCGAAGTAGCTGGGACTACAGGCGCCCGCCACTACGCCCGGCTAATTTTTTTGTATTTTTAGTAGAGACGGGGTTTCACGGTGGTCTCGATCTCCTGACCTCGTGATCCGCCCGCCTCGGCCTCCCAAAGTGCTGGGATTACAGGCTTGAGCCACTGCACGCGGCCAGAAAGCACCTTTTAATCTCTACCACTGCCAAGTACGTGAGTAGACTGGAAAGACCATGGGCTTCAGAATCAAGTGGCCATGGATAAAAATTGTGTCTGAGAGACTTTCAAGGAGTTCCTTAGCCATTCTGAGCTTTTTGCTCCGTGATTACTACAGCAGTGATAATAATAACCATACAGTATTACGTTATGGAATTAAAGATGTCTGTGAAAGTGTCTTGCTCACAGTAATTGCTCAATAACGATTCATGTCCTCCCTTCCCTTCTTAATTCAGATTTATTTACATATGTTCAATAGAGCAATAAATATTTGTGATTCCATTTTTCTAGTACCTGCTTCTAGTTATATCATGTTTTTATACAGGCACAAAAGCCCTTCTACACTGGTTTCCCTAAGAGGAGTTACCTTGACCTAAAAAATAAGGAAAGCACCAACCATAAGACCCTGCCTTTCTTGGTCAGTTCTGTGCATTTTAAAAAATAAACATTCTACATAAGCTGTTATTCTGGAAAACTGGAATTTCATTGGCAATCCCTGATCCATTTATGCACATAGATTTCCAAAGTCAAATATACCAACTCAGCAGAAGCTGGTAATATGAAAGTAGAGCTGAGTCAGAATGGGAACCGGTGGCTGGGATGAGGGGCAGAAGACAACTACAAATATAAGAGCCAGGAAAATGAGTTGCTTAACACTGATTAATGGCCATGCTTGTCATACTCATTAAAGCATTAACTCCTGATTTAAGTTATTTTTAAAGTATATTTATGCTAATGTGTTAAAGTTTTTGTACTAATGAAATCAAATTTCATCTTTCTGGAGTATTTCAGAACCAAGGTAATGCTAAAAGTTTTTAGATAGGGGCTAGAGAAAGGGAGCTCAGGCCTGACAGTCTCAGCATACAAGATGGATAGAAAATGGGGGGAGCGGAACAAGCAGACTTAAGGCCTGCAAAGGTTGGGACCAGGATGTAAGCATGCGGTTCGAGTTCACAGTCCCATTATTAACAACACTGAGCAGCACCACTGCTGCCCGAGCAATCGCGAAAGGTCTGGGCCAAAAATGCATATCCTTCTTTATTTCCCAGAACTGGAATTCCCATTCAACTGATTTTCTGGAAGAATAAAGTTTCATTTTACATCGTCATGGTGATTTTCTTGAGAATATAATGCCAAGAGTACAGCTTCAAGATCATCTTGTTGTCTAACTCCTGGTTCCTTATAAATAAATAAATAAATAAGTAAGAACTGCCGAACTACTAAGAGCAATGGCAGCTGCTAGACCCCTTGAAGTAACTGTTAACAACAGCAACAACAACTTTCCCCCAGGCATTTCTTTGTGAACAACAACAACAACTTTCCCCCAGGCATTTCTCTGTGAACAACAACAACAACTTTCCCCCAGGCATTTCTCTGTTGCACTGAAAGAAAGAAAAACTCCCAAGGGAAATAGAAACCTAAAAACCTTGGAAAATAATTCCATTTTAACACAGACCAATTACTAAATAGAGAATTACTCAAAGAAACAAAGTATTTTCCTAAAACAAAGAAACTAAACCTGGATTTAGGTGAATTGATATTTATTCAGAATGATTTGTAATGTCGTTATTCTAAAACTTCCAAAAATTCCATCTGGTATAGGAGTCGTTGAAATAATTGTAGACCATGGTGTAGTTGGCGAGGGGTTTCTGGGTTTTATTTGAAGTGCTATTCAAAAGTTAACATATAGGTTTCATTCAAAGTTTACGAAGAAAAAAATGAACAACCAGAAAAAAGCGTAAGATGTGGGGATATGGATAGATATTTTATACATAAGACTTCTGCATCCCAAAATATCAGCTTGTAACAGAATTCTGTCATCTGTTCTTGCTTCAGTCAAAACAAACAAACAAAAACAGTCAAAACAGTATGAACAATAATCATCTATGCCACCAAAAGCTTTTCATTCATTCAGCGAGCATTGAGTCCCTAGCTGGAGATGCAAAGAGGAGCAAGAAATATTCTCTTCCATTGAGAAGCTCATTGTCTAATGTAGAATGTAGATAAGCAACCAGACATTCAGAATGACCTGTGTTATGAGCAATAATCCAGCTGAACACTGGGTTCTATGGGGGCACTTGGGAAGGGTGCCTAAGCCAGAGAGCTTCGCTGGGGAGCTTTGATGTCTGAGTAAGAATTAACCAGTGAAGCAGAAGGGGAAATAAGCTCTAGGAACAAACAGAGTTTCAAGTACAAAGGCAGGCAGAGTATGAGGAGGGAAGGCTTTACTTCTTTGTGACTGCAGCATGAAAGTAAGGGGAGGACTGAGAGAGATGAGGCTGGATAGGTGGTCCTGGATGTCCTAATTAATTTTGAATTAGCAAATAATAAATATGACTTTTCTCTATTTTTTTAAAAAACTTAGTTCCTTAATTGCGCCCAAAATTTATCTGTTCAGATAAAATAATTTGATTCCTAGTTCTAATTAGTTGCTTAAATAATTGTTATCCTTGGAGAGCAGTAAATGACGGAGGTTAAAAATTTTGTATAAACGTCAGTTGCAGTTTGTTCATAAATCATGTAGCAATTACCTGCCTTGTCTGGTTGACATACACTTGAGGGAGGATGGAAAGTGCTGAATGCCTGAAGATAAATCAACTCTTCCTCTGGGAGGTGAGTTTATTCTTCTTTGAAACCTAGGGGTATTTAGTGTCTGGACATAGTTTGGGAGGAAGTGGTATGGAGTACCTAGAGAAGCCCTTCACTATGGGTGAACTCTTACTTCTTTTCTTTTCTTTTTTTTTTTTTTTTTGTTGAGACAAAGTTTTGCTCTTGTTGCCCAGGCTGAGGTGCAATCTCAGCTCACTGCAACCTCCACCTCCTGGATTCAAGCAATTCTACTGCCGCAGCCTCCCAAGTAGCTTAGATTACAGGCATGTGCCACCATACCTAGCTAATTTTTTGTATTTAGTAGAGACAGGGTTTCACCATGTTGGTCAGGCTGGTCTCGAACTCCTGACCTCGGGTGACCCACCCGCCTCGGCCTCCCGAAGTGCTGGGATTACAGGCATAAGCCAACACACCTGGCCTCTTACTTCTTTTCTCAGGAAAAGAAGAGTTCTGTATGAACTCTCAGGCTCTTTTGCTACCTCAAATTGCACTATGACCTGTCAGGTGTTAGAGAGATCAGCAGTGGAGAAAGTCCCAGGAAAACAGTCTGGAATCAAAAGGGGTCTGCCCCCTCTCCTGGACATATCAAATATGAAAGCATCACATTTACCAAGAGACAACACCATAAGAGGGTAACTGACAGAAACCAATTCCATCCTGAAAATGCTCTGAGGCTTTAAACATACTTTATTGTCTAGACTTTGGGCCTCAGAATACACCTGCTTTTTCTCCTGCTATCCTGATGAACTCGGCACGCTAAAATTTTTCTCTGTACCAATTTAGCAAACCTCCATTTATTAGCAACTTTAACCTCCAGATCCTTTAAATGACTTTCCTTCTTCTTTGTTCTGGATATTTTTACATGACAGACAAAAATATCTATTCTCAGAGCTGGAGGAGATAAAAATGTTTGCCCTGAAGGGAATGAACTCTTGATTTAGCTGAAACTTTTTGAAGAGTATATATTAAATATAAATACAGTATTATATAAAATTATAATGTCACAAATTCATTGTGAAATAGTCCATTTTTCTGCTGTAATACTTTTTATGTAGAACTTTTTTAAAGAAAAAAAACAAAGCAAACTTAGTAAAATGGAGCAGAAAAATAAAGAAGCAGAAAACAAACGTATTCTAAGACCTGAGCTGTGTTCTAAGATGAAAGTGGTTTCTGCTGGTCGGCAAGTAGAGAAAAATCCTAGACATTATTTCTCTTGCATCATAGGACAGTAAGGAAAGTGTGTCTCAGCCAAATAAGTCAAGAGACTGTCACCTTCTGCCAGATCTTGGAGCAATTCTTATTCTTCATTAGTTCTTTTTTTTTTTTTGAGATGGAGTTTCACTCTTGTTGCCCCGGCCGGAGTGCAATGGCACAATCTCGGCTCATTGCATCCTCTGCCTCCCAGGTTCAAGCGATTCTCCCCAGGTTCAAGTGATTCTACTGCCTCAGCCTCCCAAGTACCTGGGATTACAGGCACCTGCCACCACATCCAGCTAATTTTTGTATTTTAGGCTGGTCTCGAACTCCTGGCCTCAGGTGATCCACCCGTCTCAGCCTCCCAAAGTGCTGAGATTACAGGCGTGAGCCACCACATCCAGCCACTAGTTCTTTTTTATGAATCATTTGATTAAGTGCTGTTAAACACTCCCTAGCACTGCAAAAGTGTTTTATATAACTTTATTCAACCTCACAACTATAAAATGGGCCCATTTTACAAATGAAGGACCTGGGGCTCAGAGAGGGCAAGAAATTTGCTCAAAGTCACTCAGGTAGTTACTGGTGGAGCTACGCCAAACTCACGTCAGTCTGAATCAAAAATTTTTCTTCTGAACTTTTATACTATACATTATACTTGCTTTATCTAGTGACAATGCTAAGTTCATTAAGAAGCGAGAAACAACTTCTATGTATAGTATTCCCAAGTACCTCATGCAGTCCTACACAATTCCACAAAATGTTTAAGAATTTTCTATCCCCCTTCTCTTTTAGCAGTATATTCCCCACCAGAACTAGCAGGGACAAGGTAGCTAAGGCTAGCACCGTTTCAAAACATTTTGCTTCAAAAGTGTTTCACTTTGTCATCTCATTAATAGTTACAAAGAATCAAAGAGAACAAAGGAACTTATTCTACCCACCCCTTGATCCCTTTATTAGACCAACTTACTCAAGGGAATCAATGATTTTTTTTGGCTCCACAGGGCACGGATAGATAACTTCATCGATGTGCTTCAGGTTACAATTTGAATAGGCAGTAGAGATATGTATAAAGGCTTCCAGCTTTGTCATCTGACTAGCCATAAGCAAGAGCTGCCGGGTGGCAGTGACGTTAAGTTGCACAGCATGTCTAGAGAAGATTTAAGCAGAAGGAAGTACAATGAAGTAAGTCAGTATCATGCCTTGCTATAACTGCACCTACTCCAATAACTGGCATAGCTATCAGATTTTGGTGGCTGCACCAAAACACCAGGAAGAGAAGGATGCGTCATGGCTACACAGTTATGTGATACTCGGAATGTTTTATGTAGTGATGATGGGTTTTGTGCATGTAAATCCTATTCACTGACACACTGTACATATATCTAGAGGACAATTGGTTCTAATCAACTGGAAAAAGAATTACAATACTCTGAATTTATAAAGGTGCTTCTATAGGCAGCCATTAAAAGAACAAAAACATGTAAATTAAGCATCCAACTGAAGAAGCTGGAAAATACAAATAAACTGGAGGGAGCAACAGTAGATTTTTTAAATGAGCAATGTAAGTTGCTATTGTAAAGGTCCAGGCCAGACATGAAAATTGACATCAAAATCTAAAATTGCAGCTAGTAGAATACAAAGCTATATAAACAGCCTGTGATAACAGTGAAATAGCTCATTCCAGGAATACATGGTTTATCCAATACCAGGAAACTTACTAATTTAACTCAAAAGGGAAAAACTATATAAGAATCCATATGTATTTTGAAAAGTTTAAAATGACATTTAATTTCCATTTCCAATTTAATTAAACAAATTCACTAGGAATAAAATGATTAAGTAATATAGATTTAAATTTGCTAGCCAACATCATTCTTTTTTTTTTTTTTTTATTATACTTTAGGGTTTTAGGGTACAAGTGCACAATGTGCAGGTTTGTTACATATGTATCCATGTGCCATGTTGATTTCCTGCACCCATTAACTCGTCATTTAGCATTAGGTGTATCTCCTAATGCTGTCCCTCCCCCCTCCCCCCACCCCACAACAGTCCCCAGAGCGTGATGTTCCCCTTCCTGTGTCCATGAGTTCTCATTGTTCAATTCCCACCTATGAGTGAGAACATGCGGTGTTTGGTTTGTTGTCCTTGCGATAGTTTACTGAGAATGATGGTTTCCAGTTTCATCCATGTCCCTACAAAGGACACGAACTCATCATTTTTTATGGCTGCATAGTATTCCATGGTGTATATGTGCCACATTTTCTTAATCCAGTCTATCGTTGGCCAACATCATTCTTAATGGTGAAAAGCTAGGAGCACTGCTTGTAACGTCAGTGGTAGGAATAATGCCTACAATCACACTACTACTTAACATTGTTCTGAAGTCCTAGCCTTGTAATGAATTAGAAAGAAAAATAAAGAACAGATATAGATGCTAAAAAGCCACAAAAATTACTGTCGGATTATATAATTGCATACATGGAAAACAGAAGCAGCTTTTTAAAAAGCTGAAATGTACTATAATTCAGTAAGGTGTCCACTGATAAAAAATTATGTAAAAAATCACTAGCTTGCCTGTATATAAACAAAAATTAGAGAATAAAAGGGAAGAAATGTTCAAAGTTGAACATTTAAAATATATCAAATTCATCATAAATGAATATAAAACAACAAAAAACAAAAAATTGAATAAATGGGAAAACATATTGTTCTTGGATAGGAAGAATCAATATTTTAAATATACTAAATGTTTTGAAAGTATTCTACATATACAAGGTAATTCTAATCAAATTCCGAAGATTTTTAAAAACCTGGCAAAATTATCTAATTTAATCAGGAAGTATATGCAAAGAGAACAGTAATGAAAATTCTATAAAAATGAAAGTGTGGCTGGGCATGGTGGCTCACGCCTGTAATCCCAGCACTTTAGGAGGCCGAGGCAGGCGGATCTCCTGAGGTCAGAAGTTCGAGACCAGCCTGGCCATGATTGTAAAACCCTGTCTCTACCAAAAAATACAAAAATTATCTGGGCATGGTGGTGTGTGCCTGTAGTCCCAGCTACATGGGAGGCTGAGGCAAGAGAATCACTTGAACCCAGAAGGTGGAAGTTGCAGTGAGCCGAGATCACACCACTGCACTCCAGCCTGGGCCACACAGCGAGACTCCATCTCAAAAGAAAAAAATACAGTGCTGTGAGTATACTTGCTCTAATATAATAAAAATTACAGTAATTAAAATGATACAGTACTGGAAGTGAAAGCCTGATTTAGTGTAACAAAATAGTTTAAAAACTGAAATTTAGTTTAAGAGCTTTATATCAGATAAAGAGTAAAAATAAAATATTTAACAAATATTGTTTAAAAACTAACCATATGGCAGAAAAAAAAATAAAGCTGCTTTACTTTCACATCTGCATCACTCTTCTTACAGAATTGGCCTGTACTCCTCTTTCTAGGTAAATATTTTATAAATGGATCAAATATCTAAATGTAAAAATGAAACCATAAAAATACTAGGAGAAATTATAAATAACTGCATAAGTAATAGACTTAAAAGACATTTGATAAATTGTTAAAATAGTTTTAGCCTTATAAAAGATGAAGAGTTAATGGCCGGGCGCAGTGGCTCACGCCTGTAATCCCAGCACTTTGGGAGGCCAAGGCGGGTGGATCACCTGAGGTCAGGAGTTCGAGACCAGCCTGGCCAACATGATGAAACCCCGTCTCTACTAAAAATACAAAAGTATTAGCCGGGCGTGGTGGTGGGCACCCGTAATCCCAACTACTCGGGAGCCTGAGGCAGGAGAATCGCTTGAACCCGGGAGGCGGAGGTTGCATTGAGCCAAGATCCTGCCATTGTACTCCAACTTGGGCAACAAAAACAAAACTGTCTCAAAAAAAAAAAAAAAGATGAAGAATTACTGTGCTGAAACTTTCAAGAAGTCTTAATATTAATAAGAAAAAAGTTTCAATAGAAAAATAGGCAAAGAACATCAATAGGCATTTCACAAAGAACAAAATGCCAATAAGCATTTAAATATCATTAGCCTTTGTAATCATCAAAGAAATACAAATCAGAACATGCGCTACCATTTCCATTATCCTATTAGCAACATTAAAAGAATTTAAAAATTATAGTATTATTTTGTGACTGTAAAAATGAGCATTCATGTGCACAGAGACAGTGTAAGTGGACACCACATTTTTGGAGAGCAATTTAGCATTATGTGTGAAAATACAAACTGTTCATAACCTGGGTACATCTGATATGTATCTGATAATTGTACTTCTCGGAATTTATCTCAAGAAGAGCACACAAAAGGGTGAAAAATATACATGCACACAGATGTTCGCTGCAGTGTTGTTAATAATAGTGAAAAATTAAAACAATCCAAATGTCCACCGACATAGAACTGGTTTAATATATTATATAGATGTACAATGGAATGTCATGTAATCATTACAAATTATAATAGAATATTTATTGACAATGATAGATATCAAAAAATATAATTGAGCAGGTTGCAAAACATCATTCTCGCTAGGATGCCATTTTCTTCGAGTAAAATTGAACATACACCTATGTAATAATAGATACATAAAGAAAAATTGGAGTGAATATTCTCCACAGTAGTAAATGGTTGTTTCTAGATGGTGGGATTTTGGAGGAGTTTAGCTTCTTTGTATGTTTTTTTTGTTTAGAGTGTATTTCTTTTTTTTTTTTTTTTTTTTACAGAAACTATGAAGAAATTTACATGCACACATATGTATACAAGCCATGAGAGGGAAATGGGAATGTACCTGAGAGTGTCGTCAAAGCGTACAGTGGCTGCACAGTGAAATATTATGTTTGTACAGGACAGAAGCTCTTGCATGTCCTCTTTGCTGATGGCAAAGTCATTCTGATTGAGATCTGCATAAATAGCTCTGATCTTCTCATGCACATTTGGATAAACTTCTTTGACTTTCTCAAATAGCTGAAACATAAATATAGATCAATATACAAAAAATAGCATCATCATTATCACATTGTTCTTGTTTACAACAACCTGTTTAATTATGCTCAAAAACTGGTTTTAGTTGTAATAACATTACTTAAAGAAGACATCTGGCAGGGCACGGTGGCATATGCCTGTAATCTCAGCACTTTGGGAAGCCAAAGCAGGGAGATCACTTGAGCCCAGGAGTTCGACACCAGCCTGGGCAAAATGGTAAAAACCTGTCTCTACTAAAAATACTAAAAGCCAGGCATGGTGGTGTGTGCCTGTAGTCCCAACTACTTGGGAGGCTGAGATGGGAGGATCCCTTGATTAATATTAGAAAAACTGTTAAAGATCTTTCTGGAAACGTCAGAATGACCTCTTTGTTGAGAATGTGCCCAGGACACTTTATCAACCTTATCAATCCCAGATGTCAAAAGCATTGAGGACTGACCTAACTTCCAAATTATTTTCAGAATTGCAGTAACACACCACTGAAAAGGCTGCCCCTACAGTGCAGAAAAATGGTAGATAGAATTGAAGTATGTTACCTTGCCAGATCAATATGTGGACTTCTTCCCTTTCCTAGTCATCTTCATTAAATCTTCAGAATGGCTTCTGAACATGCTCTTGCCTGATACAAATGAGATATTGCTTCTCTGACTACCTGAGATCAACTTTTTATTACCCAATAAAAACAGCCTGGGGTACATCTCTTCCAGAAAGATCTTTAACAGCTTTTCTAATATTGATCGATCATAAATATGCTAAATGTTTTCTTCTAGAGTCAGATGTTTTGCCTCTTGATAGTTAACGTTAATTGTATAACAAACGTGTTGAATATTTTCGGATAAGCTTATCTAAAATTTGTATAATTTTCTCTTTTTTGATAACTGAATTTGGAGAAGACTATTTTTGAGTCTACATGATATATTTTATTCATCAGAAATTTACTTAGGGTTCTGTGGACTCTTTCACTTTGGCCTGTGAAGACTTCTGACTACCGGAAAGCAAGAAGTAGGAGATGGTTTCAGCATCCACCCTTCTCACAGTGGGGTTCCCTTACATATGATGTAAGCTGTCATATTTAGATTTTCTTTTGCCTTTGGTTTTTATGACTTTAAAAGACAGAAGATACTGCTATTCCATATTATACTTTCAGACAACCTGTGCAATGTTGAACAGCACCAAGATCCCATATTTGCATTACTTTTCAGGAGATCATTACAATTTTAGGAAGTAATGTTCCAATCTGTGTTGTACCTGTTGCATTGTATTTTCAATCAAGAATGCATATCTGAATGAACATAGTACAATTTTTTAAAAGTCTGAGTTTTCTGATTTAGATAATAGTTGATAATGTTCCATTGAAATAAATCAATGAATTGGCTGCATCAATTCAAACCACAGTGCTAAATGAGGATTCCATTTTACTACATTAGCCTTGCTTAATAATAGGACTTGCCCTGTCAGGAATCTCACCATACCCCTATAGCTTCTAAAATAATACTCTTTAATAGTGCCACATCCTGAATAGCGTGACAGAGATGGCAGCCAACTGCAATCCAACAGGTCAGTGGTTTTGGTCTTTTCATAATGCTATCCACAAAGTGAACTGCATTGGAATCACTAGTAGCATAATTAAAATGTATATTCCTGGGTCCTATCCCATACCCACTAAATAAGAAATTACTAGGGCACACCCAGGAATCTGTATTTCACACCAAGTCCCCCAGTTGATTTTAAGGCATGCAAATGATGAGAGTTTCTCCATTTAGAGTGCTAACACCGACAATTGCAGATGAATAACTGCATACGACTCATTTCCCTTTATAACTGCCCAGAGCAATCTTCACATCAGTAGCTTTCAAACTGTAGGCATGAAAAATCAAGGAACCTGGTTAAAAATTATTTCTTTATTCCACTCTCAGAGACCCTGGCTCAGTAGTTTTGTGTGTAATGTAGGAAATTGTATTTCTTAACCACCTCTGCAGGTGGATCTGATCAGGTACCATAATTGGGAAACACTGACTCTGAAAAATTCATGTCTGTTCCTAAATTCAGGGCTTATATTTCCCCCTCTAGTTTGTAAACTCCTTGATTCTTTTTTTCTTTTGTAGGGAAACTCTATTTTTCTTTAATTTCTGTGGGTACATAGTAGGTATATATATTTATGGGGTACATGAGATGTTTTTATACAGGTATGCAATATGAAATAAGCACATCATGGAGAAGGGGGTATCTATCCCTTCAAGCATTTATCCTTTGAGTTACAAGCAATCCAATTATACTCTTTAAATTATTTTAAAATGTACCATTATTATTGACTATAGTCACCCTATTGTGCTATCAAATAGTAGGTCTTATTAATTCTTGTATTGTTTGTCACCCTTTACCATTCCCATCTACCCCCCTCCCACTTGCCTTCCCAGCCTCTGGTAACCATCCTTCTACTCTTTATGTCCATGAGTTCAATTGTTGTGATTTTTGTACCTGACAAATAAGTGAAAACATGCAATGTTTGTCTTTCTGTGCCTGGTTCATTTCACTTAGCATAGTGACCTCCATTTCCATCCATGCTGTTGCAAATGACTGAATCTCATTGTTTCTGATGGCTGAGTAGTACTCCATTGTGTATATGTACCACATTTTCTTTATCCATTCATCTGTTGATGGACACTTAGGTGGCTTCCAAATCTTAGCTAGTGTGAGCAGTACTGCAACAAACATGGGAGTGCAGATACCTCTTTGAGATACTGATTTCCTTTTTGTTGGATATATACCTTGCAGTGGGACTGCTGGATCGTATGGTATTTCTTTTTTTTTTTTTTTTTCAGACAGAGTGTCACTCTGTCACCCAGGCTGGAGTGGAGTGGCACGATCTTGGCTCACTACAACTTTCACCTCCCGAGTTCAAGTGACTCTCTTGCCTCAGCCTCCTGAGTAGCTGGGATTACAAGTATGCACCACCATGTCTGGCTAATTTTTGTACTTTTAGTAGAGATGGGGTTTCACTACATTGGCCAGGCTGATCTTGAACTCCTGACCTCCAGTGATCCACCTGCCTCGGCCTCCCAAAGTGCTGGGATTACAGGCATGAGCCACCACATCTGGCCCATATGGTATTTCTATTGTTTTTTGAGGAACATGCAAACTGTTCTCCATAGTGGTTGTACTAATTTACATTCCCACCAACAGCGTATGAAGTTTCCTTTTCCTCCACATCATTGACAGCGTTTGTTATTGCCTATCTTTTGGATATAAGCCATTTTAACTGGGGTGAAATAATATCTCATTGTAGTTTTGATTTGCATGTCTCTGATGATCAGTGATGTTGAGCACCTTTTTATTTGCCTGTCTTTTGTATGTCTTTTGAGAAATGATTATTGAGATATTTTGCTCATTTTTTGATCGGATTATTATACTTTGTACTATATAGTTGTTTGAGCTCCTTATGTATTCTGGTTATTAATCCTTTATCAGATAGGTTGTTTGCAAATATTTTCCCCCATTCTGTGGTTTGTCTCTTCACTCTGTTGATTGTATCCTTTGCTGTGCAGAAGCTTTTTAACTTGATGTGATCCCATTTGTCCATTCTTGCTTTGGTTGCCTGTGCTTGTGGGGTATTGCTCAATAAATTTTTGCCCAGACCACTGTCCTGGAGATTTTCCCAAATGTTTTCTTGTAGTAGTTTCACAATTTGAAGTCTTAGATTTAAGTCTTTAATCAATTTTTATTTGATTTTTGTATATGGAGATAGGGGTCTAGTTTCATTCTGCTGTATCTGGATATCCAGTTTTCCCAACACCATTTATTGACGAGGCTGTCTTTTCCCCAGTGTATATTCTTGGCACCTTTGTCAAAAGAGTTCACTGTAGGTGTGAGGATTTTTTTCTGAGTTCTCTATTCTGTTCTATTGGTCTGTGTGTCTGTTTTTATGCTGGTACCATGCTATTTTGGTTACCATAGCTTTGTAGTATAATTTGAAGTCAAGTAATGTGATTCCTCCAGTTTTATTCTTTTTTGCTCAGGTTAGCTTTGGCTATCCTCAGTCTTTTGTGGTTCCATATAAATTTTAGGATTGTTTTTTCTAGTTCTATGAATAATGCTATTGATATTTTGATAAGGATTGCACTGAATCTGTAGACTGCTTTGGGTAGTAGTATGGACATTTTAACAACATTGATTCTTCTAATCCATGAACATGGAATACTTTTCTAGTTTTTGGTGTCCTCTTCAATTTCATTCATCAGTGTTTTATAGTTTTCATTATAGAGATCTTTCACTTCTCTGGTCAAGTTAATTCCTAGGTATTTAATTTTATATGTGGCTATTTTAAAGGCTTTTTAAAAAAATTTCTTTGTAAACTCTTGATTCTTATTCATCTCTTTATGCTTGACAGTATGCCATTCATTGAAAAGACTCAAATTTTGCTTATTGAATTAAAATTAATTCCTGTAAGATCGGTAATAGAACTATTGCTACAATAGAATGGAAGCCTGATTCCTGAAGTTTGTATGACTGTGATGAGAGACAGCAGATAGCGACTGCTAAACGAGGACACAAGTGTTTCCTGAGTCCTGTATATTAACTGCCAGTGGGAGCTTGAAGTAATGTGATTTCTCCGGTTTTTATAGCAGACCCTCTATTTTTATAATAATGACAAGACTGAAGGGACAAGATGAAATGGTGCAAATGGAACCTGGATAAGCACCAGCTCTTCTAAAAAAAAATTTTTTTTGGTGTGTTTGTTGCTAATGTGAGAGATTAAAGTAAGAAAAACAGATAAAATCAAAATGAGTAAAGAAGAAACCTAATTTCAGAAATTTCATTGAAAGCCCACCAATAAAGAACAATATAATTATTTTAAATTCTAAGAGCTTATCCTGTTTCTTCTCATTGCATAAACTCATATTCTCTACTTGATGGCACAAGACTGAGAGGTAAATAGTTGAAAAGCTGCTCACCATCATCAAAACTCAAGCAGAGGGATTGCTGTTTATCCATTTTAGGAAACCTTGTTCTTTACAAGAGTAGGACACATTTCTGTGGTCACTGAAAGATACAGCTGAAAGGTGATCTAAGCATTTCAAATTGGAAACTTTGGGAGTGTTCCATTGATTTGCCATTACACAGGCAAGTATTTCTCTCCTTAATTTGTTTTTAAACATGAGATACTCTTCTAATTATATGAATAGTTACTTGTAGCCCAGAGGCAACAGAGAAACTGCAAGCTCTAAGTAAGAAAATTCAGCAGAAAGAGAAAACCAGAAAAAAAATCGTCTGGTTTAAATAAACTCCTTGGGTATGACTTCTGTAGCCAGACACCAAGACTGCATTTTTATTAGAAGTAGGAATTGGGGTGGGGGCATTACATTTATATAATGCTTTTGAAACAATCCAGAGGCCTTTAACATGGTCTCTTACAATCAACTAGTTAGCCACATGACCTCATTTTGGAAGTATCCACAGGAGATTTGACCTCTACTTCCTGGGTCTCATTGAAGGTAATCAAATCTTTTCTAATCATGAGAATCTTTGATCTTTAATCATTTTACTAAGTCTCTTAAAAAATAACTATATTATATTGTCTCAATAACCCACCAAAATTTGCTTAATATTTTTTTTGGAAAATAAATGAGTAAGGTTGCTTAAACTGAGGGGCAATCTCTGTGGAATATTTGGTGTCCCAAGGTGAAAGAGACACTGTAACATTTTTTTAGAGAATTTTTAGAGTGCTGAGTAAAAACAAATCAATGAATTCTGCAAATTAGCTTTAAGTTGAAAACAAACACAAAAAAGTATGTTAATTTAAGCAAAAACCATTATACTCAATGTACAGATTAACAAAAATTCACAAAATGTTAAAATTGTTGCTAGTTCACTGGTAACTCTCATAAGATGTAAAAGATTAATCTAGAAGTTTTTAATGCTTTAGCGAAGACCATTTCTGTAACTCCATAAGGCAGCATGGTGTAGTAGTATGGCTGTCAAAATTCGGCATATAGCAGGGTTGCTCAGGAAGTTGCTCAAACAAACAAACCTATTTCCTGACCCTGAAGATTCTCATTCAACAGTTATTAGTCCAAGCTTGGGCATTTATCTTTTCTTTGAACATGGTCTCTAGTAATTCTGATATACCCTGAAGTTGAGAACCATTGGTGTATTGGAAAGAGCTCAGCCCCTTAGGAGTCATGAAGGACTATATTTGAATTCTGATTCTGCCATTGATTTGCTATGTGACTGGGGCAAGTTACTTACCTCTCTGGGTCATTGTGTTTTTGCATATTTATCTAAAATGCCAACCACCTGACTATCGTATTCTGTGACCTCAGAGAATTAAGCATATATTATGCTGTTCTTAAAGACAATTTTGTATTTAACAAAATTTTAGTTCACTTTACATAATATTCTACAATAAAGGCAACACAGTGTTTGATTCATCATCTTGTTATGTTTTCTTTTCCCCACACCAAAGATCAGTTTCACAGTCCTTTGAGAATTGTTTCTTGCATCTGGGCAGGAAAAGAGCTAGGGTGGCTAGGAAGATGGAGACCAAACAAGATTATTTCTACTCTCCAACAGAATTTGTGGCATCTCTGCATTATCCATGCTAGAGGATGGAAAAAATGCTGATATTAACTCAGAAGTGGCAAGTAATAGTTTCACTTTCCTCATGATACTGTCATCAAGGAAGAAATTTCCTAGGGGAGGCAATGCAGTACAATAGGGAAAGTATGGACTTAAGAGATTAGAGACCTGCATTCCAATTTTGCTGTATCACTTGGCACAAATTACATAACCTTGGAGAGATGACAACTGTTATCTCATCTGTGATGTAGGAATAGGCATACCGCAGAGATTTCTGAGGATTCGTGTAATGAAAGTCAGATGTTTGTCTTAGTGCCTACCGCTTTGTAGGTCCCTAATAATAGGAAAATTCCCTTTCTACTTCCACAGCAATACTCCATTTCCAAAAACTGATGATCAGAAAGCTGTGTTGTGTGTGTGTGTGTGTGTGCGCGCGCGTGTTGGGTCATGCCAACTTTTCCGATTTTATCCTGTGATCCAGATACTTCTAAGAACAAAATGTATGCCAAAATCATGTTGAACCTCACAGCTTGGTAACTTTTTGAATGAAATTAGTATGGGCAATTTGAAGCTGTTTTTAAGACTCACCAGGCTGGAGTGCAGTGGTGTGATCTCGGCTCACTCCAACCTCCACCTCCCAAGTTCAAGTGATTCTCCTGCCACAGCCTCCCAAGTAGCTGGGACTACAGGCATGCGCCACTACACCCAGCTACTTTTTGTATTTTTAGTAGAGACGGGGTTTCATTATGTTGGCCAGGATGGTCTCAATCTCCTCACCTTATGATCTGTCTACCTCAACCTCCCAAATTGCTGGGATTACAGGCATGAGCCACCAAGCCTGGCCAATTTGACGCTTTTAACAAAAAGACTTAATGTGATTGGAAGAGATTTTTTTCCTTCCTTCCCTCCTTCCCTCCCTCCCTTTTTCCCTTCCTCCCTTCCTTCCCTCCTTAAAGTAAATGGCCTGCAGGGGAGAAGTTGAACATCCTTCAGCTGATCTGACTTGAGTAACAGGAAAACTGAAAACTACTTACACTAGAGGCCTCTTGCATTTTGTGGGATAGCGGGGTGGAAAAAAACAGTAGTGGAGGCCGGGCGCGGTGGCTCACGCTTGTAATCCCAGCACTTTGGGAGGCCGAGGCGGGCGGATCACAAGGTCAGGAGATCGAGACCACGGTGAAACCCCGTCTCTACTAAAAATACAAAAAATTAGCCGGGCGTGGTGGCGGGCGCCTGTAGTCCCAGCTACTCGGGGAGGCTGAGGCAGGAGAATGGCGTGAACCCGGGACGCGGAGCTTGCAGTGAGCCGAGATTGCGCCACTGCACTCCAGCCTGGGTGAAAGAGCAAGACTCCGTCTCAAAAAAAAAAAAAAAAAAAAAAAAACAAACAAAAAAAAAAAACAGTAGTGGAACACAACTGGCTTGGGAAGTTTAAATGCAAATATTTCCAATTCTGGAAGTTTTAATGCAAATGTTTCCAATTGCCTTTGCCTTATGTAGAAATTTAACAGAATGATTAATGTCAATCAGAAATTCATTTTTGGAAGTTGAGAACAAGCAGCTTTTATACAGCGAAGCCTGGGGCAAGCATGAACACACTTTTTTTTCCCTACAAAAGAGTCTGAAAATTAACAAGAAACTTATAAAATAAAATTAACACTTCTACTGTGTGCTTCTTTCATTGGTGGGCTTTTCTTTGAAGATGTTTTCTAATTGGAAGTTTTTTGTTTTGTTTTTGTTTTCTTAGTTCAAAGTTAATTTGTTTACCTCTTAAAGATTAATTTATATAAACCTTCTAGGAACTGCCAAACAGCGATAGTCTCAAAAGGATTCAAAAAACTAGTGCATAAAATGTCCCTATCTTCTATTGTCTTAAATCTAATCATGTTCTGTGAACTGTGGACCCAGTGTGTAACCCTGTGTGATTTATCACCCAGAGTTCTCTACTGTATTTCAAAGTTGATTTACCTCAGGGGCAACTGAGGGTTTATTGAATAATTCACATTTTTCCAGAGAAACTGGTTTGAAGGATCCAGTGCAACCTGCCAAGCTCTGTCTTTGTTTATAAACCCACTTACTGGTGATATCATTCAGGATAGTCCCTCTCTAAAAACCTTGAATTTTGTCTGGTCTTCTCGGATGAGGAATTCTCAACCTGGTACAATCTCATTCTAACTCTCCTCTTATATACTAAGTACTCATACTATATACTTTACTATAACTTAACAGGAAAAGGTTGACCATTTTTGGTATTATCTCAATGATACATTTTTCAGCATCTGAGCTCGCACTCATTCTTAAGTAGCTACATCACTTTTAATAATTTCTACTACTTCGGATTTTATTCCCTTGGTATAGATACTGTCCTTTTAATGTTTTCTTAAGGAATTATTGAGAGTAGATTATTAGCAACTTAAGATCCTAAACAGATAGACGTGGGACATGGTTGTTGTAAAAAGAAATATCCGAAAGACACTAGGAAACTCGAAATGCTTTCAACGTTTCTTTGAACTTTACTACTGAATGATTTATTTGCAACTCATTATCTGGTATAGTGGGGAAAAGCCATCCATGTCTTTTTAAGCCAAGACATATTTAAGACAATAATAAAGCTAAAATATCAATTTCACTGTCTACATTTGCTTTTGACACAATGAAAAGCTGATTGGTTCATAGTTACATGAGCATATTTTGCATAAGTAAGAGATGAAACCGCAGCTCGGAAACCCTTGGTCTGTGGTGAGCATGTTCACATTTCAACACGTGAAATTTGATGTGCGAAATTTACCTAGCAGCTCCTCAGACTTTATGAAAAACTAGACGATAATTTTTTAAAAAGCAATGTTGAATTCTTAGAATCATATTTCTAATAAAAATAGTCAAACTATTTAATTTTGATAAACAGTTTCAAAACTAAAAATGAACTGAACTTATACTTGATGACATAATTTTGTAAATTCATGATTGATTTCTGCCTTATTCTGATTTATTTACTACTCTACAAGACAGGTGTTTCTTTTCTTCCACTGTAAAAATGTAATGTGTTCATCGTATTTGGAAAACGTGGAAGACCAAAGATTACTGTTCTTATTTTTTCACTATTATAGAGGGTAATTTTTCCTCACCATAGAAGTAGCATAATCATAACGCTAATTTGAAAGTTTGAAAATGCAAAAAAATATAATCCAAGATCACAACAACATTTAGGGCTAATAGTTGAGATTATACTGAATATAGTTTTGCATCTGTTTTTGCACCAATATATTATTACAAGCCTTTTTGTGTCATTTACTATTTTATAAAACATGATTTTTAATGCCTGAATACTTGTCTAACACTTGTATGTATTGTTGTTTATTTAGTCATTCCTCTATTGTGGGACATTTAAATTGGATCCAAGTTTACTATAAGTAATACTACAATAAAAATATCTATACATTATTTGTGGTGTCTCTGGTTGTTGTCTTAGAGTGACACTTTAATTATCTTTGTGAGAAAGTCCTCAAGAATCCTGCCATTAATTCATATACTTTCCCCCCCATTGGTATGTCCCTTTAAGTGCTCTGAAAATACTTAAGAAACTTAGTAATAAGAAAGAAAATTAATCTCCTCTTTCGATTCTTCCGTTCTAGTTTTCTGTGGCCAATGGATTTTTTAAAATCCCTTTGTCTAGAGCATCTCCCATTTAATTGTTTCTCTTTGACAGCAGGGAAACTGGAAGTCAGATGTGATAGGTATGCATACCACAAAAGGAAAAGAATGAAGCAGATGTCTGAATTTTGATACATAGAACAGATGTCCTTTTGGTCATATTTCCTGGGGGATATACTTGTAATCAAAGGCCAATTGGTAACATTTTTGGTTACTATGTTTTAAAAAAAAATTTCCAAGCCTCACATAGCTGATATGGTTTATTACCTTCAGGAACACTGTAGTACTTGCAGTGAGTTAGAATTCATTCATTATTATGTGTGACTGGAGAGATGTATTGCTTAACAGCTATACCAGGCCCTACTTAGGAATAAGTTACAACTGCATTAAATCACTCTGTTTGTGTCAAACTCGTTAAAGTTAAATGGCAGAATCTAGAGGGGGTCTTGATTAACATGAGATAATATTTGCAGAATCTGTTGCCTACCAGAAGAAACTCTGAGCCAGACAAGATCATTGCATAAGAGGTTGGTTTTAGAAGTAGAGTTGGCTGAAATTAAAGTATTAAGTGACATGAAGACAGTGTTAAAGATAAATCCAAACTCTTCTTTATTGCTTGACACTTTTCCAATCAGCATTGACTTCATTGCTGGTAAGCTGATGTAACATGGTGAGTTCTACCTTATTTTATACTTTATTTGGTTAGAATTTAGGGGAGGGGGTAAAGGTGTAGGTTGGTTATTTAAAATGCGCAGGCACCTCCACCAACTTTCCAATATAGGGCTATTACTTAAGGGAATACACCCATAAAACTTTGATTTTCTAGTAATTCTGCTTTTGTGCATTCCTAATTTAAGACTCAGTGAGGGTGAAAGAGTTTTAGATTTGGCAAACACTGCACTATTTTCTCGAATTTTTTTGATATGCTAAAACCAATAACAAATTTATTACCCAATTTTTTTTTCCTTTAACTTTTCCATGTGTTGCCACTGTATCCTCCACATCTAGTTCAGTGCTTGATACTTACTAGGCACTCAGCCAACACTTATTGAATGAACAAGTTTAATGCATTCCAGTTTTTTTTTTTTTTGTATTTAGATGATGTTTTGCCTAATGTATACTCCTTCTCTTTCACTTCTTCATTAATCCTTTTGTTCATGTCTTTTACTTATGCCAAGCTGTCACATTGTGTGCATGAACCAAAGGATTTATTTTTTCTCCCACAGCCCCAGAGTCCGCAAATGACAGATAAACCTAAAACACCCATTGGTTTCCATCTTTACTCTTGCAGAATGAGTTATGAAGCCAAAGATCGCAAGAAGAGCACGCTTCTTAACAGCCACTTCAGAGGTGACAGCCAGGGAATAAGAAATAAGGAAGAACTTTCCAGAGATGGAGCCACCACAAATAATGATGGAAAAGAAGGTCCTCACAGAGAGTAGATTTAGAGGCTATTTAAGGAATTTCCCCACTCCCAGTGTAGGAAGCTTCTCAATACTCGCTAATCAGGATTTCCTTATGGTTATATTCTAGGGACTGCTGCTTGCCTGCCTGTCTTCTCTTTTTTGAATAGAAGGTGTCGTTGTTTGATTTTATTTTTTCTTCAACTTTGCTGTTCTACAACGACAAGAGGTAGAACAGAGACATTTTCTACCTCAACATGGGAGGCAGAAAATTCGCCTTTTTATCCAAGAATACCAAACCAGAAGCTGAAATATCTGGATCTGATAGAGAGGATAGTCTATTCTCCCTTGGACTTTGGACTGGATGCAATAATGCTGTGAGACCCTGGGGTAGGAATAGTGTCTTCTATGTGTGGGAAAGAGAAGAAAGCAGATATTTGGCGACCTAAAATAGGATTGTTCAACAATCCTATTTTCCTTTTCTCCTGGACACACAGCTACGCATTTTCCAGCCATCCTTGTGGTTAGATGCCCAGTGACAGTTCTGAGAATGGAATATGGACAGATGTGATGGGCACTTCTAGGCCTGGGCCACAGAAACCTTCCACATGATGTCCAGTGCCTCTTTTACCCCACTGACAGTGGTTTATTGTCATCCAGAGAGAGACCTTGGATGGTTTAGAAGTCATGTGCAGAAGATGGCAACCTTCCCTCAGCATGGATCCTTGAATGACTGTGGAGTGCAATGCCTTCTACCAATTACACCTACTGCGTTTGATAATCAAATTTCATTTGTATTAAGCTACTGATTTGGGGGGTTTATCTCCTTCAGCACCCACATTAGTACAACTCATGCAGAAAGGAGAGTTAATGTGAACACATATGGCACAGACTGGTGAAACCTAGGACGTTAAGATGATAGATGAATTTCTGATTATACTTTCCTTTCCTGCAAAAAGTTTTTTTTTCAAATTAAATGTTGTAATATAATGTGAATTCTTAAATATCTTTCTAATGAAATGATGACTAACTATAGAAAAGAGAATGCAGGAATATATACATCCTTGATAAGACTGTGAAACTGTTACAGCAATTTAGAGGGTCTTGCCTAGGGATAATGAACAAAATAACATACCTGGGAAAAGAAATGAGAGGTTACTGATAAAAAACTAACATTTAGCTGGGAGTGGTGGCTCATGCCTGTAATCCCAATACTTTGGGAGGCCGAGGCAGGCAGATCGCCTGAGGTCAGGAGTTCGAGACAAGCCTGGTCAACATGGTGAAACCCCATCTCTACCAGAAATACAAAAATTAGCCAGGCATGGTGGCGGATGCCTGTAATCCCAGCTACTTGGGAGGCTGAGGCAGGAGAATCGCTTGAACCCGGGAGGCAGAGGTTGCAGTGAGCAGAGATCATGCCACTGTACTCCAGCCTGGGTGACAGAGCTAGACTTCGTCTCAAAAAAAAAAAAAAAAAAACTAATGATTTATATTGCACAATATAAAACACTATTTTATACTTAGGATCACATTTGATCTTTGCAAATCCATATGAAATAGCTATTATTATCAGATCCAGTTTATGAATAATAAAAACAAGACTCATATGGGTTAGGTAACTAGGCCATGGTCTCTCTACCAAGCTCTATCTCTCTGATTGAGGAGAGAGTATCTAGAGCATCAGTATTCTTTTTACTGCCCTATGCTACCTCCCAGTACAGATACAATAACTAAACCTACAAGTAACCTGCAATTGAGGGTTTAGACTTTTAGCAGCTTTAACCATCCAAAACACAGCTGTGGGACCAAAAAGAGAAAAACAATTTACAAAAGCCCATATTTGTTGCACCAAGAAAAAGCCAAGTCTGTGAAACATTGCTTAGAATTTGTGTACTAAACTCAGCATAATGAATTAACAAACTCAGTGACCTCATTTTCTCCTAGATTACAATAAATGGAAGACTTAAAATGATGAGAAAAATAAACACAGAAAACCTCAGTTAACAGGGTAGAGGATGACCCATTGAAAGATTGGGCATTCATGTGTGGGAGGTAAAGGCAAGTCCTATGAGTGGTAGGCAGTCCGAGGCAAGTGTTCTCTCTTTTTGTTGTTTGATTCTAAATTTATGACAACTGAAGAAAGAGCCTTGGCCTGGTCTGGATCAACTTGGTATGGAGCCCATGAGAAATGAAAGATGATTCATAAACATACCTAATTCATCCCAGGCAACAGCAGAGATGACCATGAAAAATGAGCCATCTGAGAATTCTCAACAATTCTTGGACAATGTCATTAATTACATTTTTATTAAAGGGCAGGGATACCCAAGCTGACACATGGGTTACAAAGGCAAAGTAGAATTTCCCTCTATGGGTTTTGTTAATGTAAAATATAAATTAATAAGCTTTTTGCTTTTACTAATACAAAACATACCCATCAATTAGCCGTCTTCAATTCAGAAAGAACTAGAGTTTGATGGTATCTTAAATCCAAAAAATAAAAATAAAAACCCAACTAGCAGCCATTTGCCGAATTCCTGAGTGCTTAGGAGTCTCCATTTCTAGTCTAGCAAATGTCTTCCAGTTGCAATTTTAAACATTTTTTCCCAGATCTTTCAAGAAACCTGTAATAGTATCAAGTTCAGCACACAAAGCTAGCTTTCTGTAAGCAATCAGTCTCATCTACCCACCTTCACTTTATACAGTCTCCTAAATTCAACGTTAGAATAAAAAGTACTTCTTTGTTGTTAAAAGTCTGTTCTCTAGCCAGGTGTGGTGGCTCATGCCTGTAATCCCAGCAATTCGGGAGGCTGAAACCAGAAGATTGCTTGAAACCAGGAGTTTGAGACCAGCCTGTACAATGTAGTGGGACCACCATGTCTTAAAAAAAAAAAATTTAAAAAAATAGCTGGGCATGGTGTCACATATTTGTGGTCCCAGCTACTTGGGAGGCTGAGGTGGGTGGATCACATGAGCCCAGGAGGTTGAGGCTGCAGTGAACAATGATCATGCAATGCCCTCCAGCGTTGGTGATAAGCGTGAGACCATGTCTCAGAAATTTAAAAAAAGTCTATCCTCTGCCTCTAAGGGACTTTGTTGTTATAAAACTACTGAAAATTTGTATAAACATATTTTATTAAATATAAATATATTTTATTAAAACTATTGAAAATATGTATAAACTAGGTGTGGTGGCTCACACTTGTAATCCTAGCACTTTGGGAGGCTGAGGTAGGAGGATTGTTTGAGGCCACAAGTTCAAGACCAGCCTAAGCAACATAGTGAGATCCCATCTGTACAAAAATTTGACAATTAGCCAGCTTTGGCAGTGTGTGCCTGTATTCCCAGCTACTCAGGAGGTTGAGGCAAGAGAATCCTTTGAACCCAGGAGTCTAAGGTTACAGTGAGCTGATTGCGAACTGTACTCCAACCTGGACAACAGAGTGAGACCCTGTCTTAAAAAAAAAAGAAAATACGTACACATGAATGTTTTAAATTGAAACAATTACTATAGCATCAAAATGCTCATTCAATGAGATGGAAATTTCTTCTTAAGTGTCTATTTCTCATTTTGCAGCAAAGGCATGATTATACTTCTATAAATTTTTGCCTTACATAGTCAGAAGCATGCAAAGTAGGCAGAGCCTAGGCATCTACCTGAAAGAAATGCTCTCCTGCATTTTCTTAAACATACTAACTCTTCCTGAGCTCCAGTGGCACTATCTCTGGAGTCCTTTTCCAGCGCATAATTTTAAAGCAGGTGTCACTTATTATTCTCTCTCTCAACGTGCCTTATTCTTTTTCTTCACAGTACTTTTCAAAATACTTAAATATACATTTATTTCTTATGAAACTTGTTTACCTCACTGGACTTTAAGATCTATGAGGCCCAACCTACAGAATGGGAGAAAATTTTTGCAACCTACTCATCTGACAAAGGGCTAATATCCAGAATCTACAATGAACTCAAACAAATTTACAAGAAAAAAACAAACAACCCCATCAAAAAGTGGGCGAAGCACATGAACAGACACTTCTCAAAAGAAGACATTTATGCAGCCAAAAAACACATGAAAAAATGCTCATCATCACTGGCCATCAGAGAAATGCAAATCAAAACCACAGTGAGATACCATCTCACACCAGTTAGAATGGAGATCATTCAAAAGTCAGGAAACAACAGGTGCTGGAGAGGATGTGGAGAAATAGGAACACTTTTACACTGTTGGTGGGACTGTAAACTAGTCCAACCATTGTGGAAGTCAGTGTGGCGATTCCTCAGGGATCTAGAACTAGAAATACCATTTGACCCAGCCATCCCATTACTGGGTATATACCCAAAGGACTATAAATCATGCTGCTATAAAGACACATGCACACATATGTTTATTGTGGCACTACTCACAATAGCAAAGACTTGGAACCAACCCAAATGTCCAACAATGATAGACTGGATTAAGAAAATGTGGCACATATACACCATGGAATACTATGCAGCCATAAAAAATGATGAGTTCATGTCCTTTGTAGGGACATGGATGAAACTGGAAACCATCATTCTCAGTAAACTATCGCAAGGACAAAAAACCAAACAACTCATGTTCTCACTCATAGGTGGGAACTGAACAATGAGAACTCATGGACACAGGAAGGGGAACATCACACTCCAGGGACTGTTGTGGGGTGGGGGGAGGGGGGAGGGACAGCATTAGGAGATATACCTAATGCTAAATGACGAGTTAATGGGTGCAGCAAAACAACATGGCACATGGATACATATGTAACAAACCTGCACATTGTGCACATGTACCCTAAAACCTAAAGTATAATAATAAAAAATAAATAAATAAATAAATTTAAAAAAAAAAGATCTATGAGGCCAATCCCATGTCTGTTTTATTTTCTACTTTATTGCCCCTGTTCCCCAGGCACAAAGTAATATGTGCCTGACATACATTTGGCTCTCAATAAATACTCGTCATATTTGTGTGCTTGTTCAACTTTTCTCGCTCTTTTTGTGTGTAGGTGTGTACTTTCTTGTTATTTCTGGACACTTACAGATTTCCTTATTTTGCCTCAAGTTCTGCTATGCATTAAAACTATTTTATGGCTGGGCATGGTGGCTCACGCCTGTAATCCCAGCACTTTGGGAGGCTGAGGTGGGTGGATCATGAGGTCAGGAGTTCAAGACCAGTCTGGCCACGATGGTGAAACCCCATCTCTACTAAAACTACAAAAATTAGCCAGGCGCAGTGGCAGATGCCTGTAATCCCAGCTACTCAGGAGGCTGAGGCAGGAGAATCGCTTGAACCCAGGTGGCAGAGGTTACAGTGAGCTGAGATAGAGCCACTGCACTCCAGCAGCTGGGTGACAGAGTGAGACTGTGTCTCAAAATAAATAAATATTTTATAAAAACGTATTTTATCTATTTTTTTTTTTTTTTGAGACAGAGTTTCACTCTGTTGCCCAGGCTGGAGTGCAGCAGCACATACACACACACATATATATATAATCTTTAGGTTGTATATATACATATATATATAATCTAGAGGTTTTATATATATATATATATATATAAAATCTAGAGGTTTCTTTCACCTTTCAAACATAGCTCATCCCCATAACTTAAAAAATATAAAAAAATATAACTTTATCTGTCTTGTCTTTATTTTGAATTTTCAATTTCAAAGGGAATACAAGCAATAATATCTTGAATCTCATAGATGGCCAGTAACTACTTCTCGTGTAATTCCTTATTTGCACAGAGCTTTATCCACAGCCAGTCAGCAATAGCATTCTTATATTCTGAAGCATACACAATTTGTGTAGCAAAAACTTTTCAGTTTTGGGATATGCAGCAATAAAATCAAGTACATAATTTTTTCCATGGAAAATCTCTTTACAGGTATCAGATTCCATATACTGACAAGAAAGTAGATATTTGCATAGCTAATGGCTTGTGTATTAATAATCAGGTGATAGAATCTGTTTTTGTTACCCACAAAATGGCCACGTAGACATGGTTTGTGATCTACCATAGATGTGTTTTTCAACTATATTATACACATCAGATTCCCTTCCTCCCACAACTCTTTGAGGGAAAAATTTATGGGGAAAAAAAAACACTTTTTTTTGGCATAACTTAGTATACAGACTAACTTAGTAAAAAGTGAGGCCCTAGGAAATAGTGGTGAAAGCCATACCTTAAATCCAGAAAGGCTTGAGGGCAAGAGAGAAAGACGCAGAGACTCCCTGGGTAAGCAAGGTATTATTACAGCATTTTGCAGATAAAGAAACCAAGGCTCAGCAAAGTATATATCTAGTCCGCTATCACACAACTCAGAATTGGTCGTATGGAGATTCACACCCAGTTCCATCTGCCTCTGATGCCCAGGCTATTAAGCACCATCTGATCACAACAGATAGTTCTCAGGTGAGCTTGAATGCTGCTGATACTGGGACCACACTTTGAGAACCACTGTTCATAAAAGTCAACAGCTGACAATAAATAGCCCAATAGTGAAAACAGGTGCTGAGATTTGCAAGGCAGTTTCACAGATAAGTTACATAGAGTATAATCACGATTTCCAGAACAAAAGCAATGTTGCCCTGTTATAAAAAACACTGCATTGAAAGAAGCAGTAGGTAAAGATTGGGCTGACCACAAGACTCTCTGCCACAATATTTATCTAGAAATCCATAGTTGGCAACAAAGCTCCCAGAGTAACACGAAATGTCTGCTACGTGATGAAAACAAAGTCCAGAGGTGGGGCCGAGATGGCCTACTAGAAGCAGGGGTGATTGGAGGCTCCCATCGAAAAACAAACATAACACTTTTACACTGTTGGTGGGACTGTAAACTAGTTCAACAATTGTGGAAGTCAGTGTGGCGATTCCTCAGGGATCTAGAACTAGAAATACCATTTGACCCAGCCATCCCATTACTGGATTATAAGTCATGCTGCTATAAAGACACATGCACACGTGTATGTTTATTGCGGCACTATTCACAACAGCAAAGACTTGGAACCAACCCAAATGTCCAACAACGATAGACTGGATTAAGAAAATGTGGCATATATACACCATGGAATACTATGCAGCCATAAAAAATGATGAGTTCATGTCCTTTGTAGGGACATGGATGAAGCTGGAAACCATCATTCTCAGTAAACTATCGCAAGGACAAAAAACCAAACACCGCATGTTCTCACTCATAGGTAGGAACTGAACAATGAGAACACATGGACACAGGAAAGGGAACATCACACACGGGGGCCTGTTGCGGGGTGGGGGGAGGGGGGAGGGACAGCATTAGGAGATATACCTAATGCTAAATGACGAGTTAATGGGTGCAGCAAACCAACATGGCACATGTATACATATGTAACAAACCTGCACTTTGTGCACATGTACCCTAAAACTTAAAGTATAATTAAAAAAAAAGAAAAACAAACATAAGAAGCGTGTGAATCCTTTGCCAGCAACCCAGGTATCCAGGTTCTCCATTCAAAATTGACTAGAAGGCTGACGTGACCCACCGAGAGAAGGAAGAGCAGTGTGGTGCGGTAGCCCACCTGAGAGCCACACGGGGAAGGGGAATCCTCTCTCCTCAGCCAAGGGAGGTGGTGAGTGAGCATGCTACCCAGGCCGCAGGACTGCTTTTTCCATGGAACAGTGCAACCTACAGTCAGAAGAGCCCACTCTGGAACCCAGGCCACCAGGGCCTACCGTCCCATCCTGAGAAAGTGCAGATTCTTACAGCCTCTCAGCTAAAATCTGCTTAAGCCTACTGAACTCCTGGGGGCAGAGGGGCGACCAGCCCTGGCTGCCACTGCCTGCTGTCTAAGCCATTTGAGCTCCTTGTGGGAGGGGCAGCAGCCAGCATTGGGACTGGCAACTGCCTAACAGGCTAAACTCCCTGGGCGGGGGATGGGGGGCACCCATTTCTGTAGCTCCAGGCTGTGCTTTTCCCCTGCTGGTGCCAGGAAGGCTGGATGGCTTGGTCCCAAGACTTGTCCCCACAGCCCTACACACCGTGGCAGCCACACACACACTGTGGCAGTCTGTGGCCATAATGCCTCTTCAGGCCTAACCCACACCCATCCTTCCTCATTGGTGGGGGAGTGGCTTCCCTGCAGGATCTCCAATAACCCTAGCCAGAGGCTTAGGAACAGAATTCTGATCTCCCTGGGCCCGAGCCCCTAAGGGGAGGGGTGGCTGCAGTCTCTGTGGACCAGCAGACTTAACCTCTCCTCCTGGTAGTTCTGAGGAATCAGGGCAACCCAGACAAGTGGGTTTCCCCCCAGTGAAACACACCCTCTCCACCAAGGGACAAAGTGGTTCCTTAAACGGTCCTGCTCCCGGTGCCACAACAGGGTGAGACCTTCCAACAGGGGTTGTCAGACACCCTATACAGGAGCAATCCTACTGGCATCAGGCTGGTGCCCCTCGAGGTCAGAGGTCCCAGAAGAAGGAGCAGGGACCCATCTTTGCCGCTCTCCAGCCTCTTTGAGTGACATCTCCAGGCACAGCAGCAAATCAGATGAATAAGGCCTAAAGCGAACGCCCAGCAAACTGCAGCAGCCCTACAGAAGAGGGACCTGACCATTGAAAGAAAAACAAACAAGCAGAAAGCGACAACAGCATCAACAACAACAACAAAAAGGCCCCCACGAAAACCCCATCCAAGGGTCAGCAGCCTCAAAGACTGAAACTAGACAAACTCACAAAGATGAGAAAGAATCAACGGAAAAAATGCCAAAAAACCAAAAGGCCAGTGTCTCTTCTCCTCCACATGATCACAACATCTCTCCATCAAGGATGCAGAACTGGATGGAGAATCAGATGGACGAATTGACAGAAGTAGGCTTCAGAAGATGAGTAATATAAAACTATGATGAGCTAAAGGAGCATGTTCTAACACAAAGCAAAGAAGCTAAGAATCTTGATAAAAGGTTAGAGGAATTGCTAACTAGAATAACCAGTTTAGAGAGGAACATAAAGGACCAGATGGTAATGAAAAACACAGCACAACAATGTCATGAGGCATACACAGCTATCAGCAGCTGAATCAACCAAGTGGAGGAAAGGGTATCAGAGTTTAGAGACCACCTTACTGAAATAAGACATGCTGACAAGAATAGAGAAAAAAGAATGAAAAGGAATGAACAAAGCCTCCAAGAAATATGGGACTTCATAAAAGGACCAAACCTACAATTGATTGGAGTACCAGAAGGAGACAGGGAGAATGGAAACAAGGTGGAAAACACACTTTGGGATATTATCCAGGAGAACCTCCCCAACCTAGCAAGACAGGCAACAGGCAAATTCAGGAAAAATAGAGAATACCATTAAGATACTCCATGAGAAGACCAACCCCAAGAAAACAAAGTCCACTGGGGTAGATAACTGAGAAAAACTGTCTGAAGAGGGATCTGGGAATTTATTCTAGGTTTTGGTTCTATGTCATATCAGCCTTTTAAGAACCATTAGTTATCCCAAAGGCAGTGTGGGGCAGGAGCAAGTGTGCTGGTCTTAAAGTCAGGCTATGGGGTTGGAAATCCGATTTTTCCTCTACTAGGTAGAAGATCTTTGGTAAGTTATCGCTTCAGGCCTCAGTTTCCCCATCTATAAAATGAGAATAGTAATGGTTCTTACTTCACAGGGTTATTGCAAAGATACATGAAGTAAGGTGTGAAAAGACCTTTGGATAGTAGGTGCCAAGTATCCAGTAAATGTTAGCTCTTAGGGTTATTTTGTCCCACTGCTGAGTCAAGCCATGAGATGTGAGGCTTTTCCAATTTGCTTGATGATGGTTTGTAATAAAATTGTATTCTGTTGCAAGCAGATAAATTTGATCATCAGTGTTTCTGGGCAGTCTACAATGTGCTGTGCTATCAGACACATGTGCATCATAGATGTTAGCATTCCTACACACTGGAAAGGAGATTGTAAGAAAAGAAACTTTGAATTTTCTTTTTGCCAATCTTATGTCACCCCCTATATTCCAAAGTGCACTATGAACAACATATATACATTTTCTCATTTAGTTCCTATGAAAGTAGTTGTTTTTATTTAAAACATTGGAAAGTTTGAAAATCTAAAAGCTGAAGGTTAAGAGGCGATATGACAACAAATTCATAAGCCAGGATTTTAACCCAGATATGTTTGAAACCCAAGGTTATACTGCCTTGAAATTTATAAATTAAAACATGAGAGAATATGCATAATGTATTTCTTTTTTCGAGAGGAGAGAGGGTTTGATATCCAAATGCTCATTCACAGATATAATATTTTATTTCCAACGTTTTTACCTTAGAAGAGCTTATGGGATAATAGAAATGTCAAAAGTTTCCATAAATAAAATATATAACAGCTAAACCTTGTAGAGTTTAGACAACTGAAAGTATCACTACATGGGTACTTAGTAGTCACATCTGCTCCCTAAGCAATAGAACAGAACGGAATAGAAGAATATCTGAAAAATTTGGGGAGGAAAAACAACCTTAAATTTAAAAGAAAATTAGTGAAGAGTTCAGATGAACTTGCAGCAGATATTAAGCCTGAAGCATCCACTCAGGGAGTTTGAGTATTTTGATATTTAGTAGTTTCCAGAACATAGACAATCTCACCTGCCCTGGACTGAAACTAAGCACTCTTTTCCCTCTTTTGGGAAAACACCGATTTCCACCAGCAGCTTGTTGCTGTCTTGTTTTGTCTGCCTTTCTCTACCTGTGCAGGTAGCCTGGTCCTCACTTGCAATACGAGACTATAAGAGAACACTGTAGTGAATCATCTTGCCCTAAGGCATGGCCCATCATACACACATTCCTATAAGGCATACCTTACTGTTTAGGATCTGGAAAACCCTCTGCTGCAGTGTCTGGCCAGCCTTGGGCCTCACAAGGATGTAAATGACTTTCAGGTCGGGGCTGGTGCGAAACAGCTTCTCCATCAGCACTTTGCCCATGAAGCCTGTGGCCCCCGTGATGAGAATGGACTTGCCGCCATAGAAAGCTGCAATCGTGGACATGCTTCCTCCCTTTCTTTTATAGCTCCTGAAAGAGGTTCCTGAAAAGGAAGATAAATAACAAAAGATTACATCTTCAGAAGTTCTCATATTCAAAGTCACTTAAAATGTTCCTGTTGCTTCCAAGAGTTTTGAATGCAGAAAAAAATAGGTCAGACAGTGAGAACATCGTGGCTTTCAGGTGATACGACTTATTCCAATTAATATTTATTGAGTTCTCTCTACAGGCTAGAGTTTATGCCAGGAACCGTGAGCAAGAAATGAGAAAGACACGGTTCCTGCTTTCAAGGAATTGCTTGCAGTCTAATGAAGGAGGCAGACAATAAAGAGACTGTTAAATACAATATAGTAAGTGCTAAAACAAAGGGAGACATGAAAAGGGTACATAGCAGCATCTGGAAATTTCACGTCTGTGACATCTGAGCTGAAACTTGGAAGGCAGAGAAGGGCTGGGGTCAGGGTGTCCCAGGCCAAGGAAAGAGCAAGGGCAAAGGTGCAGCAATGTGGCACAGCATGCTTAGGGGAAATAAAGGGATGCAGTGTTACAGGACATAAATTAGAAGGTTAGGACTGGCCCTGCAGTTTGTGAAACCAAAGCTTAGAACAGCTATCAGGTTTTTAAAAATTATGAGGTAATTAGGGTTTGAGTTTCAGATTTATTTAGAGAAAATATTGGAACAAATAATTGTTGCAGGAAGTCAAGGACCTTAAACGGAGGGACTGGCTGAAGCCATGGCAGAAGGATGTGGATTGTGAAGATTTCATAGACATTTATTATTTCCTCAAGTTAATACTTTTACAATTTCTTATGCCTGCCTTTACTGAAATCTCTAAACATAAATTGTAAAGATTTCATGGACACTTATCACTTCCCCAATCAATACCCTTGTGATTCCCTATGCCTGTCTTTAATCTCTTAATCCTGTCAGCTGAGGAGGATGTATGTTGCCTCAGGACCCTGTAATAATTGCATTAACTGCACAAATTGTACAGCATGTGTGTTTCAGCAATATGAAATCTAGGCACCTTGAAAAAAGAACAGGATAACAGCAATTGTTCAAGGAATAAGAGAGATTACCTTAAACTCTGACCGCTGGTGAGCCAGGCAGAACAGAACCATATTTCTCTTCTTTCAAAAGCAAATGGGAGAAATATGGCTGAATTCTTTTTCTCAGCAAGGAACATCCCTGAGAAAGAGAATATGCCCCTGGAAGTATAGGCCTATGAACGGCCCCCCAAGGTGCGCCTGTCTTTTATGGTCAAGACCGCAGGGATGAAATAGACCCCAGTCTCCCATAGCGCTCCCAGGCTTATTAGGAAAAGGAAATTCCCACCTAATAATTTTGGTCAGACCGATTGCTCTCAAAACCCTGCCTCCTGATAAGATGTTATCAGTGACAATGGTGATGAAACTTCATTAGCAATTTTAATTTCGCCTCCGTCCTGTGGTCCTGTGATCTCTCCCTGACTCCACTTGCCTTGTGATATTCTATTACCTTGTAAAGTACTTGATGTCTGTGACCCACACCTATTTGCACACTCCCTCCCCTTTTGAAAATCCCTAATAAAAACTTGCTGGTTTTTGTGGCTTGTAAGGCGTCATGGAACCTACCGACATGTGATGTCTCCCCCGGATGCCCAGCTTTAAAATTTTTCTCTTTTGTACTCTGTCCCTTTATTTCTCAAGCTGGCCGACACTTAAGGAAAATAGAAAAGAACCTACATGAATATCGGGGCAGGTTCCCCAATATCTGGCACCCACGCGGTCTTTCCTTTTTCCTAAGTGCATGAAGGAACCCAATTCCCTTTAGTAGGTGCAGTGAAACATCAATCGGCTTAGTCCACAGATACGCGTTTTCGACTCCCTGACGAGTGGTGAGTAGTCTGTGTAAGGTCTAGGTCAACTATAGGTCATGCGGAGTCTAACCATTATGCTTATCTCTGCTATATTAAACTCCTGTTAAAACAGGGTGCTGTCCGAGTAACCATGGAAAATATGGTCACTCTATTCAGGGCAATGGTGAAATTCTGTCCTTGGTTTCCTGAAAAAAGAACCGTATAGATAAAAGTGTGAGATTGTATTGGTAAAGCATTCCAGAAACTGGTCTTGGCAAGGACTTATGTTCCTATCACTGTTTGGGGTGGTTAGGCCTTGGTGAGTGCTGTCTCAGTGGCATGCCAGTCTCGTTACCCCCTGCAGTTGCTGCAGTTTTCTGCCTTCTTTTCCTCAGCCTTCCTCTCCCTCACGGCCTTTGTTATCTGATCAGACTCTCCCTTCAGCTACTCCTTCCCCACCTAACGATGCTGAAAATTCAATGTCTAACTCTGGTAACTCTGGCTTAAAGTTATCCCCTACTTATCTTCCTTCTTTTCAGGAAGAGCAGGTACTTCAAACTCCTGTGACTGAGACTCACACAGCCCAGGACCATAGATATGCTAATTCTTCTCTCTTCAAACCTCTGGCATCAGCTAATGGCTCCAGGACCAAACTACCATTTACCTATAATTCTGCAGGCCCTCTCCCATCCAATTCAGCCCCTCACCCTCCTGTCATTTCGGTTCCTCAACCAGTCACTTTACCGTCCACTCAGTCTGCTTCTCTGTACCCTTCTTCACACATGAACACCAGTAATCACCAGTATACTTCTGCTCCTTCTGCTCCCCCAATGCCTCTTTCTCACAAATCTGACACACCCATTTAGGTTCAGCAGTGGCTGCTTTCTAAAGAAAAACTGGAGGCTTTAAATCAATTGGTTTCTGAGCAGTTGCAACTTAGAAATGTGGAACATTCTCTTTCCCCTTGGAATTCTATGTTCCTAGTAAAAAAGAAATCAGGCAAATGGTGGATAGTAACCAATTTAAGGGCCATTAATGCTGTAATTAAACCTATGGGGGACGTCCAACCTGGCATAGCTGCCCCTGCCTTAATACCTAAAAATTGGCCTCTCATAGATATGGATCTTAAAGCTTGTTTTTTTATATTGCTTTACATAAATTGGATTGTGAAAAATTTGCTTTTACTGTACCATCTATCAATAATCAGGAGCCTGCAGCTCATTATCAATAGAAAGTACTTCCTCAAGGAATGCTAAATAGCCCTAAAATCTGCCAGCTTTATGTTGGACAAGTGCTTTCACCAGTTCAAGCCCAATTTCCCGAGGCCTATATTCTTCATTATATTGATGATATTTTAATTGCTGCCCCCACTGATAAAGAATTAATTGACTGTTACCAAATTTTGAGCCACTGTGTCACAGAGGCTAGATTACACATCGCTCAGGATAAAATTCAACAGACCACTCCTGTTCAATATTTAAGAATGGTGGTCGATAAACAATGTATTCAACCTCAAAAAGTTCAAATTAGGAGAGATTCTTTAAAAACTTTAAATGACTTCCAAAAACTTTTAGGTAACATTAATTCTTTAAGGCCTACTTTAGGCATTCCAACCTATGCGCTGTCTAACTTGTTCTCTACGTGCAGGGAGATTCCGATCTCCACAGCCCTAAGACTTTGACCTCTGAGGCATTACTAGAACTAGAATTTGTAGAGGAAAGAATCCAGACCGCCCAGTTATCTAGAGCACAGCCGTTTCAGCCTTTTCAGCTTCTAGTTTTCGCTTCATTGCACTCCCCTACTGGACTAATAGTTCAACATAATGATGTAGTGGAGTGATGTTTTCTTCCTCATGCTGTGTCAAAAACTTTGTCTGTTTATCTAGACCAAATAGCCATATTAATTGGACAGGCTCGGTGCAGAATACTTCAAATTTCTAGATTTGATCCAAACATAATTGTAGTTCCTTTAAATCGACTCAAAGTTCAAGCTACCTTTCAACATTCTGTACTGTGGCAAATTCACTTGGCTGATTTTATTGGTGTTATTGACAATCATTATCCAAAAAACAAATTGTTTGATTTTATAAAAATGATGTCTTAGGTGGTTCCTCGATTAACCAAAAATCAACCCATTCTTGAGGCTGTTGCAGTGTTCACTGATGGCTCCAGTAATGGCAATGCTGGTTATATAGATCCTACAGACAAACTTATTTCTACCTCTTATACTTCTGCTCAAAAGGTGGAGTTAATTGCTGTGATTACTGCCTTACAGGATTTCCCCAAACCTTTAAATATTGTCTCAGATTCCACTTATGTTTTACAAGCCACTAAAAGTATAGAAACTGCTACTATCAAACATATTGATAATTCTGAATTGGCTTCTCTATTTTCAAGGTTACAACAGGCAGTTCAACAACATAGACACCCTTTCTATATTACACATATTAGGTCTCACACCACTTAACCAGGACCCACGTCTCCCAGTAACCATAAAGTCGACTGTTTAGTCCCTTTTACAACCCAAGAAGCTCAAGAGTTCCATAATCTCACTCATGTCAATGCTGCTGGCTTAAAAGATAAATTTGGTCTTACCTGGAAACAGGCTAAGTTTATTGTTCACAGCTGCCCTCAGTGCTAGGTCTTCGTACTTCCAAATCAGGAACCTGGTGTTAATCCTAGAGGCCTAACTCCCAATGCTTTATGGCAAATACACGTGACTCATGTTAGCTCCTTTGGCAGACTGTCACATGTGCATGTCTTTGTAGATACCTCCTCAAGTTTTATCTAGGCTACTTGCCAAACGGGAAGGCACGGCCCATGTTAAAAAACATCTGTTTTCTTGCTTTGCAGTTATGGCGCTTCCATATCAAATAAAGACAGACAATGCCCCTGGATATGTTAGTAAGGCTTTTGATTCACTTAGGTAACAGTGAGGAATTTCCCATGTTACTAGAATCCCTTACAATCCTCAAGGACAGGCTGTGGTGGAACGGGCCAATCGCACTTTAAAAACCCAATTGTCCAAACAGTCTGAACAACCAAAACATGATTTAACAACTCCCCACTCCCAATTACATTTAGCATTGTTTACTTTAAATTTTTAAAATGTTCCTAAAGATAATACTCTAACTGTAGCCGAAAGCTATTATACAGGCAAAAAATTCTCCTTAAATGAAGGCAAGGCAGTGTTATGGGAAAATCTCCCAAACCAATACCTGGGAACCTGGCACAATTATAGTGTGAGGAAGAGGATATGCTTGTGTTTCACAGGAGATCATCAATCACCTGTCTGGGTACCTACCAGAAGACTCAGGCTTCCGGTGAGTACTGACAATCAAAACCACAGTGAAAAGACGTCTGTGTCAGAGACGGCCTTCAGACATGGTGAGATCTGCGCCGACTCCTCAGAAACAGGCACACTAAATTACAATAGGTGTAAATCAATCCTCCCTGATGGCAATGAAGACCCATCTAACTAATCACACTTCTCCTAATTACTTTTCTTTTTCTCCTTACAAACCTAAAAATCTTACCATTTCTATTAGCCTGAAAATAACATCCCTCTGTTCTTCTCTTCCTCCTTCAGCACTAAATCTCACTTACACTAGGTTTTATTTAATGATTCTCCTCCTTATATTTTCTGTCTCACCAGTTTCCTCTCACACTGATTTACCTGCTACACATAATTATTCTTATTGGACTTACATGTGTTTTCCTTCTTCGACCTCTCACCTGGATAGATGCTCCTGCACAAATCTACACTAATGATAGTGTGTAGATGCCTGGAGCCACAGATGACCACTGCCCTGCTCAACCAGGAGAAGAAGGCACTGCATTTAATATTACCATGGGTTATAAATACCCTCCTCTGTGCCTTGGACATGCACCTGGTTGTATACATCTAGAAACTCAAGTCTAGGCTGCTTATCTTCTGGAAAGTTCAGCTACAAATAAAACAGGATATTTAGTCTCTGGCCTCTCCCTTTCTCCTTTAAAACAAATGAAAGGAAGAGTAATGGGAGATACCCCATACTTTCAATATAAACCTGCAGGAAAACCATGCCCTAAAAATTTTGAGGGACCATCTAAAACTTTAATTTGGGAAGATGGTGTTAACTCACATACAGTAATATTAAAAAATGACTCATATGGTTTAGTAATAGACTGGGCACCAAAGGCCTATTTAAAAAATAATTGCTCCTCTGGCAGAAGAGAATGCCTGGAGGCTACTTATTTTATTTATCAGGAGAAAGAGAATCGTCATTCTACTTTGCATAGGAGGATCAGCTCATTCTTTCCCTTAAAACAGGAAGATTAAGGCATTACCTGCCCCCGCCCCGCCGCCCCAGGCCTCGTATGATACTCCTCATTCTGAGCCCAGAACACCCAGAACTTTGGAAATTGGCTATTGCCATGTCTGGACTATAAGTATGGGAAAGGAAAACTATTCTGACTGTTGTTCCCACCACCGTCCCACTCTCTCAGTATCAACATAGACCCGGACATTCTGCTTTACTTACCTCCAACCTGACTGTTCCCATACAGAGTTGTGTTAAGCCTCCTTACATGCTGTTAGTAAGAAATATCAAAATTTGGATGAATAATCAAACTGTCCAATGCATTAATTGTCATCTATATACTTGTATTAACTCCCATTTTGACTCCAGGAAAAGTGTAATGTTTGTTCGAGCTCGAGAAGGAATCTGGATTCTGGTAACTTTGCCCAGACCTTAGGAATCCTCCTCCTCAATACATTTAATTAATGAAGTGCTACAGCAAATTCTCAAAAGATCTAGGAGATTTGTTTTCACTTTAATCACTGTTATCATAGGTCTAATTACAGTCACTGCAATGGCCAGCACTGCCCGAATGGCATTACACCAATCCATTCAAACGGCTCATTTTGTTAATGATTGGCAAGCCAATTCCACCCAAATGTGGAATTCTCAACAAGCCATCGATCAAAAATTGGCAAATCAAATTAATGATTTAAGACAGTCTGTTATTTGGCTTGGAGATTGGGTAGTGAGTCTTGAGCATTGCATGCAAATGCAGTGTGATTGGAATACTTCGGATTTCTGTATCACCCGGTATTCCTATAATGAGATTGATCATTCATAGAAATGGTCAAAGGACACCTTCCAGGTAAGGAAGATAATTTATCATTGGACATAACTAAATTAAAGAAACAAATTTTTGAAGCCTCTCAAGCTCACTTATCCATTGTGCCTGGAGCTGAGGCATTAGAGCAGGTGGCAGAAAATCTTTATGGATTAAACACTATGACTTAGATTAAGTCTATTGGGGGCTCCACTGTAGTAAATTTTAGAATTATGTTTCTCTGTTTAATTGGCTTGTTTTTAGTGTGCCAGACCAGTCAAGAATCCTGCGTCAAAATCAAGAGAACGAACAAGCCTTCATCGCCGTGGCACATTTATATAAAAAGAAAGGGAGAGATGTTGCGGGAAGTCAAGGACCCCAAATGGAGGGACCGGCTGAAGCCATGGCAGAAGAACGTGGATTGTGAAGATTTCATAGACATTTATTAGTTCCTCAAATTAATACTTTTATAATTTCTTATGCCTGTCTTTACTGCAATCTCTAAACAAATTGTAAAGATTTCATGGACACTTATCACTTCCCCAATCAATACCCTTGTGATTCCCTATGCCTGTCTTTAATCTCTTAATCCTGTAAGCTGAGGAGGATGTATGTCGCCTCAGGACCCTGTAATAATTGCATTAACTGCACAAATTGTACAGCATGTGTGTTTCAGCAATATGAAATCTAGGCACCTTGAAAAAAGAACAGGATAACAGCAATTGTTCAAGGAATAAGAGAGATTACCTTAAACTCTGACCGCTGGTGAGCCGGGCAGAACAGAACCATATTTCTCTTCTTTCAAAAGCAAATGGGAGAAATATGGCTGAATTCTTTTTCTCAGCAAGGAACATTCCTGAGAATGAGAATGCACGCCTGGAGGTATAGGCCTATGAACAGCCCCCCCCAGGTGTGCCTGTCTTTTATGGTCAAGACTGCAGGGGTGAAAAGACCCCAGTCTCCCATAGCGCTCCCAGGCTTATTAGGAAGAGGAAATCCCCACCTAATAATTTTGGTGAAACCAGTTGCTCTCAAAACCTTGTCTCCTAATAAGACGTTATCAATGACAATCGTGCCTGAAACTTCATTAGTAATTTTAATTTCGCCCTGGTCCTATGGTTCTGTGATCTCACCCTGCCTCCACTTGCCTTGTGATATTCTATTACCTTGCAAAGTACTTGATGTCTGTGACCCACATCTATTCGTGCACTCCCTCCCCTTTTGAAAATCCCTAATAAAAACTTGCTGGTTTTTGTGGCTTATAAAGCATCATGGAACCTACTGACATGTGATGTCTCCCCCGGATGCCCAGCTTTAAAATTTCTCTCTTTTGTACACTGTCCCTTTATTTCTCAAGCTGGCTGATGCTTAAGGAAAATAGAAAAGAACCTACATGAATATTGGGGCAGGTTCCCTGATAAATAATATAGTTTTGTTAATCTCTTCCTTGAGTTGAAAATGTGTCTAGGTCGAGTGCCACCTTTTTCCCCCTTATATGCTGCTCAGGGGGTGGAGACACTGAAAGGCAAAGGTAGAGGAGGCTGAAAAGGGAGGCCACTGCCCACAGGCTTTGGTGTGCCCTGAAATAGCTTGGGCTGCAATGCAAGGCTTGGTTTGTCCACATAAGTCCTGTGTTTCCAGAAGTGCTGAGAAAAAACGAATCTGGTAGCAGGAAGCCAGATGCAACTCTTGCTGCAGAAGTGTTTTGTCTTACAGTTCTGGTTGGAGATAATTGATTGGAGACAGCAGCAGAGAGCTTTGAACTAAACAGTGCTGGAGGTGTGGGGAAGATCTTCCTTTCTGTCCACTCACTTTGTCAACTGTAGAAAGGCATCAACTGCCTATGTGGACAGGGTTTGGATGTATCCTGCAGAACAGCTCCAGGGACTGGCCCTGACATGAGGGCTTATAAAGAAGAAAAAAACAACTAGAAGTGTCAACACCCTGCTTGCCAACTCTGGTCCAGAATGCTCCACTAGTAACTCCTTAAGCAACAGTGACTTTTCATAGTCATAATTTATATTTGAAGATCTTGAGGCCATGTTCTTCGACAGAATTCTTTGCCTTTGGGGGATTATTTACTAAAAAAAATTTTGAGCACCTACCATTCCAGACTCTATGCTAAGTTCTGAAGACATGCAGATGAACAAAGCAGACTGGTCCTTGCTGTCACTCTAGCAGGGGAGGCCAGCAATGCAAAGTCAAATAAACATATAAACAAGATCATAAACTGCTGCACATGCTATGAAGTAGGTAAAACAGGGATCAATGACAGAAATCACACCCAATCATCAATGCTATTCATTTTAGGAAATCTGGATTTCAAATCACATTAGCTGTGTTCACTGAGTTACTGTTTGAGCTCCCTTTCTTGAGGGTGGATGAGAGAAATATTATGAAGAACACTTTTGGAAGATCTTGTTTTTGTCATGTTACATAATGTTACATGAGTATATTACAATTCACCCAGTGACTTCCTCAAGAATTTAGCACTTGGAAACAGTATTGAATATTCTTGCCTTGCCTGCTTTGAAGCTCAGAAAAATAGTGTCCCCAAGTTAGGAGGGCAGAATAGCACCCAAGGTTAGCATTCAAGTTCTAAGCAAGACTCTTTGAAGTAAAATCCCAATTCTACCACTTATTAGATGTGTGACCTCAGGAAATTTCTAATCTCTCTGTGCCTCAGTTACTCATCAGGAAAATGTGGATAACAAAAGTATCCACTTAATAGTGCTGTGGTAAGGATGGAATGAGTGAATACATGCAAAACCCTTAGCAATATACATTGCCTATAGCATAGACTCAAATATTGGCTATTAGCATAGTCACTGGTTTTACATTTTTTCTTCTTAATGGTTTCTAGCTTTTCTTTTTGGCATTTATTTTAAATGTCCTATCTCGTACATTTTGTATACCCATTTTCTTTTGTAAATAAAAGGAGACAATTTAAAACTCAATAAATCATAACAGCCAAGTATTTTCACCAAATATAACTATACTTCATGATAAATTTTGCCTATTTCTTTAAAAATGTTGAGGTACCCTACTTCTTTAATAGGATATTAGGCATAAATAAATGTGGTTGGCACAAAAACAGAAGGAAAATTGAGTTTGGAGAGGGTGACTTCCCAACCCCATTTGTTCTGAAGATGTCACATGCTTCTCTTATCATATACTCTAGTAGAGTCATATTTTCTAGAAATGCAAATATGCTGTTAGGATATTTTGACCCCAGACACAGTTTTACAATGTATGATCTAAAATTTTAGAGATTGTGTCTAAAGTAAGATATATCTAATGAGCCTATACTGTTTACATTTTTGCTGGTACATAGTAGGTATATATATTTATAGGGCACATGAGATATTTTGATACAGGCATGCAATATATAATAATCACATCAGAGTAAGTGGAGTACCCATCACCTCAAGCATTTATCCTTTCTTTGTGTTACAAACAACCCAATTATATTCTTTCAGTTATTTTTAAAATTGCAATAAATTATTGTTGACTTAGTCACCCTGTCTTGATATCAAATATTAGATCCTATTCATTCTGCTTAATTGTATTTTTGTTCCCATTACCCACTCCCTTCAACACTATCCCTCTCAGCCACTGATAACCATCCTTTTCTTCTCTTTGTCCATGAGTTCAATTGTTTTAATTTTTAGTTCCCACAAATAAGTGAGAACATGTCAAGTTTGTCTTTATGTACCTGGTTTACTTCACTTAATATAATGTCTTCCATCCATGTTGTTCAAATGACAGGATCTCATTCTTTTTATGGCTGAATAGTACTCCATTGTGTATATTTACCACATTTTCTGTATCCATTCATCTATTGATGGACACTTGAATTGTTTCCAAATCTTGTCTATTGTGAATAACACTGCAATAAATATGGGGGTGCAGACATCTCTTTGATATACTGATTTCCTTTCGTTGGGATATATACCTAGCTGTGGGATTGCTGGATCATATATTACATTTGTTGTTTTTTGAGGAACCTCAAAACTGTTCTCCGTAGTGATTGTACTAATGTACATGCCTACCAACACTATATGAGGGTTCATTTTTATCCACATCCTCATCAGCATTTGTTATTGCCTGTCTTTGGATAAAAGCCATTTTAACTGGAGTGAGATGATATATCACTGTAGTTTCGATTTGCATTTCTCTAATGATCAGTGATGTTGAGCACCTTTTCATAAACCTGTTGTCCATTTGTATGTCTTCTTTTGGGAAATGTCTATTCTGATCTTTTACCCATTTTTAAGTAGGATTATTGGATTTTGTTCTATAGACTTGTTTGTGTTCCTTATATATTCTGGTTCTTAATCCCTTGTCAGATGGATAGTTTGCAAATATTTTCTCTCATCTGTGGGTTGCCTCTTTACTTTGTTGTTTGTTTCCTTTGCTGTATGGAAGCATTTAAACTTGTAATCCCATTTGTCTATTTTTGCTTCTGTTGCTTATGTTTGTGGGTATTACTCAAGAAATCTTTGCCCAGACCCATGTACTGGAGACTTTCCCTGATGTTTTCTTACAGTAGTTTCATAGTTTGAGATCTTATATTTAAGTCTTTAATCCAATTTGTTTTGATTTTTGCAAATGGCAAGAGATAGGGGTCTAGGTTCATTCTTCTGCATATAGATATCCAGTTTTCCTAGAACCATTTATTGAAGAGACTGTCCTCTCCCCAATGTATGTTCTTGGCACCTTTGTCAAAAATGAATTTACTGTAGTTGTGTGGATTTGTTTCTAGATTCTCTGTTCTGTTCCATTGGTCTATGTTTCTGTTTTTATGCCAGTAGCATGTTGTGTTGCTTACAGTAGTTCTGTAGTATAATTTGAAGTCAGGCAATGTGATTCCTCCAGTTTTATTCTTTTCACCCAGGATAGCTTTGGCAGTTCTGGGTCTTTTGTGGTTCCATATAAATTTTAGGATTACTTTTTCTATTTCTGTGAGAAATGTCACTGGTATTTTGATAAGGATGGCATTGAATCTGTAGATTGCTTTGCGTAGTATAGACATTTTAAAAATATTCTCTTCCAACACATGAATATGGAATATCTTTCCATTTTTCTGTGTGTTCTTGTCAATTTCTTCCATCAATGTTTTATAGGTTTTATTATAGAGATCTTTTATTTCGCTGGTTAATTTGTAGGTATTTAATTTTTTATTTGTAGCTACTGTAAATGGGATTACCTTCTTGACTTCTTTTTCAGAGTGTCCACTGTGGGCATATAGAAATGCTACTGATTTTTGTATGTTGGTTTTGTATCCTGCAATTTTACTGAATTTGTCTATCAGTTCTAACAGTTTCTTGGTGGAGTGTTTAGCTTTTCAAGATATAAGATCATATCATATGCAAACAAGGCTGATTTAACTTCTTCCTTTCCAATTTAGCTGCCTTTTCTCTCTTTCTCCCTCTGCCTCTCCTCCTCTCTCTCTCTCTTTTATTTATTTATTTATTTATTTTGAGACAGGATCCCACTATGTTGCCCACACTGCACACTGGTCTCAAACTGCTGAAGTCAAACGATGCTCCCACCTTGACCTCCCAAAGTGCTAGGATTACAGGCATGAGCCACTGCACCTGGCCTATTTCTCTTATTATTCTAGTTAGGACTTTCAGTACTATGTTGAATAACATTGGTGACAGTGGTCATCCTTGTTGTGTTCCAGATCTTAGAGGAAAGCCTTTTAGTTTTTCCCCATTCAGTATGATACTAGCTGTGGGTCTGTCATATACAGCCTTTATTGTGTTGAGGCATGTTCCTTCTATACCCAGTTTTTTGAGTGTTTTTATCACAAAGGGATGTTGAATTTTATCAAATGCTTTTTTCAGCATTAATTGAAATGATCATACGGTTTTTGTCCTTCATTCTGTTGGTATGATGTATCATATTGACTGATTTGCACGTGTTGAACCATCCTTGCCTCTCTTGGATAAATTCCATGCGATCATGGTGAATGATCTTTTTAATGTGTTCTTGATTTCAGTTTGCTAGTATTTTGTTGGGGATTTTTGCCTCAGTGTTCATCAGGGATATTGGCGTATAGTTTTCTTTCTTTCCTTTTATTCCTTTGATGTGTCTTTATCTGGTTTTGGTATCAGGGTAATACTGGTATTATAAAATGAGTTTGGAAGTATTCCTTCCTCCTCTATTTTTTGGAATACTTTGAGTAGGATTAGTATTTGTTCTTCTTTAGATGTCTGGTAAAATTCAGCAGTGAAGCCATCAAATAATGAGATTTTCTTTGCTGGGAGAGTTTTTAATGTGGCTTTGGTCTCATTACTTGTTATTGGTCTATGCAGGTTTTGAATTTGTTCATGGTTCAATCTACTGGATTGAACCAGTTCTCTCAGCTGGACTGAGAGAAATTTATTCTTGGTAGGTTGTACATGTTTAGGAATGTGCATGTTCAGGAATGTACAACCTACCAAGAATAAATTTCTCTCAGTCCAGCTTTCACTGTATCCCATAGGTTTTGGTATGCTGTGTTTCCATTATCATTTGTTTCATGTAAATTTTCAATTTCTTCATTGACTCACTAGTCATTCAGGAGCATATTGTTTAATTTCTATGTGTTTGTATAGTTTCCAAAATTGGTCTTGTTGATTTCTAGTTTTACTCCATTGTGGCCAGAGAAGATGCTTGATATTATTTTCATTTTTTAAAATGTTTTAAGACCTGTTTCGTGACCTAATATATGGCCTATCCTTGAGAATGATCCATGTTCTGAGGAGACGAATGTGTATTCTGTAGCTGTTGGATGAAGTGTTCTGTAAATATCTATTAGGTCCATTTGATCTATAGTGCAGATTAAGTTCAATGTTTCTTTATTGAGTTTCTGTCTGAGAGGTCTGTCCAGTGCTGAAGGTGGGGTGTTGAAGCCTCTGCTCTTATTGTATTGAGGGCTATATTTCTCTTTAGCTCTAGTAATATTTGCTTTATATATCTGGGGCCTCCAGTGTTGGGTGCATATATATTTATAATTATTACATCCTGTTGCTGGTTTGACATCTTTATCATTATATAATGACATTCTTTGTCTCTTCTCATAGTTTTTGTCCTGAAATCTATTTTCTCTGGTATAAATACAGCTATAAGTGTGATTTTTTTGGTTTCTATTAGCATGAAATATCTTTTTCCATCCCTTTATTTTCAGTGTATGTGTACCTTTATAGGTAAGCTGTGTTTATTGTAGGCAACAGATCATGAGGTCTTGTTTTTCATCCATTCAGTTACTCTATAACTTTTGATTAGAGAGCATAGTCTATTTACATTCAATGTTATTATTGATAAGTAATGACTTCCTTCTGCCATTTTGTTATTTAGTTTCTGGTTGTTTTGTGGTCTTCTCTTCCTTCCTTCCTGTCTTCCTTTTCGTGAAAGTGGTTTTCTCTGGTGGTATGATTTAATTTCTTGCTTTATTTATTTATTTATTTACTTACTTTCTTACTTTTTGAAGTTGGAGTTTTGCTCTTGTTGCCCAGGCTAGAGTTCAGTGGCACAATCTTGGCTTACCACAACCTCCGCTTCCCAGGTTCAAGTGATTCTCTTGTCTCAGCCTCCCAAGTAGCTGGGATTACAGGCACGTGCCACCACGCCTGACTAATTTTGTATTTTTAGTAGAAATGAGGTTTATGCAGGTTGGTCAGGCTGGTCTCGAACTCCTGATCTCAGGTGATCTGCCTGCCTGGGTCTCCCAAAGTGGTGGGATTACAGGCGTGAGCCACCACGCCAAGCCTTAATTTCTTGCTTTTTATTTTTAAGGTATCCATTGTATGTTTTTCAATTTGCAGTTAATGTGAGGCTTGCAAATGCTATCTTATAACCCACTATTTTAAACCCATGACAACTTAACACTGATTGCATAAACAAAAAAAACACACAAAAAGAAAACTAATAAAAACTCTACACTTTAACTTCATCTTGCCACTTTTTAACTTTTTCTTTTTATATATTGTTATACTGGCTATGTCTTGAAAAATTGTTGGAGTTATTATTTGTGATTGGTTCATCATTTAGTCTTTCTACTGAAGTGTAGTTTACACACTACAATTACAGTGTTATAATATTCTATGTTTGTGTACTTATTATTACCAGTGAGCTTTCAGTACCTTCAGATGATTTCTTCTTGCTCATTAACATTCTTTTCTCTCAGACTGAAGAACTGCCTTTAGCATTTTTACAGGACAGGTCTGGTGTTGATGAAATCTTTCAGCTTTTTTTTTTTTTGTCTGGGAAGGTCTTTATTTCTCCTTTGTGCTTACGGGATATTTTTGCCAGATATTATATTCTAGGGTAAAAGATTTTTTTCTTCAGCACTTGAAATATGTCATGCCACTCTTTCCAACCTGTAAGGTTTTCACTGAAAAGCCTGCTACCAGATGTATTGGAACTCCATTGTATGTTGTTTGTTTCTTTTCTCTTGCTGCTTTTAGGATCCTTTATCTTTGACCTTTGGGAGCTTGATTATTATTTGTCTTGAGATAATCTTCTTTGGGTTAAATCTACTTGGTGTTCTATAACCTCCTTATACTTGGATATTGGTATCTTTCTTTAGGTTTGGAATTTCTCTGTTATTATCCCTTTGAGTAAACTTTCTACCTGATCTCTCTCTACCTCCTCTTTAAGGCCAATGACTCTTAGACTTGCTCTTTTGAGATCTTGTAGGCATGCTTCATTCTTTTTTTATTCTTTTATCTCTTGTCTACTCTGCGTATTTCCAAATAAACTGTCTTCAAGCTCTCTAGTTCTTTCTTCTGCTTGATCAACTCTCATGTTAAGAGACTCTGATGCATTCTTCAGTATGTCAACTACATTTTTCAGCTCCAGAATTTCTGCTTGATTCTTTAATTATTTTGATCTCTTTGTTAAATGTATCTGATAGTATTCTAAATTCCTTCTCTGTGCTATCTTGGATTGGTCACTGGTGTCTTATTTAGTTTGTTTAGTGAGGTCATGTTTTCCTGGGTGGTCTTGATGCTTGTGGATGTTCTTTGGTATCTGGATGTTTAAGCGTCAGGTATTTATTGTAATAGTTGCAGTTTGGGCTCATTTGCATCAATCCTTCTTGGGAAGGCTTTCCAAGTATTCAGAGGGATCTAGGTGTTGTGATCTATGTCTTTTGTCACTGCAGCCTTACTGCATTAGGGAGTACCCCAAACCCAGCAACACTGTGGCTGCTGCACAGTCATGAAGGCACTGCCTTGGTGGCCTTGGGGGACTTGGGTAAGATCCAAGAGAGTTCCCTGGATTACCAGGCAGAGACTCTTGTTTTCTTCTCTTACTTTCCCCCAAACAAACTGAGCCTGTCTTCCTTCAGGTTGGTGAGCTTTTCCTGGACCCAGGTAAGTCCACAGATGCCTTCCTGGAGCCAGGGCCTGGAGTCAGGAACCTTAAGAATTTACTTGATGCTCTTTTCTACATTGGCTGAGCTGGCACTGAAGCCACAAGACAAAGTCCTTCCTACTCTTCACTCCCCTGTCCTCAAGCAGAAGGAGTCCGTCCCCATAGCTGCCACAGCCAGAAATGCATTGGGTCACACCTGAAGCCAGCACAGCTCTGAATCTCACCTAAGGCCCTTGGCAAGTATTGCTTGGCTATCATTGTTGATTACTCAGGGACAAGGGCTCTTTATTTAGCAGGTGACTAATCCTGCCAGGACTGGTTCTGTCCCTTAAAGGCAGCAGGTGTCCTTCTGGCTCAGGGTGTGTCTAGAAATGTCATCTAATAGCTACGTCCTGGAATTGGAGGCCTCAGGGCTCTGCCTGGTGTCTTATCCCACTGTGGCTGAACTGAGTTCCAAGTTGCAAGACAAAGTCCTCTTCACTCTTCCCACTCCTGTCCTCAAGCAGAAGGAAAGAGTCTCTACCAGATCTCTGAACTGCACTGCCTGTGGTTAGGGGAGGGATGGTGAAGGACTCCTTTGGCTGCCCTGGCTGGTTTCTCACCTGGTCACATGCACCCCAAGTCCACTGGCTCCAAACCCATCCCAGCACTGCACCAGGACTTGCCCAGGAATTGTACTCCTTCAAGCCTACACTATCTTTCAAGTTTAAGACCCCAGACCGCTTTAGCCCAGGGTGGTGTGGCTTGCTCAACTCAGGTTCTGACCACTGGGATGGACAATTTGTCTCTGGTTAAGGCTGGTCTAAATGCTCCCTCTGTGGGTGCTGGCTGAGTTCTGTCCTGTGTTGCTTTTCTCTCCGACAGGGCAGAACTAAGTTCTAATGCAAAGTCCCACAATCACTGAGCACTCTTTCCCCTAATTGCACAGATTATCTCCCTGCTCCATGTGGCTGCTGCCTGGGGGGTATAGAGGAGGGGCTGCATAGGGAATTCAAGACTATCTTTCCTAGCCTCCTCAGTGCTTCTTTCCTTATATGATGTTAAAACCAGGTACTGTGATCGCTCACCTGCTTTTTGATTCTTGTGAAGGTGATTTTTCATGTGGATAGTTGTTCAATTTGGTGTTTTTGCAGGGGATACAATCACTGGAAGCTTCTATTTAGTCATTTTGCTCTGCTTCCTCTTGTTACTCTGAACCTATTTCTTGTGGGACAAAGGAAGACTCAATGTGTCCCCAAAGAATGGAATTTCCTGGCTCTGTCCAGAGTTCAAATATTTCCCAAACACAATAAATCCTGTGGCAGAGTACACTGAGTGCTTTGACAGGAAAACAAAACATAAGCCATATCTTCTGGCCCTCATTACCCAATTGTCACAAGGAGGTGGCAGAGGAGTTGTGTCTATGATTTTAATCAATTTAAGTCATTCTGAAAAATGTCAAAAGGAATTCCTCCCCTCAGGACAAAGCTGCATCAGAGATGTTTCTTCTACCTCTTGCTTCCACATTCAAGATATGGCTTGATTCCTCGTTGCAGAAATGCCTATATATCAGGTTGGCGCAAAAATAATTGCGGTTTTTGCCATTACTTTCCATGGCAAAAATTTGGCTCCCTGAAATCCAATTTCATATGTTACAACTTTGTTAAGTCTAGGGATCGTTAACCCATAATATAACTCAATAAAATAATTACATTAATTATTTTTTAAACTAAAATAGTTTTACAGTCAATAATAGCACATATGTAACTCTAGAAGGTCCTCCTACTTTAGAACAGCTCACTGGGTCATGGCCTCTTTTCATATTTTCTCAGACTACTAATGCAGAGAGCAGAGGATAATTTCCTACCCCTCATGCTCATGATATGGTTTGTGAGAAGTCTAAGTCACTTTGACAATCTCCAGAATACTAACACTCCCAAGCATCCTATATGATGTATGGTATCAGATGGCTGAATGAAAAAAAGAAAAAAGAGAGTGAGTCTGTGTATTTTTACTGAATGCTTACATGTGTCAGGCACTGTCTAGGCACTGGGGTTAGCAATGAACAGGCTTTATGCAGGTTAGATTTTTCATTTCTCTTCTGGTGTAAAGATCACCAATTTTCCATGGTTATGAATAGAGAGAGTTTTCTCTTTTGGTGATAAAATGAGTCTGTTCTAATTCCTAGAGAACAAATGTTAAAATATTAAATCATTATAGGTGTGTTAAGTTATACATTTGTTGCAGGTTTCAGCATATGGGAACTTTATTCTTTAGGTGGTTCTTATGGAAAATAAAAAAGTTAAGATTCAAACGCATAAGAAAGACAAATTTATCCAAATGTCTTCGTAGTCCACTGGAGAGAAACATTTTTGAAAAGAAACAAGATGCTTTTCCTCTCAGGAATGTTACTCTTGACCAAGGATTTTTTATCTTGGCACTATTGACATTTTGGGCCAGATCATTCTCTGTTGTGAAGGTTGTCCAGTGCAGTGTAGGATGTTTAGCAGCATCCCTGGCCTTCCTTCATTAGATGGGAAAAACTACTACCTCCACCCGACCCTATCTGCCAGGTGTGATGACCAAAAATTTCTCCAGACTTTGCTAAAGGTGCTCCAGTGGGAAAAATTCCTTCTGTCAATGAACCATTTTTCTAGAACCTTCTTTAATTTTCATTTCACACCAGCACATTCTTTAAAGAGTCAAAATTCAAGACTTAAATTTCTGCCTATGAAGCTAAGTACAAACATGACCTCCTACCAATCTCTACTTTATGATATATCATTCATAACTAATTACATAGACCCAAGCAAATTACACGTATGGAAAATCTTGATAATATTCAAAGTGGAGATGAAGGAAGATTTTTCAAGAGAAAGACTTCCCACTTTTCATTTTCACCAAGTTTCTTTCAGTGTCTATGCTATAAATGCGTCCATAATCCCAGCTCTCACAAAACTTAAGCTTCTCAGTTTCATTCAACCAAATCTATTATGGGCAAATTCAAAAAAGAATGATGACTGAGCCAGTATAGGGTCAGCTGAGAAAAAAGCCATTTAGTATTGGTTGCTGTATATGGATGACTCTATAGATAATCAAGTCAATTTCATTTTCAGATAATTCTCTTGGCTTTTTTGAAGGCTCAAAGAAAATACTGTGTGTTGAGAGACATCTCATACAGAAAAATGGAGTTTTGGCTGGCAATAGGCATGATAATATGAGTTGATTATATCAAAGAAAGTCATTGCTAGTTTGTGAAAATGAGTAAATGGAAGTTGTTCTGTTCATCAAAATTAAACATTGAAATTCTTTCAATAATTATGTTAGGAGAAGCATTTACAATATAATATTCAAAATAATGTCAATAAAAAAATTTATACATAAATTTATGTAATGTCTATTAGAAATCCCTGTGATTTTTTTGTTTTGTTTTTTGAGATGGAGTCTCACTCTGTCACTCATGCTGGAGTGCAGTGGTGCGATCTCGGCTCACTGCAACCTCTGCCTCCCGGGTTCAAGCAATTCTCCTGTCTCAGCCTCCCAAGTAGCTGGGACTACAGGCACCTGCCACTATGCCTGGCTAATTTTTTTTTTTTTTTTTTTAGTAAAGACAAGGTTTAACCTTGTTGGTCAGGCTAGTCTCGAATTCCTGACCTCAGGTGATCCACCCACCTCGGCCTCCCAAAGTGCTGGAATTACATGCGTGAGCCAATGTGCCCGGCCCCCTGTGATTTTTATCAGTGGAAAAGATTGGAGAGGAGTGAAATAAATGAGAGTAGTTGTATAATAGTGTGGTAGGATTAAGGCTATAGAGCTTTGCTTCCTGTCTGTACTATGTTTTCATGATTTTCAAAAGGCAATTTAGGTAGGGTGTGATGGCTTATGTCTGCAATCCTAGCACTTTGGGAGGCTGAGGCACAAGGATCGCTTGATGCCAGGAGTTTGAGACCAGGCTAGGCATTACAGTGAGACCCCGTCTCTATTAAAAATGAAAAACTTAGTAGGGCATGGTAGCACATGCCTGTAATCTCAGCTACTAGGAAGGCTGAGGCATGGGGATCCCTTGGGCCCAGGAGTTCAAGGCTGCAGTGAGCTATGATGGTGCCCTGCCCTCTAGCCTGGGTGACAAGGACCCCATGTTTTTTAAAAAAAGTAATAATTTTAGATATAATAAGGCCGGATGCGGTGGCTCACGCTTGTAATCCCAGCACTCTGGGAGGCCGAGGTGGGTGGATCACCCGAGGTCAGGAGTTTATGACCAGCCTGGCTAACATGGTGAAACCCTGTCTCTACTAAAAAATACAAAAAATTAGCCAGGCATGGTGGTGGGCAGCTGTAATCCCAGCAACTCAGGAGGCTGAGGCAGTAGAATTGCTTGAACCCGGGAGGCAGAGGTTGAAGTGAGCTGAGATTGTGCCACTGCACTCAAGCCTGGGTGACACAGTGAGACTCCAACTCAAAAAATAAATAAATAAATAAATAAAATAAAAATAATAAGATAAACTGAAAAGGCAATTTAATAATACTTATTTTAAAAAGAAGTTCTTAGAAAGTAGTAAAATTAGCCAGGCATGGTGGTGCATGCCTGTAATACGAGCTACTTGGGAGGCTGAGACAGGAGAATTGCGTGTACCTGGGAGGCAGAAGTTGCCGTGAGCTGAGATTGTGCTATTGCACACCAGCCTGGGCAACAAGAACGAAACTCCTTCTCGAAAAAGAAAAAAAAGAAAAAAGAAAGTAGTGATAGCCAGTATTTTATAGTCTCTGCTTTTGCTGTGGGCACTAGGAGTATAAAAAAATTTGCAAAACATACTTCCTTAGTTTAAGATATATTTAAGTTATTTTTAAAAGTGTGGCCCAACTGACATTACTAAACATTGTCATGGGCTTAACTGTGTCTCCCTAAAATTCATATGTTGAAGCCCTAGCCTACAGTGTGATAGTGTTTGGAGACAGGAACTTTGGAAGGTTATTAAGGTTAAATGAGGTCACCAGGGTGGGGCCCTAATCTGATAGGACTGATGTCCTCATAAGCAGAGGGAGGGACACCAGAGAGCTCTCTAGGCAGACACAGAGAAAGGCTATGTGAGGACGCAAGGAGAATAATAGGCAATAGTCTGCAAGCCAGGAAGAAAGGCCTTACCAGAAACTAATTTTATCACCACCTTGATCTTGAACTTCTAGCCTCCAGAACTGTGAGAATGTAAGTGTCTGTTGTTTAAGCCACCCATTCTGGTATAGTCTGGTATTCTGTTATGGAAGTCCAAGCAAACTAATACACACACAAATGCATCTGAATAGAGATGTAAATTTTTTTGACTAGTGAGTCAAATAATGCATGACAATAATTGATATCAACTTTTTAATTTCTGGAGTAAACTTTTTTTTTTTTGAGAGAGAGAGTCTTGCTCTGTCACCCAGGCTGGAGTGCAGTGGCACAATCTCTACTCACTGCAACGTCTGCCTCCTGGGTTCAAGCAATTCTCATGCCTCAGCCTCCCAAGTGGCTGGGATTAGAGGTGCCCACCACCACGCCCGGCTAATATTTTGTGTTTTTAGTAGAGATGGGCTTTCACCATGTTGGCCAGGCTGGTCTCGAACTCCTGACCTCAAGTGATCCGCCTGCCTCGGCCTCCCGAAGTGCTGGGATTACAGACATGAGCCACCGTGCCCGGCCTGGAGTAAACTTTTATAATGAAGCAAATGTAGCTGTTTCATGTTCCCATTTTGTAGCATAATAGTATGATCTTAGTTCTTGGTTTTCACACATTTGTGACAATACGGCCAGGTATTTTATGATGAACTACAAAGACCTAATTGATCCAAGCCTTGAAAATGTATATATCAGGCCGGGCACAATGGCACACGCCTGTAATCCCAGCTACTCAAGAGACTGAAGCATGAGGATTACTTGAGCTCAGGAGTTTGGGACCACCCTAAAATAGCAAGATCCCATTGCTTAGAGCAAACAAAAACAATTGTATATCAGTCACCTATCTTTTTGTCAAACACATAATGAAAAAAGTTTTCATCTAGATTTCTTCCTTCTTATTCTTTAATTTCCTGAGTATACCCCAAATTATTCAATTCAGCGATGAACTTAGGTACTTTTCACTGTGGGCTTGTTATATATAGTTTTTCCAGGAGAATTTTTAAGTTCTTGGCAGAGGAATATTAACTCCTGGGGAATTGTGGACAGCTGTTGGGAACAGGCCTCACTAATTGGATTAGCAATACTCCATAGTCAAGAAAAACCAATTTGGAAATGGTCCTAGCTGGGGAGAGATAGTCAAAGCTGTTCTTAAGAACACCAAATTTAGCAATCACCTCAATACATTCTTCTTAGATTGCTTCTGCTTGGCACATTAGTAAGTCTTTTTTTTTAAAAAAAAAATCAAGTTTAACAGAAATGAAGAAGAAAAGGATATGACCTAAATCCACCATTTCAATATAATAGGTTAAACACATGTATTGAATGTCTACTATGTGCTACGCACTGTGTTAAGTGTAGCCAATGAATGTGTAAACATCCTTGCTAAATGTAAAGCATTATACAAATGCAAGCTGTTCTTAATACTGTTTGTAAGAGGTAAGTCAAACAGCATCAGCCTATGAAGATGATAAAGTGATATTCAGAGCCACAATTAAATGTAAATTTCGATGCTTTTTATTTGCTCTTGGTGATTTATAAATTGGATCAGCTTACAAATAAAAGAATGGTTGATCTATTAAAACCCAATGAGAGCAGGAGTTCAACTGAATGGATAGTAAGCCGACACATTTTTTATGCTTTGCTTAGAATTAAAGGCTTTTTAAAATAGATTATCATTGTATTAGAGTTCTCCAGAGAAATGACCAATACATATATATAGATATATGTATCTATATATAGGTGTGTGTGTATATACATATCTATCTATCTATCTATCTATCTATCTATCTATCTATCTATCTATCCAGAGAGAGAGAGAATCATTTACTTTAAGAAGTTGTCTCACACAATTGCGGAGACTTGGCAAGCTTAAAATCTGCAGGTCAGGCTAGCAGGGTGGAGACCTAGGGAAGAGTTGCAGTTTGAATCCAAAGGCCATCTGTTGGTATAATTTCTTTTGGCTCTGGGAAGATGAGTCTTTGTTCCATAAGGCTTTCAACAGATTGGATGAGGCCCACCCACATAATGAAGGGTAACCTGCTTCACTCAAAGTTCACCAATTTAAATGTTAATCTCATCCAAAAGCACCTTCACAGAAATATCCAGAATAACTTTGACCAAATACCTGGGCACTGTGGCCCAGCCAAGTTTACACATAAAATTAACCATCACAAGTCCACCCTGTGTCAACTTGGCAACCATATGCCTCTCTTTAAACCATACTTAATGTCAATAACAAAGTTATAATTCCATCTAACATAAATACAACTATCCTGCATACAACCAAAAACACACTAACCCTTTCCCCAGAAGAGGATGCAAAGCTCTTGGTTGACGTTTACTTTTTTTCATGATATCTGTAACTTAAATCCTATGATGGAAAGTTAATAATCCTCAAATACTACAATAAAAAGTCGACACATCTTATGTTACATGATAAAGGGACAAGAGAGGAAAGAAATATTTGCTATACACACACACATATTCATAACAAAGTAAGGAAGAAATATTCATAATTATGACAGTCCTCATTTCTGTAACTGGTCACATGGTCATAGCTGGTATGTATAGCTACCTTCTTCCACTATTCATTCCATGTTCCCTTTTCCTTCAGTAAGCACCCCAGGTAGTCATAATTCTTTACCTCGTGGGGTGACCCAAACCTTCATTCCTGAAAGGTCTGGCCCAGAATAGTCCTGCCTGGGTTGGGTCATTGCAATTTTCCACTGACCTTAATCACAGGGCATGATAATACCAAGAAACACCCTAAAGGATCTCCTGTGTTTCAGACAGACTCTTCCTTACCTCCACTGTGGAGTAGCAGTTCCATTTTCCGCTAGTTGTCACGGTTGACCACCCCAACCCAGTAATAGTAACTCCTTTTTTTGCCTGTTTATCCAGAGTCGTGAGGAGCTCAAAGTTTCCAGTGGCAGTGCTAACTTCCAGTTCAGTGGAATAATTATTAGGTCTCTTTGTGGCAGCATTTCTCCCTCTGGAACTAAGACCTCCAAGCTAGCAGAGCATAATGTCACAGGGACAGGAAAAACTTTGCTAGTGGGTCACTAGGGGTAATAGTGAGTGATGCCACTAGGATATTTACCCCTTGATCTTGGACCCATGAATCCCGGCTCTGGGAGAAACAGCACCATTTATTAGACACTAATTCAGAGCATGTGCACCCTTCTGGAGAGCCTTGTACAATCCGTGACGGTGGTATTGGTCTCTGTAATCTTTCCAAGAATGTGGTATTACTTTTGGTTTACTATTTTTCTAGATAGAGGCAGTTCTAGTTGTTTCTTCTTAGCCTTTCCCACCATAATGCCCTCACTTCACGAGTCAGGGAACTAATGTATGGATTCTGCCAGTTGCCCAGGATATCTTTTCCAGTTATGCATTCTGGAACTAGAGAAAAGACCACAGTACAGGTTTGGGGTCTCACTGGGTCTACTGTGAGACAGATCTAAACTAAAACTGCATTGATCACCTGACCTTCTATTCTGAGTGGAGGGCCACAGTGATGTTTAGGGTTTCCTGGAATTAGTGTCAGTTCAGACCAGTCTCCAGTTACCCCTCAAAAGTCTGGTTATTTCCTTTTTTCCCAACTCACAGTCTCCCTAGTAAAGGGCCAAGGGTGCCTTTGGGGAAGGCTGGGAGAAACATTAAGTTTAAATTTTTTGGCGGTGTATTGGGGTCCTTCCTCAAGGGACCTGGCCGCAACTTCATTCAAAAGGTTCTGGGTCTGTAAACTGGCTCAAGTCTGGGAATTGATCAGTGGGGCCATGATTATGTGTTTTGATGGGTCAAGCTACACTTTTTGTTCAGTTGACCTAGAGCTTTTCTGTTTATACAGATCAAGTAAGATTAATAGACTTCTCCAACCACTTCACTTCTAAGAACATCCTAATGAACTAGCCAATGCCACAGGTCTCTTCAAGTCAGACTCTTCTGATTGCTGTTTTGACTCTGCTGTTCATTACAATAACATGCCCACCTTGTCTTTGAAAACTGAGTGCCACTACTTGGCCTCTGCCACCCTAGGATCCAATTACTCCCATTGCAGTTAGGTTTTCCAATTCAGTGACACGAGCTTCCACTGTAAATTCTGTTTTTCAGGAAGGGCGATCACAGAGCTCCTCTAGGATGCTGGGGCTCCCCTCACAAATTTATTTCTGTGGCCTAGCCAAGCTTACACAAAATTAATCCATTATATTTTCTCCTAACACATTCACTATATGTAGGACTTCTCTCACATTTGTAATGAACACAATTCTTGCTTGATGGCTTGGCAGCTAAATGTAAAATACTTATTGACAGGAAGTGAGTTGTATTGATTTGATTTGAAATTATTTCCTTTGTCTATTTTTCAACTAAAGTGTTCATTACTGAAATAATGTCATTTTAAAAAAATTCTTCTTTTTCTAGACTGTCTCAGCTTAAGTAACAAAATAAATAATATGAGGTATAAGATAGGTGTAATGATAAGAATACTGGGCTAGAAACCAGAGAACTTGGACATTAAACCTGATCTATTGCTAACTGTTCATGTAAATCTGAATCTTGAATCTCTACAGATCTGAGATTCAGTTTTCTCTTCTATTGAATAATATTCTACCTATCCCACAGAGCTGCCTTAATAATCAAATAAAGTAATAACCATGAGAGATCGGTCAGACCAATGGATCCAAGTGGTCAGACCAATGGATCCAAGTGGTCTGACCAGAACAAAATGATGTCTCTCTTGTTCAGGATGTTACATGTTAAGGCTGTAAATGCTATTTTGCCCCTGGATCTACCTACCTAGTGGTTATGTATTAACACATAGTGAAGACACATCTTGTTACCCTGACCAACTAAACACTTGAAACAGAGACTATTTTGTGTCATATTAGCCCTCACACACTAACCAGCACAGAACAATGCAAAGTAGCTCAATAAATATTGTTGAATCAATGAATGAATGAATCAAGATGGAAAGTACAGAAAGGGGGTGGTGCACAAATGCTAGTGAGCACTTGAGTCAGTTGGAAAGCTTTCTAAAGATCACTCTTTACTAAATCTCATTTTCTAAGATTTTAATTTAGGAAGGCTGAGATAAGGCCCAGGTAGATGCATTTTAATGAGCATTCCCACTGATTCAGATGTAAGAGGTAAGAGAAATTTGTGTAGGGAATTTGATTGAGTCTGTTCTCATTCCAGATCATGTCTTGTACCTTAGAATATATCCTTAATGTAAGCCTATGTTGCCCCTATGATTTGGAGTTTTTTACCCTTAAAAGTAATAATAATAAAATAATCTGCTTACTTGATAATTTACATTTCTAATGATAGTAGCAAATGGATAATATCAGAAGCAGCAGAGCTTGACTCCAGTTCAGGCCACATTCTAAGTCTAAGTTTCTAGTTGCACTAAAGTAATTGTGATGCAAAGAAATTTCTACCTATTTATTATGAATATCAAAGATCACAGATGTCACACATAACAATACATGTATTAGAAGAGGTGGAATGTAGAGATATCCTTTCAAATACATAACTCAAAGTTTTAAAAAGTATTTTTCCTTTGGGTTCTTACTTCCTGATGTTAAAAGCTAAAACAAATAGCTATTTAATGATGTTGAAAAATGTAGTGTAAATGCATGCACAGATAATAGAATAGCATACCAATGATTAATAAACTTATTGTACTACTACGGCATGAAAAACATCTTAATTTCTTCTCACAAGATACAGTCATTTCTTCTGCCACTCCTATAGGTTAAGAGACTTATACAGGTTCATTCATGCAGAGTTTAGAAATAAAGTTGGAAATTTCTGTTTCCCAGTTCTTATAACTGTATCTCAATGTGTTATTCAGCCAAGGAAATGAAGTGGAAACAAAATAGTTTAAACGTGTGAAGACCTTTAACAAGGCCTTGCTTAAAAGGAGATTGATCCAGCATCATCAACTAAGTCCACCAAGAAGACTATTGATTCATGGAATAACACTGAAAAACTGCCACAACATCATTGCACAAATTACTGTTTGCAACAAAAAGATGATAGTGGCCTAGATATAAAAACATGTCGTTCTTTTGTAGATATGCCGATTAAGAGAATTTGTTAATGTCAACGATTAGACACAGTATTTATTAACTGTATCTGTCAGAAGAAAAGACACAGCATTAGTTGCTTCATACAGTGAGACTCCAGGAGCTTAGTCACTGCTACATATCAAGTAATTATTCTTGAACCGTGTGGAAAGTTACATTTCCTAAAAAAGTTAATATGAAGGTTAATTATGTGCAAATCAGTATAATATAGTAAACTGGAAATCCTTATTTCCTAATGGAAGTTACTGATCGTAACCTGTGCCAATAAATTGACAGTCTCTTAGGAAATACACGAGTAAATGTAAATATATGGTTTGGAAATATGCAGTTAGTTCTTTATGAAGAACTAATGATGAATTAAAGCTAATAATTTCCCCACCAAAATTGTCTCCATAGGAACTTGTTCCATGTCAGAAGAACAATAAACTTCAAATAGTATACTTATTTTTCTCTGGTAATATACAATTCTATTTAAAAATCAGCAAAAGTTTTAGGCATTTGTCTTTAAGAGAAGGTATTCACAGATTTGCAAAAATTACTTCTTATCAGTGTTAAACTGTGAGTAGTAGCTATAGTACGTAAGACTAAAAATACGATAATTTTTTCATATTATTAAGGCTACTGTTTTATGGTCTAAACTCTGCCATGTGGTTCTTAATTTGACCCTTTATTTTAGAATTTAGAATTTATATGCCAATGCAATTTATTATTGACCTGTTTTGTATCTAGGGCAAATAGCTGTGTTTATTTTATTTATCAATCTAAAGTGAATTTTGATTTCCTTTTGATTTCTGTGTATCTCACTCTAAGCTATTGTAAAGGTGTGGAGCTAAGGGAAAGACAGAAGAATTCCAAGTCTAAATTCCTGCCTATTTTCTGAGCGCCTGCCTCCAGTCAGAAACAGGTGGAATTAGAAGAGGTGAAATGTTGAGATATCTTTTCAAATCAATAAATAAAAGTTTTTAAAACTTTATCTTTTTCTCTGAGTTCTTGCTTTCCAATGTCAAAAGTTGAAACAAATGGCTTTTTAAATGACGTTTAAAAATATAGTGCAAATGCATGCACAGATAATAGAATAGCATACCAATGATTAATAAACTTATTGTATTACCCTGGCATGAAAGGGTTAGATCTCAAAGCATCCTAATTTCCATGTACCATGATAGTAAAAAGGAAAATTTGACGTATATATATATAATATATATAAAAAACTATAACTATATATATCTAGCTATACTTATATAATTATATAGAGCATATTATGTATAACAATATTATATAATATTAGTAAGGCAACTACAGGAAGGAGTTTTAGCTCTTTTTAGTGATGAACAGTAAATTATTTGTGTACTGTGAAGCTGGTTTTGAATGAGAAGTATTATTGGAAGATGCGGGAATGCAATAAGGTATTTGGGGTAGTGATGCTGGGAAAGCAAGGGGAGATGAGAAAGTCTGATGTGGATTCCAAGTGCAAAGCATGGCTGTAGAAATTAGTTCCTGGGAAGAAAGCAAAGAATCCCAGGCTAGAAGAATAGATGACAACAGAAGATGGAAATCCAGTGCCAGCATAAAGAGGTAGATTTTTATAGGGACTGGATATTTCTGAGCAATAAAATTATAATGACCAGAAGAGGCTGAGACTGAGACAAGAAACACACATCTTGAGTGTATTTCACTGACCCAGGCCAGAGGTATGGAGGAGCTGACCTGGGGCAAGGCAGTAGTGGTTCTCATACTTTAATGCAAATCAGAAAGAACCATCTGGGAAGTTTACTTATTAAACTTGCAGATTTGGAGACCCCCCTCAAGCCCAACCCCATTCTGATTCCCTGAATCATCCCCTGATGACTCATATAATGAGTACTGACACATAAATAAAGCAGATGTGGGTTTGAATTTTAGCTCTACCGGTTACTAGCCATGATCTTAGGCAAATGACAGGCCATACCAGTTGCTATTTCCTCATTTGTAAAGTAAGAACAATATTATTGGGAAGATTTACTTTACAAGGGCAGACCGGGCCCGGCGCGGTGGCTCACGCCTGTAATCCCAGCATTTTGGGAGGCCGAGGCGGGCGGATCACAAGGTCAAGAGATCGAGACCATCTTGGCCAACGTGGTGAAACCCCGTCTCTACTAAAAATAGAAAAATTAGCTGGGAGTGGTGGCGCATGCCTGTAGTCCCAGCTACTCGGGAGGCTGAGGCCGGAGAATCGCTTGAACCCGGGAGGCGGAGGTTGCAGTGAGCCAAGATCGTGCCACTGCACTCCAGCCTGGCCATAGAGCGAGACTCCGTCTCAAAAAAAAAAAAAAAAAAAAAGTGCGGATGGAAACTGGCCTGTTTTACAGTTGAGTCAATAAGGCTGGAATGGAAGGGGTGGGTGGTAGAAATACTGGAAGGACAATGTGCTTTTTCTCTTAAACTCATCATATTTGATCTTGTATATTTGTGTCCATGATTTTCTGCTGTACAAGTTTTAAGGGCAGAGACTTTAGTCATTGTTGTACAGCCTAGATAGTGTAATTGAACGAATAAGTTCTGTCAGATCTTGTCTCTAGCTGCATTTGTGTTCATCATCGATTTCTTTTTTTTTTTTTTTTTTTTAATGAGACGGAGTCTCGCTCTGTGGCCCAGGCTGGAGTGCAGTGGCACGATCTCGGGTCACTGCAAGCTCTGCCTCCCGGGTTCACGCCATTCTCCTGCCTCAGCCTCCTGAGTGGCGTGAGCCACCGCGCCCAGCCCATCATCGATTTCATATCATATGCTTGGGTTCTTTAGGGCGGGAACAATAGATTCACTTTGCATCTCCGGTGCCTGGGAAGCTCTCAGTGTCCAATCAATGCTGTTTAAGAGAATGAATAAATGAGCAAATGGATGGATAAATGGATGTTTGGAGGATGAAGTGCACACTAGTAATGGCTGAATGCTAGGCCAGGTCTCTTTTCCCTGAAATCCTGGTCTCCAGGGTATCTGCCACACAAAATGCAAGAAGCTCTGCCTGTCACTTTGAGATATACAGTCCCTAAGAGGTTGTGTGAACCAACTGGCTTGGAACATATTTCTGTTAAATCACTGGAATCAATTTAGCATTTAAAGTTCAAAGTTGGCACCACTTCACACTGACACTAATAAGAAGCTACTTTATGTCACCATGTCACCTTTCTTTCCTGTTCACTGAACAAGGCCTTAAAATTGTATTTAATGTGTTCATTGGCACATTCTTTCCTGAATTCAGCATTTTTGGAGCATGAAGTGACCAAAATAGTCATTTTTTATTTTGTATAAGTTCTATGATGAATCATTTGATTATTTTTAACTCAATCAGATATTGGGAGCACTGGTGAAAAAAGAACATACAGGAATATCCAAATGACATAGCAGATAATAGGAAAGGTAATGTCTACTATCACCACAATAGCTATTTGATATAAGTTGGGAAATTCATTCATTCATTCACTCATTCATTCAACTGCTGATTAAATGTACACTATGTTCCAGGGACTGTGCTAAATGCTGGGGATACTCTGATGAACGAGACACCCACCTGTTCAGTATGAGGTACTTTGTCTCTCATCTTTTAAAGGTTCTTATTATTGAGTTTTTAACAACTGCAGATGCCTTTAAACTCATTGATATTCCAAGAAGAATACATCCTAAACTCAACATGATGTTAAAGACTTATTAGGGGCCTGGAGTTTCTTTTGGACTTTAACAGTTCTTAGAAGTGAAATGAATGGGATGGCAGTTTCAGACTTTCCTAAGGAATTCAGAGGTATTAGGCCTATAACTGCTACACCATTCCAACACTGGCATAATTCCACAGAAAATGACCAGGATATATCAGCATAATCTGAGCTTCTCCACATCTGCCCATTTCTAATCCAAGACTCCGATACTGAGATCAAGAAAAACATACCAGATAGCAGTGGTTTCAAACACTTGGTGAGATTATATTATTTACTGAGCACCTGCTACATGACTGCTCTCTGATGAATGCTTCATTGAAACTGAATTTACTAATGAGAAATAAAAATGAAAATAATAAAATAGAACTTTGACCCACAACCTGTAGCAACTTGCCCAGGAAACCAATCCCTTATCTATAATAAACAATCCAGGAAGCCAGCCTGCTATAAGTCAGACTTGCAGGAAACCAGATTGCTACCTCCAGTGACAATCCAGGAATATAAATGATCATTTCTGTAACAACTGGCCCCAAACTGACAAGACTTAATTACTGACAGCTTCCCTAATTTTGGCCCCACTTCCAAGTTAACACCAACCACAGAAAGTCAAAAATACATCCCCTAACCAATCACGCAGGGTGCCCCACCTCTAGCTGGACTGCTTGTAGCTTCCCCATGCAACAGCCTCCAATCAGGGCACAGCTGAAGCCTTCCTGTTTTCCACTATAATGCTTTCCCACTCTCCTGTGTGCCTTTGAGTCTCTGCTAAAATGTAAGTGATGGTGGCTGACTCCCTTGCTGTAGCAAGTTTGGAACAATTAGCCTTTCTTTTTCTCATTTGGTAGATTCTCATTTAGTTCCACACAACTATTATACCCATTTTTACAGATAAGGGGTTTTACAAAGATTAGCTTTTAAATGGGCCACACAAGAAGCAGAGCGAGAGTTGGAACCTGATCTCCCTCATTCCAAAGTTATCCTATTAACTAGTACCCAAATGTAGAAAAGATAAGAGAGGTTTTTCCTTTACTGTCCTCTGCTATACCTACTCTGTCATTTTGAGTACTTTCCTCTTTCCTTAAAAGAAAGTGATTCCACGTATTACATCGGCCTACAGTCCTGCTGGTTTTGCAGACAAACGCAATTCAGATACACTGGTAAGAGTTTAAGGCGATACTGAGGATGATAATGGCAATCCTGCTTCTGTATTTCTTTACCATAGGTTGAATATATGAACAGTCAGGAGCCCAGTAGGTGGTGAGGCTTGAGTTGCTTCTGGGGAAACAGTTCTCTGTACTGTCACTGTGTCACAGCACCACAGTGCTGCTCACTTCTGCTGCCTCCCAGTGACTCAATTAGGGAATTGCACTTAGTAAGTGTGGGCGTTTATGTAACTTGAAAGCATTTAAACATAACATGCCAGCTTGAGAACACAGGATTTTAGCACAAGCTTATTCACTGAGAGGACTGGGCAAACTCGCTAGTATAATGCTGTTCAGAGGGCAAAAATGGAAGTTGATTAACAATAATTTTTTTAAAGAAGCTTTTTTGTTTTCATTACTACACCTCATTCGTCATTTTGAGTCACCCAGTTCTAAATGGAGTGAAGCCAAGGGAAAGGCTTCAAATACATAAACTTCCTTTCTAGCTCCTCAGAAGTCCTGAAGTCGTGTGTCACACTGGTGTGACTCCTTCGGTGTAAAGTGGCGTGCTGAGCGTTAACATGGATGTTCGCAAACATTTGAGGCAAGGCTCCACGTTCAGATTTAGCACCAGGAGAAGCCCACATTGCTCCCACATTTGCCATCCTCAGCTGTCACAGAATATATGGGCTGAGGTGATTTCTCTGTAGAGACTCTAGTGAGGAGAGAGGGAATTTGCTCACAGCTTCGATGCATGCACCCAGGGTGTGCTACACCCATCAGCAATTCTCTCTGGAATCAACCATTCCCTGGAGCATCTGAGGTGCTCCTGCCTCCTCAGAAATGAAAGGCAGGAAAAACAGCAAGCAATCCAAGTCCTGCTGCTGGAATAGGCAACAGGAAACAGGAGACTCTTCGTTTTGAAGGTGTTTGCCCTGCTTTTTATTTCAAATATTGATCTGGGAAAGGAAGGGAGATTTTACATTTCATATATCTTTTAAAAAGAACTCAGCATCAAAGGAAACATTGAGAACACTGTCAGGTTGTGATAAAGTCTGCAAAAAACACCTCAGTGTGAGAGAATAAAAAAAGAAAGAAGAGAATTAGCTGGAGAGACAAGAGGAAGGAGAGGGAGAACAAATTCATTTTTTTTTTTTTTTTTTTCTGAAGAGAAGGGAAAAATACTGAGTAGTATATACACACTAAAACAGAAACCACGATGTACAGAATAACTAGATCAATCTAAATAAATAAGATCAATCTAAATTTACAGAAATTCTTCTTTTACTTTCTTGAGAAAGTCTTTCTAGATTTCCATCAGATACAAAATAGAAAGCCACAGCAATATTAGAAGAAGAAGAAAAAAGTTGATGTGGAGACGTATACATACACATTTTAGCATATGTGTACATACATACAAAAGCATCCATACGTTATATTTGTATACACACATACATTATATGCGTAGCATGTGCATAGCTTAATCTTTCTTTAGTACACATTCAGAGTGGCACTTTCAATACTAGCTTTTAAATACACAATGAGGCCAGGTGCGGTGGCTCATGCTTGTAATCCCAGAACTTTGGGAGGCTGAGGCGGGTGGGTCACTTGAGGTCAGAAGTTCGAGACCAGCCTGGTCAATATGGTGAAACCCCGTCTCTACTAAAAATACAAAAACTAGCTGGATGTGGTAGCGCATGTCTGTAATTCCAGCTACTCAGGAGGCTGAGGCAGGAGAATCACTTGAACCCAGGAGGCGGAGGCTGCAGTGAGCTGAGATCATGCCACTGCCCTCCAGCCTGGGTGATGGAGTAAGACTTAGTCTCAAAAAAAAAGAAAAAAAATGTGTATATATATATATATATATATATATATATATATATATACACACACACACACAATGACATTCCTAGTGCTTTAGAGAAACATACATATATTTTTAAGATGTATACCTTGTGCCTGTGATTAATTATAAAGTTCAATTACCTTTTTCAATGACTTCATCTCTGGATATAGTTACTAAACGCTGCCTAACTACATTCCAGAGAGGAGTAAGAGAGCTTGAGTGTCTGGTGGGAGAGGGAATGCTCATGAAGCAACCTGGGCTGTGGATGATGAGATAAGGCAGTGAATTCACATTTTCAAATTAAAAAAAAAAATCCCATTTTGTGCTGTGATTTCTCTGTGTCACCCCACCCCTTCTGGGAGTGTTTGCTACACAGTTATATTGGTGGTACTATTGGAAAGTGGAGCAGTGTTGGCCATTGGAAGTCATATGGAAGGAGGAGTCCTGACAGGTAGTGAGCCAATTAGCAGGCAGAGGAAGAATTGCATGGAAGCAGGACTTCAGAGTGGGAGTTGATGGTGAAACTACAAGTTGGCCAGGAATCCCTGGAAATGCAGGTGTAAGCTTTGACTTCCAGAATGCTTGGAATCTGGCATGTTTTTGCTTACTAAAGGGAAGGTTGACTCCAACCTGGCATTAAAATATCTGAAATTACACTATTTCGTATACACAGTGGTAAGCGAATCTTATGAGCCACGCTGTCGACGGCTGGAATCAGGAGAATATAAACATTTGTCTTTTTGATAGATAAAGAGATTTTGGAAGCTCTTGGAATGATGGAAGATGTGAAGGCTAGAAAACTGGGGCAGCAGATACCATCTCAAACATAGGATAAAAGTAATATGGGAAGTAAGAGCCAGATGACTGGATAGTGGTTCTCTGAAAAGGACTAATATGGGGGCAAAGAATACCTAAATCATCTTTCTGTTTTAAAACATGGAAAGCTATCTGTCCTTCTTGTGTAGCAACAATAAATAAAATACAACAAGATTTCTGTCATTAACAAAGTCAGAGGATGTATATTAATCATCTACTTAGAAGAATTTTCAAAACCTGAGTTCATATACATAAGGGATTTGCCAGATTTTAAATTATTATTACATTGTTGAAGGATAATATTTCTCTGCCTTTGCACTTTGAAAAAATATAAAATCTTTGGTTATGATGACATTGCGGGACATTTGTTTTGTGGCTTTTCCAGCATTTTCCTCTACTTGTCATCACCTCACATCTCTTCCCATGTGGGTAGTCTTTTGGGGGCTGTTACTCAAGATGCTCTGCCCTCTTAGCCAAGGGATCAAATTTTTAATTTTGAGTTAAAGGACACAAAGTTTTGTACACACACACACACACACACACACACAGTTGATTCATTTAGCTGTGGCACATTGGCCAGATAATCTAGTCAATTAATACTTTTCTAGATACAAAAAACAGGACTTCGATAGCTCTTAGGAAATGGAAAGGTTTCCTGCCCCTTCTCATGCTAGTTGTCTAGCCATTCCATTGATTTCGTGGCTATCCCCTTTACTTCCAGTAAATTCCCTATTTGTTTAGTTTGCTAAGGAAGGTAGAATTCTAAGATGAACCCTAGTGACTAACTCCGCTCACTCCGTGTGTAATCCTCTCTCCTTGTGGACAGGCGGGTCCTATAACTTGCTTCTAACAACAATACAGCAAAGCTGATGGACCATACTTCCCTGAGTGTTACCTATTATGTCAAAAGTGAAGAGATTTCACAAATGCAATTAAGGTCCTTAACTGTCTTTAAGTAATTTAAAGGGGAGATTGTCTTTGGCTGGCCTGACCTAATCAGGTGACCCCTTCAAAATAAGTGACAGGTTTTCTGAAGAAAGAGACTATTTTACTGGCTTTGAAGAAGCAAGCTTCCATGACTTCTACAACTAACGGAAGCATGGAAACTGTGAGATCATAATTACATGTTGTTTTAAGCCACTAAAGTTTGGGTCGTTTGTTATAAAACAATAAAACATTTGTTATAAAACAATATATGACCCAACATTTGGGCCATTTGTTATAAAACAATAGAAAACGAATACAGTTTCCTTAGTTGGCTTATTTTGCTTTCAATCAAATGATAAAATGTGGGATCTCTGGACAAGTTCCTTAGTTGAAATACATAAAGCTATTTTGATCAATAAACAACAAAATTAGTTATATTTTTCTCGGGATTAAATGTCACAAATGTTGATTTTTACTTATGTACAGTTTAGCATAAGTAAAATAGCCCATCCCTCACTATGATCAGCTAAACTAGCTGTTTCCAAACATTTTGTCTCAGGATTTCTCTATACTCTTAAAATGTATTAAGTACCCTCAGAGAGCTTTTATGTAGTTCCAGCCACCGGTATTTAGCATGTTAGAAAATAAAACTGAGATATTTTAAAAATATTTATTTATTATTTAAAACATTGATAAACTTATTGAATGTTAAAATAAATAACGTATTTTCCAAGATAAAATACATATATATATATATAGAGAGAGAAAACTGGCACTGTTCTATATTTTTGCAAATATCTTTAATTTGGTATCTTAGTGTTAAATTAATTTAACGTCTTCATTGAAACAATTAGATTTCCATATCTGTTTCTGTATTCAGTGTGTTGCTCTATATAGTTTGGGTTGAATGCAGGAAAAAATCTGGCCTTACGCATATATGTAGTGGGAAAAGGGAGAAGTATTTTAAAAAGCCTTTTTTAGATAATTGTGGATATTCTCCTTTGATATTATACCCAAAACTTGGCAAATTGTGGTTTCTTAAACTGCAGTGCAATGTAGAATCTAAAACCATATCAGTGAACTTTTCATATTCTGTTACATTAAAATCCACTGGCCTATCTTGCTCATTAGATGAATATTTTACCCATGCATAATGTTTTAACATCATGCATTGGTCACTTGGAAAATAATGGTACCCTGAGTTATGCAGCTCTTCCAAATATTGACACATCTCATTATGTAATATAAAAAATGATATTTTTTAATACCATCACCAATCTCATCTTTTAAATGTTGGAAAGATGTCAGATTCACAGTGACTGACTGAAGTCCTCCAAAACTCTAATTTTCATTTGAAAATTCAAAGTTTATCATTGGCAAAAATGCTGTCAGTTATTTTCCTAAGTGACAGGTTCGCATACTTTATTTTGAGAAAATGTCTGCCAAATACCCAGATCTGAACAACAATAGTTTGTTTACCAGTCATTCTGTCAGATAAAAAATGATATTCCATGAAAAGATTCACCTGGTTCAGCTGACAGCTCAATCACACAAGTGTTTTCTTTGAGACAACCATCCTACTTAGGAATGCAGCATCAGTTCTTAAAATATACTTTCTATTTCATCACACAAAATATTAAAGACATGTGCACAAGGGCTGAAATCTATTTTCAAATACTCCTTCAAGGACATCTTAAGTAAAACCAGCAATTTTGCTTTTTTAACTCTCAGTGCCTGATGAAGAATACAATTACTCCTGTCCCAATTCATGGTATTTTGACCCACCATTGCTTTTGCACCTGTAGTGAAAATATCAACACAGTAAAACAGGCAAATAATACCTTGATATTTTTATGAAAATGGTTTTGATCCTGTAGACCCTGGAAAGTGCCTTAGGTACCTCCAAAAGTCCGCGAACCACACTTCAAGAACTGCTGATCTAAACTATCACTTGAGGGCAGTATTCCAATCACTTTGCACCTAACTCAAGGGGAATCTAATAATGTGTTTCAATTTGGGTGTAGAACTCATTAGATATTTTCAAGCTGAAAAAAATATTTTCAAGCTGATACTGTTTATAAGCATGGAAGTCCTTATCTTTAACTGATTACACAAATTTGCCAAAATAAGGCAGGGAAAAAGTTTCTTTATATTTTAGGTTGGGCTAGTGATGATCAAGAATTAGAAATATCTTCTATAATGACCAAGCCACCTTGCTTTAACTAGCTAGTTAATGATGACAACACAGCTTCACTTTAATGGGGTTGATGCTCTGTTGCTGTGGTTTTCTTATATTTCAAAATTTTAGGCATTTTCAATTTCCTGTCCCACAAACAAGATACTAAGGCCCATAGTTACCAAAGGAAATGATATAATTTTGCTCTGTGTCCCCACCCAAATCTCATCTGGAATTGTCATCCCCAGGTGTCGAGGGAGGGACCTATAACCCCCACACCAAGGGAGGGAAGTGATTGGATTATGGAGTAGTTTCCCTCATGCTGTTCTCGTGGTAGTGAGTGAATTCTCATGAGATCTGATGGTTTTATAAATAGTAGTTTTTCCTGCACTATCACTCTCTTTCTCTCCCACCTGCTGCCAGGTAAGATGTGCCTGCTTCCCCTTCCACCATGATTGTAAGTGCCCTGAGGCCTCCCCAGCCATGCGGAACCATGAGTCAATCAAACCTCTTTCGTTTATAAATTACCCAGTCTTGGGTATTTCTTTATAGCAGTGTGAAAATGGACTAATGAACCAGGATCCTTCCTTTGCTCAGCCATGTCCTGGTTCCTCTTCTTTGGCTTAGGGTGTAATTTGCTGCTTCAAACGGTTGAGGGTAATTCTTGCTGAACATTAAAGTTTAGTAACGAAAGCACATCTGTTTCTACTAGCCATGTCTCTTAATTGGCAGATTTATTCTACAAAAGAAGATTTCCTATTATTTTGTTTTGTTTTTATTGACACATAACTGTACATTTTTATAGGGTATGGTGTGATAGTTCTATATATGTATACAATATATAATGATCAAATCAGGGTTTTCAGCATTTCCATCACCTCTTACATTTATCATTTCTTTGCAGTGAAAACATTCAAAGTACTCCCTTCTAGCTATTTTGGAACATGCAATACAATATTGTTAATCATACTCACCCTACTGTGCAATAGAACACCAGAACTCATTCCTCGTAAGTGTAACTTTGTACCTGTTAACCAGTCTCTCCCTATTTCTTCCTCCCTCCTCCCCTAGGTTTTGTATTTTTTAATTCAACCTAGAGTTTACCGAAATTATTGGAAAAGCAATATGGTAGTGACCAGCAGCACCTTATTTTCTGACAAAAGTCTAACTCTTATCTCATTTGCTCCCATCACTCACTACATTTTTTTTTCCCCAGAGCTGGGCACAGCCTCAAATAAAGCACAATGTCTGTGCACTGTAGGTGATCAGTAATGCCGGTGGAACTGACTACATGGGCCAGGGCACACTCTAAAAAAGATAACATGCAGTGAAAAGTTCTTGCATGGCTTATAGGTTTACCACCAGAGAAAAAAGCCCAACCATTGGTAAATCTATATTTGCTATAGATTTATCTTCTTGCCATGGCTTGGAATCCTCAATGTGCCTCTTTATTGTCCACTCACTTCAGGACTTATTATGGGAAGTGCTCACTAATAGCCAATTTTCAAGTGAATGAAATTGTGGAGAAATACCAAGAGATACATAAGAGGATTTTTCTACAACACACAAAGCTGCTAAAATTGCAACCCCAGCATGGACTGCAGTGAAAATATGATGGGATTTTCTAATTGGCACTTATCAAATCCCAGCTATTGTTTGGAATGTCATTCTGCCTAGAAACAGGGTCTTTATTTTCATTCTAGTACATTAATCATACCCAGTTTTTCTATGAACATCTTTCCCACTGCTAAACACTATAGAATGACTCATTCAGGCCTTCATTCAACAAGTATTTATTAAGTACCCATTATGTAGCCAGCAAGGGGCGATAGTGAATAAGAAGGATGTGATCTCTGCTTTGTAAAATGGAAATAATGGTTGCTATGAGGACTAAATGAGTCAATACAAGTAAAACACTTAGATCAAACTTGGCACATAGTAAACATACATAAGTGTTGTTTTTATTGTTCAGTTCGCATTCAATGAGAGAAACATACACTCTCCAAGATATTGCAATAAAATGTGATATATGCGTGATGAATAATTACAATTGCAAAGGTGAGTAATTGAAATAAATAATAAATAAAATACATAAGCTATGAGGACACCTTGGATGGGCATTTAACAGATAACGAAGGCAGAATCATGAAATGGTTTTCTGAGGAGAGAGTATCTGAACTGCATTTGACAGGATAAGTAGGCATTACCGTAGGCAGAGATAATAGCTGTAATCATGAGCTATACCACAAAGGGATGAGTTTTATCCTTAAGGTTAAGAGTACCACTGAAGAACTCTGAGGAGGGAAGTGACATGAACAGATCTGCAATTTAGAAAGTTGATCCAGTTGCAGTGTGGAGAGTGAATTAGACAAATAGCAACTCGAAGCAGGGGAACTGGATAACAGACTATGTGTAGTAATTTAACAGAGAAATATAGAGAGCCTGAATCAAAATATAGCTGTGAAAAGGGTGAAAGAAGGGACAGAAATTTAATATGAAGAAGACAAAAACATCAGGACTTTATGACTACTGGATGTAGAAGGTGAGGCTGAAGAGGGATGACTTCCTGGTTTCTGGTTAAGATAAGTACATAGGTGCTGATGATATTGACTAGGAAAGGGGAAAAAAGAGAACTATTGGGTCTGCTGGAAAAGATTATGAGAGAAGCTTTATGCAGAATTTCTGTTGCTTTTGCATATCTAATAAAGCAACTAGATATTCCAACGAGCTTGGGTTGGAAATTCTAGTTTGGAGGGTCAGCACACCAGTGGTAACTCCAACCATGGGACTAGATGAGTTCATCCAGTGGTGTCATACCAATATTTAAGAGACAGATCGAAGAGTAACAGCCTACAAGGTGCATGAGAAAGATTGAACATAGAGGAGAAAGCAAGGACACTGAAGACAAATGAGATTTCTCATCAGTGTCAAATGGGGCAGAAGAACTAAGTAAAATAAGAATAGGGCAATGTCCGTCAGTTTCAACAACTGGGACATAATTAGCAGTCATTGAAGGAGGAGCTTCATTGAACGGGGGAGGGCAGAAATTAGACTGCAGTCAGTAAGAGTGAAAGCAAGTGAAGCTGTGGAAGCTCTATAACAGGATAACTTGTTCCAAAAGCCTAGCTCTGGAGGGAAGGAGATAGAATGGCCAGAGGAGGTTTGTTTATTTTTATGCTTTGAAATATGAGAAAGCCTTAAATGTACTTTACATTGATCTAAAAACAAAATTAATAATGAAGAATAGGCTCTTCATACAGTAAAGAGTTAGAAGCATTGATTAGCAAGAAGAGAAACATGCGAATGCAATCCAGAGCCAAGTTCAAGCATTAACCTCTGACACGAGGAGAGACATCTACTAATTTGGTGTAAATACAAATAAATGCGTGCAGGCAAGGAAGTTGACAGATGGTACAATTTATCCCTGGGAGCTCTGGATAGATTTCTTGTATTATGGCTCCTATATTCTTTTGAGATAGCAATGGATGTCATGTGCTGAAAATGGTATGAAATTTGTGGGTTAGAGGGCTTGAGGAGGAGAGTGAAGAGTGAAGGAGTGAGGACTGTGAAAAGGAGATGACCAGGGCAGACAGAAGTATTAAGATTCACAGTCTATCCAAAAATTGGAGATCATTATTGGCATCAATCTGCATGAGCATGTAATCTTCCACAGGTGTGCCTGGTGTGCATAATCAGGTGCAGAGAAGCTGGAAATTGGAGTCCTTCCAAAGTTTGGATTCTGGAGGTAAAATAGGGATGGTAGCAAGAAAATTGAGTGTATAGTTTAAGAAAATGGTTTAGGAGAATGATTAAAAATTATGTCACCTGGGCCAGTTAGAAATGGACTTGAAGCCAGGAGGGGACTGATAGATTGAGAGAAAATGAACAAGGGCAAGAGACTGGAGCACTGAATAAGGTCAGAGAATAAGTATGGTGCTCACAACACAGAAAGCTCTTTTCAGAAGCAGATCATTGTTTGAGAATGAGATACTGAAATTCAGGATTCCAGAGTTGAAGCAACTCCAGGTGACAAGGTCCATAGTGTGGCCAAGGGAAAAATTTTCCCATGAAGAGTGGGAAGGGCACTGTGTGTGTATGTGTGTGTGTGTGTGTTTATTGGGTCACCTGAATCAATGTGGCAGGATTTGCAATGAAGAGGAAGATAGGGTCTCAGGTGCCAAAACTATGAAAGACTATACGGAGAAATAACCGTGATGTTGATGGATGATAGTGATGCTAAGTAGACTAATAATCAGATGGCCTGACCAAAAAAGATGGCTGGAGGTATGATGTTGAGGATGCAAGAAAATGCTGAACACCATCTTGACAATGAAAAAGAATGAACAACCTCTATTTGAGATAGCTATAGTGGGAAGTCATGTCCTAATGGATAGTCAATTTTCAGTTAAGGTAAGGAGGTAAAAGATCTAAGGGACTTCCAAGAGCATGATGGAAAGATTAGAAGGAAGGGAGGCAATGGGGTGAATATAACATGAGCAAAGGAAGAAAATTAAAAAAGGATGTGAAGATGCAAGTGGGGGAAGGACAGATGACTAAAGACGTTTGTAATTTGGATATTGGCCAAGGGTGCAATGGATGTGAGACAGGAAAGAACTAGGATAAAGCTGTTTCAGGGTCAATGCAGACCTCAGGAGGTGTTAGATGCTGACAATATGCACAGGCTGAGGCCTTTCCTCTAGTTTTCAAGGGGAAAGTTGGTAAGAAAATGTCTCTCAAGAAATGTTAGTCTAGGATTGCTACCAAATAGTTCAATCTTGGGACCCTCATCTTATATTGGAAACTGCACTTGTCCTCACCTAGGGATCAATTGCACAATCCAAATTCTGTCCTTGAGAGACTCCCAACCCCTTTGAGATATGCTCTTTTTCAATTTCATAGGCCATAATATCATGCTTATCTATTCTCCAAACATTTGAAAGTCTACATTGCAAAAGTTTCAGGATGTGCATCTAACTGTGCCCAGTGTTCCCACAAATACTATCCTGTCGCAATCTCTTATATGACAGTGAGATTCTTGATGGTGAGGATTGTTTCTTTTTTGTTTCTGTATCCTCAGAACTTCAGGATGTCCACAGTGCATGGTAGGTGTACATTATGTTTACCAAATGAATGAAGCATACAAATAAATATACTAGTATCTGCATGCATCATTTTCAACAGAGGGAAAAGCTGTTCCTCTTCGTACAGAAGGCCTATGCCCCCACTTGCATTTGAATTCCATTCTCTCCAGTCTTCTCAGAGAGCTACATGATTGACTATCCTTTCCCTCTTTCGTGTATCAATCTTCCCTTCTAAAAACTATTTTTTCTTTAAGTTTCAGAATGTCTCTCACAAATTAATGTCTCCTGCCTTGATCTTACCTCTGCATTTCAGACCATGATGGGTGCACAATTGCTTACTGACATTTCTACTTGGATGTTACATAGGCATCTTAATCTTATGACCTTTCCCCGGTCCCATTCCAGTTTTTCCTGTCTCTATGAATGAAATCACTGCCCATCTTGTTGTACAAGCAAGAAATCTGAGTCACCTTTGACACTTCCCTCTCTTTCACCTCCATATTGACCCATTATGGAGTCCTGGCATCTGCCTCCTGAATATCTTCTAATCTTCTGCCTGGTCACATCTATCACCACCACATGACCTAAGCCACCACAATGTCTTGTCTGGACTGTTGTATTTCCTAACAAGTTTTCCTGCATCCACACTTACTCCTATCAATCCCCAACTCCAAACTCTTTGCCAGACTGCAGCCAGTCCCAGTTTGGAACTCTTAATCTGATACCCCAAACTCATGGATTCCTGTTGCTTTTAGGATGAGGGCTGAAATCTCCAAAGTGCTCCCCAGGGCCAGTGTAGTCTGGCCCCAGCCTGTCTCTCCAGCACATTGGACAGCATGGTCTCCTATGCTTGCTTTGGTCAGATATTGACTTCTGTAAGTTCATCAAATATGACAAACTCTACCCACCACAGTACTTGGGATATCTAAAAGGCATCTCTGACTTTACCTGACTCAAAACAAACTCCTGAACTACCCCTCACAGTCCCTTCCCTTCACCATTCTCCCTATCTCAGTGAATAAAAGCTCTGTTCCATGAGTTCTTTAATCCAAAGATGTTGAGGTCACCCTTGACTCTCTTTTTCTCACACTCAATTTCCATTCCTTTGGCAAATCCATCAGCTCTACCTTCGAAGTATATCCAACTACATCTCCGATCACATCTCACCATCTCTGCTTGTACCAAACTGGTCCAAACCATTATCGTAAAAGCCTCTAAGTGCTTCTTGCTGCCCTCACCTTTGCAGCACTAACAGTCTATTTTTCATATGTCAGACCCGATGATCCACTTGTTTGCTAAAACTCTCCAAGGGTTGCCTGGCTCACATGCAAGGCACTGGACAATTTGGCCCCATGACCTCTCTGATTGCATTTCCTATCACTGCTCCTTTTCACCCTCCCACCACAACACACACTCAGACACAGTGCTGTCTGTTCCCAGAACATGCCCAAGGATGCTCTACTGCAGCTCTCAGCCCTCACTCCTCCCCATACCCAGAGGCCTCCCTCACTCACAGTTGCATGATCTGCTGCCTCAGCTGAAAGGCTGATCCCTGTAATACCCACCTCACCTGCACACTCTGGACTCCTGTTCAGCTCATCCTTTCCATTTCTTCACAGCACTTAACACCACCTGATGTAGTTTACGTCATCCATTTCTAGTCATCTGTTTCTAATTTATCTGTCATCTGTTTATGTCATCTGTTTATTCAGTCATCTGTTTATAGTCTGTTTTTCCTTCAACTAAAACATAAGCTCTCTGTGGGCAAGGAATTTGTTTTGTTCACTGCTGTATCCTCAGCACCAGCACAGTGCCTGAAGTTGTTGAAAGGCAGCAGGAAGAAGGAATGCCGTTCCCTTTACCTAGAATGTTCTCCAGCTCTTCTGTGTTTTATCAGCTCCCAGTCATCCTTCAGATGTCAGTCTAAGAGTCACTTCCACAGAGAAGCTTTCCCTGACCTTCAATATTCTGTCTAATCTGTCATTTAAGCCCTTTCCATATAGTCTTTTTCTGTGACCACTTACCACAGTTGTAATTTTATGCTTATCTGTATGATACAATTGATTACGATTATTCTCTTACTGGACTTTAAACTCCACGAGGGCAGGAGTTTTAATTCATCTATCTGCTTTTGCTCATCATAGTTTCCTCTGAAAGTAGTGCAGAGCCCAGCATTTGGTAGACAATAAAGATTCCTTGAGTAAATGAAAAAATGGAGTGAATTAATAAATAAATGAGTTAATCGAGTAACAAATAGATTTGGTCTTTTTTTTCTTTAGTTTCTTTTTTTAAAACAGACCTAAGCTTACAATTCTTTGAGTTTCTGACTTCTTTATGTCGCCAACCAATTTATTTTTGTTCCTCAACACCACTTTTCATTTTATTTTCTTTAAATTGAGAGATTAAGTTGTCAGCAGGTAGGTCATGAATTTAAAGCAGGAGTGCTAGAATAATGATTCCCATCTCAGTCACCTGCAGAGCTTGTTTAACAATCAGACTTCCAAGCCTCAAGCCTCAGTTTTTCGTAAGGATCTATTAAAAAAGACCAGATAACTTTCAGGAGCCTCATACCTTATCTTATGTTGTTTCTTTATCCTAAGAATTAAAAGGAGACCATAACTCAGAAATACATCAATTATCAAACAACAGGTGAACTGCAAATTGAAGCTCAGCTTGCCATACTCAGTGGGGAAGACAGGCTTTAGAATACACTCTTTCTTGCATTAAAATGCTTTTAAAAACAACCATTGTTGACCTAACTGCAAAGAATGTCAAAACTGAGTAACTACAGGAAGAACATTGCTGGGTTTCTGCACTTGAAGAAAACGAAAAACAAAAAGGCCCCAAAAACTTTAAGTCTCCATGTTTTTCTTCTGCTCAAGATAAAGACATTTTTGGCTGGACACGGCGACTCATGCCTGTAATCCCAGCACTTTAGGAGGGCGAGGCCAGAGGATCACTTGAGGTCAGGAGTTCAAGACCAGCCTGGCCAACATGGTGAAACCTTTTCTCTACTGAAAACACAAAAATTAGCCAGGCATGGTGGCGGGCGCCTGTGGTCCCAGCTACTCAGGAGTATGAGGTGGGAGAATGGCTTGAACCCAGGAGGCAGAGACTGCAGTGAGCCGAGACTGCGCCACTGCACTCCAACCTGGCTGATAGAGCCAGACTCGACTGTAAAAACAAACAAACAAGACATTCTTTCCTGAGTTTCACCCTAAAATACAGAAGGTCAGTAAGGGACATCTGTACTTCAGAGATGATTAAGATCTGACAGAATATGATGAAAACAAATTTGAATGAATCATTACAAAAATAATCTTATGCCAAGTTTTCTAAATGAAGTTTTAAAAATAATAAAATACTTAAAAATAATAACTTGTTTAAAATTTAAATCGTTGAAGTGACTTTAATTCTAAGACAGAGAGTGCCATTTTCCGGATGAAAAAACAGAGGTATCACCCCAATATTGTAAAATAAAAAATCCTGACTTTTTTGTTGTTGTTGTTCATTTGTTTCATTTGGAAACAAAGCAACCAACATCAAACGTTGCAATGTAGGACTATTAGAACATTTTGCTGAGGAGAAGGTAAATTGATTAGTAAAGATAATGAAGTTTGAAGAAACTACTTCTTTTTTTTTCCTTTTTTTTTATTATTCTTTAAGTTCTAGGGTACATGTGCCCAATATGCAGGTTTGTTACATATGTATACATGTGCCATGTTGGTGTGCTCATCATTTACATTAGGTATATCTCCTAATGCTATCCCTCCCCCCTACCTCCACCCCAGGACAGACCCCAGTGTGTGATGTTCCCCTTCCTGTGTCCAAGTGTTCTCATTAGAACTTACTTCTTAAAAAGAGAAAAATGGAAGCCAGTTTTTTTTTGACCTTAACAAACTATACCAATGAAATGTGCAGTTTTTGGTAAGTATTTTGGTTCTAGTGTTGTCTAAAACAGGGAAGGCTTTAATTACCCTAAGAAACTAAATGCAACAAAAAAATTCTTAGGAGAAAAAATTTTTCCTGCAGTCAAGAGAATGCTGCTTTTACAGACATTTTCTTATCTCTTATTTCAGTATTCTTGAAAAACTGATTGATTAATAAGGCAATTCTGTCTAGGTAAAACTGCCTGGAGACAATCAGTTGTTATATTCCTGTGTACAGGGCAAAATGATAAAAAGGATAATGCAGGAAACCTTGGGGCAAGTACTGTAAATTACAGAGTATCTGGTCGATGGAGAAGCGATTATGAAAGAAAAGGGACCTACTTCTTCCTCATAACTGAAATCACCCATTCATTGTTATTGACCCTAAGAAAGATGAAAGGGAGGAATGCCTGTTGTTAGGAGTCAAAGAGATAATAAGAAACCATTGAATCAGGAATAGGGGATGAACCATTATTTGTTTATATTGACAATGTTTTGTTTCAGATACGTTGATTGTAATGTTTCTATTTTCTCTCATTTAAATTCCTTCTCACAATGTCCTAATAACTTCTTTTAAAATTGCTAATCAAAATGCCTTAAATAAAATGTTTTACCAGCTCTCGGCACCAAAGGGGTCAAATCTGGTGACAAACACCAGAATCATAAATATAACAATTATAGGAACATAAGGTGCCCTGCAGAAAACGGAGCATCTCCACACTCTAAGAAATCTCTCATTCCTCCCAAAGATAGAAAAAATAATGCCCTTAAAAGGGGGGAAAGTGACATTTGTTTTACATTTTATTTTCTAATCCCATTATTTTTTAAAAGATCTAAGTAAAGTAAGTCTTCTAAAAGTATGATATTCCACCTTCTTCCTTCTCACTGTGTTTTATGTAATGTTCCACCAGGTTATGCTCACCATCTTACAAATGGCTCTACGTTTTGCTCTAAAAGAATTCAGTGGTGAATTCTTTTTGTGTAATACCATTACACACACACAAAATGTGTAACACATTGGTAAACATTGTGTAATACCAATTCTATTTGTGTAATATCATTACACAAAAAAACATAGTTAGAGCAATTTAGAGACACATAGGCTCCAAACCAGGATGGGACTAGGACTAAAGTGATTTCAAGGTGGAATGAAAAAAGTACAAAAATTAAATATCTAAACTCTCTGATAAGATGGGCAGAAGGTTATAAAACATATGACCACCCCACAAGACTCAATCAAATGTATTAGAATTTCATTTTGGAAGCGATTCACCATCATAAAAAAAGTTGGTGTTTCCCATAGTTTGAAAGAAACTCTTATAATTTAAACCTTTTTTTCTCCCCAGAGCAAATCTGCATATGAATTTTTGCTGTTTAACTGCTTAGAGGTACTTTATTGACAAAGATCTTGTCCCAGTGCTTTGTGAGCCTTCACTATTAAATGAAAAGTACAAGAGTTTAAATCTGAAGACAATTCTCACATCCTATGTTACTAATAAATACAGCACGAACACAGCCTGGGCTGCAGGTGTGAAGAAGAAAGCCTTCTAATTCTCCTTGCTCACAATTGTTTTACTCTGAGGCAAATACAGTCATAAACTAAACTATATAATAGAACCGGAATGATATCTAACTTTTCAGTGCAAATATCATCCAACAAAATAGATAAGAATCACTAACATTTATTGGGCACTTACTATGTTGCAGACAATGTCCCACACATCATGCAATTATTTTTTCATATAATCTTTACAATAACTCCATGAGGTAACATATAAAAATGCTCAGGGCAGAGAGCTTAAGTAATTTGTGCAAGTCTGATTGACATCTGATTGCTGGGAGAAAGAACAAGAACTGTCACCCAGGATCTCTATCTCCAGAGCCATGTAGTCTCCTTTCCTGTATGAAACTAGTAAGATATTCCTGGCTAGGTATTCGCTAGGGTAAAGAGCATGCACTTTCACCTTCACATGTGTGTTATTTCCAAACCATAGTACTTTGTTTGGAAATAAGGAAAGCTGCAATCATTTTTGAAATTGAAAACAGGTGAGGCTTTGTGAAGGTGCACTAATGTGATAAGCAAAGCTGTGGCAGCTCCAGTGGAGAGAGAAAATCATTCTCTTCATTAACCTTTGCTGCTTGTTTATTTTGGAATTTCCACATAAGCATTTGCCCCGTTGTCTTAGGGCAGCCGAAAGGCTAGGGTTCTGTATGAGTTCTAATCCTTCCTTGAGATGTACTCTGACTAGAAATAGTATTACAGAGCTTATTCCACAGCACCTTCATCCAATTTTCCCATTGGAAAAAAATATGCAAATTTCTAGAGCATTATGTAATTGGTACTGTCTTGTAACTGTAAGCTTTGATCAACAACAACAACAACAATAATAATATAGTAATAGTAACAACAATAGCTAACACTTTTTGTGTCAGGCCTTCTGCTAGGGCCTTCACATGTATTATCCCACTTAACCTTTACAATAATCTTAAAAGGCAGACCTCATTATTACAGATAAGACAACTGAGGCTCAAAGAAGTTAAACAAATTCTCAAAATGTTCTTTATTTACAAAGTTAACTAACTGCTTTTCATATTATTTATTTATTTATTTATTGAGACAGGGTCTCACTCTGCCACCCAGATTGGAGTACAGTGGCACCATTACAGGTCACTGGAGCCTCGACCTCCCAGGCTCAAGTGATCCTCCCACCTCAGTCTCCCAAGTAGCTAGGACTACGGGAGTGCACCACCACACCTGGCTAATTCTTTTACTTTTTGCAGAGATGGCATCTTGCTATGTTGCCCAGGCTGGTCTCGAACTCGTGGCCTCAAGCAATCCACCTGTCTTGGCCTCCCAAGATGTTAGGATTACAGGTCTGAGTCACCACACTCGGCTCTAACTACTTGTGAATTCATGTTATTTTTATATATCCCTTTGCCTCAAGTAAGGATACAAGGCAATTAATATTCACTTGGGAACTCTTCAGCTGTTCCATATAATATTTCATACATATTTCATATTATTGCAGTAATTCCATTTGCAATTTAAATACACTATTATCTTTTTAAAACATTACATACGTCTAATAAGTCACTGCTTTGGTATGTATAGAATTTGAACATGTCCCATAGAGAAGCCAGATGAAGAAAAAGAAACAGGTAAAATGTTTATGGAATGAAGGCCCCGTTCCAATTCGTCCATACCCAGCAGAATAGAACCATCGGCCTTCTGAGTACTTTGAAGTTGATGTAATGAAAAACAAAAGGCAAAAATCTATAGTCAGGGACAAGCTGGAATGTATAATCTCTGCTGTAAGTATAAAAATTAAGTTTTGTGTTTTAATTGATTTTCCTAGGCAAATTCAATAAAATGATCAAATGCAATTAAAGTATCATATTCTTCCTTGGAGCTCTCAAGTTCCCTGCTACTTTAATCTATGTTTGAATCCTATATGAAAACCCTTAGACTATAAATATGCACAAGGTGTGCCAAAGTGACACTTGGTGATACAGAAACTTACTGCAGAATTGAATTTCAGAGACTGGAAACAACTATCTTCCTCCATCCATCCTTCCAACCCCCTCAACCCCAAAAAGTTCAGCATTTCATTTCACGCATTCATAGTGAACTTTGTCAGTTTTTCTTCACTCAAATGCTTAAATAACTTGCAACAATTATTCGGCTTGAACTTCACAGCACAAGGTGAACCAAGTACTTATTTTTAACCAACGTAGACCAGATTTCTTGATTCTACTTCACAGAAAATTAGTCATCGATTTCTTAGGATAAATGAGTTCTGCTGAGCTATGGTGCAGATCATGGAAAAGTGTAAATGAGGTAAAAAGACCAGTCTCTCACTCTAAGATTCATTCAGTTTGTCACTCCTATGAATAACGTTAGCAACAGCTGAGACTGCATTTGTTGCTTGGTTTTCTCTTACCTTTTTTTGTCTAGTTTCTCTGGATTCAGGTTTCTCTATGACCAGAAGGTAGGAATACGAGCTGAGCAGACAATGTAGCAGAAAAATTTAAATTACTTCTAAAGAGCAATGAGAGGGGCTCTCACAGTATCCCAAGACCAGCAGCTTTTCAGAAGAACCTTCAGAAGAATGGTTCATCACACTATTATATCCCCATGCCTGAAGTCCAGCTCACCCCAAGCTGAATTGAAAGGCTCTGTGGGCTGAGCTTACCATGGACAACTGCAATCATCTTTGTATTGTGAAATGCAAATAATGCGTTCTAGTCCTAAAATGTTGTCACTGCAGCCCTCAGCATGACAGAGTTTGAGAAACGTAATTTGGTTATCTCTTTGGTGATCAGAAATGGAGTATCAAGTCCTTTTGTTAATTCATTCGATCAGCCATTTATCCAACAACAAAAATTATTGATGACCTGCTAAGTACTGCACTATGTTTTAGAGATTAAAAGTGCTGAAGATGAAGAATATGACACAGTATATGGACTTCCACAAATGAATGTCATCCCACTTCTCCTGCCTACCTTCCAGTTTTATGTGTTTGCTCAGAGAAAGGAAGGAGAAGAGATTTACAGAAGTAGGAATGCACTGTAGTAAACACATCATCTCAAAAGTTATAGTGCTAGGTTCCAATCACAAACCTGACATAGTATAATTGAGTAACTTCAGACAAGCTTCGAAACTGCTATGTGTCTCAGTTTCTCTGTCCGTAATCCTGGGATGGTGCTAGTAATAGTACTTTCCTATAGACTGTTAGTAATATCTCCCAATAGACTGTTGGGAAGACTAAAAGGATTAAACCATGCAAATGATTCAGGACAGTACCTGGCAAATATTAAGCACAATATAAATACTACAAATATTTTCATTACCCTCTGAGTTTAATCAGATTTCCTAGAATTCATTTGGACCAAATTGTCAGTGTGTGTGCAATTCTGCTAGATAATTTTGTTCTTATGAAGACAGCTGGCGTCAGTTTCCTATACTGTCATTATGAGTAATGATGGAGCTTATTTTCCAGGTCTAGAAAACTTGTAAAGTACATATAGCATTCTAAATTGGTCCTTATTAGTGGGTGAATTCAAATTTGAAAGATTAACAAAGACAAAGACTTCCTCTTTGACCCAACTTTAGTCAGGCTCCTCTTCTGAACTAAGCCGTGACATTGACCTCCTGAGCCCTGCTTTAGCAAAGAATCCTATTAAGCCAGTTTATTGAGAATTCTCCTCACTCTTGATATCTAGAGTGATATCAAGGTGTCCCATGGAGAATCCAGATGAAGAAAAAGAAACAGGTAAAATATCACTCTAGATATCAAGAGTGAGGAGAATTCCTCTCCTCCCACCCCCTTCCTTGATACCTTAAGCAAGTTCCTCTTAGTAACTGTCCATTTTCTCTCCTACTCTAAATGCCCACTTGTCCCTATTTGTATTTGGAGTTGAATTCACTCTCTCTCCCCTGGTGCAATAGTCTTGACCCCTATTGCAATAGTCTTGAATAAAATCTTTCTTGACATTTAAAAAATGTGTTTGAATAATTTCTCTTTAACAATCAAAACAATGAAACATCACTATGATTGAAACATGAGTAAGTCTCTACATAAGGCAATGGGGACAAGTTCAAATAGATTGGAAGAGCATGTAATGCTCAGAGACTGACTTTTTTATAACAGTGAGTGATGAATGTGAAGAGTGGTCGATCACAAAAGAAAATTTGGGCCAGGCACAGTGGCTCATGCCTGTAATCCTAGCACTTTGGGAGGCCAAGGCGGGCAGATCACTCGAGGTCAGGAGTTCAAAACCAGCCTCCCCAACATGGTGAAACCTGTCTCTACTAAAAATACAAAAAAATTAGCTGGGTGTAGTAGTGGGCACCTGTAATTCCAGCTACTTGGGAGGCTGAGACAGGAGAATTGCTTGAACCCGGGAGGCGGAGGTTGCAGTGAGCCAAGATCATGCCACTGCACTCCAGTCTGGGTGACAGAGAGAGACTCCGTCTTGAAAAAAAAAGCAAGTTTGGCAAATTTGAAGCAATTCTCTGAGCAGCATCTGTAACTGTATTTCCCATTAAAAATAAAAGGTTTAAAGTCAACTCAGGATGACCCTAAAGCGAGCTCATTTTCTAAAATTGGTGGTAAAAAGAATGATATATCATTCTTAGGTATATAGCATCATGCCTGGCTGCAGGATTAAATTGGGGGAGAAAACTGGCTTTGAGATAGACCATTTAGCAGGAAATAAAGTGTCTAAAATAATTTGACCAACTGGAAAGACAAAAGAGAAATCGAATAGATGGGGGTATTTAAAGTAGTTAAATTTCATTCAGTCTGAATATGTGTGTACAAGAAGGAATTAATAGTTATGATATTTGCATTTTCCAATTGAAAACAATCCTTTAGTTTTCCAAATATATCAGTCAGATTCCAGAAACCCTAACTGGGAGACAGGGAAGAGGTTATGTTACAGTAGGTAGCTGGTCAGGCATGAGCAGGGTGGGAAAAGGCTCCCCGCCCCCACCAGGAATGTCAGGCAACCATCAGATGATGATCAGGTGGTTACTACACTTTATCTAAAATAATAATTGGTCGTAGTCGGCGTCAGGGAAAGGCAGTTCTCCCAATAGGTAGAAAAACCTGAAACTGGTGATTAGCTTCCAGGTAAGATCTCTGGAGTTGGGCAAGTGGGCTCGAGCATGCGCAGTAAGAGGCAAAGTGGCAGAGTTTACTGGTGTATGACCTCACAGGAACACGCCACTGGTAAGGGAGTGTTGTTACCAGTTACTGGAGTTGTACGCACGCTCACTTCATGCCTCAAGTGAGCATGCGCACAACTCCAGTAAACACACCGCCTGTAGCGCCCTCCCAAGCGCTGGCAGCCCAATGTGGATACAGACAGCCCGCCCCAAGGGAAGAATCGGGGAGAAGGGACACAAGACCCCAGAAGTATGCCAACATATAAAACCCTAAGTCGAAGTTCAAACCATGCACTTGATGTCTCAGGTCGCCTGCTTGGCCCTCTTCCAAGTGTACTTTACTTCCTTTGGTTCCTGTTCTAAAGCTTTTTAAATAAACGTTCACTCTTGCCTCGGTCTCTCACTGTGCCTTCTGTCCCTTGGTCAAATTCTTTCTTCTGAGGAGGCAAGAACTGAGGTTGCTACAGAATCGTATGGATATCCCACTGGTAACATAGTTTGGTGCCGTGTGACTGGGAGGTTACACTGCTACCAATGAGAGAAAATGTTGATGAATGGAGAAAAAGGGCATTTACACTAAATATCATAAACAATTTTTTGTCATTTACTTTTTAAATGGTAACCACCATATTTTCTTGAAATATAAATAGTAAAAAGGCCTTGATTTTAAAGCTCAAATTGCAGATTTCTGCATAGTCATCCACTAAATTAATAGAGAAATGTAGCAAGTCATTTAAGAGCACAAATTCCACCTCTCTTCAGGATTACTGCAAATTAAAATCTTTCCTATATGCTCAAAGACATTAACCCATAGGATTCCCTATACCTTTTGATTTATGGAAAGAAACTAGTCTAAGTCTTGCACTGTACTCTGAGAAAGAGCTTTGAGTGGGTGATGCTCTAAATCTATATCTGACATTCATCATCAGGGAAAATGTAACCAAGAAAGGGTCTGCATGGAGGAAGTGAAAGAGGCCTTAAGGAAAAATTGACACAGCCAGAGTCCATTAAAAATTCACCTTGAACGTCAAAGCAAAGCCCTGGGTTCTAGTGCCAGCTCTGTTTCTAATTAGTACTGTGACTACTGCCAGGACTCAACTGGATCATTTGTAATGTGCAGGGATTATAATATCTAAGTACCCTACTAGCTCTAAAATTCCTTGATTTGTAATGGGTAATCAAATACAAAATAAAATAATTGATTTTAAGCACCATAATAAAAGATTGGCTCCAAAACACTTTAGATTCTGGGTTTCTAAATCTGTCTTGAATGTTTCTCTTTTTCATTCAATTTTTCATCCTCAAAAAGGAAAAGTTTTCTTTATTTGAGTTCTAGAAAACACTATAGCTTTTAGGATAAAGGAAAATTATAATATCACTTTCCTCCTTTGGGGGTCTTCTGGAAATGAAAGAGCTGCTGTCTGCATCACAGATATGGGAATTGGCAGAATGACTAATATGTATGTAACCAAGCCAGTTTCAGTTTTTAAGCATTTAAATATATCTGAATTTCAATTGTTCCTTCTCTTTTTTTTTCTTGTCTACTCAGAGTTAAAACACATTTACTATAAATTATTATCAGAAGGTTTTCTCATATCCATGATGCAGATTCCCCAGGTAGTCGTCTAGGTGCTGATGTACAGCAGTGAACTAAACAAAGTCCCTGTTCTCATGCAGCGTGTCCTCTATCAGACCTGTCCTGCTTTAACAATATTGAAAGTTCCTGTTTGTGTCAAAGTATGAGGAAAATAAATACCACCTATGTTATATTATGATATTGTTCCATTTGCTTCAGGTATTCTTTTCCCCAAGAGAGATTATAGCAATTTACAATCCCAGCAGCAGAGTAGTTTTTATTTTCTGTATTGAGCATTACTTTAGTGTTTACTATGGGCCAGGCTGTTTGATCCTCATATAAATAAACCCTGTGAGGTAAGTAATAATAGTACCTATCTGGGGTATAGAATTCTAACGTGGGCTGGGCACAGTGGCTCATGCTTGTAATCCCAGCACTTTGGGAGGTGAAGGTGGGTGGATCACTTAAGCCCAGTAGTTCAAGACCAGCCTGGGCAACATGGTAAAACCCTGTCTCTACCAAAACTGCAAAAATTAGCCAGGCATGGTGGCATGTGTTTATAGTCCCAGCTACTCAAGAGGCTGAGGAAAGAGGATTGCTTGACCCCAGGCAGAAGTTGCAGTGAGCTGAGATGGCACCACTGCACTCCAGCCTGGGCGATAGAGCAAGACCCTGTCTCTAAATAAATAAATAAATAAATAAATAAAATTCTAACATGGAAGGTTTCTATTTTCAGCATTTGAAATACATCATTCCATTATCTTCTGATTTTCATGGTTTCTGAGAAGTTTGCCATTATGCTCACTGTGCTTTTTCTAAATATAACTTTTTCCCCTTCTAGCTGCTTTTAAGATTTTTCTCTGTATTTTTGTTTTACAGTCATTTTCTAGGTGTTATTTTCTCTGTGCTCTTCCTGCCTGGCATAACCTAAGATTTTTTACCGTGTGAGTTAACACATTAAAAACCAATTTTGTAAAACTCTTAGTGATTCTTTTCAAATATTTCTTCTGCCCTATTCTTTTTCCTGTCTTTCTGGAACTTCAATTACACATATATTTCACTGTTTGAGATTGTCCATGTGCTTTTTTATTCCCTGTTCAGCTTTAGCTTTCATTCCTTTCTTTTCTCCTTGCTTCAGTTGGGATCATGTCTATTAATATACCTTCAAGTTCACAGATTCTTTATCTCTTCTGTGAATATTATATAATCAAGCCCTTTTTTTTTTTCTTTTTTTTTTTTTTTGAGACGGAGTCTTGCTCTGTCGCCCAGACTGGAGTGCAGTGGCACGATCTCGGCTCACTGCAAGCTCCGCCTCTCAGGTTCACACCATTCTCCTGCCTCAGCCTCCTGAGTAGCTGGGACCACAGGCGCCCACCACCACGCCCGGCTAATTTTTTTTGTATTTTTTAGTAGAGATGAGGTTTCACCGTGTTAGCCAGGATGGTCTCGATCTCCTGACCTTGTGATCCACCTGCCTCGGCCTCCCAAAGTGCTGGGATTACAGGCGTGAGCCACCACGCCCAGCCAATCAAGCCCATCTTAATTTTGGATATTTATCATTCAGTTCTACAGTATCATTTTATTATTATTCTTCCTCCTCCTCCTCCTCTTCTTTGTCTTCTTCTTCAGAATTCCATTTCTTTTTTGGAATTCTACATTTTAGTTCATTTTATGTTTCTTTTCCATTAATTACTTTAACACATTTGCAATAGTTATTTTAAAGAGCTTGCCTGTGAATTCCAACATTTGTGTCCTCTATGTGCTATTTCTATTGACTAGTTTTTTTCTCTTGACTATGGGTCACAGTTTCCTGTCATAATTATTTATTTTATGCTGGAACATTGTATTTTAAAAAACCATATAAAGGGGAGTAAATACAGTTTTCTCCAGAGAGGCATACTGTTTCCTCTGTTAGACAGCTAGGGAGAGTTTAATTACTTCAATCCAATCAGGAACTGAGTTGGGTTGAAGCTGAATTTAAATTTTGGTAAGTTCCAGCTCACATCTGGTTTTGAATAACTTTAGGATGAGATGTGTCCTGTGTGTATTATAGACTTTTTCTTCTAGCTTGACTTTGGATTTTAAGCACCATGAGTTAATGGAAATCTCTCTCTGCCTTTCTAACCCCACCTCCAGCTTCCTGTACTGCTTCTTCTGGGAACTCAGCAAAAGTCCTGTGGGGACAATCAACAGCTAGGAAGAATCAGCTCTATGTTTTGGGTTCAGTTTTTACTGTTGCAATCTGTCATGCCAGCTGAGATTCTTAGTTAATGTAATACTTGTTGCTCTTTTCTTCAGAAAGGTCTCAAGCCAGATTCTCCACCTTCCCACGTCCAGACTGAGCAGATGCCTCCAGGAAAGTGACCTCTAGCATTCACCCATCTAGAAAGGACTTCTCTAAATTTTCATTTCTTGAGACCATTTTTATTTGTAGTTTTTTGAAGTTTTTTAAAAAGCGTATGATAGCTTATGTATTTTTCCTACATTCTAGTCAGAATATCTCCCAATCTCCTACATTTTAACCATGTGCCTGGTAGGGGTAAGTTATACTAAAGAGCCAAAATATTTTTTAAATGTGTCATTTTCTTTTAGTCTTTAAATGCCAGCGATTAGAGAGCCTTGCCTTGTGACGGATAGCTCTGGTGTTGTGTTATTGTTATTTGTTTAGTTTCTTTGGCAAAGTACTGTGAATATCTGAGCGCACATCTACCATTGTACACCAAAGTGCTTTGTAGCCCTTTTGATAAAATCTAGTTTCTCCTATGTGACAGGAAAAGTTTAACAATTTGACATTATGGAAGCAAAATGCTGGACTTACATTTTGGTATATTTTTGGAAGTCTAAAATATTGAAATGCCTGAAATTAACTCAAAATGCTATATGTTCTGGGCTGTCAGAAAGAAAAATAAAACCCCTGAAAAGGCTAACAGCAGCCTTTTTTTTTTTCAGCTGTTTCTTATTAGCTGCAGGTTATTATGATGTGAAGGCATAAAGGGCAGGTGATGGGGTTAGGAGATTTGAAAGGTTTTATAACCCGTAGAAGCTCACATGTAAAATGTTGTAAAAGTTTCCCTTTCTGGATCGGGCTTAAAATGACATAGATCCTTATCTCATTGCAGCATCTGCTGTACACGAGAGCAATAAGAGATTCCCAGAGTCAATGAACCCAAGATCCACAATCCCCATCAGCTCCATGAACTGTGTGTGACCAAAGCCCTAAAGGGCAACAACCAAAGGGGAGGAAATTCTTGGTAACATAAAAACATAACAGTATTGGGCAGTATCATTGAAGATACCAGTGAAATAGAGCAGTCATTGGGTGGAACGTTGTAAATAAGACTGCTGAAAGGACAGGGCTTTCTAAAAAGGCTTCCCTGAAGAAAATTACCATGGAGGAGCCTGGAGGTAGATAGTGTCAAATGAGAACTGTTTCTAGATTAATTAATTTAAGGTAGTTCCTAACACTCTGGAAATTGTCACAGTCCCGTGAGGTTTCAGAGACCAGCTGAAGACCTGGGTAGTATCTTGCTTAATCAGAAGGGCAAGGGATTCAGTTAGGAAAGTTTACTTCAGCCTGTGGTACAATTTGGGGTGCCACAACTCAGCCCAGAGAGCTGAGGTAGAGTTATCTTGACCATCAGGATGCAGAAGGGTGAACCCTAGGAGGAGGAGAAGGATTAATAGGGCCACGGTTAGATATTTAAAGCTCTCCTTGGAGCTCAAACTCAACAAGAGTAAGGGAAATGGTTCTTATACTCTTAAAAATAATTTGTGCATATCACATATTCATTCCATTTAATGACTATTTTTGTTTATATATTGATATATTAATTTTATTTATAAACTATAACCACAGTGTGTCTAAGATAGGCCTTGGTGATAGTGGAACCAACATAGAATTTGTGGTTTGGATTCTAAAATATTTAATGATAATTACCTCAAAGTTAAAGGTTTTGTTAATATAAAGCCATTACAGACATCCTCAAAGACGCTGAATTTACATAAAAGTGCACATTGATAACAGATTTCATTTTTTCCTGACATCTAAATTACTATTTCCAAGAAAGTGAGATTTTTCTTTCTTTAACAGATACGTTTCTTAATTATTTGATCAGTTTCCATGTCAAAAATAATGTACAAATGAAAGAGTCCTGTGACTATGGGAGCTTAACCAAAACAACAGACCAAACATAACATCAATATACAGCTTAAGCTCATTCACTCATCTTCTTACAAACATTTCTACATCTTTTATTTTTCTTTCCCTTTCTTTGTTTCTACCTCTTTGTTGGACACATAAGACAAAAGCATGAAGTTTCTTGTTTTTTAAATTTGATAAAGCTTTATGTACTATGGTCTTCATATTTAGCTGGGAAGGATGTATCTATTTTTATTAATCAAATAAAATGTAAACTCTTCATTATACGTCAAGATCCTACATGAGCTGTATCTCATTACTTATCCATTTCTCTCTCATGACTACACTGTATGTCCTTTAATAATTTTTCTGACTCTTGAACATGCCACAGTCATTTCTGCCTCAGAGACTTTGCCTTCGCTCTTCTTTGAATATTATACTCTTGCACTAGATCTTAGCAGGACTGCTTCTTTTATTACATTCAGGTCTCAGTTCACAATTTCAACTTCTCAAGAGTGCCTTTCTCTAGCCACCCACTAATCTAATTCTCTCTTTCCCCGTCGTCAGTCATATCACCTATGTTCACGTTCTTTATTTTTTTAATTATTATTATTATTATTTTATTTTCAGATGGAGTTTCACTCTGTTGCCCAGGCTGGAATGCAATGGTGCAATCTTGGCTCACTGCAACTTCCACCTCCCTGGCTCAAGCCATTCTCCTGCCTCAGCCTCCTGAGTGGCTGGGATTACAGGCACCTGCCCCCACACCTAGCTAATTTTTGTATTTTTAGTAGAGATGGGTTTTACCATGTTGGTCAGGCTGGTCTCGAATTCCTGACTTCAGGTGATCCACCCGCCTCAGTCTCCCAAAGTGCTGGGATTACAGGCGTGAGCCACCGTGCCCGGTCCCATGTTCATGTTCTTATTCATGTTCATGTTCTTGTGTTCTAGGTTCAGGTTCTCATTTATTTATTTGCTAGACCAGCTTTCCCCAAATAATGTATATTCCACGAGGGCAGAAACATAATCTGTCTCATTACTTCTGTTTCACCAGCAATTAGAACACTTTCTGGCACATGATAGGCAACAAACATGAAGAAACGAGTGAATAATTTTTTTCTAATTTTTTCTTCATTTAGAGTGTGTAATGTGCTCCTAGTAAGGCCTACTTTATATGCCTGAAGTCTGGTTAGGAAAAATATTGCATCAACATTTAATCAGCAAGTGGTATTCTCAAAAATCACTAAGCAAATCAGAAGAGCAATAATCTTTCAGTATTATTGGAATAATGTATCCAAGCTAAAAGCTTCTTGAAAGACAGGTTGACAAATTAAATGAAAATTGATGACTTGGATGAAGAAATATGCTTAAATTTGCAAGTGTGCTCAAATATGATGGTATTTCTGAAGGCAAAATAAGGGACTTTGAGGTGTGTGGATTTGGGGTAACTCTGGAGTGGAACTTCAGATTATATTTATTATTAACCCAAAGCTCTCTGGTGTTTTCTTATACAAATTATTGGCTCTAATCAGACTCCTTCTATTAACTGCCACAAAGTTTGCCATCTTGGGGTTGAGTGGAGCTGGGTAAATTCATTTGAAGGGAAGTTTACTTAAAGGAGGTCAAAGCATGAAGGATGGAGGTGGTTTAGGTTGACTGTGGCACACATTTTGTAGAAGGCAACAAAGAGGATAGGACAAGAAGAATAAATTGGAAAGCAATTACAGATAGACTTAATCTTTTTTTTTTTTTTTTTTTTTGAGAGTCTCCTTCTGTCGCCCAGGCTGGAGTGCAGTGGCATGATCTCAGCTCACTGCAACCTCCGCCTCCCGGATTCAAGCGATTCCCCTGCCTCAGCCTCCTGAGTAGCTGGGATTACAGGCATGCACCACTACACCCAGGTAATTTTTGTATTTTTAGTAGAGGCAGGGTTTTGCCATGTTGACCAGGCTGGTCTCAAATTCCTGGCCTCAGGTGATCTGACTGCCTTGGCCTCCCAAAGTGCTGGAATGACAGGCGTCAGCCACCATGTCTGGCTGATAGACTTAAGAACTCAAAGGCTAGTTTAAGCAACAAATGACTTAGGAAGGATGTGATAGCTGTGCAAATATTGAAAGGAGTGACACATATGAAAAGGGAATTCGATTTGCTCTCTTTTGCTTTAAGAAATTGAACTCTAATAAATGGGTGAAAGCTATACATAGATACAGCTTAGTTTAATATGAGAAATCATGTTTTAATAATCAGAGCTACTGAAGATAAGAGTGGGTTGCCTCAAAAATTAGCGTATATATCCAAGCAGAGACTAAAAACCCACTTTGCTGATAATATATTGCTGAAAATACTTAAGTACCAATGGAAGTCTGAGCTAGGTGACCTTGTTATTTCTTCCAAATATGAAAGTCTACTAATTTATGATGCAAGTTAAAACAATTTTGGGATTACACTGATTCTGTTATCTTTTCAAAGTGTTTGAATTTATCAAAAGGTTTACTTTCTTGATCTTAACATTGATGTTCAGAGAAAGATCCTAAGTTTGCTCTATTCCTGTGACAGTTTACATTATCTTGCTGTATATATTGCTTTATTACTCACCGTATTGGTTTTCAAAGCTGCTGTAACAAAGTAGCACAAAGTCAGTGGCTTGGAACAACAGATACTTATTGTCTCAGAATTTTGGATGCCAGAAGTCTGAAATCAGTATGTTGGCATAGCCATGATCCCTCTGAAGGCACTAGGGAAGGATCTGTTCCAGGCCTCTCTCTCCTAGCTTCTAGTGTTTTGTTGGCTCATGACAGCAAAACTTCATTATTCACATGGTTTTCTCCTTGTGTGTGTGTGTGTGTGTGTGTGTCTCTGTGCCCAAATTTTCCCTTTTCAGAAGAATACCAGTCATACTAGATTAGGAGTCCACTCTGCTTTAGGATGACCTTGGCTTAAGCAATTATATCTGCAACAACAGTTATTTCCAAATAAAGTCACATTCTGAGCTACTGGGATTAAGACTTCACCATATGAATTTTGGTAGAACATGATGCCAGTCACATAGCACCATCTTTTTCAATCTATTTTTTCTGCAGCTATGATTTTTCTACAGCCATAAAGTTACAGGGAGTTGATTCTCTCGTAATTCACCATTGCAGCTCAGTAACTTAAAGGGTCAGTTGCTCGCTTATGATGGCACTAGTGCAATACGAGCAGAAAACCTGCATTCTGACCCTGAGCCAACCAGTTACTAGACATGCACTTAATTTTTCTGAATATAGTTTTCTAAACCTGTAGATATACTTAACTTGCTAGGATAGACTTATGTGACAATATTATGATCAGTCAAATATAACAATGTATATGCATTTCATAAATGCAAAGCACTCTGTAAAAGTCTTAGAAAGAGGCTAGGAGGAGCTTATCTGTCTTTTTGACTGGGTTATTTAAGAACACCCACAAGATATTCAAGGTATTCTTTTTTTTCTTTTTGAGATGGAGTATTGCTCCATTGCCCAGGCTGGAGTGCAGCGGCGCCATCTCCAGTCACTACAACCTCCGCTTCCCAGGTTCAAGCAGTTCTCTTGTCTCAGCCTCCCAAGTAGTTGGGATTACAGGTGTGAGCCACCGCACCTGGCCCACAAGATATTCTTAAGAAGAAGAATGCAACTCAGCAGAAGCCAGACTAAAAATCAGCCCTACAGAGACCAGTTTCATGAAAACCTACCTATGGCTTATATATACCTATATATATATATATATATATATATGCACACACACACACAATATAGGCATGAAAGTAGTAGATGACTCTCCCACTTATAAGAATGATATAGTTTTTTTTGTTGTTGTTGTTGTTTTAAGACGGAGTCTCAGTCTGTCACACCCAGTGCAGTGGCACAATCTTGGCTCACTGCAGCCTCCGCATCCCGGGTTCAAGCGATTCTTCTGTCTCCAGAGTAGCTGGGACTAGAGGCCCACTCCACCACACCTGGCTACGTTTTGTATTTTTAGTAGAGACGGGGTTTCACCATATTGGCCAGGCTGGTCTCAAACTTCTGACCTCATGATCTGCCCACCTTGGCCTCCCAAAGTGCTGGGATTATAGGCATAAGCCCAGCCAGTACAGTTTTACAAGAGTTAAAAAAAAAATCAAATTTGGAATGGCCAGCTTAGTCTTCTGCCAACTGGTATCACAATGAATATGTAACAGAAAGCCTAAGTCACTGTGGAAGATTCAGCTATTCTTATTGCCAGAATCTCTACTGTTTTTATATGCATAAATATATTTTTACATACAATAAGGCCAAACCACTAGCAACTGAAGACATGGCTGGCCACTATGGCACAGCTCTACCTGACGACATGCACCTCTGGCGTGAGGTGGCACAAAGAACCTGGGCTTGGAAATCAGTCTTGAAATAGACACTTGCAAGGTCCTGACTTTGGATAATATTTTTGAGTTTCTGTTACCTTGATTAGAGTATCTTACAGAAAACACTGATAAACTGTCTAGCTTGTGATAATAATTGCTTTTTTCCAAAATAGAATTAATTTAACCAATTAACTAAATAATAAATATTTAACTAATTTATTTTGAGAGAGGGTCTCACTCTGTCACCCAGGCTGGAGTGCAGTGGCATGATCCTAGCTCACTGTAGCATTGATCTCCGGGGCCCAATTGATCTTCCCAACTCAGCCTCCAAGTAGCTGGAACTACAGGTGCACGCCACCACATCCAGTTAATTTTTTTTATTTTTATAGAGACAGAGGTCTCCTTATATTGCCCAGGCTGGTCTTGAACTCCTGGGCTCAAGCAATCTTCCTGCCTCAGCTTCCCAAAGTGCTAGAATTACAGGTCTGGGTCACTGTACCCAGCCTGATAACAATTGTTATGATGCTGATGAGATGAAGTAAGAAAAGCATAAGAAACCATAAGAAATTAAACGAATTGCCAAAGTCACAAAATTAGTGTATGTGAATGAGTATTGTGGGGCAGGGCTGAAATTAAAATCAGCTCATCTGCTTTTTAGTTCACTATTCTTTCTTTTACACATTCTTTTATTCTTTCTTTTACACACACACACACACACACACACACACACACACACACACACAGCAGACATCCTTCTTTGTAGCAGAAAAGAGTTGACACATTCTTAAACACTAGAGGCAAGGAAGCAAGCCCACAATATTCATTTCTACACAGCCAGCCTAGCAAACCCATCTTCCAGTTTTCCTCCAGTAGAACTGGAATTTCAAGGGCCAGCAGTAACTTCTTCCCAGGGTCAGAGGCAGTGAAATCACCACTCTCACTACTGACCCAACCTGACCTCTGTAAACTATTAAATGCTATCTGTCCTAAAGGAAGACACCACTTTCTGAGCTGAACAGGTTCAGTTCTAGAAGACTTGGAGCCCAAGATAGTCCAACCTCAAAATCAATACATTGATGATTGACCTGATGCATCTTATCTAAGGGAAGAAAGAAGATAATGAGAGAAGAGTTTAAGCACAGGAATACACTTGTAAAATCGAAAGCATTTCTAAAGGCAATAACTGCTGAAAACACTGATGCCAGGGGACAGCATTTTGTTATTCATTAAAGTATACGATCTCTCACCTTCCTTTTTAGCTGGAAACATTATATGACTCTTGGACTCTTCCAATGAAATTCCCGTGGGTCTTCTTATTGCTTTCCCTGTGTAGTACCTTTTTTTTTTTTTAAAGATTAGTTCAGGTCTGAATTACCTCCTGCCTGAATTTCTGCAATAGCCTCTGAGCCTGTCTTCTGGCTTGCCTCATTCTCCCTTCTGAGTAGTCTGTGTGTCTTCATCAGACTAAACCACCTAAAGCAGGTTGGTTTCCTCACATTAGCTTCTATTTTGCCACACCGAGGTTGCATTTTGCCATTGGAACATTCTCCCATGATTTTGCTCATTTTCCCCGCACTACTAAGAAATAAAATCCTACTCATTAGTCCAATTCTAGGTTTCAGATAAACACTCCAGTGCACACAATGATTTCCTTTTCAGAATGTGTCCTGCAGCTGTTGTAAACATCTCTCACTTTAGCATTCATTTACTCTCTAATTAGCTCATATTTTATAATTTTGTCTCCAGAGCTAGACTGGCCAACAGGCGGGCATTTTTTTTTTCTCTCTCTGGCACTGAGCTCAAGACCAGAGTTTTAATAAACACTTCCTGATACCTGAATAACGCAGAATTGTACTTCTTATGAAGCCAACTACAGTAAACCTTTTAGTAAAATCTGATGATAGAAATATAAATGATAGGCCGGGCGTGGTGGCTCACGCCTGTAATCCCAGCACTTTGGGAGGCCAAGGCGGGCGGATCACGAGGTCAGGAGATTGAGACCATCCTGGCTAACACGGTGAAACCCTGTCTCTACTAAAAATACAAAAAATTAGCTGGGCTTGGTTGCAGGCACCTGTAGTCCCAGCTACTTGGGAGGCTGAGGCAGGAGAATGGCGTGAACCCGTGTGGCGGAGCTTGCAGTGAGCCACGACAGCGCCACTGCACTCCAGCCTGGGCGAAACAGTGAGACTCCTTCTCAAAAAAAAAAAAAAAAAAAAAGAAATATAAATGATGCATAAACAATATAACAATTGTGATCATAACATAGCTGCATGCCACACCTTGTTAAGAAAGGTTACACGGTAAAATTAAGAGGGAACATTTTCTGCCTCTTGGCCTCCTCTTTCAATAGACCAAGTAGTAGGACTGCAGTTCCCACCTCACCACAGTCTGGGCTGCAGACTGCCCTGTCTAGCCTGTGCCTGTTCAGTGATGCTGAATGGGAGTAGAGGAAGGAACTGAAACATTCTGTGGAGGTCACCAGGAGTGCCCATGGTCTTTAAACTTCAGTTCAGAGGAAGAAGGGCAGCAGGAGGATTTCCGTTGCTTTTAGAATGTAGTTTTTCTGTAGAGATGCTGCAATCATGCTCAAAGCTCTTGCCCAGCTAGGAAATGCTGAGCTTCTAGTCAGCTGCGAAGCAACACACTTCTTTTAATACTAAAACACAAACTGACTTGAAATATTATTTTATGTAAGTTTTTAAAACATATTTCGTAGGGATGGGGATCTCGGTCTGTTGACTAGGCTGGGCTTGAGCTTCTGGACCCAAGTAATCCTCCTGTCCTGGCCTCCCAAAGTGCTGGGACCACAGGTGTGAGCCACCATGCCTGGCCTAAATAAGTCTTACCATATGAATAAGCAGAGACTTATAGTTAATGCGCTGTGTTCAAGTTCCTGCATTAGGACGGTAGTGTGAAATTTATTTTCTTTAAAGGTCTAACAGAATTTTATCTGCAAAGAGTCTTATAAAGTGCCAGCTGTAAGCTGAAATATTTCCCTTTAATTGGGCAGTCTTCTTCACAAATAGTCTATCCCTATCTATCATCTGTCTATCTATCTATGCATCCATCCATCCAGTCTGTTTCAGCCCAATATTAGCCATAATATGATCATAACTTTACCCAGGTCCATTCTTCAAAAAAGGGAAAAAGAGAAAAAAAATCAGAGAAACGAGAACAAACCACAGTAGCAAGTGAATGGAAACTGTAGTGAAAGCATCCGTAATTCTGGAGATGACAGTGCCGACTCCCTTTGTCCTTGTAAATGGGGTGAGAACCCAGGGTGGCCTGCTTTACCTTGTTGGAGAGACTAAATTTGCTGCCTCATGGTGACCCCTCCTGACTACTACTCAGGGGAATTCTACATAGTACTTGTGCTTTCTGAATCACATTCCCATAGTATCAGCCAGGATCCTGTATTTGAGAGAATGAGGAACTGGTGAAGTATTAGCATGTGTCTACACTTACTTCCTGTTAAACCGAAGTTTCTAAGCAGGCGGCCAGAGTGGGAAGTGAGGAAATATATGATACGGAGGAAAACAAATATTTCTCCAGCTGAAAAAGTCAGGCGTTGTGGCTAAATTTACTCCATTATCCTCAACAGAAGAAAGATTGTCAAATACGTTTCCAAATTTCTTGGCCTGGTATGCAAGACCATTTAAGAGTGAGATGCAACCTGACTTTTCTGTCTTCTCTCTTTTTTTCTCTCACACCAACTTTCTCCTACAACCAAACAAGCTTTGGTTTGCAGACCAAAGCTTCTTTGCTGAAACCTTTATGTCCTTCTTCAGACATTCCCACTCCTCTTCTGTGCCCGGCCGGTGGCATCCTATTTGGCATTTTTTGAAATCTTTCCAGATGGCCCTTATGTCCAGGGTGGGTTGAAAATCACTGGCCTATCCGATGCTCACATCAAATCTGACGTCATCCCTGATGACTGCCCAGGCTACTCTGGGATGCCAGGTGTGTCTCTCTCCACCAAGCCCACTGTAGTTACACTTTATATCAGTCCTTTGGCATGTAGTCATGAATTGCCTTATGTCATTTCATATTATCATCTTCTTTTATTCCTATTTAACACTTAGCCTAATCTTTCCCTTCCTTAAATGTCTGTGTCTTAATTCCCCAATTAGAGGCAGAAATCGTGAGAATTGAGTCCCACTGTGCCTTCCATTTAGTTAGGGGTCAATAAATATTTTTGATTGCCTGAAAGGGGCCAGAGGCACCAAAGCAAAGCTAAACCATTATTTTATCCATGACAGCCACAGAGGAACTTTGTGGGAAAGTTGTGTGCCCTGTGGTACCATGGGGCAGGGCTCTCAGGATCTGAGGCCTTGTGTCAGGTTAAATACATGCCAGCATCTGGAATATTTCAGTACATTTTCTCAATCAATCTTAGCACAGATGAGCCAAGTATTTGTATCAGGTAAACTCTGGCGTCACCTTTGGAATATACTGGCTTAATTGCTCCTGGTACCAAATCTCGCAGGAATGTTGCAACAATCTGAAAAAGTTCAATAGGCAATAGAAGTCACTGTGATCCAACAAGCAAAACCTGATGAAAGACAAGCTGCTTGGTTCAATTCTGCACAAGGGTGAGGACTGCTGGATCTTTGAGTGGTCCTCATCCATTCCCTTGGGAAACAAGTCAGACAAATAAGTGGTATAGAACCATTCTCATTGGCTGAATATGCTTCCCAGCAATGCCTAGTGAGTATCTGAGAGTAAATGAAAGGGAAATACTATTTAATAAATTGCGTCTTTATTATGCTTCTACTCCTGGGAGATGTCTACCATTAAGACATAATTCCTAGCCTCTAGTCAAAGTAGAGGGATTGGTTTTTTTAAAAAATCAGCTTTTCACAATGAGCATCTGATCCCCACAATCCAGAAAAATAAAATACAGCTGATTAAAAAAAAAACAAGCAAAAACAAGAATAAGTTCTGGACCTCTTTAATATTAAACATCTGCAGCCTCCTTTAACATTCAGCTGTGTGACATAGTTGCTATTTCCTAGAAATGGAGACTTCTGAATCACTGAGACCCTTTCAGACATCAAGGATACTTCTTGTTTTCCCTCTATGTGAGAACCTTTGAGTTTGGATAGTACTATTATTTCATCCAGATTTAAAGGACCATGAAGCTTTTTCTCTATTTCATTGGCCTCCTTGTCTTCAGAACCTGTTCTGTAGCCTCTGGAAGCATTTGGCTGCACTATCACCACATACCTACCAAAATAGCAAGAGCTTAAAGTGTGGAATAGATTTTAGTATCCACATGTCATTCATTTTTTTCTTCTCTTTTAACCATTCAACAAACACTATGATGTGGAAATTTTGTGCTTCAGATCAGCAGAACACGTAGGGTAAGAGAACAAATTTTGGTATAACACATCAAGAACATTGGAAATTATCAGACATGTTCTTTGCTGAGACTAGATAAAATAATGCTTTATCCCTATTTGACAGACCTCTATCCATACCTCTGAAAATCTCTGTAATAATTCAGATCTGGTAAGCGACAAACAAGTAATATTTCCTGGACACAGTAAAATGCATAAACTTATACTACCATACCCAGTCACGGCAACAAGGGTGATTTGCATATGGTGGGTTCCACTGTATAAGTCAATGGAGAACCTCAAATTTCTCCATGAAAGCAACAATGTAAAAAGTTTTGTAATTATTGTAATATCAGAAATGGACCATCACTAAGATTCTGTCAAGAAAAAGGATCTTGTAAGAGCACATGGCAGCTGAGCAGGTATAGAGCTTTATATGGTTTGGATCTGTGTCTCCACCAAATCTCATGTTGAATTATAATCTCCATTGTTGGAGGTGGGGCCTGGTGGGAGGTGATAGGATCATGGGGGTGAAGTTCTCATGAATGGGTTAGCACCATCTCCTTGGTGCTGTTCCCGTGATAGTGAATGAGTGAGTTATTTTGAGATCTGGTTGTTTAAAAGTGTGTAGCACCTCCCCACCTCCACCCATTTCCTCCTTCTCTGGCCATGTAAGATGTGCCTGCTTCCTCTTTCCCTTCTGCCATGATTGTAAGTTTCCTAAGGCCTTCCTAGAAGCAGAAGCCACTATGCTTCCTGCACAGCCTGCAGAACAGTGAGCCAATCAAACCTCTTTCCTTTATAAATTACCCAGTCTCATGTATTTCTTTATAGCAGTGCAAGATTGGACTAAGATGGAGCCCAATCTCACCCCAGGGTCTTTGCACAGGACTTCTGTGGAGACCACACCCCACAAAGATAGTTTCTGCTTTACACTGAAAGTCTAAGCTTTAATTGCCTCATCCCCATAGAGGCCCTCCTAAACACCCTATGTAGAGTAAATGAGTCCTCATGTTACTATCTGTCAGATTCATGTTAATTACCTTCATTACAACCTATGGCAATTTGGCATTGTTTCATTTTATATGTACCTCTTGATATCACCCCATTAGAATATCATCCCTGTGAAGACAGGGGCCATGTCTTCACTGTCTCTTCAGGGCCAACATAGTCCTGGTTTAGAGGAGGTACTTGGAAAAAAAAATGTGAAAAAATCTGCATCTGTCTGGAGAACAAATTTATTTCCATTTTGTACACAGACATCTTTCCCATTTGCTGCTATACTCAAATAGCAGAAAAAAGTTGCTGCAAGTTGACTGTGCTACTTGCCAAGTTATTGATTACAAAATCAGGCTGGGTTTTACCACTTTGGATTCTACTGAAAGGCTACATTTTACCTCTAACATAATTTTCATCTACCTGAGAATCTTCTACCATTTATGAGCTGCTGGTGGTTCTCACAAACCATGCCCAATTGTATCCTTCACTCCTATACCGAAATAATACAGTTTTTCATTCAGGTAACACAATATTGTGGGGAATGAAATGGCTTCAGTGACCTGAGAGGTGGATGACCATACAAGCCTAATACAATTGCCATGACTTAGAGATTTTCTTGGGCCCAAGTATAAGTATGTAGACCACTCCCACTAATTACAATTCACACCAGGAACTCATCTTGGATGATTCTATCATGTGTACCAAAGAACCAAGAATTATTACCTCTCAACTAGGTAATACTTCTTTGCAAAGGAGGGTAGGTGTGCAGCATGAATTGCTTTCCTGCAAAAACAATAAAGGCAAAACAGTTACACTGTGGTAGGAGAATTACTTTATTTTAATTTTTGCATGTGTGGTTTAAGGAAGAGAGCCCTGGCTTGTTAGAATGTCACATAAACCAAAGACCACAGCTTTAAGATAAAACTTTAACAAAATGAAGTTTTATAAAGTGCTCCTCTTCTCTGTAAAATACAAAATATCAGTTATTTCTTTCGAAGTCATCTTTAAGATAAACTATAAAACCACTTCTAATGTCTTGTTTCCATGAATTCTCAGGTTCTTATGTATAAGTTGACCAAAACAGCATCCATCTTCTAGAAAAATATTACTGAGACGAATTTCTTTTATGTTTCTCAGATTTTCTATGAAGATATTTCTAGAATGAATTTGGGATCATTGTTTCACTGGAATGTCCTGTGTGTTAGTTTGCATTGCTATAAAGTAATACCTGAGACTGGGTAATTTATAAAGAAAAGAGGTTTATTTGGCTCACAGTTTTGCAGGCTGAACAGGAAGCATAGTGCCAGCATCTGCTTCTGAGGAAGCCTCAGGAAGTTTATAAGCATGGTGGAAGGTGAAGGGGAGCCAGTGTGTCACATGGAGAGAAAGGGAGCAAAAGAGAGGGAAGGAGGTGCCAGGCTCCTTTAAACAACCAGCTTTCGCGTGAACTAAAAACAAGAACTCCTCTCATTACTGCAAGGATGGCATCAAGCCATTTATGAGGGATCCACCCCCATGACCCAAACACCTCTTACCAGGCCCTACCTCCAACACTGGGGATTACATTTTACCATGAGATTTGGAGGGGACAAATATGCAAACTAGATCTTACTGCTAGTGCCTGTCAGACTTGTTTTTGATAGCAAGGAAATAAATGACTCTATCAGTGTGTTCTTTTTTTTTTTTTTTTGAGACGGAGTCTCTCTCTGTCGCCCAGGCTGGAGTGCAGTGGCGCGATCTAGGCTCACTGCAAGCTCCGCCTCCCGGGTTCACGCCATTCTCCTGCCTCAGCCTCTCCTGACTTCTACCAAAAAGTTGCTAGTGATGACTGCCACCATGTTGATCTGTTAAATAAATGTCCATTTGAGAATACAAATAGTTTTTTGAAGAGTCTAGAAGTTTCTGCCATTATCTTCTGGGTATACCTCAATGATCATGTACTATATTTTACTTGCAAAAAAGAAAATGTAACCATGTGGTGATTTTCGGAAAGCAGCTTTGAACAGGTAGATTTTGGGCCAGATAGATGTGAGTTTCTGTCACTTGTCCTCTCCTAACCCTATTTTCCTGCTTTGTAAAATGACGATGACAACATAAGATAATTAATAGAAAATAATAAATATAAATTAGTAATAAATATAACTAATATAAAGCACTTAGAGCACTGAAGATGCTGACTGAAAGTTAATTACCTCTTTATAAAAATTATATCAAATACACAAAAAAATCCTCTATGTGGTATAATATAAATTGTGCACTATTGCAGAGGAACTCACTTATTTCCTGAGAGTCATCATCCGAAGCCGAGAACTGACAGAAACAATCAACAGTCTTCTGGTGCAGCGCTGTCCAATAAAACTTTCTGTAGTGGTGGAAATCTGGACTTTCCAATACAGTAACCACTAGCCAGATGACTTAGCACTTAAAAGGTGGCTAGTGTGACTGGAAAATTGAGTTTTTATTTTTACTTAATTTTAATTAATTACATTTCAATTTTATATAGTGATATGTGGCTAATGGCTATTATACTAAACTGTGCAGTTCTAGTGAAATAATGGGCTCAGGTTTGACCCAGGTATAGCAAAGTCATCAGTCACAATTAAAAACATGAATAATGCCATTATACATGTAGCTTACAGTGAATTCATCTTGTAAGTTTTGCTGTAATACACAATAGGAAGTAAAGTTCTTCCCTTGATGAGTCTATTACTTGACCTCCATTTATGCCCCGGACTCAAGTCTACATATAGAGGAAGAAGGCACTTGAGTTAAGGGGCCAGATGGTTTGGTATAACTGTCTGAAATCAGGCTGGTAACATTTTCCTTGTCCAAAATGATGAGAGCGTATATGAAGGAGACCTCAAACTCCCTTTCATTTCTTGTTCAGAAGGTGTCTGTATTCAAATACAAATGTATGCTCACACGTATCTAAAGGGCAGTAGATATCTATGAGAATTGTGTTTAAAACAAACATGTCTTGTGAAGACCTAAAGAAAAGACTAATTCTAAGAGGGCAGGCTCAGGTGCAAATAATGGCAGCATCTGTGAAACAGTAAGAGGAATGAGAAACAAACCAAAATGTATCCAGATTCAAAACAGGAGGAGAGAAGAAACCTTCAATCAAAAGGAAGACAGAAAGGAAGATGATGTATAGGGCATCCAAATGGTAGATGGGATGGAAGGGACAGTTGCGGCAGCACTCCTCTCAAGGGGGCACCAGCTGCAGGGAGTCTGTCCCTTGCAGACCCCTGACCTGGTGACGGATGAATAAAATACACTGACACACAGATATTCTGCTCTGCCAGTCCAGCTGAGTGTGTCCGAGCCGCTTATAGACTCCGTGCTGAGTCCTGTAAACAGTTGCGACTGGCCCTGATCAGCTAGTCAGACTCACATTTATTCAGTAAGATTAATTAACAAAAGTTTGAGTCAACACCATTAGAGGGTAATTGACACTGTGGGCGTCCTGAGTAAAAAGCACTTAAGCACCCATGGTACATCAAAGGTTAGTCTTAAGATTATACGAGTAAACAAGTTAGCTAGGTAAACTACTCTTTCTTTATTGCTATTTTAATTTGTTTAACTAAAGGTAAAGGGATCGGGCTGCCTCCAGCCAGATCTATTACCAAAGTTATGCAAACTTCTCAGCCTTCCAAGAAGATTTGTGTCTATTTCTATAACTATCTCTAATATTTTTCCCACCAGTCTGATTGAACCCCAACAGACAGTGGCTGGGGTCAAGCATCTTCAAGAGATTGAAGAGAGAGACCATCCCAAATTTAAAAGAAGACTGATTGTCAAATACTTTCAGATCCCATTTACCTTACTTCTGAGTCATAGTTGACAGCCGTGACCAATCTTTCGGCTTTGAAACTCTATTCTCTTCGTTTCTACCCCACTTGATTTCTTCTTATCTGCCTGGTGGCTCCTTCTTAGTCTCCTTGTCAGCTGATTTTTCACTGCTGGCCTCATGGCATGGTTTGGGGAGGGTGTGTACCGCCCAGCACGAGGGAGTACCATTCACACTGCAGTCTTCATAAATTCATTATAATGACTTTCCAGCCAATAGCAGTAAAGGTGCTTTCTAATTCACACAAAGGCACCATATGGCCTAGAAGTCCCCCAGTTTGGTCCTTAAGAAGGCAATGCTTCCCTTAAGTGCCACCCTTAACCCTTGTTTGTTTTCATTTTTAATGAAGCTACTGATGATATCACTCATAGAGCTTCAACTATGATGGCTCTTAAATCGATATATTATCATAGCCCATACTTCTCTCCTGAGCCTTAAGCTCACATCTAATTGGGTTTTCTACAGCGCTATTCAGATGTCTCAGTGGCACTACCAATACAACATATTTTAAAAAATGAATCCATCTCTAATCCTGATTAATATCACCATCTTCCTCCTGGTCACTCTAGCCAGAAACATGAGACTTATCTCCATCTCACTTACTCCTCACACAAGCTCAATCTATAAAGTCTGGAGAATCTGCCTCAGTCAACCTCTTTCATGTGTGTCCCTTCCACATTCTTACTCCAACTGCTTGAGACCTCTGCCTGCCATCTTTTATGTGAATATGTGAATCTTGTCCATTCTGCCTCCACACTGCTGCCAGTGAGATCTTTTCTTTCTTTCTTTTTTTTGAGATGGAGTCTCGCTCTGTCCCCCGCGCTGGAGTGCAGTGGCACGAACTCGGCTCACTGCAAGCTCCGCCTCCCGGGTTCACGCCATTCTCCTGCCTCAGCCTCCCGAGTAGCTGAGACTACAGGCGCCCGCCACCACACCTGGCTAATTTTTTTGTATTTTTAGTAGAGACGGGGTTTCACCATGTTGGCCAGGATGGTCTCAAACTCCTGACCTCATGATCTGCCCGCCTCAGCCTCCCAAAGTGCTAGGATTACAGACTTGAGTCACCGCGCCCAGCTGAGATATTTTCAAAATGCATATATGTTCATTGCATTCTCTTGCTGACAGTTCTTTAATTTTTATGCCTTGCTAATATGATTCAGGATAAAATTTGAATTCCTGATTGTGTCATACACTATGGCATATGTGAGCTGGCCCTGCATGCATTTCCATTTTCAGCTTCTACCCTTTCTCCTAACATATGCCCACACTTGAGTCATACCTATTACCTTTGGCTTCCTTAACAGGCCCAGCTCAACCACTAAGGCTGAGCTGATGTCCTTTGCCTTTACTGTGATTACTGCAATTGTTTCCACATCTGTCTTCTCCTTTAGACTTTAAGTACATTGAGAACAGGAATATGGTTTTATCTTTGTATCTCTGCCACTTGCCTAGCACCTGGCACACAGAATAAATGATTGACAAGAAGATAGATAAATGCAGAGGTCAAACAGAAAAGGAGGAAATTAATGAACTTCAAATGCCTCCGGATGATCATGAGAGGCAGGGAGTGCAATGAGGGGGCATAAGAAAGAAAATAGTGGTTATGACGCAGAAAGTATCTTTAAATCTAAAAATAATTGTGGTTTTTTCCTACCTTTATAGGTAGAAATACAGAGTTGATTGTAGCATTGTTTCACAGAGATCTAAGATTTTTATTCTTCAGTTTTTAAAAAAATGTTCAAAAGGAAAAAAATAATTAGAAACATGAATACTCTAAAGCCTTTGTCTTCTAACAAAGCTATGAACATTACTGATAAACATAAAGGGAAGATGATGTGATTTAAATGTAAAAGAATAATGGGAGAGGGCAGGCGGGGTGGCTCACGCCTGTATTCCCAGCACTTTGTGAAGCCGAGGCAGGCGGATCAAGAGGTCAAGAGATTGAGACCATCCTGGCCAACAGGGTGAAACCCCATCTCTACTAAAAATACAAAAATTAGCTGGGCATGGTGGCAGGTACCTGTAGTCCCAGCTACTCTGGAGGCTGAGGCAGGAGAATGGCATGAACCCAGGAGGTGGGGCTTGCAGTGAGCAGAGATCACGCCACTGCACTCCAGCCCGGCGACAGAGCGAGACTCAGTCTCAAAATAAAATAAAATAAAATAAAAATAAAAAACAGAATAATGGAGAGAATATAAATATATCACCTATGTGCAAAACTGTGTCAAAAGAGTAAGCATAAAAAGAAACTCTCCAAGCATATTTTTTGATTTTCTATTCTTTTTTCGCATTAAAAATTTGTTATTTTGAAAGTACACAGCTGTTCGCAGCTATAAATAGGCAGCAATGTCACATCTACTTGAAATACATTTAATGTCACCATTACACTTAATATCATCATTACATTTAATATCACCATTAAGCTATGTTGATCATTTGCTCTATGTTCAATCCATAGAGATGAGTTTTGGTTCATACAAATGGTCTTATATTGTCTGAGATTTTGCTTTTTCTTGAGTTCAAATATCTGAGGTATGTCTGCTTGCTTGATTGCCATGATCAACAGAGCTTCTGACACAATACTTCATTTCTTAAATGAATACTCAGAGAGTTTTGAAAGAAGTCAATGCTCTACATCATTAGTTTAAGGTATAATGAAACCATAGGCTAGAAACTGCCTTTCATAATTTCAATTATAGATATTTTAAAAATATATTAATTAAACTTTTTGTTAAGTTTAAACAGTTACTGGATCCATATTTTGCTTCATGTGTATCCTCCTCTATAGTATCAAACATTCAGGAAGTGCTCAACAAATACTTGGGCAAATTATCTCATCTTTCTGAGCCTCAGTTTACTCATCAACGAAATGGGATGAATACCCCATCATAAGTTGTTGGAAGATAAAATGAGATAGTGCTTTGTACTGTTCCTGGAACATGGCAAACCACCCAATCAAAGGTTGCTATTATTATTTGCATATCTGATCCTTGTCAGCCTTGCCTAAGGAGCCTTTTAATTCTCAACATATTCCTTTAAGTGTAAAACTGTACATCTCTTTAACAATGTGGTATTAGCTGAGTTACAAAATACAAAGACAGATTCTCTTGGAAACTCTAAATGAACACAGCCAGTCAATAATGAGAAACTGCTCTAGTAAGGACTAAGTAGCTTACAAAACAAACTTTCCCTTTTGAAATAATGTTTACCTGCCAAACAGCCTAAAGTTAGTATTGACTAGCATAATATCATTATGCTCTTCATACATTATAGGTCAAATGCAAATGTTGCTTCATGCCTATTTTCTCTCCACCAAGGATTTTCGTCAATTCTCACACAAATGTATGACTTCAAATAGATTAAGAAGCACTGGACTGCTGGAGGCAAGAATCTACTTATAAGCATATTCGAAAATATACAGTTTACTTTTTAATGGGGTGGTTTTTCTGGTTGTTGTTCTTGAGCTGTTTGTGTTCCTTATAGATTCTAGATATTAGTCCCCTGTTACATGCATAGTTTAAATACTTTTTCCCATTCTGCAGGTTGTCTGTTCACTCTGTTATTTCTTTTGCTGTGCAGAAGCTTTTTAGTTTAAATCCAATTTGTCTATTTTTGTTTTTGTTGATTGTGCTTTTGTGATCTTACTCATTTTTTTGCCTAGGCCAATGTCCAGAAGTTTTTCCTAAATTTTCTTCTAGTATTTTTGTAGTTTCATGTCTTACATGTAGGTCTTTAATCCACCTTGGGTTGCTTTTTTTATATGGTGAGAAATAGGAGTCCAGTTTCATTCTTCTGCATAAGGAAATTCAATTTTCCTGGGACCAACCCCATTAAAAAGTAGGCAAAGGACATGAACAGATATTTTTCAAAAGAAGACACACACATGGCCAACAAGCATATGAAAAAATACTCACATCACTAATTATCAGATAAATGCAAATTAAAAGCACAATGAGATATCACCAGGTGCCAGTCAGAATGGCTGCTATTTAAAAAGTCAAAAAATAACAGATGCTGGTGAGGATGCAGAGAAAAGAGAATGCTTATATACTGTTGATGGAAATGTAAATTAGTACAACCTCTACGGAAAACAGTAGGCAGATTTCTCAAATAACTAAACATAGAAATACCATTCGATCCAGCAATCCACTACCGAGTATCTACCCAAAAGAAAAGAAGTCATTCTATAAAAAAGGCACCTGCACTTGTATGTTTACCACAAAACTATTCACGATAGCAAAGATATGCAATCAACCTAAGTGATCATCAATGGATAATTGGATAAAGAAAATATGGCACGTACACAATGGAATACTATCTGGCCGTAAAAACAATGAAATCATGTCTTTTGCAGCAACATGAATGAAACTGTAGGCAATTATCTTAAGTGAAACAGCAGAAACAGAAAGTCAAATACAGCATGTTCTGACTTATAAGTGGGAACTAAATAATGTGCACACATGGACATACAGAGTGGAATGATAGATAACAGGGACTCAGAAGGATGAGAGGAAGGTAAGGGATGAGAAATTACTTAACGGATACAATGTACATTATTTGAATGATAGTTACGCTAAAAGCCCAGACCTCACCGCTATGCAATATATCCATGTAATAATTGAAAGGAGTACACTGGCACTCCTTAAATGTATGTGAATAAAAAACAATAAAAAATAAACAGTTTTAAATAAATCCTTTAAGAAGAGGTTTTTCTCTGAATCTCCACTATTTTTGCAGACGTTTTTCAAATGTATTCTGAATATTTTCTATTTCTCTTTGAGTATATTCTTTTGTTCTCAGCATAGATACAGGACCATCAGCCATAGTCCTTCAGAATTGATCTCATCTTTACTACTTTACTCTTTGTGCATCACATAATTATTAATAGGAATTTTCTCTGCTGTTACCAATATTCAACAATATATACATTTTTATCCTTTTAAGTGGTGACATGGGAGAGTAGGGTCAGTGTTTTGTAATAACATTCAGGATGAGACTTCATAAGCAACAGAAAGAAGACACTGTCATCCAGTTTGTTAAAATACTGAAAGTAATTGTAGATGGTAGATAGTAGTTTCCTTGGAACACTATGAGTTAAAATAGTCTTATTCTACCCATAACAGATGAGATTTACTAACCTGAAGAAATTACCAAAAAAGATGTATTGACACAGAGGTTAAAGTGCAAGAAAGACTGCGTCAGAAAATGTATTGAAATCTCTAACATCAAATAATGTTTTGAAGAAAAATGTATAAACAGAAGTAAATAGCAACAATTTATTGGGCTTCTCTTTCCTAACAGTGACCAAAAGGTAGAGACACAAAAGCCTCATATGCTGGAATCCAAAAAGGCTTACATTGTTGTGAGACAAGAGACGCCACTTAGACTTAACCATTCATAGTATGGACCATTTCCAGAGGGGTCACCATACTTTGCTTCAATTCTGTGTTAACTAAACAATCTTTTTCTTGCTAATCTGAAGACCCTGTGCAATAAAGAGTCTGACTCCATTTTTTGATGTTTGACTGCAGACATCTTTTCAGCCTAACCCTTCCGTCTTCTCTTTCTGTCCAACATTGGGGCAAGCTGACAAAAATCCTCAGGCACTCTTCTTTTGTAACCAGCAGTAAGTTCGAATCATACACTGCCACCCTCACCTCGACCCTGTCCCTTAACCACATTAAAACCCAAAGCCAGTCTCCTTTAATTTTATCCCAGCTCTCTCAAGACATTTTCAGCTGGAGATGCCTATCCTGCTTTCTCCAGAAAGCATCATTATGGGGTAATAAATGTCTTCATACCCTCCTGTGGGGTGTGTGTGTGTGTGTGTGTGTGTGTGTATGTGGCATCACCAGCCTGGAAACCTAAATCAAATTTTGGATGGAGGTCTGTTCCAACTTTATGGACTCGCCACAACAATACCCAGTCAACATGATCTTAGAAAGTGGGTCTCATGGAATGCAGGCACAATCATATCAGTACCTAGGAAGAAATCCGCATTTAGCTTAAACATCAATTTTTCACGAGTTCACATACTGGGAATCCATTCTATTGAATCTAATCAATGCTAACATGATGCTGAGACTGAATTTCAGAACCTGAGAAGATTCGTTCTGAAATTTGGTAACCTGTCCAATGGACTACTAGAAGACATCTTGGCTTTTTGTTTCTATTAACTATAAAGGAAACACAGTTTTATTCCTCTAGGAAATAACATATACTGCATTTGAAGGAACAGTTCTACATTAGGATGAGCAAGCTTAATGTCTGCAGGGGGCAATGGTTAACCTACGGAGAGAGCAAGAGAAAATTGACATGCCAAGATTTTGTATTATAACCTAGAATAACATGTCTCTAGTACATTGTCTATTGAAACACTATATTGTGCTTAAAAAGGCAATATAACAACTCCACACCAATCAGAACCCCAAATCCCAAACACATACAACACCAAATGATGGTGAGAATGTGGAGCGATGGGAACTCTCATTCATTAATGGTGGGAATACAAAATGGTACAGGTACTTTGGAATACAGTTTGGCAGTTTCTTACAAAAGTAAACATGCTCATACCATATGATTCAGCAATTATGCTCCTTTGTATTTACCCAAAAGAGTTGAAAATTTATGTCCACACAAAAACCTGCACACAAATGTTGATAGCAGCTTGATTCATAATTGCCAAAATTTGAAAGCAACTATATGTCCTTCAGTAGGTGAGTGAATAAACAAACTGTAGTATCTTTAGACAATGGAATATAATTCAGGGCTAAATGGAATTGAGCTATCAAGCCATGAAAAGACATGGAGAAAACTTAATAGCATATTACTGAGTGAAAGAAGCCATTCTGAAAAGGCTACATACTGTCTGATTCCACTTACATGACGCTCTGTAAAAGGCAGAACTATCGAGGCAGTAAAAATGATCAGTGGTTGCTAGGGGTTAGGGAGAGGGAGAAATGGATAGGTGCAGCACAGAGGATTTTTAGGGCAGTGAAACAGCTCTGTAAGATACTATAATGGTGGAAACATGTTATTAAACATTTGTCCAAACCTATAGAAAGAACAACACCAAAAGTGAACCCTAATGTAAACTATGGACTTTGGGTGATAACGCTGTGTCCATACAGGTTCACCAGTATAACAAATATACCACTCTTGTGTAGGCTATTGATAATGGGGAGGCTGTGAATGTGTAGGGGCACAGGGCATATGGGAACTCACTGGACTTTCCATTTAATTTTGCTGTGAACCAAAAACTGCTAAAAAAAAAAAAAGAATAAAAGCTTTAAAACATGGTATTTCAAGGTCAGCTTTTGACCCTCTTCTATAAAAGCTTTTGACCCTCTGCTAGGGTAGAAAAGTTGCTAGCTAAAAATATAAGAATCTTAATCTTGCATCCCAGGGATGAAGCCCACTTGATCATGGTGGATAAGCTTTTTGATGTGCTGCTGGATTCGGTTTGCCAGTATTTTATTGAGGATTTTTGCATCAATGTTCATCAAGGATATTGGTCTGAAATTCTCTTTTTTGGTTATGTCTCTGCCAGGTTTTGGTATCAGGACGATGCTGGCTTCGTAAAATGTGTTAGGGAGGATTCCCTCTTTTTCTATCGATTGGAATAGTTTCAGAAGGAATGGTACCAGTTCCTCCTTGTACCTCTGGTAGAATTCAGCTGTGAATCCATCAGGTCCTGGACTCTTTTTGGTTGGTAAGCTATTGATTATTGCCACAATTTCAGAACCTGTTATTGGTCTATTCAGAGATTCAACTTCTTCCTGGTTTAGTCTTGGGAGGGTGTATTTGTCGAGGAATTTATCCATTTCTTCTAGATTTTCTAGTTTATTTGCATAGAGGTGTTTGTAGTATTCTCTGATGGTAGATTGTATTTCTGTGGGATCGGTGGTGATATCCCCTTTTTCGTTTTTTATTGCATCTATTTGATTCTTCTCTCTTTTCTTCTTTATTAGTCTTGCTAGCGGTCCATCAATTTTGTTGATCTTTTCAAAAAACCAGCTCCTGGACTCATTAATTTTTTGAAGGGTTTTTTGTGTCTCTATTTCCTTCAGTTCTGCTCTGATTTTCGTTATTTCTAGCCTTCTGCTAGCTTTTGAATGTGTTTGCTCTTGCTTTTCTAGTTCTTTTAATTGTGATGTTAGGGTGTCAATTTTGGATCTTTCCTGCTTTCTCTTGTGGGCATTTAGTGCTATAAATTTCCCTCTACACACTGCTTTGAACGTGTCCCAGAGATTCTGGTATGTTGTGTCTTTGTTCTCGTTGGTTTCAAAGAATATCTTTATTTCTGCCTTCATTTCATTATGTACCCAATAGTCATTCAGGAGCAGGTTGTTCAGTTTCCATGTAGGTGAGCGGTTTTGACTGAGTTTCTTAATCCTGAGTTCTAGTTTGATTGCATTGTGGTCTGAGAGACAGTTTGTTATAATCTCTGTTCTTTTACATTTGCTGAGAAGAGCTTTACTTCCAACTATGTGGTCAATTTTGGAATAGGTGTGGTGTGGTGCTGAAAAAAATGTATATTCTGTTGATTTGGGGTGGAGAGTTCTGTAGATGTCTATTAGGTCCACTTTATGTAGAGCTGAGTTCAATTCCTGGATATCAAGTGGGCTTCATCCCTGGGATGCAAGGCTGGTTCAACATACGCAAATCAATAAATGTAATCCAGCATATAAACAGAACCAAAGACAAAAACCACATGATTATCTCAATAGATGCAGAAAAGGCCTTTGACAAAATTCAACAACCCTTCATGCTAAAAACTCTCAATAAATTAGGTATTGATGGGACGTATCTCAAAATAATAAGAGCTATCTACAACAAACCCACAGCCAATATCATACTGAATGGGCAAAAACTGGAAGCATTCCCTCTGAAAACTGGCACAAGACAGGGATGCCCTCTCTCACCACTCCTATTCAACATAGTGCTGGAAGTTCTGGCCACAGCAATCAGGCAGGAGAAGGAAATAAAGGGTATTCAATTAGGAAAAGAGGAAGTCAAATTGTCCCTGTTTGCAGATAACATGATTGTATATCTAGAAAACCCCATTGTCTCAGCCCAAAATCTCCTTAAGCTGATTAGCAACTTCAGCAAAGTCTCAGGATACAAAATTAATGTACAAAAATCACAAGCATTCTTGTACACCAATAACAGACAAACAGAGAGCCAAATCATGAGTGAACTCCCATTCACAATTGCTTCAAAGAGAATAAAATACCTAGGAATCCAACTTACAAGGGATGTGAAGGACCTCTTCAAGGAGAACTACAAACCACTGCTCAATGAAATAAAAGAGGATACAAACAAATGGAAGAACATTCCATGCTCATGGGTTGGAAGAATCCATATCGTGAAAATGGCCATACTGCCCAAGGTAATTTATAGATTCAATGCCATCCCCATCAAGCTACCAATGACTTTCTTCACAGAATTGGAAAAAACTACTTTAAAGTTCATATGGAACCAAAAAAGAGCCCGCATCGCCAAGTCAATCCTAAGCCAAAAGAACAAAGCTGGAGGCATCACGCTACCTGACTTTAAACTATACTACAAGGCTACAGTAACCAAAACAGCATGGTACTGGTACCACAACAGAGACATAGATCAATGGAACAGAACAGAGCCCTCAGAAATGATGCCGCATAGCTACAACTATCTGATCTTTGACAAACCTGACAAAAACAAGAAATGGGGAAAGGATTCCCTATTTAATAAATGGTGCTGGGAAAACTGGCTAGCCATATGTAGAAAGCTGCAACTGGATCCCTTCCTTACACCTTATACAAAAATTAATTCAAGATGGATTAAAGACTTATATGTTAGACCTAAAACCATTAAAATCCTACAAGAAAACTTAGGCAATACCATTCAGGACATAGGCGTGGGCAAGGACTTCATGTCTAAAACACCAAAAGCAATGGCAACAAAAGCCAAAATCGACAAATGGGATCTCATTAAACTAAAGAGCTTCTGCACAGCAAAAGAAACTATCATCAGAGTGAACAGGCAACCCACACAATGGGAGAAAATTTTTGCAACCTACTCATCTGACAAAGGGCTAATATCCAGAATCTACAATGAACTCAAACAAATTTACAAGAAAAAAACAAACAACCCCATCAAAAAGTGGGCAGAGGACATGAACAGACACTTCTCAAAAGAAGACATTTATGCAGCCAAAAAACACATGAAGAAATGCTCCTCATCACTGGCCATCAGAGAAATGCAAATCAAAACCACAGTGAGATACCATCTCACACCAGTTAGAATGGCCATCATTAAAAAATCAGGAAACAACAGGTGCTGGAGAGGATGTGGAGAAATAGGAACACTTTTACACTGTTGGTGGGACTGTAAACTAGTTCAACCATTGTGGAAGTCAGTGTGGCGATTCCTCAGGGATCTAGAACTAGAAATACCATTTGACCCAGCCATCCCATTACTGGGTATATACCCAAAGGACTATAAATCATGCTGCTATAAAGACACATGCACATGTATGTTTATTGCGGCACTATTCACAATAGCAAAGAGTTGGAACCAACCCAAATGTCCAACAACGATAGACTGGATTAAGAAAATGTGGCACATATACACCATGGAATACTATGCAGCCATAAAAAATGATGAGTTCGTGTCCTTTGTAGGGACATGGATGAAACTGGAAAACATCATTCTCAGTAAACTATCGCAAGGACAAAAAACCAAACACCGCATGTTCTCACTCATAGGTGGGAATTGAACAATGAGAACTCATGGACACAGGAAGGGGAACATCTTGCTCCGGGGACTGTTGTGGGGTGGGGGGAGGGGGGAGGGACAGCATTAGGAGATACACCTAATGCTAAATGACGAGTTAATGGGTGCAGGAAATCAACATGGCACATGGATACATATGTAACAAACCTGCACATTGTGCACATGTACCCTAAAACCCTAAAGTATAATAAAAAAAAAAAAAGAATCTTAATCACGTTGTTAACAAATGAAAAAGAAATCTCTTAATATGCATGGTGTAGATGATAATTACACATTTGTATATAAATACAAAAATTGTCACTAAAGAAACTGAAGCATTTGAGTCTCTTGCTTTCCATTTCCCCTTTCATTTTTATTTATGCCAACCAGACTCCTGTGCTTCATGAACTGTTATAAAATCTGATGCTCAATTAATCGACCTCACCCCTTACACAGACAAATTAGTTGATGTTGGTATTTCATGCACAAATGCAATGTTTTATGGAATGTTGAGCTAGTTTGTAAACATATAATAAATATTACTTGTTATATGTTTATATATAACAAATATTATTTGCTGTATAGAAATCTGCAAATATACAGATACTGTTTAAACAACTCAGGGGTTTAGAGTTACCCAAAACTAGGTTCAAATACTGACTTCACCAGTAGTTAACCATGTAAATTGGGAAAGTTGGTTCACAACATCTGCCATATGGAGAATCCTAAAGATTAAAAGAAGATTGCATATATAAAGCATCCATCATAGTGCCCAGGACACAGGAGGTGCTTAATAAATAAAACCTCTTTTCTTTCCAAGGTAGTCTTCTCGGCTTCTTTGGGTTTTAGTACTCTGAAACCTTGTAGGGGCTTCAGGAGTCCAATTGTTCATATTTACTCAGAATATTCACATTTGCAAAATCATAAAATGTGCATAAATCAAATTTGCATCCGTTTAATTTATTTAATTTGTGGAAATGCAATAACAAAACAATGGAGAGCATTAATCACTGCAGTGTGCCATTCACTTATTTTTGAATTTCATGTGATTTGAATTCGGTGAGATAATTAATAATGGTTATTTCTCACACATGGCTACTCACTGGGCCATGGCTATTTTTCTCCTACTACTTTCTGAAAGTCACTGGAAAGCTACCTGTTTAGAGGCCCCAGCCAAAAGTCCTAATCAACCAGTACAAATAGTCAGGCAACTGACTTTCTGATAAGTAAGAGTCCACTATTTATTTTAAAGGAGTAGTAGTCTCTATACAAGAATTCGTTACCTAGCCTTGAAAAGCATTGTTACAAGACAATTTTGAAGAAGTGAGCTATGATGCTAGGAGTGGATGAGATTTTGAAAGGAATCAAGCTTTCTTCATTCTCCTTCTTAAAAAATTTTTAGTTCAAGTTACCCTCCCTGAAAGCCTGAAGCAAAGCCGCTTACACCAGGTAAATGCAAGAGCCTGTTAATGCAATGTTATGGCTGAACATGTAAGTGTATCAAAGGTCAAGTTTCACTTACAGTTCCCATAGCAATTGTAACTTAGCCACTTAACACTTCAGTGGTAACCATCCTCAGAGTATATACAAACAGAGAAAGCATTCCTGCAGTAGCTCTAGCTGTTTCTGTCAGTACAAGTTTTGGCTATTATGTTGCATTTGTTTTTAGTGTCTTTACACACATCGGTGTTTCAAAAGCATCATATTTAACTTCTGTCACTGAAAGCTCGTCTAACTGGCCTTACTGTCTCAATGGTGATGTCTTCAGCCACATGTAATCTTGCGATCGTCCATTTCAGTTCATATATGGCATTACAAGTTTTCTCCTTACACTTTTACGGAGAATCACCTGTGACAAATCCTCCTAAGCATATTGAAAGGCTGTTTGACTCCCTTTTACCTTGCGGGGCTGGTAGGAGCCTGGTTCAGGGTAGAGATGGGGGAAATGCAGACAGGACTGGAGAAATGTGCAAGACTTGGGGATCTGGCCTGTTTATCTGAGACTTGGTTTTCTATTTTGGTTAGGAAGGGAAAGAAGTCCCTGATCATAAATGTGTCCGCAGATTTTCTACAGGTCCTTTTCAGCTAGGTATGGAAAGCACTGTAGTGCTCTCCCACTGCCTACTCCCAGAACTAGCTCGCTTCTCTCTGTCTCTTCAGAAAGCTGTTCTCAGACCCAGGGAGGGAAATGAGGACAGGGGCAGGAATGAGTTTTCAATTGGAGCCTCATGAAAACAAAACAGAACGTTGTATTTCAGAAGAAGAGAACACCCATTAATCCCAAAGAGTTGATTTAATAAATGTTGAATCATCTCCAGTTGCCTCCCCAAAGCAGTTACAAAACAAAATTAATGTAAAAATGGAAATTCTTCTGATTGTCAGTGGAACCTCGAGAGCAGTGAGGAAACGTGTGATGCGGACGTCTCAGACAAAAACCACCATGAATCTTGGCCGGGTGCGGTGGCTCATGCCTGTAATCCCAGCACTTTGGGAGACCAAGGTGGTGGACCACGAGGTCAGGAGATGGAGACCATCCTGGCTAACACGGTGAAAACCCATCTCTACTAAAAATACAAAAAATTAGCCGGGTGTGGTGGTGTGCGCCTATAGTCCCAGCTACTCAAGAGGCTGAGGCAGGAGAATCCCTCGAACCCGGGAGTTGGAGATTTCAGTGAGCTGAGATTGCACCACTGCACTCCAGCCTGGGCAACAAGAGCGAAACTCTGCCTCAAAAAATAAATAAATAAATAAATAAATAAATAAATAAATAAATAAAAATAAAACCACTGTGAATCTTGAACTCTAGCAGAGAAGTGAAATCACCTCTGCTGGCTCCTCCACTGCTCAACCTCTAAATGCTGAAGTGTCTTGTCTTGGGACTCAGTGCTGGTCCTTTTTTTTTTTTTTCCGTCATCACTGTTGCCTTCTCCCTGGGTTATCCCATCTAGCCCCCTGGCTTCAATTACCATCTGTATGCTGATAACACTATAATTTATATCTCTCGTCCAGACTCCTCGCAGGAGCTCCACACTCCTAGGCGTACCTGCTCATTTGACATGTCACCTTGTCTAAAGAGCTTCTCAAACTTAGCAAGATGAAAACAGAACTTTTGATGTCTGTATCCTCCTCTCCAAAGCTGCACCTTCCCTAGTCTTTCCCACCTCAGCAAATGGCATTACAGTGCACACATTTCTTTCAGACCTCCAATCCATGAGTTGTCCTTGAACCTTCTATTTCCCCTCATTCTCCTATCCCTACTTCATATCCAAACTACCATCAAATCCTACCAGCTGTATCTTCAAAGTCTGTCTGGAATCAGCCCCATCTCCTCCTTGTTGTTTGTTACCATCCTATTTCAAACCTATATCATCTCTTGCCTAGATGACAACAGCTTAAACTGGTCTCACTGCCTCCACTCTTGGAACAGTTAGTTATCCCTTTTTATAGTCGTTTTATAAAATATTTTTGGAATGATCTTTTAAAAATGTGACTCAGTGAACCCTGTGGCAGTGTATTATTACAAACTCATGTTTAATGTAGATACAGATGGATAGATATATAAACATTTATAGATATGTGTATACATATGGGTTAGTTCACACAAATCATGCATTTCCTAGCTATGTTAACTGAGAGCGCCTAGAGGCAATGACACTTTGCTAGCAATTAGAACACTCAGGGCACAAATCTTGGTTTCTAATATCATTCTCCAACAAAAGGAGCCAGAGTCCTTGGAGAAATGGCTGATTCTAGCACTGCGGAAAGAAAAATACAAGGTGAGCATGCAGCATCTTGTAGTGGAGAGAGTAAGATAGTGCTCAAAAAAAGGATACGGGTATGTCACAGGAATATAGGAGCCAACCTAAAAGAGCTCCCAGCAGCCAAAGCTGGGAAAAAAATTGAACAATAAAATAAATAACCTCGTATTTGGATTATTACACAAAGTATGATATCATTATCCACGAGTTTGTACTGATATAAATAAATAAATGTTTGAATAAAGAGATAAGTGGGGAATAATGGGCAAATCTTCCATACAGGACAATTCCAAATAATAAATGTGGCTATTCCCCTTTCCAGGAGATGCGGCTTAGTTCCCTTTCCCCCATCTCCTTGAAGGTAGGGCAGACTTAGTGCTCTGCTTCTAAAGCATAAAATATGAAGAAGGAAAAATAGTAACTTCATAGTGGAGAAACCAGGCAAACACTACCTGAACTAAGTGATGAAGGTTAATATCTCCATTAATGCCATGTGGCTACCTATCAAAAACCCCTGATATGATATGATAAGAAGGACACATCACCTCTAGGACAGTCTTTCAAAACACCCTAATTTGAGCCTAATTATGAGTGGAAAACATCAGATAAACCCCAGACTGGGAAAATTTTTATAGGGTACCTGACCAGACTCTCCAAAACTATCAGGGTCATGGAAAAAAAAAAAAAAGCAACAACAACAACAACAAAAACAAACAAACAAACAAACAAAAAACAAGAAAAGACTGAGGAACTATCAGAGACCAGAGAAACTAGGGCGATTTGATGACTAAATGCAGTGTGGTAGCCGGGATTTGATCCTGGAACAGAAAAAGGAGATTAATGGAAAAACTGGTGAAATTCAAATAAAGCCTTGAGTTCAGTTAGTATTCATGTACCATGGTATATTAAGATGCTAACAATGGTGGGAACTGGGTGAAAGTGTGCAGAAACCCTCTGTACTATCTTTAAACTTTTCTGTAAATCTAAAATTCTCCCCAAATTATCAAATTCTCCCCAAATTATCAAATTATCCTGAAGTTCGTCTTAAAAACTTAAAAAAAAAAAGGCTGTTTTTACACTGTAGGGTAAAAGTTGGAAAATTTAGCAGAATGTTCGCTATTCAGCAAATGAACATAAAATGAGAAATAAACGAAAATTAAGGGCAGAAAAGCTGGGTGGTGATAGACCCAAAGCTAAAGGTGAGGTTTTATGGACCTCACTAAAATACTAAAAGAAAACAACAGTGGAAAAATTGGGTAAATTGTGCTTTAAAAGCAGAAGCATAAATAGTTTTTATAATACACTTAGTGGGTGAACTAGAAGAAAAATATAGTTTCATAGTGATACAATAATTAGTAATCCCTAAATCTGTCTTTTTTGAATTTAAAGTCATTATAACAACTCAACATCATGAAGCCAGCATGAGGATGGGAGATGGGATGAGCAGTCTATACAGTCATAGTGAAGGTAGTGATTCTGAAATAGCTAGAACAAGGGCCAGCAAACTATGGTCCATGTGCCAAGTCCAGCCCACAGCCTGTTTTCGTAAATGTAGTTTTATGAAATGAAACTGGCTGATTGGAATACAGCCAGTCCCAGTAGTTTACATATTGGCTACAGCTGCTTTCATGCTACAATGGGAAGCAGAGTCGAGTAGTTGTGACAGAGACCATTAAGTTGGTAAAGGATAAAATATTTATAATCTGGACTTTACAGAAAATTCAGCCAGAAAGTATAGACAAAAGTAGACACATACATCCATTGTCCAGATTACACAACTCTCTATTTTGGTGGAGGAGAAATAGACCCACGAAAATATATGTAGACTAGAAAAGACCATTTATTTTATTCTCTTTTTAGGGCATAAAGGTACCAAATCCCAGCTAAATTTGAATAAATGATTCCCTTAAATCTTTTCAGACAAGATGATATGATTGCCTCTTTCTCATGATCTAAACCTGGATGTACAGGCTCAATATACTTTAAAATCTATGGTTTGCTGGGTTTAAAGACTTAAAAATTCAAATGCTTGTATCTGAAATCCAAATAAAAAATTACATATATATGCTTTTTACTTCAGGGTTATTTTAATTGAAAGTCAAGCAGAAATAAAAAAATTTATGAAAAATAATTATATAATACCCCAAGAAAAACGTTATTTAATAACTGAGCTCTAGAGAAATGAAGAAAAATTGACAAAATAGTTACATTCAATACAGCAAGAAAGAATGCCAGAAGGGAGGAAATACAGGAATGTTTATGGAAGTTTCAGCAAGAAAAATTAGGCAAATACTACTACCAAGAACAGAGTCATAAGAACTAAGCCAGGCCGGGCGTGGTGGCTCACACTTGTAATCCCAGCACTTTGGGAGGCCAAGGTGGGCGGATCACAAGGCCAAGAGATTGAGACCATCCTGGCTAACACGGTGAAACCACGTCTCTACTAAAAATACAAAAAATTAGCTGGTGTGGTGGTGGGCGCCTGTAGTCCCAGCTACCTGGAAGGCTGAGGCAAGAGAATGGCGTGAACCCGGGAGGCGGAGCTTGCAGTGAGCCGAGATTGCATCACTGCACTCCAGCCTGGGCGACAGAGCGAGAGTCTGCCAAAGAAAAAAAAAAAGAACTAAGCTGTATAATTCTAACAAGAAGGGCTAGAAACTTGTGCTCAGGTACTATCCTGCATAAATAATGAAAGCAATTAGGGCAAATGGTAAAGACATTGCACATTTTTCAGAAAAAGAATATGTCCAGCCTGGAATTATCAAATGGCCATTTAGCTCCAGACCTAAAAAAAATACTCAAGTAACTCATCCAGAAATCAATTTGCAACTTCTTAAAGATCAGAGGAGACAAAATAATCTCAAGTGATTATCTGCAATTTGCAACTCCTTAAAAGATCAGAGGAGACAAAATAATGATGAACATGGATTTGGCTTTCTGTAAAACAGTCTATCAGACCAATCTCCTGTCTTCATGACACAGTGACAGGAACAGTAGACGGAGTCAGCTGAAGTCTTGCACTCAGGTGCTTATGACGCTCATTTGTGAGAAAGACACACAGGATCTCCTAGGGCTGCAATATGGGGGCCACACCTAGGCACATGTGGCTATTGGGTACCTGCACTGTGGCTAGGCTGAATTGGGATGTACTGTTAAGTATAAATATATAACAGATTTTGAAAACTTAGCACAAAAACTATAAATATCTCATTAATAATTTTATATTGATTACATATTGACATCATAAAGGTTTATGTAGACAGGGTTAAAGAAAATATACATCAAAATTAATTTCACTAGTTTTTAAATATTTTAATGTGACAGCAAATTTAATATTACAGGTGGCTTGCATTTATGCCTCACAGGATGTTTCTGTTTAATAGCACTGTCTGAAATATAGACTAATGCTAAGCCCAGAAGATCATGGAAAAATCTCATATCATACGTGAGCATCAGTTTCTCCTTCTGTCTATGGGGCAGGGGGAGGTTGAGAGGTTGATGCATAGGATGGGGGCAGGATAATTATTTGTTGAGTGGGCATGTCCACTGAATTGCAGTATGTTTGGCGTTGCTAGGACCCACCCACTCATGCTCTGCCACCTCTAGTCATGACAACCAAAAAACACTCTTTTCATGTTACCAAATGCTCCTGGGGTACAGTGGGGCAATATTATCCCATGTCAAGAGCAGATGAGCTAGGAGATAGTGAAGATTCTTTCCACTGCCAAATTTTTATGATTCTATGGTGTGATTTTTATAAAACTCCCTTTTTTGTCTTGATTTTTATAAAAATTGCTTTTTTATTAATATATTTACCCAATGTCTAATGATGGCTTATTGAGGGCCGAACTACAAAATCATTCTTGGTGTTTACCCTGTATAATGTTCTAAGTTTGTACGAAGTTTATTTTTCTGGTGCTTGTTTCCTCCTGCTTTTTATTTTATTCATTTGTATACATGCTCTGTGCTGTAAGCAGGATCATAAGCTCTGACGGAAGAAACAATAAACTTTCTCTCTAATAACAAATGAATAATAGATACCGAAGTAAAGGGATCCAGAGGACAGGATAGTTTTCTAGATTGACTTAGAATCTGGTGTTATTTAATATTTTCAGTCAGGACTAGGGTAGTGGAATATATCATTAATTTGAAATTTAACCATATGCTGCCTTATGTAGTAAAAAACTGTCACAGATTTAAAATTATCTATGAATTATCCACATGAAATAAAATTAGAATAGGGCAGAGAATTATGTCTTACTGAGGTAATAAATTACATTTAAAAATAACTATATGATATCATATACATTTTCTCATTTAGGAATTGAAAGAACCCTATGAAACAGACATAATCACTTCCATTTTATTAAGAGGAAACTGAGGTTTAAGGTTAGCAACCTGATGATAGAAATGTCAGAATTTGAACCTAGAACTTGAACTTAGGTCATCTGATGCCTAGGCTGATGGTATTTTTACCTATTCCTACTGAGAATTCAACACAGAAGAAACGGATTCTTAAAAATGAAGAAGAGATTTAACCAAGCCTCACAAATTTTGAGGGTTGGAGTGAGACACCAGAATATGCTACTAAAGATTTTAAAAACTCCCTCTTTAGGGACCTTTAAGAATGAAGGGGCCGGGCTCGGTGGCTCACACCTGTAATCCCAGTACTTTAGGAGGCTAAGGTGGGTGGATCACTTGATGTCAGGAGTTTGAGACCAGCCTGGTCAACATGGTGAAACCCTGTCTCTACTAAAAATACAAAAAAATTAGCTGGGCATGATGGTGGGCACCGGTAATCCCAGCTACTTGGGAGGTTGAGGCAGGAGAATCATTTGAACCTGGGAAGCGGAGGTTGCAGTGAGCTGAGATCGCGCCATTGCACTCCAGCCTGGGCGACAGGGCGAGACTCCATCTCAAAAAAAAAAAAAAAAGATGCTAGATTGGCCTTTACAATGGTTCTTAGGAACCAGCCCATATAATTTTTCACAGTGAAAGAGTGGAAGTAATTCAAAAGAAGTACCGTCTTGAACTCTGAGTGATATTTAAGAATTCAGTGACAATTTACCTTGCCTACACCTCTTTATTTAAAGCCTGACCTAATCTTTCCCAGGACTGCAGATTCAAATTGATTTCTGTGGCTTGGATGGACAATTATCCCAGTGTAGTTATGTAAGGTCCTTTATAGAGGAGAAAAATCAGCCTCTCAGAAATTTTCTGCCTTTGTGCTGATATTTGTTTTTACTGAGGTAAAATTCACAAAACACAAAATAAATAATTTTAAAGGGTACCACTCTTTAACATAATTTTTTGTTATGTGTTGCCACTTAGTAATTCACAATGGTACACAGCCATAACCCTTATCAAGTTCCAAATCTGTGTTGATATTTGCAGTAAAGAAAATTTTAGCATTTTTTAAGGTTTCCTAATAAAATAATGAGATGGTATAGATTCTGAAAATCTGAAGTCATCTAGTAAACGTTCATTTGGAATTAAACTAGCCATTTAATACATGAATGATACATGATTGTGCTTGATAAATGAATGATAATAAAAGTTAAAGTGCTGTTAAAAACCAAGGTAAAATGCTAGCTAGAGACTGTCTTAAGGAAAAGTCCTACTTCTCCATTTTATCTTCAGTACAAACATAAAAGCTGTACTACAAAACACTATAGCCATATTTCAGATGAAATTTGATTACTGTTAACTGTAGAAAATTCCACATTAATTGGAAAAAGATGCATTCCAGATGCATTTAGAAAGTATAATTAACAGGACAGATGGTGAGATGAATATGGCAGTGAAGGAGAGAATGTTGTCAAAAATGTCCCTTAAGATTCAGACTTCATTCATATAGGCCAGGAACACTTAGAAGAAACCTAGTTTGGAAGGAAGATCTTGAGTTTGATTTGGGCTAGGATCAATTTCTAGTCTCTTCGAGACAATCATATGAGTTAGGAACAGAGAGGAGTTGTTTGGATTGGAGATTATGTTTGGGAGTCATTGATACGTAGGTGATAATAATTGAAAGGGGTGGAATGAATGAAACTGCTAAGGGAATTGGAAAAGGAGGCCAAGGAAAGAATGTTGAGGAATCTTAAAAGAGTGAATTGTCAGGATGGAGCAACTAAAGACCTTGAGAATGAGCAACTGCAGAAGTAGGAGTTAACCCGGGAGAGTGTATTGTCATAAAGGCCAAAAAGAAGGGGTATTTCTAAAACGATGTACTGACAAGAGTTGAATACCACTGAGACTTCCGCTTTAATGAGGACTGGAATGCAATTGGCCTTAGGGATGTGATGGTTACTGAGATTTCACTGTAGCAAGAGTCATTTAGTGGAGTGATGGAGGAACAGGATTACAGGTCAGATTGGAAGGGACTACGGAGTCAATGGAAAGTAAAAAAAATGAAGACAATGAGTAAAGATAATTCCCTCTGAAAATTCCTACTGAAGGGGCAGAGATGAGCAATAGCTCTGGAAGGAATAGGTGTGAATGGGAAAATGAAGAGATAAGTAGATAACCCTTATACTGCTCAGGGTATCATCCCCCAAACTGCCCTCTCCCAGTAAAACCCTCCATCTACATCCTTGATGTTGAGGGAATTCACTTCATTTATCCATCCACTCGTGGCCCAACTAAACCAATCTCTTCAACTAGTAGAAAGATACGACCCCTTCCAGGCACATACTTACATTTTAAACAGAACTCATTGTCTTCTGATAGTGAGAGGTGAAGCCAGCTGGGCTTCTGGGTTGGGTGGGGACTTGGAGAACTTTTCTGTCTTACAAGAGGATTGTAAATGCACCAATCAGCACTCTGTAAAAATGCACCTATCAGCACTCTGTGTCTAGCTAAAGGCTTGTAAATGCACCAATCAGTGCTCTGTGTCTAGCTGAAGGATTGTAAACGCACCAATCAGCACTCTGTGTCTAGCTAAAACATTGTAAATGCACTCTGTAAAAACGTACCAATCAGCACTCTGTGTCTAGCTAAAGGATTGTAAATGCACCAATCAGCACTCTATAAAATGGACCAATCAGCAGGATGTGGAAGGGGACAAATAAGGGAATAAAAGCTGGCCACCCCAGCCAGCAGCTGCAACCCGCTTGGGTCCCCTTCCATATGTGGAAGCTTTGTTCTTTCACTCTTCACAATAAATCTTGCTGCTGCTCACTCTTTGGGTCCACACTACCTTTAAGAGCTGTAACACCCGCCGTGAAGGTCTGCAGCTTCATTCTTGAAGTCAGCAAGACCAAGAATCCACCAGAAGGAACCAACTCCGGACACAATAGTAGTGTTAGTACCCAAGGATGAATTCTATGGGAGAGATACTTGGTCTGGGAATCTTTCCTCTCTTCAAATCACATACATTTTCCTAAGATTACATGTATTGTTCAATGAGCTATCTATCTATAATGTCTATCTATCTATCTATCTGTCTATCCTCTATCTGTAAAATCATCTTTAACCTCCATTTATACTCACAAAAATACAAAGGCCTGAAAATCTCCAGATTGCCTTTTCTTTTCTTTTGTGTTTGCTTTTAAGATGGGACATTCTTGAATATTCTTAAATGCCAATGGGTAGAATCAAGTATTGGGGGAAATGCTGAGATTAAAGCACAGAAAAAATAATTAGGGTGTGAATTGCCTGAAAGTCAGAAGGGTATCCAACTTAGAGCCCAGATGGGCAGATTTACCCTAGATTGGAAGAGGAACACCTCCTCTGTACAGCAGTAGGGAAAGAGGAGCTGATGGGTGTCACTGAATTTAGGTCTGTTATTCTGGTGGGAGGCAGGTTCTTTCTACTGTCTTGCATCTTCTCTGTGAAGTGAGTCATGTGGTGAGAGTAGGGTGGAGGAGACGCACTGAAAGTTTCCGGAAGCAGTGAAAACACAAGCTGACCAGAGAAACCATTGTTGTCATTGCTGTTGTTTTGATAATTTTATAAGTTAGAAATTTGAGCTAGGAGTCTATTTTCCATAGAACATGTTCTCCTAAAAAATTGGCTAGTTTTTCATGAAACTCACAAAAATCTTCTTCTTAATGAAGTAGTAATATAATATTAATGATACTATTTTAGCTTTAGTGACTCAAAGGAGGTGTTTAATAAGTGCTTTTATTAAAAAAGAAAAAACATTCCACCTTTAGTGTGTAATTTTATGGGTGAACTTCAGGAAAACTAATCTAAAAATTTATCTCTGTTTCTCAATTGTTACAAGGTGTATTTGAAAAATTCTAAGCATAATAACAAGATAAATACTGGTTATTGAGTCAAGTAGAAAAACATTCAATTCTATATTTTGTAGATAAGTACATAGGAACTAATGAATATTTAAAGGTAATAAAACTAGATACAACATATTTTGATTATGTAAAAATATATGTGCTTGGAAAAGATAAAAAAAGAAGCTGTCTTCCTCCTCGCACACCAAAAATGAAATATATATCACAAACTGATATTCTTTCTGTACACAGAAGAAAATGAGAAAACCAAATGATTTCTCAGGCAATCTGGAGGTTTTCAGGCTTTTATATTTTGTGAGTATGAATGGAAGTCAAAGGCGATTTTACAGATAGAGAATAGATAGATAGATAGATAGATAGATAGATAGATAGATAGATAGATAGATAGAGAGATAGAGAGATAGATAAACAATGAATAATACATGTGATCTTAGGAAAATATATACAATTTGAAAAGAGAAAAGATTCCCCCACACCAAGTATCTCTCCTATAAAAGTCATCCTTGGGGCCTAAAAATACTATCAGAAGACAATGAAATTTCTGGTTATAATGTAAATATGTGTCTGGAAGGGATCCTATCTTTCTAACTAGTTTAAGAGGTTGGTTTAGTTGAGCCACAAGTGAGTGGATAAATTAAGTGAACTCCCTAAACATGAAGGATGTGGATGGAGGGTTTTATTGGGAGAGGGCAGTTTGGGACCCTGAGCAGCATAAGGGAACTGGAAACTCATGTTGGAAGAAGCAAAGAACTCAGAGGCATTTTGTGCACCCTTGAGTATCTTTGTGATACTGGGCTTCTCAAGATAATCATTGAGTCATTACTGCTGTGCAAAAACAGGGCATAATGAGAAGTGATATCTTGCTTTGTTTTGGTTTTTTGATCAAGCAAAGCAATATCTTCTGCTTCATATAAGCATTCTTTTATTATTTTACCCACTGTGAATTTGCTTTTAGATTAGCTCCACTCATCACACCTTCTGCTGGTAGGAGTGAGCCTTTGAAGGAAGTTTTTGTTGAATTTGGCTCTTCTGGGGATGGTTGATTTTAGCTTTTCTTGACTGATTTTGTGAACTATTGAATTGTCTCAAGGTTGCTCTTAAACAGGATTTTCCATTGCAAATACGAGATAAACACCCAAGTCTGTAATATCCATACTCCTCAGCCCAGCTACTTTGAAAGGCAAGGTTTTTTTTGTTTGTTTTTTTCATCAGCCACTTTTCTCCTTTTGGAAGTAGTCATAGAAGAGTTTTAAATTTTATAGAGAAAATAGCCCATATTATTCCCATCAATTGTGGTCCCTTCTATAATACCTGACTAGTAGAATCACAGCTTACAACTGATTACTTGATTCAGACACTGGATCACTAAAGTAGAGGAGACATATGGGGCCAGGCAGAGTTTGATTCTCTCCATGCCTCAGTTTTTTCACCCATCATAGGAAAAGTATTCCTGAAATTAGATCATGCAAGATGGAATGGCCATGGACTGCCTGACAAGGTCTGAGTAGGTAGGTGTCGCTCTGATGTTGTGGAAAGTGAACAAAGGAGTCTTAGTAGATAGGTCTGGCTGTGAATCCCAGCTTTGAAAAGAATTTTCACCTCTGCATTTCAGTTCTGTCTTCTGTTGAATGGGGCTCATGCCTGGCTTGTTGCTTTGTTGTGAGGCTTAATGGGAATGTATGTAAAGAACCTGGCATAGGGTAAGTACACAGCAAGTACCTATGAATGGAAATAAAATCTCTGAACTACCTAGCCCAATGTTCCAGGCACAGGAGAAGCCTGCTACATGTAAGTGTCCTCACTCTTTCCTCCTCCCATGATGTATATCAGCAACTTTCTGAATATTGACATCAGGAGTCAGACACAATGCAATTAAGAGATTGTTATGGGCTGAATTTTGTTCCCCCCAAATTAATATGTTGAAGTTCTAACCTTGATAACCTCAGAATTTGACCATATTTGGAGACAAGGACCTTATAGAGCTAATTCAGTTAAAATGAAGTCTTTAGAGTGGGCCCTAAACTGACCTGACTAGTGTCCTTATAAGTAGAGGAAACTTGCATACAAACACATACAGAGAGAAAATGTTCTGAAGACACAGGAAAAAGATGGTCATCTACCAGCCAAAGAGAGAGAGAGGCCTGGAACAGCTCCTTCCCGATGGCCCTCGGAAGGAACCAACCCTGCCAGCATCTTGATCTCAGATATCTAGCCTCAGAACTGTGAGAAAATGCATGTCTGCTGTTTCAGCCATCCAGTCGGTGGTATCTTGCTGTAGCAGCCCTAGCAAATTCGTCCAGTGAAATTGAGACAGAACATTCAATAAACATGTAAAGTAAGCCACATATTGTCAGCAAAGGAAGATATTTTTTGAATAAGTTCTCTACCATAGTTTCTGTAGTTTTCATACCCTATACTACCAGAAGCACTATCAAAGAACAAGGGCCTTACCATATTAGAAAAACAAGGCTGTCCCCCCTCTTGGGCCCCTTTTTAAAAAAAAAAATTTGAGACAAGATCTTGCTGTTTCACCCAGGTGGAGTGCAGTGGCATTATTGTGGCTCACTGCAGCCTTGACCTCCCAGGCTCAAGCAATACTCCCACCGCAGCCTCCCAGGTAGCTGGGACTACAGACACGCACCATCATGCCTGAACTAATTTTTGTATTTTCTTGTAGAGATGGGGCTTGGCCATGTTAGCCAGGCTAGTCTCCAACTCCTGGGCTCAAGCAATCTGCCCACCTCAGCCTCCCAAAGTGCTGGAATTACAGGCATGAGCCACTACACCCTTCCTTTTCTTAAAACAAAATTATTTATGGGCATATGCTTTTTAAAACATTATCGCTTAATGTAAGTTTTAAGAACATAAAATAGTGGTGGTACTGGGAATGAATTTTCCTCCAAATTCTTTTTTTTTTTTATTGTTATAATGGTTACAATTAAGCTGCATCCATTTAGGCCACTATTTTTGAGGACTATTAATCTTACAGTGACCACCAGATGAAAATCATTAGTTTATTCTTCATGTAGCAGACCATGAGTGTGTAGTCTCATATGAGATGCCGTGAATTGCATTTGAAATTTTAGAGGCACAGCATAGACTATCCACCATCTTGTCATCGAGCTCCTTCACATTAGCAGAACAGATAATGAAAATTTTCCTTACTTGTTTTTGCATGATTCTTGCCCATAATGGCAATTTGCCTTCTGGACAGAATATACGGTGGCTGAGGTTTTTTGTTGTTGATGTTTGTTTGTTTTTTGTGCTTATACTACAATTGCTATTCAATTATAAAGTCAATAATTACATGTAATCTCAGGAAAATCTTGGAAAGCATCTGTGAAATGGGGATAAAAATATCATCTAGAACCCAGAGTAAATGCCCCACTCTAGGATTTTGTCCAGTTCTGAGATCTATGAATGTGTGAATTTGACTATAGTTCAGGTACTGTGTCAGAGTAATGTAATTTCAATGCTTTTTTTCAACCCACTACACATTTTTATCATTTGCAAGTATCTTATTACTTCTCCATCTGTCGGAGAAAACCCTAGGATAGCCCTTGTTAGTTAGCCACAGGAAATCTGGTTATACCCCAATTTTTAGTTGAAATCTCTGCCACTGGCAGAGTTCTCAGTGACATCATTCTTCTATCCACATTTTTTTCACAGAAGTGTTTTTATAATAATACTTTCTAGTAAAAACACAAATAGAAGCAGAAAACAGCACCTCTTAAAAATCTCTAATCAAACCTGGAGCCAGCTCTGCTTTTTGCCCTGTACATTATTTGGAAACTACAGATCCCCCCCCCAACCCCCGCCATTGCTATCCTGGATCCATTGCAGCTGGAATAGACTGGAATAAGACTGATGAGATTTGGGTCAAGTGTCTGAAAGTCTGGGTGTTTGTTTGAAGGCACTCAAATATCATCTCTAAAAGATTTGGCTCCATTTCCTGTTGTATCATTCACAAACTTCCTCAGGCTCTTAATCAGGGTTATTTATTTAAATTGAATGCATTTCAGAAAGTTCCTTGGCTCGAGACAATATTGACTATTGCTTCATTTTGTGATGTAAGCACTCAGTGTTGATCAGTCTTGTTTAACCCAGTTGATGATGGACAGGAGGTCAGCATGGCTAAATGAAATTCATTGGTAATTTGTTAAAGAATACTAATTTAACCTATAATTTCTGCCTTCTCTACAACCAAGCCATCACTTCTTCTTTGAAAATGTATTCAGTTAATCTATTTCAAGTTTCCTTTTTTTCCCTTTTCTCCATTACGTTGACGTGTGTCCACATTGCCCATATGAACACAGAGTAGCTAAGGCAGAATCAAAATGGTCAGGGGCACAGCCTAAATGCTTACACACTGAATTCAAGATCTTAGGCAAGTTTAACACATTCACATTTTCTTTATACTACATTTATAGCATCATTTCCTCAGCCTGTGTTGTAAGCCACTGTGTAATTTTAACTTTTTGTTCAAATATCATGACAGTTGTTAATATAAGCCTGACAGTTTTAGCTATCATTCTTATTTCCTTTTTTCTAGATGGTCTTTCAACTAGTTAATATAAACAATTTTCTCAAATAAAAATGAGTTTTCTTTTTCTGAAAGAGCTGTCTCTTTTCCCAGTTGAAAAAAAAAATGCAAACTAAAGATGTTCAAAACGTTGTCTTTGAGACTGACAGATGACCTGTCTGCTTTCACTGTTCTCATTCAAACTCAGCTGGAATTCTGATGACCAGACATCACAGGGCTTCATGGCAGGCCAGTGGCCCTGATGATGGCAAAGCACACCACAGGCAGTAAACTGACTCAGAAAAGCAAAGGAACAATTATTGCAATTACTGAAAAATAAATATCTTCTATCCATTAGAAATTAAATCTTTTCTTTAAATAAAGCTGCTAAGCATTTCCCCAAAACTTTCTTATGAGGAATCTGGGGAGTGTAAAATTAAACGATGATAATGATGATCTTAAAATACTTCCTGCTATGTTTAGTGCTTTTGACAATTTAATTACTATGTATATATCTTATAAAACTACAGAAGTACAAATTTAAAATTTCCAACCTTTTAAGTTTCATAAACTGAGGTCACCTAGCTTTTACTTTTGATATTAAATTTTGGTATTTTGCTTTATTTTTCAATTTTTACTCTAGCATTTTATAAGATTGAGAGGTGAAGCCAGCTGGACTTCCTGGGTCAAGTGGGGACTTGGAGAACTTTTCTGTCTAGCTAGAAGATTGTAAACGCACCAATTAGTGTTCTGTGTCTAGCTAAAGGATTGTAAATGCACCAATCAACACTCTGTAAAAATGCACCAATCAGTGCTCTGGGTCTAGCTAAATGATTGTAAATGCACCAACTAGCACTCTGTAAAAATGCACCAAATCAGCACTCTGTGTCTAGCTAAAGGATTGTAAATACACCAATCAGCATTCTGTAAAATGGACCAAACAGCACTCTGTAAAATGGACCAATCAACGGTCTGTAAAATGGACCAATCAACAGGACGTGGGCAGGGACAAATAAGGAAATAAAAGCTGGCCACCCCAGCCAGCAGCTGCAACCTGCTTGGGTCCCCTTTCCACATTGAGGAAGCTTTGTTCTTACACTCTTCACAATAAATCTTGCTGCTGCTCACTCTTTGGGTCCACACCACCTTTAAGAGCTGTAACACTTGCTGCAAAGGTCTGCAGCTTCATTCTTGGAGTCAGCAAGACCATTAACCCAGCAGAAGGAAGAAACTCTGGACACATCTGAAGGAAAAAACTCCAGACACACCATCTTTAAGAGCTGTAACACTCACCACGAAGGTCCGTGGCTTCATTCTTGCAGTCAGCGAGACCAAGAACCCACCAGAAGGAACGAATTCTGGACACATTTTGGTGACCCAGATGGGGCAATCACCTATCACCAAGTGGTGAGTACCATTGGATCCCTTTCACTTGCTATTCTGTCCTATTTTTCCTTAGAATTTGGGGGCTAAATACTGGGCACCTGTTGGCCAGTTAAAAGTGACTAGTGCAGCCACCAGACTAAAGACATGGGTGTCAGGCTTTCTTGGAAAGGGCTCTCTAACAACCCCTAACTCTTTGGAGTTGGGAGCGTTGGTTTGCCTGGAACCAGGTTCCACTTCTCCTGTATTTCTGGGCTGAGCCGAGGGTCAACAGAGAGGAAAGCCATTCAGCTCTGGGGTCCTGACAACAAGTTGTTTAACCTTGCAGCCATGAGCGGAACTCTCAAAGTCACATTGCCCAAGCGAGACTCGCCCATCTATCCTATCTATCCTGACCCTTGCCTCCTGGGTCCTAACGCCTGTCAGACAAACTTCTTCTCGCCTCTCTTCTCCGAGGCTAGTCCCGCTTCTGAAAGCCACTCCTGGCCGGATGTGTTGGCTCATGCCTATAATCCCAGCACTTTGGGAGGCCGAGGTGGGCAGATCATGAAGTCAGGAGATCGAGACCATCCTGGTTAACACAGTGAAACCCTGTCTCTACTAAAAATACAAAAAATTAGCCGGGTGTGGTGGCGGGCCCCTGTAGTGCCAGCTACTCGGGAGGCTGAGGCAGGAGAATGGCATGAATCTGGGAGGCGGAGCTTGCAGTGGGCCGAGATTGCGCCACTGCACTCCAGCCTGGGTGACACAGCGAGACTCCATCTCAAAAAAAAAAAAAAAAAAAAAAAGAATAAAAACCACTCCCTGTCTCTGGTGCTTTTCCAGTTTCTCCTATAAGAATAATTTCTAGTATAAACTCCAGGACTCTATTCCCTTCTTTAGGTACCCAGGCTCATCAATCAGAAAGACATATTTTTTGCCCAAAGCCCTATCATGGTGGGGGAGGGGCAGACTATCTTCTCTGGAATGTTAGGATCCCTCCTCAGACTAGCAGGCCTAACAAAAGCTATTCTTGAAGCTAAGATATGGGGAGCTTCAGAAATGATATCCTTCCTATTCAGGTGAGGACAAAAGGTGTCATTCTTCCAACCCTGGAGATCACTTCCCTCCCTCGGGGTATGGCCCTCCACTTCATTTTTGGGGCATAACATCTGTACAGGACAGGGATAAAGTCCCAATGCTAACAGGAGAATGCTTAGGACTCCAACAGGTTTTCGAGAATGTGTCAGTAAGGGCCACTAAATCTGACCTTCCTCAGTCCTCTTTGTGGTCTAGGAGGACAGGCAAGGGTGCAGGTTTTTGAGAATGTGTTAGTAAGGGCCACTAAATCCAACCTTCCTCAGTCCTCCTTGTGGTCTAGGAGGAAAACTAGTGTTTCTGCTGCTGCGTCAGTGAGCGCAACTATTCTGATCAGCAGGGTCCAGGGACCATTGTGGGTTCTTGGGTAGGGGGTGTGGGGAAACAAACAAACCAAAACTGCGGACGGTTTTGTCTTTCAGGTGGGAAACACTCAGGCATCAACAGGCTCACCCTTGAAGTGCATCCTAAGCTATTGGGACCAATTTGACCCGCAAACCCTGAAAAAGAGGCAACTCATTTTTTTCTGTACTATGGCCTGGCCCCAGTGTTCTCTCTCTGATGGGGGAAAAATGGTCACCTGAGGGAAGTATAAATTACAATACTATCCTGCAGCTTGACCTTTTCTGTAAGAGGGAAGGTAAATGGAGTGAAATACCTTATGTCCAAGCTTTCTTTTCATTGAAGGAGAATCTACAACTATGTAAAGCTTGCAATTTACATCCCACAAGAGGACCTTTCAGCTTATCCCCATATCCTAGCCTCCCTATTGCTCCCCTTCCTATTAATGATAAGCCTCCTCTAATCTCCCCCACCCAGAAGGAAACAAGCAAGGAAATCTCCAAAGGACCACAAAAACCCCCAGGGTTTTTGTTATGTCCCCTTCAAGCTGTAGGGAAAGGGGAATTTGGCCCAACCCAGGTACATGTCCCCTTCTCCCTCTCTGATTTAAAGCAGATTAAAGCAGACCTGTGGAAGTTTTCAGATGGTACCGATAGGTACATAGATGTCCTACAGGGTCTAGGGCAAACCTCTGACCTCACTTGGAGAGAAGTCATGCTACTGTTAGATCAAACCCTGGCCTTTAATGAAAAGACTGCAGCTTTAGCTGCAGCCTGAGAGTTTGGAGATACCTGGTATCTTAGTCAAGTAAATGACAGAATGACAGCCGAAGAAAGGGACTAATTCCCTACCAGTCAGCAAGCCATCCCCAATATGGAGCCCCACTGGGACCTCAACTCAGATCATGGGGACTGGAGTCAAAAACATCTGTTGACCTGTGTTCTAGAAGGACTAAGAATTAGAAAAAAGCCCATGAATTATTAAATGATGTCCACCATAACTCAGGGAAAGGAAGAAAATCCTTCTGTCTTCCTCGAGCGGCTATGGGAGGCCTTAAGAAAATATACTCCCCTGTCACCTGGCTCACTCAAGGGTCAATTGATTCTAAAAGATAAGTTTATTACCCAATCAGCTGCATATATCAGGAGAAAGCTCTGAAAGTGAGCCCTGGGTCCTGAACAAAATCTGCAGGCATTATTAAAGCTGGCAACCTTGGTGTTCTATAATAGGGACCAGGGGAACAGGCTGAAAAGGAAAAGCGAGATCAGAGAAAGGTTGCAGCCTTAGTCATGGCCCTCAGACAAACAAACCTCATTGGTTCAGAGATGAAAGAAAATGGAGCAGGCCAATCACCTGGTAAGGCTTGTTATCAGTGTGGTTTGCAAGGACACCTTATTTTTTTTTTAAACTTTTAATTAAAAAGTAAATTTTAATGTCAAAAATGCAAACTTGGGGAAGACAGAAAAGATCACACACAAGGCTGTCACTTCACACTTGGAAGGTTGCACAGTGGCTGGGCAGAGGTGCTCCTCACTTCCCAGATGGGGCAGTAGCTGGGCAGAGGTGCTTCTCACTTCCCAGATGGGGCGGCGACCAGGCAGAGACACTTCTCACTTCCCAGATGGTAGGGCGGCTGCGCAGAGGCGCTCCTCACTTCCCAGACAGTTGGTGGCCAGGCAGAGGTGCTCCTCACTTCCCAGATGAGGCAGTGGCCAGGCAGAGGCACTCCTCACTTCCCAGACTGGGCGGCAGCCAGGCAGAGGTGCTCCTTACTTCCCAGATGGTTGGCGGCCGGGCAGAGGCACTCCTCACTTCCCAGTCAGTTGGGTGGCAGGACAGAGACTCTCCTCACTTCCCAGATGGGGTGGCGGCCAGGCAGAGACACTCTTCACTTACCAGACAGGGCAGCAGCCGGGCAGGGGCGCTCCTCAGTTCCCAGACAGTGGGCAGCTGGGCAGAGGTGCTCCTCACTTCCTGGACGGTGGGCAGTCAGGCCAAGGCACTCCTCACATCCCAGATAGGGCAGCAGCTGGGCAGAGGCCCTCATCACTTCCCAGACGGTTGGCGGCCGGGCAGAGGTGCTCCTCACTTCCCAGGCGGTTGGGAGCCCAGCAGAGGTGCTCCTCACTTCCCAGATGGGGCAGCAGCTGAGCAGAGGCGCTCCTCACATCCCAGACAGTGGGCAGCCAGGCAGAGGTGCTCCTCACATCCCAGACAGTGGGAAGCTGGGCAGAGGCGCTCTACAGTTCCCAGAGAGTGGGGCAGCTGGGCAGAGGTGCTCCTCACATCCCAGATAGGGTGGCAGCTGGGCAGAGGTGCTCCTCACTTCCCAGATGGGGCAGTAGCCAGGCAGAGGCACTCCTCATGCAAGGACACTTTAAAAAAGATTGTCCTACGAGAAACAAGCTGCCCCCTCGCCCATGTCCACTATGCCAAGGCAATCACTGGAAGGCACACTGCCCCAGAGGACAAAGATTCTCTGGGCCAGAAGCCCCCAACCAAATGATCCAACAACAGGACTGAGGGTGCCTGGGGCAAGCACCAGCTCATGTCATCATTCTCACTGAACCCTGGGTACATATAACCCTTGATGGCCAGGAAATTGACTTCCTCCTGGACACTGGCATGGCTTTCTCAGTGTTAATCTCCTGTCCTGGACAGCTGTCCTCAAGGTCTATTACCATCCGAGGAATCCTGGGACAGCCTGTAACCAGGTATTTCTTCCACCTCCTCAGTTGTAACTGGGAGACTTTGCTACAGATAGTTAGTATGCTTATCTAATCCCCCATGCCCATACTGCAATATGGAAAGAAAGGGAGTTCCTAACCTCTGGGGGAACCCCCATTAAATACCACGAGGAAATCATGGAGTTTTTGCATGCAGTGCAAAAACCCAAGGAGGTGGCAGTCTTACACTGTCGAAGCCATCGAAAAGGGGAAGGTGAGGGGAGAACAGCAGCATAAGCGGCTCGCAGAGGCGGGGAAAGACCAGCAGGAAGGAAAGAGAGAAAGAGAAAGTCAGAGAGAGAGAGAGAGAGAGAGGGGAAGAGACAGAGACAGAGGAGTCAGAGAGAGACAGAGAAAGAGACAGAAAGTCAAAGAGAGACAGTAAGAGACAGAGACAAAGAGGGAGTCAGAGAGAGAAAGAAACAGAAAGTCAAAGAGAGAAAGGAAGAGACAGACAAAGAGGGAGTCAGAAAGAGAGAGACAAAGAAGAAGTTAAAGAGAAAGAAAGAGATGGAAATCTAAAGAAAAGACAGTGTAACCTATTCCTTTAAAAGCCAGGGTAAATTTAAAACCTATAATTGATAATTGAAGGTCTTCTCCATGACCCTATAACACTCCAATACCACCTTGTTGTCAGTGTAAACAAGGGCATAGTCTGAAAGCACTGAGGCCACTGACAACCCATAGCATTCCTATCAAAAATCCTTAACCCAGCAGGTTTCCTAACAGGGGATCTAAATCATAATTAATTACCATACAAAGGTCTGACCAGACCAAGGAGGAACTCCCTTCAGGACAGGAGATAGATGTTTCCTCCCAGGCGATTAAGGGAAAAAGACACAATGAGTATTTAGGAAATGATAAGGAAACTCTTGTAGAAGCAGAGGTAGGAAAATTGCCTAATAACTGGTCTGCTCAAATGTGCCAGCTGTTTGCACTCAGCCAAACCTTAAAGTACTTCCAGAATCAGGAAGGAGCCATCTATACCAATTATAAGTTAATATGAGCTGAATGAGGTCTTATTAATAGCAAAGAATAATTGAAATCCCAAACTTACAAGGTTTTCAACAAAAGTAAAGTTTGCGGCCGAGCGCGGTGGCTCAAGCCTGTAATCCCAGCACTTTGGGAGGCTGAGGCAGGCGGATCACGAGGTCAGGAGATGGAGACCATCCTGGCTAACACAGTGAAACCTCATCTCTACTAAAAATACAAAAAATTAGCCGGGCGTGTTGGCGGGCACCTGTAGTCCCAGCTACTCGGGAGGCTGAGGCAGGAGAATGGCGTGAACCCGGGAGTCAGGGCTTGCAGTGAGCTGAGATCGTGCCACTGCACTCCAGCCTGGGGGACAGAGAAAGACTCTGTCTCAAAAAAAAAAAAAAAAAAAAAAAAAAAAGTAAAGTTTGCTAAAAAAAAAAAAAGTTAACAGTGTAACTTGTATTATCCTAACTTCTAATCTAATGGAAATCATACCCTATCTGTGCCCCTCAAAGCTCAAGTCCGTCAGTGCAGAGCCATACAACTAATATCCCTACTTATAGGGTCAAGAATGGCTACTGCTACAGAAACTAGAATAGCAAGTATATCTACTACATTATCCTGCTACTACACACTCTCAAAGGATTTCTCAGACAGTTTGTAAGAAATAACGAAATCTATCCTTACTCTACAATCCCAAATAGACTCTTTGGCAGCAGTGACTCTCCAAAACCGCTGAGGCCTAGACCTCCTCACTGCTGAGAAAGGAGGACTCTGCACCTTCTTAGGGGAAGAGTGTTGCTTTTACACTAACCAGTCAGGGATAGTAGGAAATGCTGCCCAGCATTTACAGAAAAGCTTTCTGAAATCAGACAATGCCTTTCAAACTCTTATACCAACCTCTGGAGTTGCATAACATGGCTTCTCCCCTTTCTAGGTCCCATGACAGCCATCTTGCTATTACTCGCCTTCGGGCCCTGTATTTTTAACCTCCTTGTCAAATTTGTTTCCTCTAGGATCGAGGCCATCAAGCTACAGATGGTCTTACAAATAGAACCCCAAATGAGCTCAACTAACAACTTCTACCAAGGACCTCTGGACCGACCCACTGGCCCTTTCACTGGCTGAAAGAGTTCACCTCTGGAGGACACTGCAACTGAAGGGCCGCTTCTTTGCCCCTATCCAGCAGGAAGTAGCTACAGTGGTCATTGCCCAATTCCCAACAGCAGTTGGGGTGTCCTGTTTAGAGGAGGGATTGAGAGGTGAAGCCACCTGGACTTCCTGGGTCGAGTGGGGACTTGGAGAACTTTTCTGTCTAGCTAGAGGATTGTAAACACACCAATCAGCGCTCTGTGTCTAGCTAAAGGATTGTAAATGCACCAATCAGCACTCTGTAAAAATGCACCAAATCAGTGCTCTGTGTCTAGCTAAAGGATTGTAAACACATCAATCAGCACTCTGTAAAACGGACCAATCAGTGCTCTGTAAAATGGACCAATCAGCAGGACATGGGAGGGGACAAATAAGGGAATGAAAGCTGGCCACCCCAGCCAGCAGCAGCAACCCACTTGGGTCCCCTTCCACGCTGTGAAAGCTTTGTTCTTTTGCTCTTCACAATAAATCTTGCTGCTGCTCACTCTTTGGGTCTACACCACCTTTAAGAGCTGTAACACTCGCCACAAAGGTCCACGGCTTCATTCTTGAAGTCAGCAAGACCACGAACCCACCAAAAGGAAGAAACTCTGGATACATCTGAAGGAACAAACTCCAGACACACCATCTTTAAGAGCTGTAACACTCACCATGAAGGTCCGCAGCTTCATTCTTGAAGTCAGCAAAACCAAGAACCCACTGGAAGCAACCAATTCTGGACACAAGATGAATACTAAATTATGATTATTGGTAGTTTGAATTAGTTTCTGTTAATTTCTTTCTGAGCCTGTTCTTCAGAAATGAGCTTTTGAAACATCTGAACATGCACCAGATGAGGATGCCTCGCAGGGCCTAGTCTGTCAGTAAGCACGCTGCTCTCCATCCCCAGAAATAAGCTGACCAGAAATGTCATCAGGGTAGTTTGACACTTGCTAACAATGTAAGGTCCCCCACGTACCCTCACAGTATCATAAATCTCAGTAATTTCTGTCAGCCAAGGCAAGGGTTCATCTAATTGCAGGCTTCCCTTTTATGGAGCGAGAACCAAAGTTCAGCAACTCCCAGCTGGCCTCTGGTTTCAAGCAGTATAAACTAACTGTGCAGGAAAGACTTCCCTGGCACCTGTGTTTACTCTTGACTGACACATTATCAAGATCCCACCCCCGGCTACTTTCTGGAATCCTGCGTAAAGAAACTATTTGTATTTCATCTATGAGGGTATGCACATTTATTTTGACTACACTGTTTATTTGGGATGCACCATCTCTCTAAGAATGTCACATTAGTAAATGGTAATGAGGAATTTTTTTCCCACAATTCCCATCACTATCCTTAAAGTTCTTGTTTCTTACACAAGGTGTAATAATTAATGCTTTGATACTGTCTCTAGTCATTGGTCAAAGCTGCAATTTACAGTCATATATTCATCTAAAGCAAACTTCCTTATTGAATAAGGCAAAATGTCGACATAGAAGTGACTAAATAAAGCACCAAATTGTCAGGATAATTCGTGAACTGCTGTTGGACTGTAGTATTTATATGAAAACTCCGTGGAGGCATTACTTAATCAGAAGAGCTAATGTAAAGTACCTCTGGGTGACATTCAACCACAAAAGGAAAAGTGATATAGGATAATGATGTAACAATTGAAGAACAGAAGGATGTAAAAATAAGGGTGTGTGTGGGATGCTCATTTATTTGTTAGTGAAATGAAATGTTTGAGCATTTACATGCTCTGAGAGATAGAAAAGGAGAGAACGAAAATAAGTGGAAGTAAGCCTCTGGAGAAGTTCAGAGGGAATAAAATTTGTAGAAAAAAATAGGTCAGACTTGAACAGGGGAATGTCATGTCATCCTCTAAAAAGAAGGAAAAGAGGTAAGTTGGAGCAGAACCTGAGACAGATCTTTGGTTATTTTTCTTTTCTCTGTGGAGTGTGAGGCAAGATCATATATTGTTAATTAAAAAGTTGCAAGTAAAGGAAAAAGCTCCTGGAAAGGGGTAAATATTCATAACAATTCCTTCAGATAGAATAGAAAACACACCAGAAACCAGCAAAGAAGTTGAAAGCAGCAGAGTATCCAATGGGGAGAGCAATGGAATTGTACCATCTCCATTTCATACACATACCTGGTTTTTTCTCCAGCAACACCTGACTGCTGGTGGTTGGAGCAGGGAAAATCGATTATTGGCAAGATCCAAATTGGGAGTGCAAACAAAAAGGGTAGGAATAGAAGGCAGTTGGCAAGGGTACTCTGAAAGTAATTGACCTAGGCTACACAGAGAAGGAAGTAAGATCCGGAGGAAGCTCATTCACTATGAGAAAGTGCGTATGTGTATGTGTATCAGGGGCAGGGATGGTGGGGAGTCTAAAGAATGAAACCCTTGCTGAACTGGAACCATAGCTATAGAGGGAGAAAGAAACTAAGAGAGCTAGAAGTAAAGAAGGTCACTGTCCAAGAGTGAACTGTCAGATTTAGAGATTTCAGATATAGCTGTCTGGAGCAATGTCAAAGCCCAAGGACTTTGCCTTGGAAGTAGGTTTCTAAAAATTAGGTGCTGTAGTGCTTAAAATGAAAACTGATGAAAGTGTGAGGTCAAGGCATCAGAGTGCTGAATGTTCATCCACATGGACTTTGAAGTTAAGAATACTCTCAGAAGTAGGAAAGGAGAGGACATATGTGAACCACATATTTGATAAATATCAGGGAATAATCTGGAGGTGACGGGTAACAGCAACAAGGATGGACAGAAGCTATGGAACTTGCCAAAGAGGAGAGGCTTTCCTTTTGGTCAGAAAGCAGAGATCTGCATTATCAACATGGAAAGATAAGACAACACTTGATCCACCTCACAAAGTTACTCAGGGACTCACATAAAATAATGGATATAATAAGTCCTCTGAGGAGTGTTAAATGTAATTTAAATGAAAATTACTATTATCATGTATAAAATTATGTATAGATACAGATATTAAAGTCTGTACACACACACACACACACACACACACACACACACACACACACACAAGACCTTATCAGTCTTAGATACTGTCAACACCATTTACTATTAATATATCAGCAACTCTTATCATTTACATCTTAGAATTTATATTAACAATTCTCAAAGCATTTCATGCACACATTTCAGTATCTTCTCACAAAAACCTTGGGAGATAAATAGTGTAGATGTTGTTATTCACAGATGAGGAAACTGAGGATCACAGACAAGTAGTGATTTGGCTAAGGCCGTTGTTAGTGACAGAGCCAAGACTGAAATTTTGATGAAAGAAATTTACGTCTTCTAACTGCTATAGGCTTTTTACCAGGTGTTCATTTGCTTCCTGTTTTTCCTATACAACAACATCTAGGACATTTGTACACCTGATAACTCTGTTCTATATTTTTTTCTTAATTACCATGTATTAGAATATTAGAACTCTGTGAACTTAAATGTATTGGATTTGCAAGGAAACTCTAACCTCAACAGCTAATTTCCTCTTCAAGGCTCCAAATGTTTACCTATTTGGTACAACTGTTTTCCAAACTGTCCTTGATAATAAAGACACTCTGTTCTTGAAAAATTTGATCATTGAAAAAGAAGAAAATCATTTTTCATTGATTTTCAGGCAAATATGATGCTACTTTTAATACAAATGTGTCTACTACATTCAAACAAAATGGGAATATTTCAATACTCAAAGCATTCTTTAGGTTAGCTCTCAAAGGCGATTTTCGAGTTGGAACTCTCTCCTAACCAAAATTATGCTTTCAATAACAACTACATTTTTATGTTAATTGCTTGCTTAATGATTATATTTTAAACTTTGTGGGCCTAATTTTCCTCATCTGTGATCCCTGGGATTGATGCGACAAAGTTTTTGTAAAGTGTCTTGCACTTGTGAAACATTCAGTAATTAGTAAGGGTGATTTTAATCAGCCATAATTTGTCATTCTGAATTTCATCCTTGTATTTCCTTCCTTGTGTAAAATGTATCACTAGGGTGACACCAACAAGAGAAAATTAACTATGGCAAACTTGAATGGTTGCAAACTTGAAACCACAGCCTAACGTAGGAGAGGTTTACAAACTAATTACTTAAAACGTGAAGCAGATAGGGAATCATCTCTTTAAGCAAGATACAAATATCTGAAAACAAAGAGAAAATATTCAGTAATTTCACCTACATTAATAGTAAGAACTTCTGTGCTTCAAAAAAACACAAAAAAGGAAGTGAAAGACAATTCACAAACTGGAACATATATTATAAACCAACAGTATGAGTCATCGTTAATCTGTGTATGACACCAGGCAACAGCAAGTAAATAGTTCTATAAGGAACTCCGCTCATACTGCTTTTACTGCTAGGGTGTCCAGATTGCTACTGTGTCCCTGTGATTTAAAAGACACAGGAAAGATACATCTTTAGTTTAGTTTTGTTTTTCCTGCTTTTTTAACATCTCTCTACATCTTAGTTCATGCACAATTGGGGACGCATCACACAAACAAAGACTTGTCAAAGTCATGTAACTAGAACAGGGTTCTTCAGTAGCCTCTGTGTCTGTCCTACTCCTCAGTTCATGGCTCAGAGCTGGAGCCCCCTTCACTCTCCCCTCCATTCTTCCCTCTTCTTAGCCTTAGATATGCCCTTCTCCTTTTCCCCTCTCTGCAGGGCCAGCCAGGGTGTCCAGAATACCAAGGGCCTTCAGATGTTGGATGACCAGTATGTCACCAATATCACACACTGTGAGGGAGATGGAAAGTAGGCCTGCTGATACCAAGTGTTGGGCTGGGGAGGGAGTGAGGGTGGAGGACAAAAGAACAGGGAGAGGAAGCTAGCTCATCCGAGAACTTTGATGCTAAATTACCGTTTGGAGCAGAAGTCAATGCCTGTCTAGATGCAGGCATGAGAAACAAGCAAAATGGCAGCAGCCGTGTCGGCAAAAGTAAACCCAGCTGTATTCCTAGGGACTAACTGCTTCATCAAGGCCTCGTGCCTGCATAAGTGAAGAATGGGAAAGAGACCTAAATAGGTATGGTATGCAATTCCTGATTGTTTTTCCTAAATGAAGCTTGATGCAATCGATTTTGAAAAAGCTAAATGGCCTTAAGGGAAACACTTCCATAGTACTGTATGATGTGCTGAGCTCTGTCCTAAGCAGGTAACACACATGAACTCATTTACTTCTCAGTACAGCCCCTTAGAGGGTATCTATTATTAGGTCGAACCATATGAAATTGCCAACACTCAACCATGTTGACCTACAAAGGGCAATTGTGCATGATTCAATCTGCATTTCACCTGCACTTTACAGATGAAGAAAGCCAGATGCAGAACATTTAAGTAACTTGCTTAATCTTAAACCCTGATCTAGGCAATAGGGCTCCTGTTTCTGTGGTCGTGATTAACTATGGAAATATCTGCCTCTCTACCACACTGAATTAAAATGATGGAAATGGTTTCTTCCAACCTAAAAATTCTATCCACGAATCTGTCTCCCAGTCTCCACACACCTATCTCTTCTTGACTTGCCTGTTTCTTTTGAAATGATATCACTGCTCACTCAGTCACTCAGCTGGAAATCTCAGAATGGATTTTGATTTCTTTATTTCTCTACCAGCAGAATTCAAATCATATTTATTAAGTCTATCTCAGCAGGAGCTGCAGAACCATAGGACATGAGAGTGGAAAGGAACTTTAGAGATAATCTGGTCATTTATCTGATGTAGATATAGAGTACAATCAGGACAACAGTCTGAACTCCTGGGTTCTGGTCACTGCTCTTCTCTGTCTACTACAGTTGTCACATTGCACAAATGCTGTGGATAATACGTCTTTGCTTCTCCCTTTGGGACCAACTGTAATGCTGTAACTCTCACATATGACAATAGCTTGACTCACTAAACACATACTCAGTGTCAATCACTCTTCTAATGGAAGAATGAATTAGCAGAACAACTCTATGGTGGTTACTATTATAAACCCCATTTAACAAATAGAAAACTAAGGCACAGAGAAATGAAGTGATTTGCCCATGGTCACACATCTTGTAGACTAGCTCTAGAGGCTATGTCCTCCATTCATCCTTCATCCTGTCCTATCCTTCAGTGGGAAAACCTCAGACTTTGAGAAGGGGTTCCCAGGTCTTCCCTCACTCTGGGCTGAGTTGAATGTACTATCTGCCAAACTCTCAGAGCCTCTATTCATTATCACATTTATGTAAGTGACTACTTAGTTGTCTATTTTCTCCACTGGATTGCAAATGCCTTCAGGGCAATGACTGTGTTTTACTCTTCTTAATATTCACAGAATTTAATACAATATTTGGTACAATAATCATTGAATAAATACTTGTTGAATGAATGCGTGAAAGAATGAATGGCCACCTAGCTAATCTTTCTGCCTTCAATCTCTCCTTATTCCACGTCTTCCATCTTGATGAGAGTTGGGAGAACTAGTGAGACATTAAGTGTGTAAGTATAATGAAGACAAATGGGCCCTTCATTTGCCTTCCTTAATAATAAAACATAAGCCTTTTGGTTATTTCTCCCCAAACGTTTGGTCATGACCTTTTCACGCTATTAATTTTTTTCACCAACAACCCTTACGTCTAGGATCCAAATTAATTTTAAATTGTATACTTTGATTTTTTAGGGTGATCTGTTTCCAAGAGGATGCATTTATTTGTTTTATTTTACTTAATCTATTAGACCAGAAATTAGGTTCCTGCAAGCAGATTAAATGAGCATTTGACCTTAACACTGAACATGCTCGGCTATTCACAGTCAAAATGGGCTGCAGAAGTCATTATAGTGAGACATGTTTTAAATGACTTGATCCTTAAATGTGTTCATTCTGAGGTATCCAGACTGCTACTGTGTGCCTGTGATTTAAAATGAAATGCAGAATTCTAATGACTAATGTTGAGTCAATTGAATATCCACATGGAAAAATATGTATTTTATTTCTCACATCATACAAAAAATTAATTTCAGATGGATAGTATATCTTTTAGTATAAAAGGCAAAACAACACAATTTTTAGAAAAGAACATCTTGCTTCATGAGTAGGCAAAAAATACTAGGAAGAACAATACTAATAAATTGAACTCTATTAAGATTAAGAATCTGTGTTCATTAAAACATAAAAAAAGAGTAAAAAGGCCAGGCATAGATTGGGAGAAGACATTGACAAAGCACATATCTAACAAAGGAATTGTATGCAAAATATATAACGTATACCCACAAATAACTATGAAAAAGATAGATAACCCAATAGACAAATGAGCAAAGACTTGGGGACAGCACAAGAGAAGATATCCAAGTGGCCAATAAATATATGGAAAGGTGCTCAATCTTTTCACTCACCAGAGAAATACAAATAAAACTACCATGCCTCACAACTACTCTCTCACCCAAATGGTTAAAATGAAAATGACAGAAAATAAGAAGTGTTGACAAGAATGTGGAACAAGGGAAATTCTTGACTACCACTGCTGGGAGTATTACTTGAACAATCACTTTGGAAAATGCTTTGGCAGATTTATTAAAGCTCTTTGCATAAAGCAATTTCATGCCTAAGTATACCCCAAAGAAATGTGTACGTATGTTTAACAAAAGACATTCTCAAGAATGCTCATAGCAGCTCTAGTCCTAAGAAACTCACAATGGAAACTACTAAAGTCTTCATCAACAGAATGGATAAAGTATGGCATATTCACAGTATGGAGTACCATACAGCAATGCAAATGAATAATCTACAAATACACACAGTAATTTGGAAAGATCTCACAAACATAATATTGAGTAAAGAAGCCAGATGTAAAAAAAAGTATTACTGTATAATTTCATTTATACAAACTCCAAAAACTGGTAAAGCTAATCTATGTTTGAACTTAGCTAATCTGTGATGTAGAAGTCAAGACAGTGGATAATCTGGGAGGCACTAGGTACTGACTGCCCGGGAGTATGAGGGGAGCTTATAGTATGCTGATAAATGTTTTTCTGCTTTTCTTTTTTAACTTGGAAGATAGAATCTGGGAGGTGTCTGTGTGTGTTAAATGCATTTGTGATATATTCACTTTTCCACACGGATGTTATACCTAAAAAATAATAAAGATCATGTGGAGAAGAAACTCTTGGTGAAGTCAGTAGTCATTACTTATGTTCACTATTAATCCATACCAAAAATATATGTACTTTTTTTTTAGTACACAGAAAGTGGTTTGCAGATAGTTTCATCTCATTTTCCTTTGTGATAATAAGGAGTCAAGTAATAATTTCCTGGGTGTTATGGGTTGAATTGTTTTATATATTGAAGTCCTAAACCTCAGTACCTTAGAATGCGACCTTATTTGGAAATATGATCACTGCAAATACAATTAATTAAGATGAGGTCATACTGGAGTGGGGGGGTCCCTAATCCAATATGATGGATGTCTTTATAAAAAGACAGATACACGCATAGAAAGAAGAGGATGTGAGACACAAGGAGAAGACAGTCATCTATTAGCAAAGAGAGGCTGGAACAGATCCTTCCCTCACAGCTCTCAGAAGCCAACCCCGCTGACACCTTGATCTCACAGACATCTAGCCTCCAAAACTGTGAGACAGTACACTTCTTTTGGTTAAGCCACCCAGTTTGTGGTACTTTGTTACAGCAGGCCTAGCAAATGAATACATTGGGAAGACTGAAAGGTTAAGTAACTTGCCTTTGAATACAGCCATATAGCAGGAAGTTGAGTAACTTGCCTTTCGATACGCAGCCATATAGCAGGAAGTGAAGGTGATATCAAGGGTTCTTCTGCACCAGAAACACCCACCTCCCACAGTCTACCTCAATTAGCATCTCATACACTTGGCAAGGCTACTGTAGGGAATGGGGAGCCATGGAAGCTGTTATGCAGGGGAATGACATAATCCTTTCTCTGTTTTGGAACAATGTAATGCTCACGAATCACTGAAGATGAAATATAAAATCCTATGTATCCCAAACAGCTGTACAGCCCCTGTGAGGAATCTTCAGAAGGCATCTTTCCTGACCTGACAGTGGCCAGAGTCTAGAGAGCTTCAAGGAACTAAAATGGTCCACTTAATGGCTCCTAAAGCAGTCATTACCCCATGTTGTTCTGGTTATGAATTCTGTGAGAATCTGCTGAAAACTAGAAATCCTCTCATCAGACAATGCCCGTACTCATCTAGTTCAGGAGAATAAGTAAGGACTTACAGGGCAGATGGTTGGTTTTTGATCTTGCCTCCAGAAATAAAGACAGATAGCTGAAGATAATGGGGTTTTTCCACTTATCTTAGAGGAAGTAAGCAACTAACTACTGATCCTATGCCAAGACTCAATGGTATCATTCTGGAAACTTCATAACTTCTGCACATTGGTTATTTTTGCTCTTCCCCTCTCACTTTCCCCACAAGGATTAGCACTTAAGTACTTAAAACGCCAAGAGTTTGTGTCTATCGTTAGATACAGAAAGGAAAGGAAAGCTAGAGGACGCAAGCTAGGTCTCAGCCAGCTTGAGGAAAGAGAGGACCTGGTGACATAGTGAGTAAACGAGAGGAGAGACACACAAGATAATAACCCCTAAGCCTTGCGGTGGTGAATCAAGAGCATTGTTTTCTTGGGAAGAATTTTCATGATCTTCCCCATGGAATTTTTAATATTTCATTTCAACTCCATTTCCCATCATACTCTCTCTTTTTTTTTTTTTTCGATACAGAGTCTCACACTGTCACACAGGCTGGAGTGCAGTGGCACAATCTTGGCTCACTGCAAGCTCTGCCTCCCAGATTCACACCATTCTCCTGCCTCAGCCTCCCGAGTAGCTGGGACTACAGGCACCTGCCAACACACCCAGCTAATTTTTTGTATTTTTAGTAGAGATGGGGTTTCACCATGTTAGCCTGGATGGTCTCGATCTCCTGACCTCATGATCCGCCCGCCTTGGCCTCCCAAAGTGCTAGGATTACAGGCATGAGCCACCATGCCCAGCCTCCCATCTTACTCTTATTGGTGTTAAGTGCTTGGTGCCATGGGAAGTCAAGTCATTGACTGGGGCTAGTTAGGAGAGGGAAGAAGGGAAAATAAAGATATAGGAGCATTGTATATTTACACATTGGGTATCATTACTGAAAAATTGCACAAACTCCAAGTTGCAACCGGCCCGATATTGCTCAAAGAGTAGGGGGTACTAAAATTTGAGGGCTGGTACTATAACTTGTTTTGCATTCTATTTGCAAAGCTAAACACCCTGCCTGGCACATAGTAGGTACTCAGTAAATAGTACGAATGAGTAAATGAATGAATGGAATGGAATGGTCATGGGGTTTGCAGTCATAAGATGTGGATACTAGCCTCAATGCACCCACCAACTAGATGTGTGACAAGCCACTTTATGTCTTCAGGACTGGCTTTTCTTTTCTTTAACAGAATTGAACCAAATATAGATATGGTACTTGAACATTCTACAGTTTCCAGTGTGAATATACTTAGTTAAGACAAAGCTATTTGCACTCACTACTATGTACTGTAGACAAGATGGTGTGATATGTGCCAACATATAGTATGTCTAGGAGTTCAAGGAAGTCTAATTTTGGAAAAGTTTGTTCTGTCCTAAAAGAAACTGAGACCTAAATTTACCAAGTGTCATCCTGTGATCAGCAACACACTCAGCGGCACTTGCATAACCATTGCCTCCGGCAGGACTGCACCAAAATAGAAGAAGGAAAAGAAGGAAGAGGCAATGTCACACTTCTGCTAAGAAGAGAGTTATGGCAAGTACAAGTTGCTGAGAAAGAGGCAAACTGCTCATTTGGATGAGGGAAATTAATTCTTTCAAGCCATCAAAGATTCCTGCAGCTTTGAGAATAGTTTGGTAAGTGGATCTCAATCCCCAGAAAACTCTTCGGTAAAAGAACAGGTGCCCATCTTTCAGCTCATGTGCTTAGCTTCAGGGCAGATATGTCCTGAAGGTCTTGTGTAAACAAAACACAAGTGAATATTCAATTCAAAATGAGACAATAGTTACAGTGAAATAGAAAGAGAAATACAAAGTTGGTTTTTATTAATACTTTTACTTATTATTTACTGACATCATGTTGGTTTATTAATATTTACTTAATATCTATCAGGAACAAATATTATTTTAAGTAAACAGTTTCTCTTAAGTTTTAGGCAAATTGCTCTATGATTTCATTAACTGAATACGATCCATCTTTAAGATGCTAGAACTATGTTACTTCTATCCATACAACTTTCAGTATTAAATATCCGTTATTGAAAATAATAAGCAAAAATCTTTAATACATGCACAAACACTGACTTGTTACAGTTTCTTTTACTCAGTTTATCCATTTCTTCTGGGCAGATTCTTTTGGTTTCTTGACAATACTGTGCACTGGTGAATCTAACTCTGCTGGAAGTGCTTAAGTGATTTCAAATATGTTAGGACTAGACACTTAACTTAATTGCCATCCTAATTTCCAAGGATCTTGCTTTCAAGGATACCTGGGATTTTTCTCACCTCTCAATGACCTGTGATAAATAGTGCACGATTTTTTAAAAAATGATCTAAAATGTGGGGTGTTTTCACAACAACTATTTCTCATTTCTTGGCTCAGGAAATATTATTCTTGCCTCCTATGGTCATCCTGTTATTCATCAGCAGATGCTACTGATCCAACAACTTCCCAGCTAAGGTGGAAGGATGAGTAAGTGGTTGGAGAAGCCATATTTTTGTCTTTTCTACACAAATTCACAGGGAGGAGTGTTTGCTTTCTCTTCCTCCCTTCAGGTGTGGGCTTCAATGTTTTGGGGCTGTCTCTGGAGAAGCCTGGGAAGTTAAAATGCCTTAAAAGCAAGATGTCCAAAAGCCATAGGGGATACATATTACCAACTGAAGGTTGAAAAATGCTTTTGCAAAACTGCAGTGGTTAAGGATACAAAATGATCTAGGACTTCGAAATAATACAGCTAAATCAACAAGCAAATGTTATTCTTAGTGTCTGGCAATTATAGTAAGACTTTTTTTTCATTATTTAACCACATTGTTTAATCACTTTTCATTGTTTAATTGCATTGTTTAATCACATTGTTTTATATATATATACATGTATATAAAATGTTCTTTGCTTTAATACAGGTGTTGATTAAAGTGGGAAAATGTCTATTGAATGAAGATGTCACCTGAAACCAGTCCTCTTTATAAAGTTAGATATCTCACAGAAATCTTCCAATCAATATGGCTGGCAGTGAGACCCATAATCCAAACTCTGTGATCACATAGCACATCCTCATCTACAAATATTTTATGACAGCAGTAACAGAGCCAAGCACCAGGTCTCGAGGGTCTTATTTTCTGACTCTATGTTCCATGGAAATACCTGGACTAGCTATTCCAAAATCTCCCCCTGTGCTGTGGCAGCTACTTATGAAACCCCTGGGGAGCCTCACGCCAAAGATTCTGATTCAGTAGGTTTAAGGTGGGAACAGAGAAATTTGTATTTCTGTCACCCAGAATTGAGGCTGTCACCCCTAAACTACCACTCTTCATACAAAAGTGTGCATTAATAATAAAAAAAAGATTGGCTTCATTATTGAAATAAAAATCAGAGATGACTACTCATAGGAAATCCAATCTGCTCAGAGGTAACAAAAGAAAACAGTTAAGTTATATTAGATTTAATTTCCCCCTTACCTCTGGAGGTCGTAGTTTTATTTATCTGAGTGCCTATCCTGTATATATGAGATCAAATGTTTGAATAAAATTTAAAAGTGATCACCTTTGCGACTGTCTTCTTTCTGCTCTTTACATGGGCACGTAGCGTTAGCAACACTAGCCATCAACAAAAACTGGCATTGTCACAACTCCAATGCCAAAAATAGTTTGTTTCATTTTTAAAATTAATATCATTTTAAATTTACAAGTTATAATTTCATACATTCAGAGGATACAGTAGCCATCACTTATCTTTTTTTTTGGTGAGACATTCAAAATTTACTTATTTTTAAATATACATTATAATTGACTATAGTTATCTTGCGCTGTGCAGTAGATCTCAAAATGTATGCCTCCTGCCTAACTGAAAATTTGAACCCTTTGACCAGTAACTTCCCCCCACCTCCCCACACCCTGTACCCCTACCACTTTTTCCCTTCAACCTCTGGTAACCACCATTCTTCTCTCTACTTTTATTTATGAGTTTAACATTTTCAGGTTCCACCTAAAAATGAGATGATGCAGTATTTCTCTTTCTGGGCCTGAATGCCAATAATGTTTGAGAACCTACTAGGAAGTCGATTTAACTATTTTATTTCTACCCCCTCATAAATTAAACAAATGAAAAACAAAACAATTAAGATTACCTATGGCAGGTGAGTTTCATAGCCTAGAGCAGGGGTCAACAAACATTTTCTGTAAAGGACCACAAGGTGAATATATTAGCTTTAAAGGTCATAATAATTGATTGGTTAGGGCACTAAAGCAGTCATAGCCAATAGGGATGACTAGATGAATGATACAAGCTGTTTTCTGATAAAACTTTATTTATAGACACTGAAGGTGAAATTTCATATAGGTTAAATTTCCTGTAATTTTTCCCATGTCACAGAATATTATTCTTTTGATTTTTTCAAAGTTTCAAAAATATAAGAACCATTCTTAGTTCAAAGAATAAACAAAAAGGCAGGGGCCAGATATCAGCCTCGGGTCAAAGCTGCTGACCCCTGGGCTGGAACACAAAGCTGATGAAGCCATGGAAGAAGTCTACAGCTGTGTGAACCTGTTTCTTCCATTATGCTCTGCTGCACTGTTCTTTGGCCATAAGTTGCATTTCTGCTTCCAGCCTACCACCATGCAAATGCATGGGGATCCAGGAAGTGGATATCTGAGACTCAAAAACCAATGTTCCTACAGATGCCCTATGTAGTCACACTGTATTGCCCTGCAGGGGATGGCTTACAAAGATCAGATAAGGCCCAGGCCCACCACGGGACCTAAGAGGCCCTGGGGAGTCTTTCCCATTGTTTATGCCTCGGGTCACATGTATTAAATATAGACTTGACAAAATGTATCTTGATGAGGTCCTGCAGAACCTTGCCAAAGAAGTAGAAATGAAAAACAAACAACAATTTTGCTTTTAATCAGACTGCAGATCCTGTTTCTGAATATCATCCACAGAGCAGAGTTGTTTTCATCATCAACTTAATGCCTATTAACAGAGTCAATTCCAGTCTCCCACTTTCCACCAGCTAAGTAGGATTAAAGAGATGAGAGAAGCCTATGGTTAATAGAGAACTGTAGATGTTAAAAGGTTTAATCTATTAATGTAGGACAGCATTTCCCAAAGCATGTTATGCTGAATGCTGACTCTCTTAGATGTTCTGCTGGAAAAGCATTTCAAGGTCAAGTTTAGGAAATGTAGCATAAAAGATCTCTCCTTTCTTGATGATTATTAACATGCATTAGGACATTAAAGGCTCTGAGGATTCCTGCAATAAAACTGGTTAAGTAGGGGCCGGGCGCAGTGGCTCACGCCTGTAATCCCAGCACTTTGAGGCAGGCAGATCACAAGGTCAGGAGATCGAGACCATCCTGGCTAACACGGTGAAACCCCGTCTCTACTAAAAATACAAAAATTAGCCGGGTGTGGTGGTGGGCACCTGTAGTCCCAGCTACTCAGGAGGCTGAGGCAGGAGGATGGCATGAACCTGGAAGGCAGAGCTTGCAGTGAGCCGAGATCACGCCACTGCACTCCAGCCTGGGCGACAGAGCGAGACTCAGTCTTAAAAAAAAAAAAAAAAAAAACACAACTGGTTAAGTAGGTTAAATCAAGTGTTTCTCAAAGTCATATCCTCAGGGGAGCTTTTCTTCCTTTACTTAACTGTTAATATCCCAAGAAAATAATAATTCATAGACTGCAGTTTAGGAAAAACTGCTATAGACAAGGCAGAGGAATGACAGGGTTTTAAGCAGGGGAGTAAATTATGTTTTGGAATAATTATTTTGGAGAGGATCAGATCTTTCTTCCCTAATTTTTCTCACTTTAGGAAATTACACCATATTCCATCTATGTGCTCAAGTCAGAAAGACAGGAGCTATATCTGTCATGCTGATAACCTTTTTAAAAAATTACAAAATGCAAGCATGATTTTAAAAATCATTCAAACAGCAGAGAGGATAGTATGAAAAGCAAAAATCTCCTCTCTCCTTTCTCTCACCCCTATCCCAGCAGCCAGTATACTTTTCCAGAGGTGATAACCAGGGAGATCAGTTTTTGTTTTATTTTTCAGTTCTTCTTATGGCATCTCTAAATCATATGCATCTGAGCCTACTGTTTTGGATTATAAGCATTTAGCAGTATCTGTTAAATGAATTCATTCCCACTCTTCTTTCTGCCTCGCCCACCTCCCATATCCAATCTATCACCAAGTCATGTCAATCCAACTCTCAAAACACACCTCAAGTCTGTGCCCTTCTCTCTCTCCTGCCTGACAGTACTCTCACCTGCGCTCTGTCCTCCCTGGTCTTCCTACCTCCAATCCTTTATCCCTCCAGTTCACTTTCCTTATTGTCTACATAAAGAGTTCCTCCAAATAGAAATTAGAACAGTCTCTGGCTTAAAAGTCTTCAATGGCAACCCACTCAAATTAAATTCAAGATCTTTATCAACACCTGTGAAGCTGGGCATGATCAGCCACCTGCTCCCCTCTCCAACTGGTGTCCTGCCTTTCAGCAGCGCCCTTACCTAAGTGCAGTCACAGGGCCTGCCTTCTCTCTGTCCCTGGAATGCTGCAAGCTTTTTCTCTTAAGACCTTCCCATTTGCAATTTCCTGTGCCCAGATTGCTTTTTCTCTTTGTTGATTTTTTTTTTTTAGTCAAGTTAACCCCTATGCTTCTTTCCAATAGCAACTGAAATCTTTCTTTGTCAAAGAGCAAGCCTTCTCAAAACACCAAAATGGAGTCAGCGCCCCTGATTTTTTCTTATAGCATTCTGTTCTTCTCCATGCTACTTCCCACAATGTATTCCTACATGTTTATTTTGTAAATGTCTGTAGGTTCCAAAAAACTAGGGAACACGTCTGCTTTGTTCAACACCAAATGTGGAAAAGTTGGCAGTGCCTGGTCACAGAATGGGCTTAATAATTATTTACTACATGAATGAAGCTAGCCAAAGGGAATTTCTCTTACAGAGTTATCTCCAGCCTTTTCCTTACATAAAACTTCAGCTGCATCCAGATATTCCTTTTCTGCACACTTCCCACCCCAAAGTGCCACTGTGGTCCCTGGGCACCCAAAAGTCTTGTTTGTTCATCTCTATTGCAGAACTTTAAGGGCTATCCCTAAGGGCCTTTCCTCTTATGCTTCCCTCAGCATTTCAGCGTATTTTATTCTCTTAGGAATTAATTGCACTTATTTTCTGCACCATTCATTTGGTGCGAAATCTTCTATTGCCTTGTAACTACTTATTTGCTATTTTAAATTAATACCTTATATTGACATATTTGTCTTGCTAATGATGTCATAAGTTTACTGAATACAGGAACTGTTACTTTGTATCCTAAAGTACACTGCATGCCCCTGCACAGAGTAATTGCACGAACAAGGAATCTCCATTCATCCCTTCTAGTGCCCCCATTAGAAGACCTTAATAAAGGAGTTTGATCAATTCCCTTTCACGCTATTTTATTCCTCAGTGGTTCTGAGTGTGTTGCCATCATGCTAACAAGGACAGCTGGAATAAAGATAAGTTTTGAAGTCAGAGAGTAGTTAAGGGAGGAGTCTGGGGACAGAGGACTTGCCTGTTTTCTCAGTTCCTCTTTAAGAGGCACCTGAGTTACAAAAGGTCACTAGGTGTATTTGGCAAGAGACTAGGTGTACTTTAAATTGATTTGGAATTTCCTAGGATATTTTAAAGGATGACTTGATCAAACTTTTGAACTTACAGATTGTTTAAATTAAATGAAGCAAAAAGGATTACCCCCTCAAAAAACTTCAGTCATTGGCTCAGTTTCCCACGGTTCGATGTTTGGATGAGTTAGACCCAAACATTAATTTAATTCAATAACTACCTTTGGGATCCAAGAAGTTATTCTGCACCTCTAGTTGAAAATTCCAATTTTGTCCAAATAATGATATTTCAGGAATATTTAACATACTGAATACTTGGCTACTTTTTGTTTTATTTTCCACCAAACTATAAGGGTCAGAAACGTTCTACAATCTTTTTAATGTGCTCAATCAGCCTTCCTCAAGCTACTTCTGAAAAATGGAGGGCAAAGTTTAACCCTTCAACAACAGCATAGTTTTTAGAAAAGAACTATTCAAAGTCAGTAGACATTTTTTACAATTATTACCTCTTTTTACTTAGAGATAATACAACCTTGAAAATAAAGAAAGTAGAAGGTGTCATCTGTTGTCTTTATTTTGTCAATGAGGAAACTGAAATATAGGAAGGCTGAATGACATGTCCAAGGGCACCTAAGTGAGCAGCAGATAAATTTCAGGTTTGTACTGGAGAACTCACCGTAAATGTGGGACTGCTGTTAAGACAACACTGTCATTTGGTTAGTTTTAGACCAAGTTTGCCAGCCTGGGGTCAGGATATAATTTGTAAGACCCAGTTCAAAATGAAGATTCAGGGCCTCTTGTTTGAAAATTATTAAGCCAGCAGACGGTGAGAGCAGAACATTACCAAATGCAGGGCCCTTCCAAGTGCAAGGCCCTGTGCAGCTGCAGTTTTGCATTTCCATGAAGCTGGCCCTGCCTGGAGCATCTAGACATCTAGAATGTAGGAGGTTGGGCATCAAGGAGGCCATGAACTCCTGAAATTATAGGTGGAATTTTGTGTTAATATGTATGTATTTGTCTTTCATATTCCATAGCTTTCATCAGATTCTCAAATTGGTCTGTTACCCTCTTCAAAGGTAATACATGTTCCAACAGAACCCACAATGTCAGAATATATTGGTAGGGACAAGCATGCTGGTGGTCACTGTGCATGATCCTTCACAAGGCTATATTTGCGAATAAGTAAGTTTTCATGAGTGCATGGGAATTAATGCAAAATCAAGGAATTCTTAACACTGATGAGATGTTGCCAGAAACAAATGCACTCAAGAATGCTTCTTCCTCAGGAGATAGGAAAGCAGATGGTGAGATGGTCAAGATGATCATATGCTTTATAAACCCCAAAGTGATACCCTAATATAAGCCATTTTATTTATTTTCAACCTCTCCCTCTTCCTCTGTAATTGGATGTCACATTTTAGCTTCCTTTAAGGAAAGGATATTTTCGTTTACTTTAATTAATAGCTGTATGATTTACCAACTCATGGTGATTTACATCTCTTTTATAGATAATTATAGCCCAATGTTAGAAATAGGAGTAAGTGAGGAATTTGTTAATACAGCAGGGGCAGAAGCTGCCCTTAGAATTAGGAAAAGAGTACTGTAAAGATGTGGATCCTGAGAAATACTACCAATGAAATACACACGCGTCGGCCTGGTAAAAACCTCATGCCCATCTCCTAAAAGTCTCACACACAAATATCCCTTCTGCGGAAATGCCTTCTCTTGCAGTTTAGGTGGCTGCCTTAAATTTTTATTTAGTCCCTTGCCCCCCTTTCTAAATTTTGGACTAACTACACCTGTCAGTCAAATCTCCAGCTCTTATAAATGGGAATATACAGAGATGGATAATTGAAACCACGGGGTAATTCTCAAATTTCCATTTGCACAGTGTCAAACTTCTCTCGACCTAGCAAACAGAAAAGCACGATCCACCTGAATTTCCTGGTCACTTTTCTGACCCTACTCTGTCCTTGCTCATCACATAATGGGGGCACTCTCTGTGATTCAACGAGTGGCCAAACTCTTCCAGATCCAGCGATAACCTTGGTTGCTCACACCACATAACTCATCCGTGGAAGAAATGGTGCCCACCGCTAGCAGCTGAGACGCCTTCCTCTGGTTTGTAGGATAAGATTGGGCGTGAATTGTTTTAATAGACTGAGACTGCCCCGCAGGTGATTCTACTTGCTGGGAGTGTTGAGCAGCCTTCCTGCAAGCCATCTACTCCAGCTGGAGTCTTCTGGCACCTGCTCCCCTGCACTCCCCGAGGATGCCCAGGCCACAGGAAGATGTCTAAAACTTCCTACTGGGGCAAACCCCGCCCTGGCCTCACCAGTCGCCCCAGCGCGCGTCAGCCACGACCCAGGCGAGGCCCAGGTGGGAGGGTAGGGACGTGCGCAGCCTGAGGTGGGGCTGGGGGCTGGCAAGGACCTGCTCCGGGGACCAGGGCTGGGCGCTCTGGCGGCCCCGGGCACCGGGAGGGGACCTAGGACGGCTGCCGTTTCACACGTGGCCCCGGCATTTGCGCGCTCTCTCTAGGAATAGCCCCAAGAGCCCAGGAGGCCTGGGCGGGACCCGGCACCGCGCCTCTCTTCCTCGGTCCCCAGTCCCCACGGCGCGGCTCCCCACATTAACCTTGCCGGGTCCTTCCCGGCTTGCTGCCCTTTGCAAACCCCGCGCGCCCCACCTTCGCGGGCTCCGCCGACGCCAACCGCGCGTAAACGGACGGTGACAACGGGGGTGCAGCCGGGGGCAGCTTCAGGGGGCAGAGCCTCCGCAAATGCTTCTCTCCTCCCACCCGGCCTCACACCCACCCTCCTCGAGGTCCCTCCGGGAACCGCCCCGCCCTGCGAACCCAGCCGAGCCCTCCCTCCCGGGCCACCCCCAGTCCGGTCTCTGCCTTTGGAGCGCGTGGGCTCGGCGAGCGCCAGGGCTGGGGTCCCTGGAATACCTGTTCCTCCAGCACGAGGATGGGGTTCAACTAGTGGTCCTCTAAATCCTGCTCCTTCACCGAGGCTACGGGAAGCGCTCCAGCCACAAGGAAACGGCTCCGGTCTTTCGGCTCCCAAACGTGACACTCTATATATCCGGCTCGGAGACTGGGTGTGGGGCGGGAGGAAACCACCCTCCCTCCGACCTTCCCCGTCTCCGCCGCTGCCTCGGCATGGGGCGCGGAACCGGCGGCAGCCTCAGCCTGGGCGGGAGGAGGGCGAGGGGCCAGCGAGGGCCCTACAGGTCGCGGGGCGACAGCATCGTGGGCAGGGCGGCTGCGCGCGCAGGCCCGCCCCGCGCTTCCATTCATTCAGCACCAGCGGATCCACTGGCTATGACTCCCGCATTTGTGTGGTTGAGGGGAGGGGGGTTGATTTTGGTTTGGGTGGGTTTTGTTTGTTCGTTTGGGGCTTTTGTTTTGTTTTGGGTTTTGGGGTTGGTTTCTTTTCTCCATTTTTTAATCAGTGGGGGAGGGGACAAGGAAGCTAGAAAGGCGCCCCTCTCTGGTGTGGGAAAGGAGAACTCCCACACCGTGAAAGGTGGCGGGGTAGGGGGTGGAGGGAGAGACAGACAGGAGAGAGAGAGATTCAAAGGTTCTAGTCTGAACTGAACGCTTGAGGGACACACCTTTCCCCACCCACCCTAGCAGAAAAGGCAGCCAAAAATCCCAGTTTACTCAGCTTGACTACACTGCACATCCCGTGGGAGGGATGCTCTTGTATCTGCTAAAGGCACTGCGGAGGCGCCCCGCAGTGACCCACGAGCGCAGTGGCTTTTTAAAACCCAAGGGCGTGAGGGTGGAGGGTGATGCGAGGACTTCAGGTGAGGCTTCCTCACACTCGGGGTTTGATGGCAGAAATCCCGCTCTGTCTGCCCATGGTGGGGTGGGGGTGGGTAGGAGACTAGAAAGGATCAGAGATGGGGGCCGCAGAAACAGCAGCGAGCCAGCTGTGCTCAGCAGCACTTCTCCGGATTTAAAAGAAAAAAAGATGTTTCATTTCTTAGCCTGGTAGCTTTTTTTGGGATTTGGTCGTTGTTAAATTTTAAACAGAAAAACTGAAGCTGCCAGGGAAGCCTTGTAGAGGGATGGACAGGCACGTGAGGGGAGCCCTTGGCCTCAACCAGGAAGTGCTGAAAAACGGCAACGCCCATCCTAATTCCCTGGACAATGTGGGAGGTAAATTTCCAAATAAATATGGTGTGTTAAGAAAAATAAAAAAGAAATATTGTCCTATAAGCTGTTCTGATTCTCCTCATTATAACAATCCACATGCAATTAAAGAAATAAAATTTGACTTACGAAAGTTAGAATTAAGGAGTGATTTCATGAAATTAAAATAATAACACCCATCTTGAATTCTCTACCACTGGGCTCTTTAATTAAATGTGTTAAGCTAAGTGTAGCCTAAAGACACTGACTAATTTCCTCTGGTGACTGCCTGAATGCAAGAGACAGAAAAAAGTTACAACCAAATTTATAGTATTTTTCGTTACCCCTCCCCTCGTCAAGAATAAATTTGAATGTATCTTCAAAATGTGTGTGACAGCACTTCAAATGATAATGTCAAATGCTGGTGAAAACATATAGAAATCACTTAACAGATAGCAGATGGAAGGTAAATTGTAATCACGCTTTTGTTGGAAAGCAATTTAGCAACACATTCCCAAGGTGTTCAGTAACGAAATTTTTTCTTGTTCTGGACCTAGATTCCCATGTCTTAGAATGTATTCAAAGGAGATAATCCATAAAAGAGAAATGCTGCATGTACATAGTTGCATATTTATTACTGAGTTGTTTATAAAGTAGGAAATTAAAAACATACTTTCAGTGGAATGTTCATAGATAAAATACAACATTAATTATAGATTACAAAACCACAATTTGATTGTCACCATTTAAAATGCTATTCATATAGGTAGAATGTATTAGTTTGCTAAGGCTGTCATAAGGATGCACATAAACTGGGTGGATTAAACTACAGAAATGTATTATTTCACAATTCTGGAGGCTAGAAGTCCAAGATCAAGATGTCTGCAGGGTTGGTTCCTTATGAGGGCTTTGAGAGAGAATTTTCCATGATGCTTACCTACTTCCAGTGGTTTCTTGTTGGCTTGTAGACACATGACCCCTGTCTCCTATAATCTTCATATGGCATTCTCCCTATGTTCATGTCTGTGTCAAAATTTCTCCTTTTTATAAAGATACCAGTCATATATGATTTAGAGCTCACCTTAATGGCCTCATTTTAACTTTACTAATTAAATTTGCAACAACCCTATTTCCCCATAAGGTCGCATTCTAGAGTACTGGGGGTTAGGACTTCAATATGTGAAACTGGCAGGGGTGGAGGAGAATGCAATTCCACCCATAACAGATAATAACAAAAAGAGGCAACGTAGTGGGTTGAATAGTGGCCCCAAAACATGTCCTGAGGCAAATCCCCAGAATCTGTGAATGTGACCTTATTTGAAAAAAAGACTCTATATGTAACTAAGTTAAATATGTTGAGATGAGATCATCCTGGGTTATCCAGGTGAGTCCTAAACCCAATGGCAAATATACTCACATGATAAAAACAGAGGGAGATTTGAGATACACACACACTGGAGAAGTTGATGTGAATATAAGGCAGAGACAAACTGGAGCCACGTGGAAGCCAGAGAAGCCAAGAAATGCCAACAGCCACTAGCAGCTGGAAGGGGCAAAGAAGGATTCTCCCCTGGAACCCCTACAGGAAGCATGGCCTCAATCTTAATTTCAGTTTGCTAACCTCCAAAATCACGAGAGAATAAATTTCTGTTTTTTAAGCCACCCAACTGATGCTAACTTTGAAAGGAGTTAGCCAGCTTGCTTTAGGCAGACAGTAAGGAAGGGTCCCCAGAGAACCTCCAACCCATGTTTTGTGCAGATAAGGGAACTTGCATGGAGAGCTTGCCTAAACATGCCTTCAGAGGACTAAGGACCCACATGCACACTGGAAGAATGGAGTGGAGCTGCCAGGAATTTGTGCCTTACACAAATAGGGAACCTAGCCTTATCAGCTTGTATGTAAAACCCCTTGTATTCAGTCGTAAAGGGAGCAACTAGGAACCTGCTTTCAGGACCCCCTCTTTGCTTAGAGCTCTCCTTTTACTTAATAAATTCTACACCACTCACTCTTTGAGTGTCTGCATGCCTAATTTTTCCTGGTTATGAGACAAGAACCCAGATCTAGCTGAGCTAAGGACAAAAAAATCCTGCATCAGTTTGGGTGCTTGCCTGGGATACCTGGAGGAAGAGTAAACAAAGACTCTCCCAAACCTTTCTCTTTCCTTTCTGTGCCTTCTTGTCCTCAGACTTTTTCTGAAGGCAGATGCAGCACAGAACCTCTGGTGGGCCAATTAAGAATGAATGGCACAGCTACAGAGGACAGGATGCTGGAGAGGAACCCAACACCGCCGCTCCATCATTCTTGGGGGTTGGGAATGTCGACCTCATTCCAATCCAATCTTCTCTATGGCATTTTCCTTCTTTTTGGGGGGGTTGTCATGGCGCCTATCTCTTCTTTTATAATGTTAAGGGTATTATTACACACTGCACAGATATTACTAGGTAGAGTGAGCCTTTGGCCCAGTCATCAGATATGCAATTCAGAACAATGCGATTTCAATTTCTGTTTGTTCTTACAGGTATTCCACACCCCCACCTCAATGGTTAGCGGTGTGCACATGGGACACATGAGCAAGCAATGACTCTCTGACCCCCCCATGCCCCCTGCTGGGGCACATGGCCAAGTCGGCCACATGCACATGCTATGTCCAATGGCCAGGCAGGACAAGAATGAGCCCTGGCTGCTACTTGGGTCCCAAGGCAGTCTTGGGGGCCAAGGTCCCCATGCAGCTGGCTGGACAGCTGGCTGGACAGCTGGCCAGCATTTCCCATTCACTGTCCCCTCCCGCCACATGAAGTCTTTCCTCCTCTGGCTGAGCCAAGAAGAGGGTTCAACAATTAAGAGTTTTTCTCCCTGTTAGAAGAACCCATTTGCATAAAGCAAGAGGTTTTTCTTTTTCTTTTTTTCCCCCACCCCAGACCATCCTCCCCACCCTACACTTGAGCTATTTTATTTTTCCCCTTTTCTCCACCATGTCAGCAGTTAGGTTTCTTTTCCTTTCGGACGACATCTTATTAGGCCCAGACCCCTACACACAAGACACTCTTTTCTCTCCCTTGTTTGAGGAGGACCCAGCTCCATAGCTTTTCCTTAGCATGATGAATTCCTGCCAATTAGGCCCCTTTCATTTCATGGATGGAGGTCATGCTAGTATCCATGGCATAAATGAGGTCTAGGGAACTCAAAGCTTACCAAAAACAGGGAGGAGGCAGCACATGGCTAAATGTAGGTAATTATCACCACCTAGGCCTCCCTGTTAATATGGGGGGAAAAGCTGCATTGGCACCCATGGACAGCACCCTGTTGAGGTTACTGGGACTTGGGGATATGAAGACGGAAGAAGGAAGGGGGGCCTCTTCTCTCTCTCCCTCACATACCCTGGATATTTCATAGAAAGAAAAAACAATGAGGGACGCCTTGTTCCCCTCTTCCTAGATGGGTAACCAATAGTTTTCAATCTATCAGGAGTCTTGAATATCTCCTGAATCACTGGGACTCCTCTGGAAAAAAAAAAAAAGATAACTCCTTCTTTTTCCTTTTTCCTCCTCTGTCCTCTCTTCACAGATGGGTAATTGTGTCCCTGTAACACAGGATGCTTTACTTGGATGCATCCCCCAAACTGGGAAAAATTAATTTCCTCAAACCTTAAACTGCTTGGCTTAAAATTGATCTTGGAGGAGGGGAACCCAGAAGGCTGACATGCTGGCAAAAAGTAAAAGTTCTTACCAGTCAGACTTTTGGCCCCTCTCTCCCTGTGCAAACTGGTAACATAAATGGTAATGGTCACTGTTTACATCCTCTGTAACATTTTGATTAACGGAAAAAAGGATTTATGAGGCCAGCCTTGGGCTATAGCCAATCTGGTGAGTGTTGTGTGTGTCTTTCTGTATGGTTTTGTCATAAGGAGGAATGCCTTAGGATAGAATGCAGGCCTAGGACCCCAAAAAGCCCACTGTTCAAGCCAGCCCAGCAAACTGGTCAGTAACGAGCTTTGCTGCAGGTCTCCATCTTGTTTTACATCCTTGGGAGCTTGACCTTGTAACCACATGGTAGCACTTTCTTTTGGCCTTTGCCATTTTACAGTGGCAGCGCAGCTTCAATCCTGGCTTAGGGGATGGATACTTTCTGGTTAATATCTGTGTGACTTTTGCCATTTGCTGATTATTTTCCTCCCCATGAACAACTTCTGGTTTCCTTTGTTGAATCATTCTTTCTCTCAGCTACCTTTAAAGATTCTAGATTTTGTAGAAACTGCTTACCACCTCTTTGAAAATACCTTGTACACTCACGGTTAAGTCATAACCTTAATTGAGTCTTGTTATTTTCACCTGTTTCACTTTTGGTAAAGTTCAAAAGCTAGAAATATTAGCTACTTGGCATGGCTAAAGTTGGGTACTAAGGAATTTAAAAGGATTTTCTTAAAGGATGCTCAGCTTAATTGAAAGTGGATATCAAAGTTATAGGTATATTTTAAAGGCCTTTTTGTTTTTCTCTTCCTGGATCTTGTTTTTCTGGAAAAAGGTGTTTTCCTGTCAACTGAATTATTTTTCTCCATTTTGTCTTGCCACTCTTTATGCATGCAGGAGAGGCCCTAAGATAACTTCTGAGGGCATGGGACTTGGTGTTCAAAACAGAGAAGGTGCCGCGGACCCCATTTTTGGAAGAAACATGTTTTCCTCACAGAATCCCAGGAATTGAAAGCTGATGGATACCTCTCAAAATCTGTTTTTGTCTTCTGGCTATGCCTGTTTATCAGGCTGTAGAAACTGTATGCCCTCCTAGCGGTGCTTTTGAAAGCCTCCACCCTGAGGCCAATAATGCAATTAGGAGATTGGCAAATGAAAAAGCTTACAATTACTGTATCTTCTTCTGTCTGTCTGTGTAGTTATATATGTGTTATGTGTGTGATATTTATAAAAAAGAGCTCTAATTGATTAGCCTAAAGAAAAACAAGTGCTTAGACCAAATATGTTTGAAGGAAAAATAAAAGCTGTAATGCCTTTTAGTTCACGTGACTTTAATCTTTGAGAAATAAAAACAATTTTAAAGATAATTGGTAAAATACAAATGTCTTCAGAATGTAAACAAGTGGCCTAAATTATGTGGGTTAGATACTAGGTTTGCGAAACATTTTAAGGTTATAAACTACTTCTTTGTTATTTGAGAACTTTTTGACCTGTCTGCTTTACAATTTGGTAATGCTGAGGACATATGGAATTAACCACACCCTTAACTATACTGGAAAGAGTCAGACCTTATCTGTGCCTAGTACATAATTTAAATAACCAAGTTTTACATTAAAATTAAAAATTGCTAAGAGTTGCTGTTATAACATGTAATTGAGACTACTGAAAATAGACTTACATGAAATGTGTGTAAAGAAAGTAAAATATGCTTTTAGTAAAAGATAAGAAGACGAGGGAATGTAAATTTTTGCCTAGGGTTAAAGGATTGTTTTGAATTAGACAAGATAAAACTGAAGGTTTAAACAAGTGAAGAAAGGTTTATAAAAATAATCTTACAAAAGAAGCTCTATATGTAACATATTGACTAACTTCAAAAGGGTATTATTTGGTTTTTCTGTAAATTAAGCATTGAAATAAAAGCACAACAAGGTTTTCTTGAGGTACTGACCTGCTCTTTCACAAAAATTTGTAGAGAGTTATAAAAGGATTACAAGAATTTCATCTCATGGTCAAACTGGTTAAGATTGAATAGAATTATCTATAAGGTTTCATTGAAAAATGGAGTTGATATTAACAGTAGACTAATGCAAGAGTAAAATTCAGCTTTCTTTCTTGAACAAGATTTTCATGTAATAGTAAAGGATAATGAAAAGTTTTTGCCTTTTTAAAAATTTTTGAGTCATCATTTTGGCTAGATAAATAACTTATGGTAATCTGCTAGTCTATTTCATAATATCAGGTAACATATTTAACAGACTTCCTAAAATCAAACTTCAGCTTCAAAAATTGTCTTTCCTAACCTCTAGCTTTTGGATGCTACAGAGTGCTCTTGGAGTTTTCAAAAGAAAGGTAAACAGGATTATTTCACATGTTTAGTTACATGGGATTGCCAAAATAATGTTTAATCTTCTTCAGGTTATATTTCAGTGAATAATATTAATATATGTTCCAAAGCTGTATGGGATTTTAAAAATTCTAATGTCTGAGTATATGCTATCAATCATAATTAAGGTTATTATGTCAAGTTATTGTAAACCACAGAAATAACCACATTTCTTTGTCAATTGTGTTTTTTACTGTAACTACCCTGGATATTTTGTCATTCACAGATAATTGTTGTCTTGCTTTAATCCTTTTCAAAGGGTGGTTTATAATCAGCTATAGGACTTTGATACATGCTGTTAAATGTAGGTTTCTGATATCTCTGAAGATTGTAATATTGGAACAAAGGAAAAATGTACAGGACACCTGAAGAGTTGAAATGTTCATGGATATCAAACAGAACAAAAGTTAACAGAATGGCCTGAACTAACAGAAAACTGAAGTAATCTTTTTAACCTTTGTGCTTAAATCCTTGCTGATCCTTGTTTTATTTCTCAGAATCAAGGAAACTTATTTTGAGCTATTTACAGTCTTTAATAATTGAGTGAAATATACACCTGTGAACAAAATTTGGAACATATTTGTTGCTCTCTGCCTGGCTTCTCCAGAATTTGAAAACTATTTGTGAGTATTCTTAGCTTATGGCAATATACTTATTTGCATTAGTGCAATAAGAATCCATTTTCTTTTGCAACAGGACACAATTGGAGAAACTAGTTGTTTTACCAAGGCTTTGGCTGGAAGGATATGCTTCCCTTTAAGGAATCAAGTTTGACTTGCAGAGCCAATAAAAGCCCCTTGGGAAAACTTGCCTCATACTTTGTTTACACAGCCCCTGTAGAGGGTTTCTAAACTGTGGTGAGTAAAGAATGTCACTTACTTTTTTTTTTTTTTTTTTTTTTTTTTTTGAGATGGAGTCTTGCTCTGTTGCCCAGGCTGGAGTGCAGTGGCATGATCTCGGCTCACTGCAAACTCCACCTCCTAGGTTCATGCCATTCTCCTGATTCAGCCTCCCGAGTAGCTGGGACTACAGGAGCCCACCACCACACCTGGCTAAGATTTTGTATTTTTAGTAGAGACGGAGTTTCACCATGTTAGGCAGGATGGTCTCGGTCTCCTGACCTTGTGATCTGCCCTCTGCAGCCTCCCAAAGTGCTGGGATTACAGGTGTGAGCCATTGCACCCGGCCAAGAATGTCACGTTCTATCAGGCCCAGGAGCCCCATGTTTTTGCCACCTTTACGTAACTCATAGGTATTTGAGGGTACAAACCCATTGTTAAGCTCAGCTGTAAAAGGTCTTATCTGAAATTCCTTGTGGAACAGAGTTCCATCAAAGCCAATTTAAAAGTGTCAGGCCTCTGAGCCCAAGCTAAGCCATCATATCCCCTGTGACCTGCACATATACATCCAGATGGCCTGAAGTAACTGAAGAATCACAAAAGAAGTGATATTTAAATGGCCTGTTCCTGCCTTAACTGATGACATTCCACCATAAAAGAAGTGAAAATGGCCGGTCCTTGCCTTAATTGATGACGTTACCTTGTGAAATTCCTTCTCCTGGCTCATCCTGGACTAAAAAGCTCCCCGACTGAGCACCTTGTGACCCCCACTCCTGCCTGCCAGAAAACAACCCCCTTTTTTCCTTTACCTAACCAAATCTTATAAAATGGCCCCACCCCTATCTCCCTTCGCTAACTCTCTTTTTGGACTCAGCCTGCCTGCACCCAGGTGAAATAAGCCTTGTTGCTCACACAAAACCTGTTTAGTGGTCTCTTCACACAGATGCGAGTGAAATTTTGGTGCCATGACTCAGATCGGGGACCTCCCTTGGGAGATCAATCCCCTGTCCTCCTGCCCATTGCTCCATGAGAAAGATCCACCTACGACCTCAGATCCTCAGACCGACCTGCCCAAGGAATATCACACCCATTTTAAATCAGGTAAGCAGCCTCTTTTTACTCTCTTCTCCAGCCTCTCTCACTATCCCTCAACTTCTTTCTCCATTCAATCTTGGCGCCACACTTCAATCTCTCCCTTCTCTTAATTTCAGTTCCTTTCCTTTTCTCGTAGAGACAGGAGACGCATTTTATCCATGGACCCAAAACTCCGGCACCGGTCACGGACTCAGGAAGACAGTCTTCCCTTGGTGTTTAATCATGCAGGGATGCCTGCCTGATTATTCACCCAAGTTTCAGAGGTGTCTGACCACACGGGGAAGCCTGCCTTGGTCCTTCACCTTTAGCGGCAAGTACCACTTTTCTGGGGGGGCAAGAACCCCTGACCCCTTCTCTCCATGTTTCTACCCCTTCTCTGCTTTACTAGGGGGCAAGAACCCCCCGACTCCTTCTCTCCATGTCTCTACCCCTTCTCCACTTTCCTGGAAGGCAAGAACCCCCCGACCCCTTCTCCTTCAGCCTTAGTGGCAAGTACTGCTTTTCTAGGGGGCAAGAACCCCCCCAACCCCTTCTCTCCATGTCTCTACCCCTTTTCCACTTTCCTGGGGGGCAAGCATCCCCCACCCCTTCTCTCTGTGTCTCTACTCTTTCTTTTCTCTGGGCTTGCCTTCTTCACTATGGGCAGCCTTCCACCCTCCATTCCTCCTTCTTCTGCCTTAGCCTGTGTTCTCAACAACTTAAAACCTCTTTAACTCACAACTGACCTAAACCTAAATGCCTTATTTTTCTTCTACAATGCTGCTTGACCCCAATACAAACTCAAGAGTGGTTCCAAATAGCCAGAAAACAGCACTTTCAATTTTTCCATCCTACAAGATCTAGATAATTCTTATCGTAAAATAGGCAAACAGTCTGAGGTGCCTGACATCCAGGCATTCTTTTACACATTGTTCCCTCCATAGAATCTGCTCCCAATGCGACTTGTCCCAAATCCTCCTTCTTTCCATCCCGCCTGTCTTCCCAGTCCCAACCCCAAGTGTCACTGACTTTCTAACTTTCCTTTTCTACAGACCCATCTGACTTCTCCCCTCCTCCCCAGGCTGCTCCTAGCCAGGCTGAGCCAGGTCCCAATTCTTCCTCAGCCTCTGCTCCCCCACCCTATAATCCTTTTATCACCTACCTTCCTCACACCAGGTCCGGCTTACAGTTTCCTTCCGAGACTAGCCCTCCCCCACCTGCCCAGCAATTTCCTCTTAAAAAGGTGGCTGGAGCTAAAGGCATAGTCAAGGTTAATCCTCCTTTTTCTTTATCCGACCTCTCCCAAAATCAGTTAGCGTTTAGGCTCTTTTTCATCAAATATGAAAAACCCAACCCAGTTCATGGCTCATTTGGCAGCAACCCTGAGACGCTTTACAGCCCTAGACCCTAAAAGGTCAAAAGGCCGTCTTATTCTCAATATACATTTTATTACCCAATCCACTCCTGACATTAAATAAAACTCCAAAAATTAAATTCCAGCCCTCAAACCCCACAACAGGACTTAACCTCACCTTCAATGTGTACAATAATAGAGTAGAGGCAGCCAAGTAGCAATGTATTTCCGAGTTGCAATTCCCTGCCTCCACTGTGAGACAAACCCCAGCCACATCTCCAGCCCACAATTCCAAATGCCTGAACCACAGCTGCCAGGGGTTCCTCCAGAACCTCCTCCCCCAGGAGCTTGCTACGAGTACCAGAAATCTGCCCACTGGGCCAAGGAATGCCCATAGCCTGGGATTCCTCCTAAGCTGTGACCCATCTGTGTGGGACCCCACTGAAAATCGGACTGTTCAACTCACCTGGCTGCCATTTCCAGAGCCCCTGGAACTCTGGCCAAAGGCTCTCTGACTCCTTCCCCAATCTTCTCAGCTTAGTGGCTGAAGACTGACACTGCCCAATCGCCTTGGAAGCTCCCTAAACCATCACGGACACTGAGCTTCAGGTAACTCTCACAGTAGAAGGTAAGTCCATCCCCTTCTTAATCAATATGGAGGCTACCCACTCCATATTACCTTCTTTTCTAGGGCCTGTTTCCCTTGCCTCCATAACTGTTGTAGGTATTGACGGCCAGGCTTCTAAACCTCTTAAAACTCCCCAACTCTGGTGCTAACTTAGACAATACTCTTTTAAGCACTCCTTTTTAGTTATCCCCACCTGCCCAGTTCCCTTATTAGGCCAAGAAACTTTAAGTAAATTATCTGCTTCCCTGATTATTCCTGGGCTACAGCCACACCTCATTGCCATCTTTTCCCCCAGTTGAAAGCCTCCTTCACATCCTCCCCTTGTATCTCCCCACCTTAACCCACAAGTATAAGACACCTGTACTCCCTCCTTAGCGACCGATCATGCACCCCTTACCATCCCATTAAAACCTAATCACCGTTACCCTGCTCAATGCCAATATCCCATCCCACAGCATGCTTTAAAAGGATTAAAGTCTGTTATCAATTACCTGCTACAGCATGGCCTTTTAAAGCCTATAACCTCCCCTTACAATTCCCTCATTTTACCTGTCCTAAAACCAGACAAGGCTTACAGGTTAGTTCAGGATCTGTGCCTTATCAACCAAATTGTTTTGCCTATCCACCCCATGGTGCCAAACCCATATACTCTCCTATCCTCAATACCTCCCTCCACAACCCATTATTCTGTTCTGGATCTCAAACATGCTTTCTTTACTATTCCTTTGCACCCTTCATCCCAGCCTGTCTTCCCTTTCACTTGGACTGACCCTGACACCCATCAGGCTCAGCAAATTACCTGGGCTGTGCTGCTGCAAGGCTTCACAGACAGCCCCCATTACTTCAGTCAAGCCCAAATTTCTTCCTCATCTGTTACCTATCTCAGCATAATTCTCATAAAAACACACGTGCTCTCCCTGCCAATCATGTCCAACTGATCTCTCAAACTCTAGCACCTTCTACAACACAACTCCTTTCCTTCCTAGGCATGGTTAGATACTTTTGACTTTAGATACCTGGTTTTGCCATCCTAACAAAACCATTATATAAACTCACAAAAGGAAACCTAGCTGACTCCATAGATCTTAAATCCTTTCCCCACTCCTCTTTCCGTTCCTTGAAGACAGCTTTAGAGACTGCCCCCACCCTGGCTCTCCCTGACTCATCCTAAACCTTTTCATTACCCACAGCCGAAGTGCAGGGCTGTGCAGTCAGAATTCTTACACAAGAACCGGGACCGCGCCCTGTAGCCTTTTTATGCAAACAACTTGACCTTACTGTTTTGTCTAGCCCTCAAGTCTGCGTGCGGCAGCCGCCACCACCCTAATACTTTTAGAGGCCCTTAAAATCACAAACTATGCTCAACTCACTCTCTACAGTTCTCATAACTTCCAAAATCTATTTTCTTCCTCACACCTGACACATATACTTTCTGCTCCCCGGCTCCTTCAGCTGTACTCACTCTTTGTTGAGTCTCCCACAATTACCATTGTTCCTGGCACGGACTTCAATCCGGCCTCCCACATTATTCTGGATACCACACCTGACCCTCATGACTGTATCTCTTTGATCCACCTGACATTCACCCCATTTCCCCATATTTCCTTATTTCCTGTTTCTCACCCTGATCACATTTAGTTTATTGATGGCAGTTCCACCAGGCCTAATCGCCACACACCAGCAAAGGCAGGCTATGCTATAGTACAAGCCACTAGCCTGCCTCTAAGAACCTCTCATTTCCTTTCCATCGTGGAAATCTATCCTCAAAGAAATAACTTCTCAGTGTTCCATCTGCTGTTCTACTACTCCTCAGGGATTATTCAGGCCCCCCTCCTTTCCCTACACATCAAGTTCAAGGATTTGCCCCTGCCCAGGACTGGCAAATTAGCTTTACTCAACATGCCCCAAGTCAGGAAACTAAAATACCTCTTGGTCAGGGTAGACACTTTCACTGGATAGGTAGAGGCCTTTCCCACAGGGTCTAAGAAGGCCACCACGGTCATTTCTTCCCTTCTGTCAGACATAATTCCTCAGTTTGGCCTTCCCACCTCTATACAGTCCTATAACAGACCAGCCTTTATTAGTCAAATCACCCAAGCAGTTTTTCAGGCTCTTAGTATTCAGTGAAACCTTTATGTTCTTTACCATCCTCAATCTTCAGGAAAGGTAGAACGGACTAACGGTCTTTTAAAAACACACCTCACCAAGCTCAGCCACCAACTTAAAAAGGACTGGACTGGCTGGGTGCAGTGGCTCATGCCTGTAATTCCAGCACTTTTGGGATGCCAAGGCAGGCGGATCACGAGGTCAGGAGATCGAGACCATCCTGGCTAACATGGTGAAACCTGTCTCTACTAAAAATACAAAAAATTAGATGGGCATGGTGGTGAGCACCTGTATTCCCAGCTACTCAGGAGGCTGAGGCAGGAGAATGGCATGAACCCAGGAGGTGGAGCTTGCAGTGAGCTGAGATCATGCCACTGCACTCCAGACAGAGTGCAGTGCAAGACTCCGTCTCAAAAAAAAAAAAAAAAGGACTGGACAATACTTTTACCACTTTCCCTTCTCAGAATTCAGGCCTATCCTCAGAATGCTACAGGTTACAGCCCATTTGAGCTCCTGTATAGACACTTCTTTTTATTAGGTCCCAGTCTCATTCCAGACACCAGCCCAACTTGAACTGCACCCCCAAAAACTTGGATGGAGCCGAAAAACTCACCAACCAAGCAAGTAATTACACTGAACCCCCTTGGGCACTCTCTAATTAGATGTCCTGGGTCCTCCCAATTCTTAGTCCTTTAATATCTGTTTTTCTCCTTCTCTTATTCCATTTAGTTTTTCATTTCACATAAAACCATATCCAGGCCATCACCAATAATTCTACACGACAAATGTTTCTTCTAACAACCCCACAATATCGCCCCTTACCACAAAATCTTCCTTCAGCTTAATCTCTCCCACTCTAGGTTCACACACTGCGCCTAATCCCGCTAGAAGCAGCCCTGAGAAACATTGCCCATTATCTCTCCATGCCACCCCCCAAAAAAATTTTTTCCCCACCCCAACACTTCAACACTATTATGTTTTATTTTTCTTACTAATACAAGAAGACAGGAATGTCAGGCCTCTGAGCCCAAGCTAAGCCATCATATCCCCTGTGACCTGCAGGTATACATCTAGATGGCCAGAAGTAACTGAAGAATCACAAAAGGGCCTGTTCCTGCCTTAACTGATGACATTCCACCACAAAAGAAGTGAAAATGGCCGGTCCTTGCCTTAACTGATGACATTACCTTGTGAAATTCCTTCTCCTGGCTCATCGTGGCCTAAAAAGCTCCCCGATTGAGCACCTTGTGACCCCCACTCCTGCCTGCCAGAGAACAACCCCCTTTTTTCCTTTACCTACCCAAATCTTATAAAAACAGCCCCACCCCTATCTCCCTTCACTGACTCTCTTTTTGGACCCAGCCCACCTGCACCCAGATGATTAAAAGCTTTATTGCTCACACAAAGCCTGTTTGGTGGTCTCTTCACACAGACGCGAGTAAAAAAAGCCTATGTGAAAAATGATTATTCTTGCTAAACTTTATCAAATAACCAGGCTGAGCATAAGACTAAAGTTTATTTTGCAAACAACTCAGTCCTATCATGATTTGTTTTCAACAAAAATGAGGACTGGAGAGAGAAAACTTATGTTTCAAAACTTATACACTTGTCATTAAATTCTAATCTCATCTTTTTTTTTTTTTTTTAAGTTTTTGCCTACATTTTAGACTAACTCTGCTTATTCCTGTGGCTGCAGCTCAGAAAAAATAAAAGGGATGGATCAGTATTCTAGTTCTGGGCAATTATCCTGCAAATCCTGCCAGGTGGTATGAGTAAATAGGATGCCTATAACCAGGAGGTTTCTTTGTTAGGAAAATAAGATCAAGGGAGCTAACAAAAGCCAAGCCCCATGTACCAAAATCGTAGCAGGCATAACCATAGTCACCAGTTATTGGGTTGTGTTGACAGCCTAGGGATTTTTGAGCTGTCCTTACCCACCTTTGTTTTGTTTTGATACATGTCTTCTAATAACCTAAATTGTTTCTTCTTACTTAGAGGCCATTAAACTTCAAATGGTGATGCAAATGGAACCACACATGGATGTGCCATTCTTCTGGGGACCCTTAAACAGACCTCAGGAGAAGCCTGAGATAACAATTTGTTTAAAATAATAGCAAAACAATGCCCCCTGTCAGGAGGAAGCAGTTAAGAGCAGTCATCACCCACTTTCCCCAACAGCAGCCTGAGTCTCCACTCCTGACAGGGGGAATGAAAGGAATTAGCCAGCTTGCTTTAGGCAAACCTCCAACCCATGTTTTGTGCAGATAAAGGAACTTGTACAGGGGGCTTGCCTAAACATGCCCACATGCGCACTGGGGGAATGGGGTGGAGCCAACAGGAATCTGTGTCTTATACAAATAAGGAATCCAGTTCCATCAGCTTGTATGCAAAAGCCCTTATATTCAACTGTGAAGGGGGCAACTGGGAACCAGTTTTCAGGATCCCTCTTTTTGCTGAGAGCTTTCCTTTCGCTTAATAAATTGTATTCCACTCACTCTTCAAGTGTCCACATGCCTAATTTTTCCTGGTCATGAGAAAAGAACCCAGACCTAGCTGAGCTAAGGAGAAAACACTCCTGCACCAGTTTGTTATGGCAGTCCTCCAGGAAATTTGTCTTGGGTGGAATTTCATGTATTTACTTTTTTTTTTTTTTGTAGAAGAGTGATGTATGGTTTCATACCATTTCAAGTAGGTATTTTGATAGCATTCTCTTAACATTCTTAGCCACTTTTGAAGGGATGAGCAAAGGACATGCTAAAGATTTTATCATCTTCAAAACCAGACTCTCCGATAGGCCCCAATGCAGCTAAAACTGCAAGAAGTTCTGATCTTTTTCAATGAGCTCCATTGTTCTGGACCCTCACATATGGTGTGCATGCAACTTCTGTTAATATGAATTCAGTTTCACATTGGTTTGATTAAAGTCCGAAGGTTTGTTATCTCAAAAACAATGTTGCTGGCTGGGCGCAGTGGCTCACGCCTGTAATCCTAGCACTTTGGGAGGCCGAGGCGGGCGGATTGCCTGAGTTCAGGAGTTTGAGACCAGCCTGGGTAACAGGGTGAAACCCTGTCTCTACTAAAATACAAAAAATTAGCCGTTTTGTGGTGGCGGGCGCCTGTAATCCCAGCTACTCAGGAGGCTGAGGCAGGAGAATTGCTTGAACCCAGGAGGCAGAGGTTGCAGTGAGCCGAGATCACGCCACTGCACTCCAGCCTGGGCGACAGAATGAGACTGTCTCAAAACAAACAAACAACAACAACAAAAAACACAATGTTGCTTGTGGTCATTGTTGAGAAGTAGATTATGATAAGAACTGTCTTCTACTTTCAGTGTTCTCTCTCCCTCACTATTGCTCATTCAACCCCATTAAACAAATGTTTCTTTGTAAATCTGCCTAGAGGTTCTCACTCAAATAATAGATCACTCTAACAACACCCTAAAAACATGTGAATCTAGTGATACAAGGGAATGTTATCCTTCCCCAGTGCTATTTTTTATTTTGTTTTGTTTTTTAAGATGGAGTCTTAGTCTGTCACTCAGGCTGGAATGCAGTGGTGTGAGCTCAGCTCACTGTAACCTCCACCTCCCAGGTTCAAGTGATTCTCTTGCCTCAGTCTCCTGAGTAGCTGGGATTACAGGAGCCTACCATCATGCCAGGCTAATTTTTGTAGTTTTAGTAGAAATGGGGTTTCACCATGTTGGCCAGGTTGCTCTCATCAAACTCCTGACCTCGTGATCTGCCCACCTCAGCCTCCCAAAGTGCTAGGATTAGAGGTGTGAGCCATGACACTTGGCCCCCAGTGCTGTTTATTTTAAAATAAGTACTGGTTCTGTTAATTGAAACAGAGCTTTGAATTTGATCTACAGTAGAATTCTAAAAATATGCTATTCTAGAACTAGAAAGCTCATGCTTTGGACCTATTTTTCTGTATAGTGTTGGAGATTGTACATTATATATCTCATGTAAGGTCACCACGTTAGTTTTCTGTTGCTCTCTAATCACCTACCACAAACCTAGTGTTTTATAACGATTTCCTTTACTTATCTCAAAGTTCTGTTGGTCAGCTGTCTGGACATGGCACAACTGGTTTCTCTGCTTACAATGTGGAAATCACAAGGTCAGCCCAAGGTTGTGTGATCTCTTTTGTGACTCCAGCTCTTCTTCCAGGCTCTTCATTGGTTGTTGGCAGCATTTAGTTCCTTGCAACTTTAAGGCTGATGTCCTCATTTTCTTGCTGGCTGTTAGCCAGAGGTTTCCTCCAGCTCTCAGAGACCATCCTCAGATGCTAACCATGTGCCATCTCACAACGTGGTTGCTTGCTTCTTTAAAGCTAGCAGAAGAAATTCTCACTTTTTCTCTTTAAATCTCTGACCTCCCTGCTTAAGGGCTGACATCCAATGAAATGAGGCCTGCCTAGGTGATCTCCCTTTTAATTAACTCAAAATTAGCTGATTTGGAGCCTTTACTGTCATCATATAACATATGATCACAGCAGTGCAATCCATCATATTCACAGTGTCACCCCCTTTCAAGAAGGGACTAGACAGGACATATAAATTAGAGTGTGGTAATCTTAGAATTCTGCCTGCCATAGTCAGTTAGATGGGGGGATAGTAGCATCAGGAGTACAGCAGATCTTACTTTGTGCTTTACTGAGTTTTTTGCATAAGGAAAATTATTTCTCATTGGCCATTTTGTGAAGCAGGTAGTTATGGATTTTTACAGATTTTTTTCTTGTCTTTTATTCCCATATAGAGATATACAGATCTTTGAAAGTAACACAATTTGTTTTCTGACAATTCTAAAAGCATAACAAGTGAAGACTAAACCCAGTTTTCCTGATCCCATGTGTGGTGCACTCTTAAGTTGGTGGTTTTTTAAACCTTGGATCATAAACACCAAAGGTCTTTTGAGAATGCTCTTGAGAACATTAGGAGAATCCATGCTGAGAATACAACATGGTTACCACTGAATTGACGAAAGGCATATTCTCTCTATTGCCTATTATGCGGACCTTAAAATGAATGAATTATAACTTTGTCAGTTGGATTGCACTAATTTCCATGAGGTTTAGCTTGTGAAGAAAGTAACAATTTGAAAGACATTTATAATATGACCTTGTTGCCTTTAAAACATTGTCAAAAAACTTTCAATATGTTTATATATATATAGAAATATAGGTCTATCCCAGCACTTTGGGAGGCCAAGACGGGTGGATCACGAGGTCAGAAGATCGAGACCATCCTGGCTAACACGGTGAAACCCTGTCTCTACTAAAAATACAAAAAAATTAGCCGGGAGTGGTGGTGGACGACTGTAGTCCCAGCTACTCGGGAGGCTGAGGCAGGAGAATGGCGTGAACTCAGGAGATCGTGCCACTACACTCCAGCCTGGGCGACAGAGCGAGACTCCGTATTTAAAAAAAAAAAGAAAAAAAGAGAAATATAGGTCTATAAAAGCATAGAGAAAAACAGAAGGATACATACTTGATTATTAACATTATTTTGGTTGTTGGAAAAGAGGCACTAATGCATGCGGATGGGGGAGAGAGGAGTACCAGGCAAGGAAGAACAAAGAGAGAAAAAGACCGAAACACAATTCGAGGTATCATCTAGTCGTATTTATGCACGTATGCAAAATTATATTTAAAATTTTAAATAAAAAGTATGTGGGGAGGCACCACTTCATCCTAACCAGTATATAGCTGAACAAACTGAAAAATCAATCACTTTTCTTAGACATGTCAGAGAAGTGAGGTCACAGGGCAAACTGCTGCCCTCAAAATTGGAGAGACAGATCGGCAGATACAGAGAATCACAACTTACCAGAGCAGAAGCCTGTGTGGGAATAAGTGGCAGGGTAGGAAAACCTAAACCATAAATGATGAATTGCTGGAGGCTTGATATTGACAAGTGTAAGAGCTAAAAGCTCCAGGGAGAAGACACCCCCACAAACGCAATTTTGTGAGTTTACCTTAAGAACCCCTTTTCATATCCTCCTAGTAAATATTAAGGAAAAAATCCTCTCTTACTTAAAGCGCTGAAAGAAAAAACACACCAACTTCAAATCCTGTGCCCTGTGATATAGTCCTTCTAAAAAGGAAGGAAAAATAAAGACTTTCTCAGACAAATAAAAAAATATGGGATTTGTTGCCAGTAGAACTGCCTTGAGGGGAATGTTAACAGAAGTTCTTCAGAGAGAAGGAAAATGATATGGATCAGAAAGTCACATCCACATGAAGAAAGGAAGAGCATCGGTGAATTAACAAGTGAAAATAAAACAAAACCTTTCATTTTCCTATTCTTAACTGATCTCACAGATAACAATTTGTTTAAAATAATAGCAATCATGTATTCAATTTATATGCATCTATATGCTTGCGTGTGCTTCTGTATACACGAAACAAATGACAGCAATGATACAAGGGATGGGAGAGAGGAATTGAGAATATTTTGTTATTATAAGGTACTTACACTACCTGTGAAATAGCATAGTGATATTTGAAAGTGGATTTGGATTAGTTGTAAGCATATGTTGTAAACTCTAGGGCAATCACCAAAAAAAAGTTAAAAAGGGAATATAAAGATAGGAAAAAAACCTAGTGCATTTTCTGTGTTCACACACTGAGCACAACCCTTCTAATACCAGATGTGAGGGAGATATTCCCTACACACCAAGGAACTCTCCAGCAGACACCAACTGGGTGTCCTATAATTCAATTAAATTCTGACACGATCTCCCTGGAGTTAGAGTCATAGCCCATAAAGTTTCTGTGCCTCATACTGCCCTCCACTCCCAGATGCTAAGAGTAGGTTGTCACCTATACTTCTCACTGACTGGCTATAAATTGGGAGTTCCCAGGACACCCTCCTCTGGTTCAATTAATTTGTTAGGGAAGCTCATAGAACTAGGGGAAATACTTTCACTTTATTTATGTTTACTGATTTTACTAATAAAGGATTTAATCAAGGACACAGATGAACAGCCAGTTGAAGGGATGCATAGCGAGAGATCTGGAAGGGCCCCAATGCAGGAGGGATCTCCTGTCTCCATGCAGTTGGGATGCATCACCCTCCAGCTCATAGATGTATTTGACAACCCAGAAGCTCTCTGAACCTCATAGTTCAGGGATTTTTATAGGGGTTTTATCACTTAGGCATGATTGATTTTTAATTCCATGTCTGGCCTCTCTCTCCTCTCTGGGGTATGGAGAATGAAGCTGAAAGCTCCAAGCTAATCACGGTTTGGTCTTCCTAGTGACCAGCACCCATCCAGGAGCCCACCAAGAGTTACTTCATTAAAACAAAGATGCTCCTGTCACCCAAGAACTTCAAAAGAATTTAGGAGCTCTGTGTCCTATGCTTCAATTACTCAGGATATTATAGAGGTTTTAGGAGCTTTATGTCAGGAACCAAGGTCAAATGCCAAATATTAGAACAAAATTTCTCCTAGCACCCCTATGTACATGTTAGAAACTCCATCTCAAGAACTGGGCAGAGACCAAACATCAGAAAAAAAAAATTATCCTAGAGTCTCTATTGCTCAGGAAATTACAAGGGTTTTTGGAGCTCTGTGCCAGAGACAGTAAACAGACCAATAAATACATTTATTATTTCACAGTTGGTATAATTGGTATACTAATAAGGGAGAGAAAATAGAATCATATAAAATGCTCGATTAAAACCAAAAAAGGCAGAAAAACTGTAGAAGACAAAAATAGGAACAAAGAACAAGGGTAACAAGTGTAAAACAGTAACAAATATGCTATATTAATATGCAGCTATATTAATAATAATCTTAAACATCAATGGTCTAAATGTATCAATTAAAGGAGATTACCAGAGCAGATCAAACAAAAACCCAAATACATGTTGTATAGACAATCCATTTTAAATATAAAGACATACGTAAGTCAAAGGGATGGAGAAATATATACCATGCAAACACTAATGAAAAGAAAGGGTATTAGCTTTATTAATTTCAGATAAAGCAGACTTCAGACCAAGGAAAGTTAATCAGGAATAGAGAGGGATATTAGATAATAATAATAATGTCATTACTACAAAAAGACATGACAATCCTTAACATGTTTGTGCCTAACAACATAGTGTAAAAATACATGAGGCAAAAACTGATAGAACTGCAAGGAGAAATGGAGGACTCTCCTATTGTAGTTAGAGATTTTGACACTCCTCTATCAGAAATAGACAGATTTGGCAGGCAGAAAATAAATAAGAACATATCTGAACTCAGTAGCACTATCGATGAAATAAATATAATTGCTATCTGTGGACAACTTTATCCAAGAACAGTACAATACATATTCTTCTCAAGGTCATATGGAACATTCACCAAGATAGACCACATTCTGGACCATAAAATACACTCAACAAATTTCAAGGTACAGAAATCATACAACGTCTGCTCTCTGACCATAGTAGAATTAAACTAGAAATGAATAATAGAAAGATAGCTGGAAAATGCCAAGATACCCGGAGATTAAACAACACACTTCTAAATAACACATGGCTCAAAGGAGAAACCTGAAGAGAAATTTAAAATTATTTTGAACTAAATGAATAAAAATACAACTGGGTAAAATTTATGGCATGCAGCAAAAGCAGTGCTTACAGGCAAATTTATGGCATTGAATGCATATTTTAGAAAAGAAGAAAGATCTAAAATCCCTAATATAAGCTTCTAGATTAGGAAACTAGAAAAAGAAGAGCAAATTAAATTCAAAATAAGCAGAAGAAAAAAAAAGAATGAAAATTAGAGCAGAAATTAATAAAATTAAAACAGGAAATTAATAGATACAATCAACAAAACCAAAAGTTGTTTTTTGAAAACTGATACACCGCTAGCCAAGCTAAGAAAAGAAGAGCGCAGTTACAAATTATTTATATTGAAAAAGAAAAAGGTGTTATAATTACAGATCTTGTGGACATTAAAAGGATAATCAAGGAATATTATAAACAACTCTATGCCCATAAATTTCATAATCTTGGATCAATTCGTTGAAAGACAAAATTTGCCAAAATTCAAATAGAAAAATACAATCTGATAAGTCCTATCTATTAATGAAAATGAATTGATAATTAATAACCTTCCCAAACAAGAAGAACCAGGCCGAAATTGGTTCACCAGGGAATTCTACCAAACAGTTAATAAAGAAATTATATCCATTCTCAAAAGTCTCTTTCAGATGATACAAGCAACAGGAATACTTCCTAACTTATTCTATGAGGCCAGTGTTACCCTAATGCCAAAACCAGACAAAGGCATTACAAGAAAAGAGAACTACAGACTTCTCATGAACATGGATGCACAAGTTGTCAACAAAATATTAGCAAGTCAGATTCCACAATATATAAAAATAATTGTACATCATGACCAAGTAGGATTTATCCCAGGCACACAAGGTTGATTCAACATTTGAAAATCAATTAATGTAATTCATGATATCAAAAGGCTAAAGAAGAAAAATCACATGATTATATCAATAGATGCAGAAAAAGCATCTGATGAAACCCAACACCTATTTATGATAAAAATTCTCATAAAACTAGGAATAAAGAAGATCTTCCTCAAATTGATAATGAACAGCTATCAAAAATCCTGTAGCTAACATCATATTTAATAGTGAGATACTTGGAACGTTCCCTCTAAGATCAGGAACAAGGCAAAGATGTCCCCTCTCACCACTTCTTTTGAACATCATACTGGAAATACTATCTAATACAATAAAATAAGAAAATAAAAGGTACACAGATAGGGAAGGAAGAAATAAAACTGTTCAATCAGATGGCATGACTGTCTGTGTAAAAAATTCAAAAGAATCTATTAAAAAATCTTTTGGAATAATAAGCAATTATAACAAGGTTGTAGCTTACATAGTTAATAGTCAAAAGTCTATCACTTTTCTATATACCACCAATGAACAAGTGGAATTTAAAAACACAGTAACATTTACAATAGCCATCCTCCCCCTCACCAAAAAAGAAATACTTAGGTAGATGTCTAACAAATTATATACAAGATCTATATGAGGAAAATTACAAAACTCTATAAAAGAAATCAAAGAAGAACTAAATCAACAGAGAGATATTCTATGTTCATGGATAGGAAACTTAATTTGTCAGGAAGTCATTTTTTTTTCCCAATTCGATGTATAGATTCAATGCAATCCAAATAAAAATTCCAGGAAGTTACCTTGTGGATATTGACAAACTGAAGTTTATATGAAAAGGCAAATGACCCAGAATAGCCAACTCAATTCTAAAGAAAAACAAAATTGGAAGAGTGACACTACTCAACTTCAAGACTTACTGTAAACCTATAGTAATCAAGATAGTGTGGTACTGACAAAAGAAAAGACAACTAGATCAATGGAACAGAATAGAAAGCCCAGAAATAGAACATTATAAATATATCCAATTAATCTTTGACAAAGCAGCAAAGGCAATACAATGAAGCAGAGACAGTTTTTTTCAACAAATGGTGCTGGAACAGCTGGACATACACATGCAAAAACAAAACAAAACGAAACAAAAAACAAATCTAGACACACACCCTACACCTTCACAAAAATTAACTCAAAATGAATTATAGACCTAATTGTGAAGTGCAAGACTATAAATCTCCTAAAAGATAATGTAGGAGGAAACCTAGATGATCTTGAGTATGGTGATAACTTTTTAGAAACCACACTGAAAATGTGATTGCTGAAAGAAATAATGATAAGCTGGACTTTATTAAAATTAAAGATTTCTGCTTTGCAAAATTTAATGTCAAGAGAGTGAGAAAACAAGCTTTGGGCCAAGAGAAAATATTTAGAAAAGCCAGGACTGTTATCCAAAATATAAAAAGAATTCTTAGAACTCAATAATAAGAAAATGAACAACCCAATTAAAATGTGGTCCAAAGACCTGAACAGACATTTCATCAAATAATATATATAAATATCAAGTAAGCATATGAAAACATGTTTGATATGATATGCTATTAAAGAATTTCAAATTAAAATGACAATCAAAAAATTACTATACACCTATTAGAATGGTCTAAATCCAAAATCAGAAACCCTGACAACACTAAATGCTGGTGAGGATGTGTGGCAACAGGAAATCTTATTCACTGTAGATGGGAATGTAAAATGATACAGCCAGTATGGAAGACTGTCTGGCATTTTCTTATAAGACTAAACACACTCTTACCATATGACCTAGCAATCACACTCTGCTATTTCCCTAAACAAATTTAAAACTTATGTTTACTCAAAAACCTGCAGCCTATTCATAATGGCCCAAACTTGGAAGAAACCAACATGTCCTTCAGTAGGTGAGTGTATAAATAAGCTGTAGTACTCAAACTACATGAGACAGTAGAACATTATTCAGTGCTGATAAGAAGAAATGAGCTATGAGGAGATATGAAGGAAACTTAAATGCATATTACTAAGTAAAATAAGCCAATCTGAAAGATTATGAACTGTGTGATTCCAACTATATGACATTCTGGGAAAGGTAAAAAAGTTGGAAATAGTAAAAAGATTAGTGGTTGCCAGGATCTGGGCGGCAAGGGTTTTGCTGGGCAATGAACAGACAGAGCAAAGATTTTTAGGGCAGTGAAACTATTCTGTAAAATACCACCATAGTGGCTACATGCCATTATACATTTATCAAAACTCACAGAAGGTACAACACCAAGAGTGATCTCTGACTTTGGGTAATAACAATGAATCAACATAGGCTCATTGATTATAAGACATGCAGCACTTTGGTGCAGGATGTTGATAGCTGGAAAGGTTGTGGGTGGGAACAGTGAGTATATAGGGAACTCTCTGTACTTTCTGCTCAATTTCTCTGGTGCATGATGGTGATAAATAAACTGTGTGCTTTGGGGTCAATGAGTATACAGGAACTCTGTACTTTCTGCTCAATTTGCTGTGAACCTAAAATTGCTCTAAAAATGAAGTTTATTAATTCAAAAATAGAATGCTGCTGGAGAGGTATCAGATATGAAGAAGATATAAATGAAATCAAAGATGGTTAAAAAATGCATGAGTTCTAGAAATGAACATCAAGAAAAGAGACTACAGAATTCTCTAGAAAGAAGATTGGTGGCTCTTATTTCATTCTCCCCAAATAAAAAAAATTCCTTTCGTTTCTAGGAGAAGGATCTTGTAATAGTAACTAGAATTAGGTTATGGAGCCACAGGAGAAATCTCCTTTATATGTCACTGGATAAAAGAGTATGAGAGTGCCTATACTCCAAAGAACAAATAAATATGTACATGTTTTGCATCTCTGTGAAGCCTTAAATCAGCAATGTTCCCTGTGTCCACACTGTAAACAAGAATATCATCTACCAGTAGAGAGAGTTTCTCCAAGTGTTTGAATCATAGCCCAGTACATTTTGACTTTATTCTGATGGTTTGTCTAGATCTGCTAGCAAGGTGTATGACTAGTCTAGATGTTTTAAAAACCACAACACAAGCTAACAAACTACTATATAAAATATGTTCTACCCTTCTACCTTGACAAATGTATATTTAAATGACAAAATAAAAATATATGTGTAAAGCCATGATGTTTATATGGCTAAAGTTGCCAAGGTTTCAGGATGACTGCATTTAATTACTATTGTGTGTATGTGAATGTTAATTTGATGAGCTGGCAGTGTTTGGGTGAAGAACAAAATAAAGATACGCATAATTCACAAATTATTTCTTATTTATTCTAAGAAATTGATTTTTCTTGCCTACATTTAAACAAATTTATTATTAAAGCCAAGATAACATCATTATTTGTATTCTATTTAAAGTAAATGACCTAAAGGATTAAAGAATAAAGTAATATTTAAGAGGGGATAAAGTTTGAAATTATTTTCCCAAAAATGTGGATTAAATTAAATGCAAAATTTGGAAAAATACAGATTTTTAATGTTTTAAATAATACATTTAAATTACATATTTGAATCAAAGGCCAAACTGCAAATTAAATTATTGAATATTGAAGTTTTAAATAAAACTTATTTATGTATGTGTTTATTGTTAAAGACAGTGCTTCATTCTGTTGCCCAGGCTGGAGTATGGTGGTATGATCACAGCTCACTGCAGCCTTGAAATCCTGGGCTCAAGGGGTCCTCCCACCTAAGCCTCCCCAGTAGCTGAGACTGCAGGTGCACACCACCATTCTGGGGTGAATTATTTTATAAAAATTTTTTTGTAGAGACAAGGTCCTGCTATGTTTCCCAGGCTGGTCTCAAACTACTGGCCTCAAGAGATCCTCCTGCCTTGGCCTCCCAAAGTGTTGGGATTACAGACAAGAGTCACTGTGCTGGGCCAAAATTATTTAAATAAAGCTAATTATATTTTATTGTTTTGAAATATCTAATAATCTCATTAAGAAGTTTTATACAAATAAAAGTATTCTCAATTCTAGTGTTGAACTTTCTCTAGTTGCCAAGGCAAGAAAAAAAATCAAACCAGTAGCATGTGTTAAATGTGTTACACTGAGATGTACATATATACAAATTTAAGAGTAATGTGGATTTCATAATATGATCAATTTTCCTCAGCCATGAAAAGCAACTGTTGCAAATACTACACTAATATGGAACCAGAAATTAGAACACAAAGGGAAAGGAGACATTTACTTTTCAGCACTTCAAAGAAAAGACACTTCATGCGTAGTTTACTGCGTTCATGGTCTGTGAGAGTCAGGATTTGATAATTATTCTATCTTTTCTGTTATCTAAGTGCTTCTGTGACTTAAATCCTCATCACATTTCAAAGCAGTGTCCCTCTCTGATGCTAGCAATGGCACAACCCAGAACCTTCACGTCATTCAGATGTAGTCGTATTGTGTTTTGAAGATGAATGGTAAGAGATATGTGGACAGTATTTTCTGGGACCTGAGTGGTATGTACCATGAGAGTGGATGTTTGGGATTATACATCAGTAATGTGCCAGCAATGAATGCTGGGTTATCAGTGACCTTGCATCCTTTAATAATTGTTTTTTGTGTGTGCATATGTGATATGTAGAACCCTCTGGAAGGCAAATCCTAAGGAAGAAAACCCTTGCTTGGGTTCAAGATCACTCTTAGATTGTATAAGCAAAAGACCAATGAGAAGAAGTGCTAAGCATCAATACAAGATTTTCAACCATTACCCTGGGAACCTGAGAATTGGTAGAAGGGGCAGAGGACCAGGTAAGGAGGTGGGATGCTCAGCAGGTGTCTGACCTGGCTCAAGGAAGAGCATGAGTCCAGTAGAATTTAGCCATAAGTATTGTGCCCAGATCATTACACAATGACTGATAGGCACAACAGAATGGACATAAGAATTTTTTTTCTTTTAGAGGCAGGATCTTGTTCTGTTGCCCAGGCTGGAATGCAGTGGCATGGTCATAGATTACTGCATCATTGAACTCATGTGCTTGTCATCCTTCCACATCAGCCTCCCAAGTAGCTGGGACTAATGGCATGCACCACCACACCCAGCTAAGTTTTACTATTTTTTTGTACAGATGGGGTCTCACTATGTTGTCCAGGCTGGTCTCAAACTCCTGGCCTCAAGGGATCCTCCTGTCTCTGTCTCCCAATGCACAGGGATTACAGGTGTGAGCCACTGCAGCCACTGCACCTGGCCAAGAATGGGTATAATATTAACTCAGGTTTTACTCTTCTTTTTGCTGTGGTCACAAACAATGTGGCTTCCCCCCATGATCCATGATGGTGCAATGTGTTAGAATGGTGCAAAAGTAATTGCAGCTTTTGCCATTAAATGTAAATGGCAAAAACCGCAATTACTTTTGCACTACCACCCAATCGGTTTTGGTGAAAGAAGACCATTGGGTCATTCTTGTAAATGTATGATGGCTTGGATGACTGTAGTCATTCCACAGCACAGATTCTACTTAACAAATGACCCACTACACAATCTCATTCCCTTGGAGTGGGGTACAGCTGGGATTCAGAAATCCCTCTCCTAATCACCTTCTATAATTATTTGGAATTTCAAAATAGGCTTTAAGGAGAAAGGGTGAAAGGGCTGGTTTAGGCATTAAGGAGAAAGGGTGAAAAGGCTGGTTTCCCACCAACACGTGCTTTTCAAGGTATCTACATGTTACAATGAATATATTCTGGTTTGGGCCTGCATTTTCCAGGCCTAGAATTCCATTAGACAACTGAGTGCCAATACAAATTGTCATTTTTTTTGTTCTCCATTACTTAGGTCAGGACCAAATCTGCTGTTAAATACATAATCACACAATTTTCTACAGTCTTCCCTTCATACTTTCTCCAAGCAGAAAAAGAAGTGAAGTTTTCAGCTTTGTGCTTAATAATTACTGTTTCATACTCTTCTGAATTTCATGTCTCAAAGGCATGTTATACCTCAGTAATCTTTATCTCCACACATCATTATGACAAAAGCTAACTCTAGTGTTTAGCATATGTAAGTCAAAAGAAATCCTCTCCCTACCTATATCTCTCCAAATAAATACTATCAAGTTTGACTTTATTTTTTTCAAAGAAAAAAATAGCTGTATTTAGCTGTATTTGTAAAATATTGAATATTAATCATCTTTGGGTAAAGATTCCGCCAATTCCCTCTTCAAACTTTCAATTCGTGAGTTAGATGTCTTCTTGTTCACGTGCTAGATATCATGAAATGTGATGCTCAATTTCCCTCTTTGAGAACTGCCCTGATACATATGGATGATCCTCTGTCATTACTCATTTATTTATTTATTTATTCATAGCAAATATTCATGGACAATTTGCCATGTGCCAGGCAGTGTACCAGTTTTGAAACCAAGACAAAATAATTGAAATCCCTACCTTCTTACAGTTTGTAGAGAGAGACGGCAGACATTAAACAAGTAACTTCTCCTCCTCTCCACTGGCAAATAAACATCTGATAACCAATTGTGGTAAGTCTTATGAAGGAAAACAACAGGATTCTATGAGAGAGAATAAAAGGGAAACTCAGTTTAGATCTGGAGCTTCAAATAACACCTCTGTGGAATGACATTTTGGTTGGTATTTAAAGGATGAGAAAGAGAGATTGGGTAAGTTCTAGGCAAGGAGAACAAGTGCAAAGGGGTACCTGGGTCTGTGGTTTGAGATGAGTTTGGAGAGCAGACTGGCACCAGATGATCTAAGTCCTCATAGGTTTGGGTAGGATATGTGGACTTGATAAGAAGTAGGGCAGTACATGGAAGGATTTTAAGCAGGATGTTAAGACCCTACCCCTGTGATCAGAGCTGACTGATCCGAGTGGTCACCTGATTTTAGCCAGACCAGTTAGATTTTTCCCTTCCAGAAATTTGGATTTCTGAACCAAAAGACACAGGCTCTGAAAGTTTCTGGAAGCTCAGTGTATTAGTCTGTTCTCACGCTGCAGTGAAGAAATACTCGAGACTGGGTAATTTATAAAGAAAAGAGGTTTAATTGGCTCACAGTTCTGCATGGCTGGGAAACCTCACGAAACTTACAATTGTAGTGGAAGTCACCTCTTCACAGGGTGGCAGGAGAGGAAACAAGTTTAGAGCAAAGGGGGAAGCCCCTTATAAAAACATCAGATCCCGTGAGAACTCACTCACTATCATGAGAACAGGGGGGGAATCGCCCCCATGATTGAATTACCTCCCACCAGGTCCCTCTCATGACATGTGAGGATTATGGGATACAATTCAAGATGAGATTTAGGTGGGGGCACAAAGCCAAACGATATCACTCAGCAACTCTAGAGAATATTCTAGAAAATCCATGAATTTCTCTTACTAGTTGTCCAGAGCTTCCTAGGTTCTTATTCTTTCCTTAGTTTTTTTATTATTTCCTGAATTCTAATAAATACATCGGTATTCCCATAAAATTATTTACTATTACTGTTTTTATTTTGCATGTTAGGTAGATTTCATTTTTTAAATTTCAACAAAAACAATCTAATTATCAGTTGAAAATCGTCTGTAGTAGCTTTTATATTTTGTTAGTGCTTTTAAATGGCTAAACCAAAGAACAAATATATAAGAAAGAGGAGCTAAGATATAATAATTTTGACATTTCTGATCACCAGTTTTGCTTTGTTGAACTAAGAAGTTTTGGACTTTTTTTTTCACTGAGTGCACTGGGTAAAAGAGCAGCTCCTCTCAATTCATACACTTAAATCCTTAAAAACAAGGATACAACTCAACTAAATCTGGAAAGTTAAAAAAAAGGTCAAAAATGGATAACTTTTCCTTTTCCCCTTTTTGTTTGCTTCAGTAAAATTTTTGGTTGTATCAGAACAGTGGCATTATCAAAAGCCCTGAGTGTTTTTAAACAAGAAGGCACATGTCCTAAAAGGACCTTCTGTTAACCCTAAATTGATGGGCTCTAAATTGGTTACAATTAAGTAATCTTCAAATACGGCACTAAATCTTTGTTCTAAAGCAATTCTGTGCCCTCATTCTTGGAGAAATTTGAGCGTAGTGGGAGGAAAAGATGTCAAAAATCAAGCTTTTACCACTGTTAGGCTGAGTGAATTCTCCCTGGGAGATTATAGAAGACAAGTGTCTAGAATCAAAAAACAAATGTGAAGTGCAAAACAAAACACCTCATTATCTCAGTTATTTCACCTTTAATTTGAACTTCATAATTTATGAAAATGTGTAAAAAAAAGTTTTCAAATTTAATGTGATCTTGATGCAATATTATAACAGAAGTAAAAAAATTATAATTTATCTTTTTCTCTTTCCCTGTTGCTTGCTGTCTTTTTAACCCTTGCTCTCATTATCTCTCTTTTTGCATCTCTAAAAATGGGAATGATAATGCTAACTTTCTAAACTTGCAATGAATATGAAATGACAAAAATGTATGTAACAGTGAATACCATAGTGGATAAAGTATAGTCATTTCTCAATGGACAGTTTCCTTTCTCTTTCTGATCAAACAAAAATTGTATCAAATAAATTGTGTATACATTGATTAGAAGAAATAATTTAGAATCAGAAACCACATGGCTTATAAAAAGAATCAAAGAAGATGTATTATCAAACACAAAACTAGTCTATAGTAATAAAAGACAATAAACACTGCAATTAATTTTGCTAATATAGTCATGTGTCACTTAATGATGGGAATACATTCTGAGAAATGTGTTTTTATGCATTTTTTTGTGTGTATGTGAACATCACGGAGTGTACTTACACAAACCTAGATGGAATAGCCTACTATACACCTAGGCTATATGGTATAGCCTATTGCTCTTATGTTGTAAACCTATAAAGCAGGTTACTGTACTGAATACTGTAGGCAATTATATCACAATGGTAAGTATTTGAATGTCTAAACATAGAAAAAGTGCAGTAAAAATGTGATATTTTAATCTTATGGGACCACCATCATATGTGCAGTATGTTGTTGATTGAAATGTCATGTGGTACATAACTGTAGTTGTTTCTTCACTTTGAAATACATTCTGTAACTGATGATGGCTGTCCTTATTAGAAACTATACCAGTCCAGAATGATATTTATCTCCCTACAGGTAATCTTAAGAAGCAAAGATTCAGTGGAGGCACAACTTGTTTTTTGTTCACGTTCACCAAATCCAGAATGTATGTGTTGGCAGTCCTGAGTATCACTGTTAAATAAACCAAATTGAGAAAGCTTAACTATAGGGTCAATTGAACAATTTTCTAGTCTAGGTGTATAGTTGGCAATCAGCTTACTTTAGCTGTGATGTGTGTCTGAAACAACACAGTACCTCAGACTCCTCTAAAGGGGGAAATGGGCCAATACAAGTCAATAAAAAAGCGAACTGCTATTTTATTTTTAATAGATCCTTACATTGCTGGGCAATGAGATCAATGTATAATGTACTTTGTCCCTGCCTCTAAAGACATTATATATATTAATTTATTTAATCCTCATAACAATGCTATACAGAAGGTAGTATTGTGGCAGGCCAGGTCTCACTAATGCAGGCCTCCATAACAACTGTTTCAGTACTGACTGAGTGGTTAAGTTAAATATTAAAAGCCAGTGCCCTTATACAAACGCTGAGATGTAACAAAAGCCCACCAAGAATTTTGCCTAGGCCTTTTCCTGGGAAGGAATTCTTAATAGGACCCATGTAGAATTAAACAAGTTTTATTGTGGGTCTGTAGAAAGTCCCTAGGCCTCTACAAACAAGTTTATTGGGTGTCTGAAGGAACTCCCCAAACCTCCGTGATTTAGCAGGAGACAAGATAAGGTAATCACCCCAGCATCTGAACTCATTTTAATTAAGTAAATTTACTGAGGCTCCAGAGGAAGCTCTTCAGGACTGAGACCTTAGTTATAGATTAAAAGAAGTTAATCACTTATGTCTTTTGAAGAATGCACTCTTACAAATAGACTTAGAAAGTACATAAGCTCTGGAAAACTTTGTAATTTTGAGTTAGTCTGATGATAATTTCCAGGCCTTCTCCCTGTAACTGGTTGGAGAAATAAAAACTCTCTTCCTCCCCAGTTCATCTGTATCTCATTATTGGGCCACAAGAAATAGCAGCCTGACCCTCATTTTGGTCTGGGAAAACTATGATTATCCCGATTTTGTAGGTTACAAAAATGAGGCACAGAGAAGTGACTTAAGTCATTGTTGGATGAACTTTGTCTGTTCTGGTTTCTCATGCTAACCTGCCCCTCCGACTTTGGCCTTCTGACTTCTCCTGTAAAATGGTGCTTACATAACCTGTAGTCTTTCAGGTTGAAAGAAAGAGACCTGCCCAAGCTATATGAAATGGTGGGGATTTATGAGAATTACCAAGAAGTGAGAAACTACCAAAATCTATTTTAGCACTATGGAGTTAGGCTGGGTCCTGAGGCTTCCAAGGCCAGTGGGTACCTACAGCAGGCATCAGGGAGAACTGAATCAATAGCTCATTGCTAAGCAAAATACAATAGCTCCCTAAGTGCCCTACTCATTTTATTGTTTCATAAGAATGGTTAATATCATTAATCCCTGTTGCCTTTGTTGTGTGCAATTTAATTCCAGGACATCTGACTAGGGGCATTTTGTCACTTTCTCACATTCAAAAGAACTTTCAGGGAGGAGTTTGGTACCAAAGTACCTCTCTGATAATTGACCTCTCTCACTAGTATCCACAGCTGTTTTAGCTTTGGGCACCAAAACCTGGTTCCTTCAATCATGATGGAAATGGCAGTATCACACTGTCTAAGGCTTTGCAACTTTACAAAGACTCACCTAGGGCAACTGTTATCCAAAGGGAGCCATGGCGCTAGTAGACACTCAGAGGTTTACAGTCTCTTGTACCATGCAGGTTTCCAAAGCTTCACATTGATCTCATTGCCCAGCCTGACTCCTTCAAGATGAAACACTGTTTGCTGCCTGGCCATATTGAGAGGTGAAGCTGACTGGACTTCTGGGTCCAGTGGGGACTTGGAGAACTTTTCTGTCTAGCTAAAGGTTTGTAAATGCACCAATCAGCACTCTGTAAAATGGACCAATCAGCAAGATGTGGGTGGGGCCAAATAAGGGAATAAAAACTGGCCACTGGAGCCAGCAGCTGCAACCCACTGGGGTCCTGTACCACACTGTGGAATCTTTGTTCTTTTGCTCTTTGCAATAAATCTTGCTGCTGCTCACTCTTTGGGTCGGCACCACATTTAAGAGCTGTGACACTTGCTGAGAAGGTCCACGGCTTTACTCCTGAAGTGAGTGAGAACACGAACCTACCGGAAGGAAGAAACTCCAGACACATCTGAACATGGGAAGGAAGAAACTCTGGACACACCATCTGTAAGAACTGTAACATTCATAGCGAAGGTCTGCAGCTTCATTCTTGAAGTCAGCGAGACCAAGAACCCACCAGAAGGAACAAATTCTGTATCATCTCTATCATTCCAACAGATTTTTGGACTTTCTCCCGATGATTGTAGTAATCCTTTGATGATATCCCTATGTATACCTCTTGTCTGAACTTTCCATTTCCCACGTCCACCCTAAACTCATCATCATCTTCCCCAGAGTTGCTCCTCTTCCTGTGTAACGTGTTGGCGAATATAGTTGATATCTTTCCTATAAAGAAGGGAAAGAAAATTATAGATTAGTTATTAATATTCATTCAGCTTTCCTCCATCTTCTAAATGCCCATCAAATAAGCCCTTTCTTTTCTTTTCTTTCTTTCTTTTTTTTTTTTTGTGAGACAGAGTCTTGCTCTGTCACCCAGGCTGGAGTGCAGTGGCACGACCTCGGCTCACTGCAAGCTCCGCCTCCAGGGTTCACGCCATTCTTCTCCTGCCTCAGCCTCCCCAGTAGCTGGGACTACAGGCGCCTGCCACCGTGCCCAACTAATTTTTGTATTTTTAGTAGAGACGGAGTTTGCCCGTGGTCTCGATCTCCTGACCTCGTGATCCTCCTGCCTCGGCCTCCAAAGTGCTGGGATTACAGGCGTGAGCCACTGTGCCTGGCCCAAATAAGCCCTTTTCTTTCTATTCCCACTATCTTCTTCTCTTTAGTTCACATCACCACATAAGTAATTTCTAGACTGTGATTGCAATAGTTTCTTAAATACCTCAATATCATCTCTTTCCAGAGTTATATTTTTTTCTCAACAAAAATATTATCCCGTCAACCTTCTAATGAAAAATTTTAATGCATTTCCAGAATTTTAGTGATTTTAGGCATGGACACGTAGTTCAAGATCTGACTCCAAGTTGCTCCTCTGTGTCTCCTGCTATTTTCCCTCCTGTTCCCTTTGATGCCTTGGAGTCATCTTTGCATTTCCTTTGAACAAAGCATTCCATGATATGCAGTGATCTTTCAAATATGCTGCTCTCTCTTTCTAGAATGTCTGCCTTAACTTCTGGGTCCTCTTCTCCACCTTGTTAACCAAGGTAAGGCACTCATCTCAGGTGCAAAATTTAAGAGGGTACTAAAATTCAGAAATCAAGATAACTGGCACATTTAATGCAATATTTTAAGAGGTTAACTTAAAAATTCATGATGAACAAATACTGTAATAAAGATGGAATCTGATCCCACATTTCCATGATCCTGCCTTACCCTAATCGTGGCCCTTGTTTTGATAAAACATTACTAAAACAAGTAGTCAACCTGAAGACTATAGTTTGCCATGCAACTTTTAAAAATATGGCATTGAAATACCATTTATATTGATTACTGAGTATTTTGGCACCCCTTAAGTTTTGTGCCTGAGGCAAGTTGCCTCACTCACTCCTACTTTCCCTTCAGATTCGGCTCAGGGAAGACTTCAAAGTGGGTGACTAAATGCATCTGGTATCTGCCTTCTCCACAAAGAAGAACCAAAATAGCAAGTAGATACTCACATATTGAATAGATCACTTAAGGCAGAATGCTGGAATTCAACAGAGAAGTGATAGGAAACACCTAAGGCAAGGGAGAAGAGGGAAGCGAAGTAGCCTGCATGGCCAGGATTGGCTGGGAGCCTGGAGAGACTCCCCAGTGTGGGGAAAGAGTAAGTGAGTGATCTCTAGCACTTCACATTCTTACCATAGACTTCTGCAACCCTGGCCATGGGAGAGCCCCTCAACCTAAATGGACCCTAAGACTAGCATAGAGAGCTGCCTGGACACTGTGTGATGGTATTGCTCTAGAGGAAGCTCATGTCGGGTCCTATATACCTTCCAAGTCCTAAGCAACTCCACAAAGTCACTATTTTGAGAGGTTATCAACCATCAGACTGAATTCTGTCTTGGGGATCAATGACTCCTTTATCTTTATATCCCAGGAGCCCCATGTTCATCTCCTGCATGCAGCTGGGCACTGCTGCTGGCTGCTGCCACCAGGGACAAAATGTGAGCCATTGGCAGCAAACCCACTGTTCCCAGTCACCGGGCTGCCATATATTTAAAGATGCCCCAAGGAAAGGCTACCCTACTTATAGCCACCACCTGGGGCTGAAGCATGTGCTCCCCAGCCTCCTGTTTATAGCTGCTGCCAGTGAAAGCAACCCCATCATCCCCAGGAGCAAGAATGCAGCACAGCTGCTGCTACTCCTGTCTCCCAAGCATTCCATCAGGGCTTGGGGATCACACTGCCCCTGCCTGCCACAGCCAGAACCTGCATGCACTACTGGGGGACTTGAGGACTGGCCTTCTTAGTCTAGCTCCACCCCCTCCCCAAGTACCCAAGCATGATACTAGAAAACTAACAAAGAAACATTAGATGTTCCTAACACTGATGACAGCAAATACTGCCCTGGGGCCCAAGGACAGGTAGGCTCAGTCTGCTGCTGCCACCACTGGGCTCAAGGACTGGCCTACATAATGTCCTCATCCCCAGCAAAACTTCATCACAGCCTCTGCTAACAACTGCATCCTAAGCAACCAAAGAAATCATAAATGCTACTGACACTGCATATAGCCAAAGAAATCATATGGAGACTATAATACTGCATTCACCCAGAATCAAAGCCAAAGTTCCTTGTCTAATCAACACCATAGAAACACCTTCAGGAAAAATTCCTTTTCTATGAAAGCAAATGTTAAAAATTGGAAGAGGTGATGGTTACACCAGATGTGCAGGTGTCAATGTAAGGATATAAAAAATTTGAAAAAGCAGGGAAAAATGACACCTCCAAAGGAATACAGTCATTATCACGCAATAGATGCCAATGAACAAAAAAATGAAAATTTAGATAAAGAATTCAAAATAATGTTATTAAAGAAGCTCAGAATAACAGAAGATTCAAGAAAGTTAACTCAGAAAAACAGTTTAAATAAATAAATAAAAAACAAGATATGAAGGAGAAATTTCCCAAAAAGATAGATGTTGTAAAAAAGAACCAAACAGAAATTCTGGAACTGAAGAATTCATTAACTGAAATGCAAAATATATTTCAAAGTTTAAATAATCTAGAGTAGCAGAAGAAAGAATTTTCGAACTTGAAGACAGGCCTTTTGAAATAACCCAGTCAAACAAAAATTTAAACAAAGAATAAAAAAGAATGAACAAAGCCTTCTTTGTCAAACGGAACACCATAAAGTAACCAAATATTCACATTGTTGGTGTCCCAGAAGCCAAAGGAAAAAACAAAAAGGGAGAGAAGACCTATCTAACAAAATAATTGCTGAATTATTGCTCCTAAGTCTAGCAAGAGATTTAGACATCCAGATACAGGAAGCTCATAGATCCCAAGACAGATAAAATACAAAAATGTCTTATCACTATATTGGACAATATACCCAAACTGTTAAATGTAAAGACAAAGAGAAAATGATAAAGATGGCAAGAGAAAAGCACCTAGTCATTTGTAAGAAAACCCATATAAGACTAACAGCAGGTTTTTCAGCAGAAACCTTACAGGACAGAAGATCATGGAATGATATATTCAAAGTGCTGAAAGAAAAAAAAAACTGTCAGTCAAGAATACTATACCCGTCAAAGCTATCCTTGTTGGGTACAGGGAGAAATACAGTCTTTTCCAGATAAGCAAAAGCTAAGGGAATTCATCACCACTTGAGTGACCTTGCAAGAAATGCTTGAAGGAGTCCTAAACACGGAAGTGAAAGGACATTATCTACCATCATGAAAACCCATAAAAATATAAAACACTCTGGTAAAGCAAACGCAAAAATGAGGAAGAGAAAGGACTTAATGTTACCACTACAGCAAACCACTAAACCCCAGTGATAAACAAACAGAACCAAAGGAACAAAGAATAAACAAAACAACTAGAAATCAATATTCATTCTTAATAAAATAAATAAATAAGCCCTCAGATATAAATAATAACCTTGAATGTAAATGAAGTAAACTTTCCACTCAAAAGATATACACTGACTGAATGGATAAAGAACCATGACCCCAACTATATGCTGCATGAAAGAAACTAATCTCACCTGTAAAGAAACATAGAGACTGAAAGTAAAGTGATGAAAAAAAGATACCCCATGCATACAGAAACCAAAAATAAGCAGGAGTAGCTATGTCTATGTCAAATAAAACAGACTTTAAGTAAAAATAGTAAGAGTAAAGAAGGCCATTGTATAATGATAAAGAAATCAGTTCAGCAAGAGAATATAACAATTTTAAACATGTGTACCCACCATTGGAGCACTGATATAAATGAAGCAAATATTATTAAATCTAAAGAGAAGGATAGACTCCAAAACGATCATAATTGGAGACTTCAACACTCCACTCTTAACATTAGGCAAATCATCTAGAAAGATGATTAACAAAGAAACATTGGATTTAAACTGCATGTTAGACCAAATGGATCTAACACAGATTTACAGAACATTTCATCCTAAAGCTGGAGAACTCACATTGTTCTCATCAGCACATGGGACAGTCTCCAGGATACATTATGTATTAGAACACCAAACAAGTCTCAACATATTTTTTTTTTAAATTGAAACTGTGTCAAGTATCTTCTCAGACTTTAATGGAATACAACTAGAAATCAATAAAAGAGAAACTTTGGAACTTTGCAAATACATGGAAATTAACAAGATCTCCACAGTGACTATCTGGTAAAGAAAGATATTAATGAAGAAATAAAATAATGTATTGAAACAAATAACAACTGAAACTTAACATACCAAAATCTATGGGATACAGCAAAAGAAATGACAAGAGGAAAGTTTACAGCAATAAACACACACATCAAAAAAGGAGAAATAGTTAAAAAAAACTAACAAGTCACCTCAAGGAACTAGAAAAGCAAGAACAAACTAAATCCCAAATCAGGAGATGCAAAGAACTAGTAAAGACCAAAGCAGAACTAAAAAATAATACAAACTAAAAAAATTAAAAAAATCAATGCAATGAAATGTTGTTTTTGAAAAGACAATAAACTGTTAGCTAGACTAACAAAGATGAAAAGAGACAAGACTCAAATAAATAACATGAGAAATAAAAAGGAGACATTACAACTAATACTACAGAAACAGAAAAGTTCATCAGAAAGAAGTAGAAACCTGAACAGACTGATAACTAATAATGAAATTGAATCAGTAATAAAAAGTCCACAAACAAAGAGAAGTCCAGGACTGGGTGGCTTCATTGCAGAATTCTACCAAATTTACAAGAAAGAACTAACGCTGATTATCCTCGAACTATTCAAAAAGTTAAAGAAGAGAGAATTTCCTTAGCTCATTCTATGAGGCCAGAATTACCCTGATACCAAAACCCAATAAGCAAGAAAAAAAGAAAATTACAAGCCAATATCCCTGATGAACATAGATGCCAAAATCTCTAATGAAATACTAGTAAACTAAATCCAACAGCACATCAAAAAGATAATACATCATGATTAAGTGGAATTTATCCCAGAGATGCAAGGATGGTTCAGTATACACAAATCAATATACCTGACACATTATATCAACAGAATGAAGGACAAAAACCATATGATCATTTCAAAAGACACAGAAAAGGCATTTGATAAAATTCAACGTCCATACATGATAAAAATTCTCAACAAGCTAGGTATAGAAGGAACAGATCTTAACATAATAAAGTTTATATGCAATAAATCTGTAGATAAGAGCATATTGAATGGAAAAGCAAAAGCCTTGCCTCTAAGAACAGGAACAAGGATGCCCACTTTCCCCACTCCTACTCAACAAAGCCTTAGAGCATTCAGGCAAGATCAAGAAAGAAAGGGCATGAAAATTGGAAAGGAAAAATCAAGTTAGACTTCTTTGCATATGAGATGATCTTGTATTTTGAAAAACCTAAAGAATCTACCAAAACACCCTTAGATCTCATAAATTAGTTTCAGGATACAAATTTAACACAAAAAATCAGTAGTGTTTCTACCTATCAACAGTGAGCTTGCTGAAAGAGAAATCAGAAGGTAATTCCACTTAAAATAGCTATAAAACATGTAAAATACCTAGGAATAAAGCCAAAATAGACAAATGGGATCTAATTAAACTAAAGAGCTTCTGCCCAGCAAAAGAAATGACCATCAGAGTGAACAGGCAACCTACAGAATGGGAGAAAGTTTTTGCAATCTACCCATCTGACAAAGGGCTAATATCCAGCATCTACAAAGAACTTAAACAAATTTACAAGAACAAAAGCAAACAACCCCATCAAAAAGTGGGCAAAGGATATGAACAGACTCTTCTCAAAAGAAGATGTTTATGCATCCAACAGACACGTGAAAAAATGCTCATCATCACTGGTTATCAGAGAAATGCAAATAAAAACCACAATGAGATAGCATCTCACTGCAGTCAGAATGGTGATCATTAAAAAGTCAGGAATCAACAGATGCTGGAGAGGATGTGGAGAAATAGGAACACTTTTACACGTTGGTGGGACTATAAACTAGTTACAACCATTGTGGAAGATGGTGTGGCAATTCCTCAAGGATCTAAAACTAGAAATACCATTTAATCCAGCAATCCCATTACTGGGTATATACCCAAAGGATTATAAATCATGCCACTATAAAGACACATGCACAGGTATGTTTATTGCAGCACTATTCACAATAGCAAAGACTTGGAACCAACCCAAATGTCCATCAATGAGAGACTGAATTAAGGAAATGTGGCACATATATATCATGGAATACTATGCAGCCATAAAAAAGGATGAGTTCATGTCCTTTGCAGGGACATGGATGAAGCTGGAAACCATCATTCTCAGCAAACTATCGCAAGGACAGAAAACCAAACACCACAAGTTCTCACTCATAGATGGGAATTGAACAATGAGAACACTTGGACACAGGGCAGGGAACATCACACAAGGGGGACTGTCTTGGGGTTGGGGACAGGGGGAGGGATTGCATTAGGAGAAGTACCTAATGTAAATGACGAGTTAATGGGTGCAGCAAACCAACATGGCACATGAATACCTATGTAACGAACCTGCACGTTGTGCACATGTACCCTAGAACTTCAAGTGTGTATATATATATATATATATATATGTAAATACATATACTTTATATATATACACATATATATTATATATAAAATATTAAATATATATATGAAGTATATATAGTATATATAATATATATAAAGTATATGTATACTTCATATATGTATATATAATATATAAAGTATATATATACTTCATATACGTATATATAATATATATAAAGTATATATATACTTCATATATATGTATATATGTACTTCATATATATGTATATATGTACTTCATATATATACTTCATATGTATACTTCATATATATGAAGTATATATAGTATAAAGTATATCTATAAAGTATACATATATGTATAAGTATATATATATTTTTTAAAAAAAAGACAGTGGTCAAATGATGGGCAGCACTTTGACAGTGCATGGGGGCAGGAGCTACAGTGTGTGAGCAGAGCAGTGCAAGTGTGTCCCAGGGAGCAGCATTCTCAGCTGCTTTCAAGTGGCCTCTGAGTTTGGTTATTTTAGTTTATTTGGTTTCATTGTTTTTGGAAAACGCTTTTTTTAAATTATAAAAATCAAACATGCTCACCAAAAACGTTAGAAAATACAATGCATTTTAACAAAATAAAAATAAAGATTGATCCTACCACCCTGAGATAAATTCTATGAACACTTGCTATACATCCATCTCAACGTCTGTTTGTTTCTTAGTTTAGTATTGCTTTCAGGGTACAGGCTGTGCCCTCGCTCCTTCACCATAACAGCTTGCTCCTGATTCTTCTCTGCCCTTCTCTGGCTTGAGACATCACCTTGCATTACAGCCCCCTTCTGTCCTGGGTGCACTGCTGGACTCTGTTTTGGCCAGCTTCCATTAAATAAGGTGCAAAGATGATTTTGATGTACAATTATATTTTGTTGTCATGTGTGAGTGTTACGGCATAAAATAGATACTATTAGAAGAGTTTTATATGTTCAAGTTTTATACAGTTCAGGCAATTTCATCACGCTGAAAATCTTGCAATGACTCCATTGAGGGTACCAAGACTGCTCAGATATGATTTAAATAATCCCTTCTGTTCTCCTCTTTATTCTGCCTCCAAGGTAAAGCCTGTTCTTAGCCTGTGTGAGTTTAGATCCCACTCTTACACTTTCCATGTCTCCATCCTTCCTTCTACTTGTCAGCCACAGGTTCTGTTCTTCCTCTATCCTTCAGTTTTTAGTCTCTTTCCTTTTTCTCCTTTTTGATAATTTGCTTTTCCCCTTCCACGGCACTACCACTACACATCTCTGCTCAGCTAACTATTTTCAGTTCTTCTCCCTTTGGTTTGCTTTATGCTTTATTAGCTCTGTGTCCATTCCTCATCCTCCAGTCCCTTTACAGGCCTACAACTGGCCTAATTGAATCCATGTCACTATGGCTTCAGAATACCATCTTCCTAATATACATCTTCATTTGCAAAGCAACACAAAATAGATTTTTGCTACTACCAAAACTAAGATTACTCCTCACACACGTGAAAAATTCAACACAGACAACTCTAACCTTCTTATATAATCATCATTTTATGGAGATGAACTTCTTTTCTATACTACTTGTACTTCCGTTTGTTATTGTTGCTTGTAAGGTTGTTTTGGTTTCCTACAGCCTAGGCTTTCATGTCATCTGAATTGTGGATGTAAATTGGAGGAAATGTTTCATTTCTAAAAATATCATAGCTTTTGGATACATAATAATTGCTGACTCTCTCTCTGTCTTTTTTGTTTGTTTGTTTTAGATGGAATCTCGCTCTGTTGCCCAGGCTGGAGTGCAATGGCATGATCTCAGCTCACTGCAGCCTCCACCATCAGGGTTCAGGCAATTCTCCTGCCTCAGCCCCCTAAGTAGTTGGGATTAAAGGTGTGCAACACCATGCCCAGCTAATTTTTTATTTTTAGTAGAGACAGGGTTTCACCATGTTGATCAGGCTGGTCTTGAACTTCTGACCTCAGGTGATCTGCCTACCTTGGCCTCCCAAAGTGCTGGGATTACAGGCATGAGCCACCCTACCAGGCCATAATAGCTAACTCTTAAATGATACTTGCTACGTGCTGCAATATTATAAATGCTTTTCATATATTTGCTCATTTAATTCTCATAACAGTCTTATGAAGGAGGCAATACTACTATCCCCACTTTACAGCTGAAATAATTTTAAAAATTAGCTGGAGAACATTGTATTTAGGAAAAAATAATTCAAAATTGATGGCAGTGGAGAATGGTTGTAGTATCTTAACTTGAAATTGTGTTTGTGTATGTGTGTGTGTGTGAATTTGTGTGTAAATGTGAGCAAAACTGCATTTATACACCCATGGTTTTGAAATACTTGATCTCCTGGAAAATGATGTAACAATTTTTCTTATTCCATGAATGAGATATATAGAGGTGTATAATCTAAAAGAGTAATTCATTTTAAAATCAATGTACTTAAAATATACCTAAATACCGGGCTATTAAATTCTTTTTTCCATGGATATTTCACATCTGGAACTTCCTGTAACAAAATAGAAATGCTTACTAAACAATCTAGCCCTCTTTTGCTTGTACATTCGATCTTTGGCATGAGATCAGGGAAGATATGGGTGTTAGGCTTCAGACTTCAGATGTTGAGGATGGCTGAGATTGTGTGGTCCTATTGCCCTTTCTATTATTTTACACTTTGTGATTTTTCCCCCTCTTGAAGGTTGATTTTTTTAAATTTCTTGACAGATAAAGAAGATAAGTAAACACTTCAGTTCTAAGAATTAGTTTTATTTAACATAAATCAGGAGTTACTCATGTTAACAAGCTTAGAAGGTTATTTAGCAGGTTCCTTGGCAACAAGCCTTTCAATACATTTTAAAGTAATATCATAAATTCCATACTTGCTTGTTGAATGAATGAATTGAAATTGAAGTCAGGTAGGTTAATGTCAATAGGCATAATTTGGCCTCAACATCTACAAAGAACTTAAAACAGCAGGGTTTTATTTTAAAAATTGCTTTCCTGTCTTTTAGGTAACCACAGCAGTTCTATTATGGGCAGCCTTCTACCTGAGAAAACTGACACACTGAAGCAAGTAACTTAGTGAGACCAAAAAATAAATGAACAGTGTGAGGTTTGCAAAAGGGGAGACAGTGGCATTAGATCACACTTCATTGTAAAAATAATTGGAGGGAGAAATAATTCTGTATCTTATAAGACATGACTGTTTTGTTCTTTACCAGACTACTTTGAATTGAAACAGGAAGCCTGTTGTATTGAGATTTATGTCTTGGCAACTATGAGCAAAGCCATGGGTGTGAAATAAAACATGGGCATTTTCAATTCAAATTTTTCTTAAAAAGTCATGATGCAATTGAAGGTTTTTAGTAACACTGATTCAGTGCCTGGATCAACATGTTTCCTAACTCCTGATTCTATTTTGAGACTAGATGGAACATTAATACACTTAACACTATTCTTTTAGGATCTGTCCCACCTACAGCAAACTGTTCAGGAGCTGAAAACACAAAAGAACCTTGGTGATCTCTCAGGAATTGCAGGCCTCAAACTAGGCTCAGGTGAGAAGTGGAGCCACTGGGCTTCCCTCTTTCTATTCCTTGGTTTTCTTGGTAGCAAACCAAAAGCACCTAAAGTGATACATGGTAATGGAGAACCATCCAAAGGCAGGGCTAATAACTGAATCATTCTCCTAGCTCTCAGCACAGGCCTTCTTTCTTCATCATCCAAGATCTATACATAATTAAAAGTGAGTGAGGTCTATCCTGCCTTTGAAGAACCCATAGTCTAGTGGGAGATGCTGACATTAGTATTATTACTATAATATAGTGTCATAAATAAAATTCTAGGGGATATTCTGCTAGTGCAGACGGGAAAGCATCAACCAATGAAGTGTAGAGTGCAAGAGAATGTTTGGTAAGAGAAGGATTCTTGGAGACAAATAGGAAGTGTTTCCCTGATGGAAAGAGGCTTTGGTGTAGTGTGGGGAAGAAGCATGCATGCAGAAAACAATAGCTTGTGTGCTTCAGAAACAAGGTAAAAGACTGTGGAGTGTGTGTGAGGAGGCACAAGATGTTCCCTATGGTGACAATGTAAATGTAGGAAGGGGAAACTGAGGGACATGAAGCAGGGGCCTGCACAGAGAGGCTCTTGGCTGCTGTGCTAAGGATCTTAGATCTTATTCTGTAGAACATGGAGAAGCCTCGAAATGTGTGAGGCAAGACATGACATGAGTAGGTTTCATTTTCGATAAACCACAGTGGTAGCTGTGCATGGGATAAACTTGAGAGGAACAACCCTGAAAGCAAGAAACCGGTTAGAAATTTGGAGATATTGGTAATAATCACTGAGTTTCAGTTTCATAACACTCATAAGAAAATATTGCAATGAGACAGCGTAAGGCATGGGGTCTGAAGCCAGAGGGCCTGGATATGAATTTGCCTGTGTTACTTCAGGCAAATCATTAAAGTCCAAGACTCATGTGTAGTCTTCCTTCATGTGTAGAATGGGAATAAAAAAAAGCTGTCTTATCAGTTAGTATGAAAATTAACAAGATGATCAATGCAAATTGCATAGCGCAATGCTTGGTATTATATAGCACTTGATAAATATTAACCACTATCATCACATAATAAACAGCAAAATAAAGAAATGTAGTAGGAAATATCAATGAAATATCTGAAAAATGTAACCACTTATTCCAATCTAATACTGTAAAAAAAAAATGATTGTTTTTATTCCAGCAAGGACTCAGGAAAAAACCCTATCAAAGTGAAAACAGCAAAGGGAATTTAGTTGTTTTCTGCAAAAGAAATCCTGCCCTTATTGACATGTACCCTAGTTTCCAAAATGAAAAGTTGTATAGTTTTTATGGCCTTGTGTTAAGTTACACATAGGGAAAATTCAAAATAGGTATCATTATTTCTGCAGTGTGTTAACTGATGATAAAAAATATTTGATGTAGTCAGTAGCTACAGATCCTATCAGTACTTGAAAGGCTTCACTGCCCAGAGATGATGAATAAAACCTCAGTTCTTTTTGGTTGGCTTCATAAGATCTCACAGTATCTTTCCTTGACTAGCTGATGACAATGGAGTGAAGTACAGGTGTGAGTTTCATTGTATTCAACCTATTTTTAATGTATTTAGTAGTTTTATTTTTCTATCATTTTGATGTATTTAAAATTTGTAATTCTATTTGTTTTATATTTAAAAATTGATTTATCTGCAAATGTTTCAAAATATGGGAGTTTAAAACAACATTTAAAAACTCCCTCCACTTTGACTACTCTATATTCTTCTACCCAACCTGGTGGTCTGTCCTGACCTTGAAAATGAGACCTGAGCAATTATAGGCTCCTTGATAGAATCAATCCCTTAGTCATTCTAAAGATGACTAAGATTACAGGGCAAATTTTACCAGGAAGCACTTCTATTATTATTATGAAGATAACAGTTCTCTTTAACTTTACTTCATCTGCAGTCTATTTTTAAACTATACATTTAGCCAAAAGCACATAAAAATTGTTTCAAGGGAAAATACTCATTTTTATAAGCTAGTAGACTAAAATGATTTAAATCCATAGAAGAAGTAGAAACTAACTAGTCAGAAAAAAACTTTCTATTTTTTATGGGGAATTTTTGGATATCAGGACAAATATAGTAGAAAACACTATTTTTTTTTAATGGAATGCCAAACACCAAACTATAAAACTCCCAACAGATACAGAAAAACATGTAGATTAACTATGGTTTGGCCATGAGTTCTTAGATACTACATGAAAAACACAGTCCATTAAAGAAGAAATTAATATACTAGATTTTTTAAAATTAAAAACTGCTCTACATAGATAATGTTAAGAGAATAAAACAAGCCATAGACTGGGGGAAAACCTTTGCAAAATACACATCTAGAAGAACTGGTATCCAAAATATGCAAAGAATTCTTAAAACTCAACAGTAAGAAAGCAAACAACCCAATTTAAAAATAAGCAAAATATCTCAACAGACACTTAATCAAAGAAGATATCCAAATGGCAAATGAGAAGATGCTCAGTATCATATGTCATTAGGGATTTAAATTAAAACAACAACGAGATGCCACTATATAACTATTAGAATGGCAGATATCCAAAATACTGACAACACTAAATTCTGCTAAGGATGTGGAGTAATAGGAACTTTCATTCATTGCTGGTAGAAGTGCAAAATGGTACAGCCACTTTGGAAGACTACGTAGCAGTTTCTTGTAGAACTAAACACATTCTTACCATATGATCCAGCAATATGCTCCTTGGTATTAAAAACTTATGTCCACACAAAAACCTGCATGTGAATGTTTATAACAGCTTTATTCATAGTTACTAAAACCTGTAAGCAACCAAGATGTCCTTTAGCAGGTGAACGAATAAATAAATGGTGGTACATGCAGACTATCAAATATTATTCAGTGATAAAAAAGAATAAGCTTTCAAATCATGAAATACATGGAGAAAACTTAAATGCATTTTACTAAGTGAAAGAAGCCAATCTGAAAAAGCAATGCGTTGTATGATTTCAACTATATGATGTTCTGAAAAAGGCAAAACTATGGAGACACTAAAAAGATAAGTGGTTGCCAGGGGCTCAAGGGGAAGGAGGGAGGGATGAATAGGTGTAGTGCAGAGGATATTTAGGTCAGTGAAACTAGTAGTCTGTAGTATTCTGTAATGGTGAGTATATATCATTATACATTTGTCAAAATCCATAGAATATACGGCACAAAGAGTAAATTCTAATGTTAACTATGTACATTAGTTGACACACATCAATATCGGCTCATTATTTATAACAGGAACACAGCTAGTTGTAACCACATCTTTAGTGATTTTCAGGCAAAGTGTGACACTTGGTTAGAGCGACAGAGAATTTCATAGTTTAGTTCACTGAACTCCTGGAGTTTTATGGTGAAGAATCAGAACCACCAGATTTTTCTGTTCATTTATTTCTGTCTCTGGGTGCATAAATATACATATATCCCTCTTCCCCCTAACAAAGGAGGGCAAATTAGGGTGATCCAAGCAGGTTACAAAAAATGTATGCATTGGACAGCCTAATTTCAGGCAAGAAAATGATCATGTAAGGCTTCAAATTTGAGAAAATCTTTTTTTTTGTTCATTACCATGTATATTAAGTTTAAAACTAAAATACACATATAGGAAGTTATAATATGGTGTGATATGAACCACAATGAAGATATTTAAAAATCTAGTAATTCTGAATATGAACTTTCTCATTAGACCCTGGTTCTAATCTTCACTCTGCCACTAGCTACGGATGTCAGGCAAATTGCTTAACGTTCTTTAGCTTCAGTTTCTTTGTCTGGAGAAAACTCATAGCAATATTTACCTAATAGAATCATTGTAAAGATTAAATGTGATGTTTATGAAATGTTTAGCACAGTGCCTGTCATACAATAAAACCATAATAAATAGTGGTAAATAATGCGTGCTCTCTATTCTCAGTGTATCACGTACATATCATGCTTATATGTACTACGATTTTTCCTATACATGCATACATATGATAACGTTTAACTTATAAATTAGGCACAGTAAGAGATGAACAACAACTGATAATAAAATAGAAACATCACAACAATATGCAGGCATCATTTCTCTTGCACTTGGGGCTCCTATTAATTAAAATATGAATTCCTTGAACACAATCACCCTGATATGATGCCAGTCAATCTGATAACTGAGATAGCTACTAAGTGGCTAATGAGCAGGTAGTATATACAACACGAATATGCTGGGCAAAGGGATGATTCACATCCCAGGCAGAACAGATGGGGCTGTGTGAGGCTTCGTCATGGTACTCAGAACAGTGCACAATTTAAAACTTAGGAATAGTTGGCCGGGCGCGGTGGCTCACACTTGTAATCCCAGCACTTTGGGAGGCTGAGGCGGGCGGATCACAAGGTCAGGAGATCGAGACCACGGTGAAACCCCGTCTCTACTAAAAATACAAAAAAGTTAGCCGGGCATGGTGGCAGTCGCCTGTAGTCCCAGCTACTCGGAGAGGCTGAGGCAGGAGAAAGGTGTGAACCCGGGAGGCGGAGCTTGTAGTGAGCTGAGATTGCGCCACTGCACTCCAGCCTGGGTGACAGAGCGAGACTCCGTCTCAAAAAAAAAAAAAAAAAAAAGAAAAAAACTTAGGAATAGTTTATTTTTGCAGATTTCTATTTAATATTTTCAGACCATGGTTGTCATTCCATTTTCTGTAGCTGTGACAGAGCAATTGAGATTGGGTAATTTATAAAGAAAAGTGCTTTGTTTAGCTCATGATTCTGGAGACTGGGAGGTTAACGATCAGGTGACCACATCTGGTGAGGACTTTGTGTTGTAACATAGCATGGTGGGTGGCGTCGCATGGTGGGAGAGCACGCAAGAGCAGCTAGACGGTGTGTGCAAAAGGGACAAAGTGCCTACTCTTGAGGTACCTAATCCAGTGCCACAAGAACAATAATTCACTCCTACTGATATCAAGCCTTTTATGAGGGAAGATTCCTCCATTTAAATGCCTCTTATGGATCCCACCACCTTTCAACATTATTACATTGAAGACCAAGCCTCCATGTGAGTTTTGGTGAGGACAAGCCATATTCAAACTATAGCAGTTTTTGACCAAGGGTAATTGAAACTTCAGAAGGAGAAACTGCGGGTAAGTGGGAACTCCTCTATAACCTTATCCTAAGTCTTATAAATATTACTGTGGACTCAATCTTTTCAGGACCAACTTGAATTGTGTCGCACAGTATGATCTGTATTGAATTTTCTACCTTTAAACTATGAAGCATGAGAAAAGAGTTGTTCAGTGATGGAAGACATTTGTTTTTTGAGATTTTTAAATTTCAATTTTTAATTTCTCTTTGTAAAAGGAAAGCTGTTGCTATTTATTTATTTATTTAATTTATTTTTGAGATGGAGTCTCACTCTGTCGCCCAGGCTGGAGTGCGGTGGCGCGATCTCAGCTTACTGCAAGTTCTGGGGTACATGTGCAGATGTGCAGGTTTGTAACATAGGTAAACGTGTGCCATGGTGATTTGCTGCACAGATCAACCCATCACGTAAGTATTATCACCTAAGTATTAAGCCCAGCGTTCATTAGATATTCTTCCTGATGCCCTCCCTCTCCCCTCGCCCCCTGAACAGGCCCCAGTGTATGTTGTTCCCCACCATGTGTCCATGTATTCTCATCGTTCAGCTCCCACTTATAAGTGAGAACGTGCAGTGTTTGGTTTTCTGCTCCTGTGTTAGTTTGCTGAGGATAAAAACTTTCAGTTCCATCCATGTCCATGCAAAGGACATGATCTAATTCCTTTTTATGGCTTCATAGTATTCCATGATGTATATGTACCACATTTTCTTTATCCAGTCTATCATTGATGGCTTTGCTCATTTTTTTTTAATGGGGCTATTTATTTTTAGCTTGTTGAACTCTGTAAGTTCATTATAGAGTCTGGATATTTGACCTCTTTTGGATGCATAGTTTACAAATATTTCTCCCATTCTGTAGTCTGTCTGTTTACTCTGTTGATAGTTTCTTTTGCTTTGCAGAAGTTCTTTAGTTTAAGTAGATCCCACTTGTCAATTTTTGTTTTTGTTGCAATTGCTTTTGAGGAATTAGCACAAATTCTTTGCCAAGGCTGATGTTCAGGGAGCTATTTCCTAGGTGTTTTTCTAAAATTTTTATAGTTTTTAGGTGTTACATTTAAGTCTTCAATCTATCTTGAGTTAACTTGTGTATATGATGATAAGTAGATGTCCAGTTTTATTCTTCTGCAAATGGCTAGCCAGTTATCCCAGGACTATTTCCAAGAATACTTAACACCAGAATACCTCTGTGAAGAAAGAAGTATGTTGCGACAAATAATTTCCATGTTTTTTACAAGAGAGACAAAACAGCGAATGGATATGGATATATAATTAATTGAAGAAACAACATCAGTACAGATGTCAATACAGATGATTCATTTCTAGTTATAAACACAAGACATTAAATATCTCTTGGGCATTGCTTGTTTCAGATAGCTCTTGCAGCAGAAATAATTTCTTGGGTTTCATGAGTGTACACAATATTTTACAAATGCTGTACACCATGGCATTTACTAGTCAAATCTGTTGATTAACCAAATTAGCTGGCAAAGCCATAACATTTTGCTTTATTACACAAAATCTCTTGAATGTTGTGTAACATGTGATCAATATGTTGACTTATTTGAGATTGGAGCTTTTTCAAGTTCTCCAAATGTTTCACCAAATATTGCCATCACCCCAAAAAGTTTTCTCATGCCCCTTTGCAATTAATCTCTTTCCCTCATCTCAGCCTCCTGGCAATCTGTTTTCTTTCACTCTAGATTTCACTCAAAATTTCATATAAATGAACTTACAGAGTATGCAGTCTTCTATGTCTGTTTCTTTCACTTGGTATATATAATACTTTTTAGATTCATCTATGTTTTTGTGTGTACAGAAGTATATTCTTTTTATTGTGGAGTAGCATTTCATTTTATAAATATGCCACACTTTTCTTATCTATTTGCTAGTTGATTGACATTTTGATCGTTTCTAGTTTTCATCCTTCCAATTTCCATATACATTTTGTAGGCGTAATGCATTTTTTTCTCTGGATGAATATTTAGGTAGGGATTTCTATGTTTTATTGGAAGTGCATGTGTAACTTAGGAAACTTGCAAACTATTTTCTAAAGTGTCTTTATCATTTTGCATTCCCATCAACAATCTATGACTGGGTTTAGTTTCTTCATATGTTTGCCAACACTTAGTGTTGTCAATTTGTTCAATTTTTAGCATTTTAATGGTTATATAGTGATACTTCATTTTGGTTTTAAATTTTTATTTCCCTAAAGATAACATTAATCATTGTCTCATGTGCTTATATGTTAGTTATATATGTATTTGACCACGTGTTTGTTCAAATATTTGTCCTATTAAAAACACTAGGTTGTTTGTCTTTTCATTATTGAATGGTATGGATTTTTTATATTTTCTGTATATCTGTCAATTTTCAAATATATGCATAGCAATATTTTCCTCCAATTTGAGTTGTCTCCTCATTTCTTAATATTATTTTTTAGAGGGCTAAAATTTTAGCTTTAATGAAGTCTAATTTATCATTTTTTCTTATAGTTATTATTTTTGTGTGCTTTAATGTAAGAAATATTTGCCTAATTCAAGATCACAAGGATTTTCTCCTGCATTTTCTTCTAGAAGTTTTATAGTTTTAGCTCTTACATTTAGTAGTATGATCTAATTCATATGAATTTTTGTATGTAGTCCAAGGTTAGAGATGAGATTCATTTGATTGCATATATATATGAAATTATTCTTAACAGCTTGCTGAAAAGATCATTCTTGCCCCAGTTGAATTCCTTGGCACTTTTGCTGAAAATAAACTTATTTTATATATGTAGTTTTCTTCCTGGACCTATGTTTTTGCTACATTGGTTTATATTTACCTATATGTCAGGATTTCACTTATGTTCATTATAGATTTATAGTAAATCTTGAAGCTAGTTAGTATAAGTCTTCCAATTTTGCTTTTTGTTTTGAAGCTGTTTGGATACTTTAAGTCCTTTGCATTTCCATATAAACTTACAACATGCTAGTCAGTTTCTATAAAAAAGTCTTCTGGAATTTTGATTGGAATTGTGCAAATCTGTATTTCCATTTAGGGAGAATCAATACCTTAACACTATTGAATATTATAATCCATGAATACAGAATATCTCTATATTTTGGAGTTCTTTAATTTCTCTCAGCAATGCTTTGTAGTGTTCAGTGAATAGGTCTTGCACATATTTCATTTAGTTTATTTGTAATTATTTCATATTTTTGATGATGTAGATGGCATTGCCTTTCAAATTTCAACTTCCAAATGTTCACTGTTAGTATATAAAAATACAATTGATTGATGTTGATCAACCATGTATCTAGGATAACTCAAAGTTAGGATCTAAATAGGTTACTAAACTCACTAATTGATTCTAGTAGCTTTTTCATAGATTCCTCAGCATTTTGTACAAAGGTGATCATATCATCTGCAAATAAAGACAAGGGAGATGAAAAGCCAGAAAATGTAAAAATAAACAGAAAATATTACAGAGCAATCAAAATGGGAATAAACCTAATAAATGTCACTGAAATACATTGAAAACATTGAATAAATCTCATGAAATTAATTGGAAAAGAATATGAATATAAACATGATTATAGAAAAAGTGATAAATATGGAGAGTGATAAGAAGATCCCAACTTCCATATAAGCAGTATTCAAAGAGAATCAAGCCAATGGAATAGAAAAAGATTTATATAGTTTACTATGTTCCACTTTATGTACATCTACTTAATTCATCTTCTTATGTTGTTTAAATGACCTTTTGTTGAAGAAACTCTAGCTTCTATTTAAGTATAGCTTTGGAGTTAGGATCACTTGGTTCAAACTGTTGCTCATTTTTGTTACCAGCTCTGTGTCTTTGGGAGCATTATCTCATCTGGGTCACTTAGTTGTCTTATTTGTCAAGAGAAGAAAATAAAATACCTATCTATAAGCTTGCTCTGATTATTATTATTATTATACTTTAAGTTCTGGGATACATGTGCAGAACGTGCGGGTTTGTTACATAGGTACATTACATTGAAAACATTGTACTAAACAAGCCAGCTTAGTCAATTCACTTGAGGAATGTCCATTGAAACATTTGCTTGACACTGATTTTAGTGATTTCACTTCTTTTTTTAAGTATACTTTAAGTTCTAGGATGCATGTGAGGAATGTTGAGGTTTGTTACATAGGTATACATGTGTCATAGTGGCTTGTTGCACCCATCAACCCGTCATCCACATTAGGTATTTCTCCTAATGCTATCCCTCCCCTCCCCTAGCCCCCCAGCCCCCGACAGGCCCCAGTGTGTGATGTTCCCCTCCCTGTGTCCATGTGTTCTCATTGATCACCTCCCACTTATGAGTGAGAACACGTGGTATTTGGTTTTCTGTTCTTGTGTTAGTTTGCTGAGAATGATGGTTTCCAGCTTCATCCATGTCCCTGCAAAGGACATGAACTCATCCTTTTTTATGGCTGCATAGTATTCCATTGTAAAAGAAGGATCCAATCAATACTATATTATGAAGTATCTTTTCTTGGTCTCTTGTATTTTAGTTAGGAGAACATTTCTGAAAATGGCAGCAAATAACCTTACTCAAGTGGCTTAAATAATAATGGGAAATTGATTGGATCTTGAAGAGAATAGGGAATGAGTTTAGCCAGGGTGAAAACTATGTGTTCAGGACTTTGTTTTTCTTTCTCTCTCTCTCCTTTTTGAATGAGCTTCTTTGGTATTGGTCCTGTTTTGGGCAGAAGTTCCCCTGGTGGTAGTAAAATAGTTACCAGCAGCTTCCCAAATTTCTCATTCACATGGAAATCAAAGAGTAAATTTTTTTTTTCTAATCTAAATGTTGCACAGAAATAACAGCTTCCTTATGCATTGATCAATTCAGGTCACAAGTCCATCCCTGAACTAATCACTATGGATGAAACATGACCCATAGATATTAAGGCAGAGTAATTTTCTTTGAAAGGATTTGGTTGTGTGAAAGCAGACAATAAATTCTGTTATTATTACTAAGAGTAGCAGCAGCCCAGAACAGCAATTATCTATGACAAATCTTATCCCATTCATGTTGTCTCTTCTAAATTGAGATCACAAGGTTTCCTTATCATGTGGAGAACTACTCTTTATCTATATTCTGAGTAATTCCTCTCTTTCCTTTGGGTGAAGTATGTTTTTTATCTGCCTTTTGCATATGTGTTTTGTTTTCCTTTTTTTTCGGCACAGCTTTTATGTATTAGTCCCATGCTGGTTTCTTCTCTTTTCTTTCTCTTTCTTTCTTTCTTTCTTTCTTTCTTCTTTCTTTCTTTCTTTCTTTCTTTCTTTCTTTCTTTCTTTCTTTCTTTCTTCTTCCTTCTTTCTTTTTTTCTTTCTTCTTCTTTCTTCTCTTTCTTTCTCTCTTTCTTTCTTTCTTTCTTCTTTTCTTTCTTTTTCTTTCCTTTCTTTCTTTCTTTCTTTCCTTTCTTTCTTTCTCTCTTTCTCTCTTCTTTTCTTTTTTTTTTTTGAGATGGAGTCTCATTCTATCGCCCAGGCTGGAGTGCAGTGGCACAATCTCGGCTCACTTCAACCTCTGCCTCCTGGGTTCAAGTGATTCTCCTGCCTCAGCTACCCATGTAGCTGGGATTACAGGCATGCACTGCCACACCCAGCTAATTTTTTTGTATTTTTAGTAGAAAAGGGGTTTCACCATGTTAGCCAGGCTAGTCTTGAACTCCTGATCTCAAGTGATCCGCCTGCCTTGGCCTCCCAAAGTGCTGGGATTACAGGTGTGAGCCACAGTGCCTGGCTGGTTTTTTTTTTTATAATTATTACTCATCCTCAAATGGATGCCAGGAACATGCTAATACATACATACACATGTACATACATACATACATACATATTGTAGTTAGGAATGGTTGAGGATGACAGCAAAGTATTTTAAGTCACCAGCTCTGTGTTGCAGTTTGACTATAACCGTTTCCCCTCCCTCTTTCACCCCACTTCACCTCCAGAGGTCTCCCTTAGCTAGAACACCACATTGTGAATCTCTTCTTTCTCTCTCTCTCTCTCACACACACACACACAAACACACACACACACACACACTCCTCACCTACTCTTCTCCTACTTCTCACAGCATGATTTGTCTTTCTACTGCATTTTTCCTGCATTCCAAGTCATTATCCTGGGTCTCCCTAAGGACACTCCCCTCTTGCCATTCTCAAAGCCTCTTTATACCCAAAGAGCTCAACACTCTAATCAAAGGAATTTTTAGGCTACTGGTGACATAAACTTCTTGGGAAACTAGTTGTCTTCGTCTAGCTCCTAGGAGTCTCTCTTCTCTCATCTTCGTCTAGACTTCCCAGTGCTTGGCAGATATGCCTCCTAGTTTGTGGCTTGTGGTTGTGTCCTGTTCCAGGTCTCATTGAAGATAAATTATTTTCCCTCTACTTTTTTTTGTTTGCTTTTGGTGGAGTTTGAGGGAGTGGAGAAGAGTAAAACATCTTCTACTTCCCTTTCTTTAACCAAAAATCTTCAGAATTCTTTCAGTCAATTTGAGATGTTCACTTGGATGTCCCCCAGACACATCAAAACTAATGTTAAAAAATGTAAACATATTCCTTTCTGCCTTGTACCACAAGCCTTTTCCTTCTTCAGTTTTTCTTATCTCAGTCAGAAGAACCACCATGCCCAGTTGCCTTGATCCTGGAATGCTGGAGATTTTCCGGACTTCTTTCTCTTTCGTACTTACAACACCTAATGGTTGTCACGTCTTGTGTATTTTATCTCTTCTATACCTTTCAAGCTCATCTCTCTCTCTCAGTGCCCACTGCCATTTCTGTTTTTTTGTTTGTTTGTTTTGTTTTGCTTTGTTTTTTGTTGAGACAGAGTTTCGCTCTTGTCACCCAGGCTGGAGTGCAATGGTGTGATCTCGGCTCACCACAACCTCCGCCTCCCGGGTTCAAGCGATTCTCCTGCCTCAGCCTCCTGAGTAGCTGGGATTACAGGCATGCACCACCACAGCAGGCTAATTTTGTATTTTTAGTAGAGATGGGGTTTCACCATGTTGGTAGGGCTGATCTTGAACTCCCGACCTCAGGTGATCCGCCCTCCTTGGCCTCCCAAAGTGCTGGGATTACAGGCGTGAGCCACCATGCGCGGCCTGCCCACTGCCTTTTCTAAGATGCCACCTCTTTGTATTAGGTTGGTGCCATTACATTTAATGGCAGAAACCGCAATTACTTTTGCACCAACATAATAATTATTGCAATTACTGCTCTCCTCCAGGACTGGCTGGCCTTGATGTTGTTCGAACCATTTTTCTGCTGTGTTAGAATGCTAAAGAGTAGATAGGAGAGAAATGGGAGCGGTATACAGTATAAATTGTCTCTTCCAAATCTGTTCTTGAGCAACTTTCAGAAAAATCACAAATGTGTCTCTGATAGTGGGTTCTTTATAACATGATAAAGTCTACACTTTTGTTCTTAAGAAGAATGATATACTTAACTACGTTCTTAAAAACAACAAACTGCTCTCATTTTTCTGGTATGTTAGCAGTGATGGCAGGAGGGTGGAGTCCTGGGGACCGGTTCAGCAGCACAGCCAAGGGAAAAAATAAAGCTTCAGTCAGTCTTTCAGCAGGCCAGTGAAAATTATTGCTAGAGGACACCTAGTGGCGCTTTGTAGAAATTCACTTACACTAGCAAATTGTACATTTGAATATTAAGAGCACTCACTATACCAGGAACTTGTCAACAAATATAACACGAGCATGATAAAACAGCAAAGTACAAACCAAGCCTGGTGCTAAATGTAATTGTACTGGTCGGTATGGGCTAACTGCTGTAACAAACAACCTCCAAACTTAAGGTGGCTTAACATAATAGAGTTTATTTTGTGTCCTCACACAGTACAGATGCTCAGCTGGTGACCTTCCATACAGTAACACAGAAAATACACTTGATCACATGGAAAACAACGTACCTTATACTTGTATAGGAAGATTTAACATCATAAAGACATCAGTTCACAAAACAGAACAAATAAAACAAAATACAACATTGTATGTAGAAACGGGTGTGGAAAATTGGCAAGACTCATTGAACTACATTTAAGAGCTATGTAATTCACTATACATTAATTTTACCTCAATTTAAAAATGAATTTTTTTTTCTAAAAAGAACATCCAGTAGAAAGCTGACAAAAAATGGCAATAAAGGTTAAGAGTAGGGGACACACCATACATTAAAACTCATGAAATCCCAATAATTAAAAGAGAGTGGTACTATAATTTAAAAAAATTACTAAGAAGGAGAGAGATTGGTATGGGCATAAGAGTAGGCAGGTTAATGAGATAGAACAGAAAACCCAGATATGCCTAAGTGCCTACAGAAATTTAATAAAAAATAAAGTAGTCATCAGAAATCCAGTCACCTATTCAATGACTGTATTTGGGATAACTGTAAATATCTGTATTCTGCTTGGAGAAAGGAAGAAAAGAAGGAAGGAGAAACAAAAGTTATTCATGCTTGAGAAAAATCCCCTCAAGCATTGTATTAGTCAGGGTTCTTCAGAGAACAGAACCAATAGGATGTGTGTGCATATATGTAAGGAATTTATTATGAGGAGCAGCTCATGAAGTTATGGAGGCTGACAAGTTCCAAGGCCTGCAGGGTGACTCAGGAAGCTGGAGACCTAGGAGAGCTAATGAATCAATTTCAGTGTTAAGTTTGGCAGGCTAGACACCCAGGAAGAGCTGATTTTTCAGTTCAACTCTGAAGGCGGGAAAAAGCTTACGTCCCAGTTGAAGGCAGTCAGGCAGAAAGAATGCTCTTATTGGGGTGGGTCAGCATTTTCTTCTATGCAGGCCTTCAGTTGATGGGATAAGATCTTCCCTCATTAGGGAATGTACTCTGCTTTACTCAGTCTACCGATTAATCTCATGCAAACACCTTCACAGATACGCCCAGAATAATGTTTAACTAAATATCCAGGCATCCTATGGCCCACTGAAGTTGACACATAAAATTAACCATCGCAGTCATCATAAAAGATTTACATTCTCTGACATTTTATTCTCTTTCCTGAAATCTTGCTGTCACAAAGGATCATAATATTTGATCTGAAAAGGATGATAGAAGAGATATTTATTGCAGAATTTTGCAGCTATATTTTTAACATACACGTGGAATTTCTCCTCTACTTCTTGCTGAATACAGGTAAGCCTCAAATCTATGACATAATATTTTTTAAATGAAAAAACATAGAGAAACTCTTGCTCTTTTCATCTAACAGAAAGGCATCAAATCATGTCACCTCTGGTTGCCCACTAAATTAAAAAGACCACTTGCCATTGATTTTTGCATTTCAGGATCCTATCTATTACTGTGTTAGCACACTCCTGACCAAAAGGACGCACACTGTTCCTCATTCTCTTTTTTCTATAATGGGTTTGAATTTGATCTATGCTTTGGGTGATTAATGGTGGTTAGTTAACTTTGATATTTAGCTTGATATTGATATTATGTATTGATATTATATCAATATCTGATATTGAGTTACTCTGATATTTCAGTGAGTGCAACAGAAATCACTCCGAGGTAGATGAAAGTGTGGAATCATAAATATATTCTTGAGCTTAATATGACATTCATGTTTGAATCCTGCATGGTCCAAAATCGTCCAAATTATCTCACAATTTGAAAGGCTCTTCAAGAGGTAGAATTTGAACAGAAGGCTTTCTGAGTATGTCATTAGTGTCACTTTTAAACATAAGGGCACCTTTCTGCAGAGCATTGTAGTCCTGGGGAAAGGAAGAACTTAATTGCTAACAGGGATCACCTCGGCATGGTTTAGCTAATTGGTATCAATGGCTCACATGATTCACTGATTTTACATCTGCTTTTTTCCTTTGAAGCAATTCAAAACCATATTATTTGGTGTCTTAATTGAATCAAGCTAAAAGAAAGTCTTTCTGATTTTTACAGAAAAAAATCAATAACCAAAGATAACTGCTGAGCTAAGGCAGCATTCCATTCTCCATATCTCATAATGAGAATACATTAGCAAATAAAATGATCAAGAATGAGCCTTTTAAATGACAAATGGCTTTGTAATACTAAGTCTTAATTACCATGACTAGGACACATGCCCATTACACCAGAAACATTCTTTGTTCTTCCAGTTTTCTCACAGTGCAAATTGTGTGTATTTATATGTGAACTAGAGAAATTAATCACTGCCTTTCTTCACTGGCAACTGTTTTCTCTGCCTATCCAGCAACCATCATTGGAAGATTGGAGATAAAATAATGAGTCCTTATAAGAACAGTGAAACTGGAGTCTCTCTTGGGCTTACCCAGGAAGCAGCTGTTGAAAGGTAATGTGGTTCCCCTGTTTTTCTGGTAGGCCCCAGGTGGAGAAGAGAACTAACCCCTGCTCTGCAGGGCAATGGATCTTGATGTTTCCAGGAAAGAAAACTAAGTAGTTATTAGGCAATAAAGAAAAATATTTCCTTCCTGAGTATAGGTTTACATTGCTGTGTCCCTGAAAATCGAGATCACCACAAGATGGGACTGTACATATTTGATTTAAAAGGTTCAATAGTTAAGGAAGCAGGAATGTCTGCATTTCACATTTCTCTATATTGTTTACTGTTATAATTCAAGTCTCCAGAACAGAATAATGTCCAGTAGGTGTAAAACATTTTTTGTTATGTAAATGAACACTTTATTTTGTAGATGAAGATTCATACCTGATACAAACTATAATTTATATATATATTAAATAAAACATTTATATTGAATGCACCCATGTAAATGTTTTGGTAAATTAATCAAAAGTTAATTTCGCACTGCGAATTATTATTGTTTTTTTTCTGGAGTTTTGGTTTGCCTCCAGCAGAGTGACTTAGAGTCTCCCATTCACCAACCCTGCCCTCCCCACCATGAAATTCAGTTCACTGGCAGGAGGTGATGCTGTGATTGAAGAGAATTTCTCATCTGCATATGTTGGGGTTAGCATAAGAATGCTGCAGTTAGAGGATACTTATAGATGCTCTAAAAGCCTCTGTCATAGTAGTGGCCAAGAGGTAGGTTGTGGCCTGTTTTGGTGGTCAAAGCATTATATTATTGACCTTGTTTAAAATTGCCAGAACATGGTGATGATAAAAATCAGGCCAACTTTTAATCAGTTTTATTGTGGTTTTAAAACTATCTGTAGACTGCCCCTCCTTACTGTCAGCTCCCAGGCTGGATGGCCACTGTTTTATAAGTTCCTATTTCTAAGCCTTTTGATGTGTTCCTATGAGTCAAGTGCACTGTAAACTCTCAGAAGAGCTCAGGGGACCATCAATCTGTCTCAGTCTCACTCCACTCCCTAGATGGGGTTCTGATATGGAATACAACGTGGGACCACTGAAATACAGGCAGAAATTACAGTGTGAGGAATAAAGGTTAAAGTGGAACTGGATACAGGCAACAGTTTCAACCATCTTTCTCTGACCACTCTGCTTTTATATCTCTTAGGATCTTTTCATAAAAAGATACTTTGGATCTCTGTATTTGCTGCCTGGGCATTGAAAAGCCAGTGGACCTTGGGTGCTACCTGCATCTAACTCTACTAAAGCAGGAAGGCCCAGGGCAGCCTGCCAAGTGTGATGGTTAATTTTAGTTGTCAAATTGGCTGGACCACAGTGCCCATATATTTGGTCAAACATTATTCTGGATGTTTCTGTGAGGATGTTTTTAGATGAGATTAACATTTATATCATTAAAGTTAATGTTAATTGTTGGATTAACATTTAAATCAGAGCAGAGCAGATTGTCTTTTAGAATGTGGATCTATTCCACATGTGCCTCATCTATTCAGCTGAAGGACTGAATAGAACAAAAGACTGATCTCTCCCCAGCTAGAAGAATTTCTGCCAGCAGAAGACCTTTGGAGTTGAATGGTAGCATTGACTTTTCCCTGGGTCTCTAGCCTGATAGCCTGCCTGGCATATTTTGGATTTGCCAGCCTCCATTACCATGAGAACCAATTCCCTAAACTCTGTCTCTTTCTCTCGGTATATAGATACATACATATATATGGTTCTGTTTCTTTGGAGGACCCAGACTAATATACCAGATATGAGACTACATAGGGGTTGGGGAGAAAGTATCAGCTGGTAATAAAGGGTATGCTTCTTTCTGGAGGATCTTCTATGCACATATTCTTCAGAAATTTAGCTGGGTTCTGGGGACAATGGGAAGTGGATGGTCAATGATTCAGAATCCCCAGTTCCGAATATCTCTTTTACCAGGAGATGTTACTAGCCATTGCGTACCCTATAACTGTCTTTGGAAAAAATCATGCACTTTAAAACAATGTTGTTTTGGTTTAAATAACACAGTCTTAAACTACTAGTCCAACAGTATGCTTTCTATGGATATTAATTAGTAGATTATTTTCTTCTTCAATCAATTATAACAGCCAAGGAAATAATACATACAAATTGCAGTTGCTTAGAATGGATGCAGAGCTACCAAAAGCTAGATAAATAGCAAGTGTTCTGTACAATATGTGGCTGTTTTGAAACAGATTTGCAGAAGGTGTAGAACATTTAGAGGGCAGATATGGATTTTTTTAATGAGAAATATAAGGAAAGGCAGATAATATTTTACATAAGACCTCATGAGCATTATGTTATTCATCAATCAAAATAATGATTCTTGGAGATAACTTTCTTTGATAACCAAGAAAGAAAAGATACCATTATGGTCTCAGTTTCAGTTAAAGTTCTTAGATGTAAACAATAGAAGCTGTGTATGGGAAACGCATGTGGAACAATATGTTATTTTATGAGCAAATGGATGTCGGATTTGGAGAAGATAATTACAATGTCTAAAGTTGGTAGAGAATTAATGTCTGGAAAGAACGCTTATAAATTCACAAGTAAAAGGTAGCAAAACAAAAAGAAAAATGGACACAGGATATGTCACTAAAGGAGAAACTCAAATAGCTAACAAATACATATATAACAAGTAAACAAACAACTCGTAATCAGGGAAACAACAGCACTTTGCAACAGTGAGAGTATAAAAGATAAGAAAGTAGGATGATGCCAAGTGCTGGCAAGAGTGCAGGGAAGCAGGAAACCACGCATACCTGATGAGAGTAGAGACAGATATACACATTTTTCATATGTCCTATCTAGTAATCCTCCTCATAGCATAGACTCCAGAGAAATGAATATATATGTCTATGAAGGAGTATGCTTGAAGATGTTTATTGCGGCATTGTTACAGCAGGGAGCCGGAGGCAACAACCAAATTTTCCATCATTAAGAGAAGAGACAAGCTAAATATGATGATGATTATTATGTATTACTGTGTGGCAGAGGCAATGAATTACAGTTACCTACAAAAACATAGATAGAACTTATTATCAGAGTGTTCAGTAAAAAAAATAGAATGATATGCAGCTTAGCACCGCTTATGTAAATTTAAAAATCACATGATACCCAAAACAATGACATAGGTTTTCAAAGAAATACACACACACACACACACACACACACACAGCGCACGCACACATCCCTTTACATATACCAAAACATTAGAGTAGGTATCCTTGCTGGTGGTAGAATGAAAGAATCAAAAGGTGAAACAATGGAAGAAATAATGAGATAAAGCAGGAAAATAGTCTTCTAGCAAGATAGCATAGGAGTACAATTAAATCAATTTCTGTTTGGATTTGAGATCCAAAAGAAAAAAAAAAAAGGAAATTAAAAAGAGGATGCTGGGTAAATTTATAAATTCCTAGAAGAAATAGAGAACCATGTGCTTAGTGGCTGCATGACCTGGAAAAATACTCAGAATCTTGTCACAGACTGGTTCAGTGACGAAGCTGCAGTAACTTCCTCTGAGCACTGGACACTTTAGCTTGCAGTGCCAATCCCGCTGGCACTGGACCTCTGCCACCCAGACCTCTGCACTGTTGGCCCAAGAACTTTGTCTTCCTGCTTCAGAGAGAATCCTTTTCAGTTACTTACTATCTCCCAGTTCAGAATCAGGGATGAGAGTTACCAGTTTAATGGTGCCTATGTCATGTGTCCATAAAAGAAATGGCAGATACCACCATGGACTCCAAAACATTGAAGTCAAGATTTCAAAAACAATTAGACATTCAAACATGAAATGGATGCTGATTGAGTATCAGAACTAGAACAAGAAAAGGAGTGTCTTTTACTACCCTCTTCGCAGATGAAGTTAATGTGAATGATGATGAACAGACTTTCCTCAGAAGACTGTTTCTTCTCATGATTTCCAGAAGGATATATTGATGTGGGGGATAAATATGAAATGAAGAGTGGGCGTATGAACCTGTGCCATCACCAAACTTCGTTAAACACCATAATCGTTTGTGATTTAGTCTTAGGGATAAACAAAGTCATATTAAGGCATGCTTAGCTCCCTTCATAATATATCATGAAATAAGCATTTTAAAATTAAGTATAAACTGGCATTTCAATTTTGTCCTACCAGCTACTGTGCCCATGCGTCCTGCGATGTATATAAATTATGTAACTTAGGAGTATGGGACCCCAATATAAAGAGATAAAGGAAAGGGTGCACTAGGGACATGGACAGGCAGGAAAGATGGTGAAAGAAACAAGTGTCTTGCAACGATTTACATAGAGAAAAGAAAGTGAAGGAGAAGAATAGTATTGGAAAATGATAGTTCTAAAGTCTAATTAGAATTATCCAGTAGCTTATTGGCCTTACTTCTCACATTTTCTACCTTCTATTATTTTATAGCCACAGTATCATTTTTATTCTCTCTACAAAGGAGGCCTAGAAAAGAGAAAGATGTGACGCTCAGAATAATAAAATGCTTGGTATCACTATAAAACTTTTTAATAGAATAGGAGATTTGATTTAAACATGATTTAAAATGGCTAGCAGCTTTTATTAAAATAAATTGTAAATTGTCCTAGTGCCTCACTGTCTTTTCCTCTTTTGTTCTTATGACCTATTTAACTACTATTATTCTTCATAGAATGAGTCATAGATGAGTCACCTTTATTGAAATGAGGACGTTCTGTGTCTTGGCATCTGTGTGTGTGTCTGTGTGTGTGCACATGTGCATGTGTGAAAACAAGAGTGTGTGTAAATCAGCCAGGGTCTTGGCAAAAACCAGAGTTCATTCATATAACTCAAATGAAGAGACTTCAATAGTATAAGGGGAAGCAGGCTTAAGAGGACAAACAAGGCACGATTTGTCACTTAGACTAGCAACAACGGGAAGCAATTGTTTCTTTGGGAACAGAGGAGGGCATAGAGTGACCAGATCCCAGGGGGAGTTGTGATTGGAAGGGACACAGCTGCCACCAGAGATAATAGTGCCAAGCAGAGAGAGGTCAGGAAAGCAATGTCCCAACATTTTTCTTCTTCTGCCTTCCAAACCCCTGCTGGCCCATCTGCTTGTCAAATCTAACTGGAAGTCAGCCATTAGGAAGTTCTCAAAGTGCAATTCATTAAGAGCAGCCTACTTAATACAGAGAAGGGAAGAAAAGAGTGAGAATGGATCTAAGTGAGGAAATAGATAGAGATTGGCACATTCCATTGCTTTGTCCACAAAGCATCTATTCTTGCCCATTATTTAGAAGATGAAGATGTTGTCATTCCTAATGCCAAGGAGACACAAAATCCCTACCAGATAGTGATGGAATGATGTCAGTCATGCATAATTTCAATTGGAACTTAAATTGTAGCATTCTCCCCCATCACACAAACCTTTCACACAAAGTATCAGGGAGAGGGGAGAAAAATAATCACACTTGATCTTAGCCAAAAGGCCGAGAAGCGATGGAGAAAAATAATCAATCAACACAAAATATGCATAATGACTACAGTTTCTAGCCCTGTATCCTGTTATTAGACCAAGGCTTATCATCATATTTTTTCTTCTGTCATCCATTCAACATTTCCCTTATACTCTGCTTATATATTCCACTTAGGCAGCGGTCTTTATCAGGTAGGCAACAGACTTCATTTCTGAAAAATCTGTTATCATAGTCCTGTCTCTATTGAATTGCTGCAATTTCCTGTTGGGAAAATGGCTTACATGCAGGTGGTTTAATTGGGAAGTGATCAAAGGAAGCAGTAGTGAGAAACAACGGAAGAAAAACAGGGAAGAGATGAAGCCATTACAGGGCAGGGGGTGCATTGTCAAGTTGGCTATGCTATGGGTGACTGGTACTCAGTTCTGCAGATCCATCTGAGGAGCCTTTAGAACTGCAACTTAGAACTGGCTTTTCAGGGTATGAAAAGCTAAGAATGTATTATTTGACGCTTGTGCCAGTTTGTCAAAGCATTTTCTCATATGTGTTAATTTCCATAGGTTAGATGTGAAAAAGTACTGAGTAGATTCCCATAGGTGACCCATGCTGTGTGTCAAAGACACACAGGACAGGAAGCAAAAGATACACAGCAAAGGCATGAGCTGAGGTGCTGGCAAGTTTGCAGTTGCATAAAGCTAGTCTGTGACTTGTGGAAATAGCCACAGTAGCAGTGGCTGGAGTAAGGGTGGAGCTGTGTGGAAAAGAGGTAGGATACAAGATATATCTGATGCATTACATAATATAATGCAAACACCAAGTGTGGAAGTAACAGTGACTAACAAGTTTGAGAGCGGAGTCCAGAAAACCATGAAAGAGACATTTAACTTGAATATAATTTTGAAAGATGATTATCAGTCTTGGAGGGGGTGGGCATTTTAGAGGGGCCAGGATGTGCAAAGGCCCATGTAGTATGCAAAACCCTAAATCAAAGTGCTGGTTTTCTCAGCATCCCAGATCTAGCTGTTCTTTTTTATTTCATGATCTTTTAATTGTATGTTAAGATATTTGAAAAGTGAGCATATCTTTAGATGATGTGACTTTCTCATCCATTTCCTGATCTATACAAAAAGCACATTAGACCATGTAACCTCTCAGGCCTTTTCTGGCTCCTCAGTCTTTTGCTTTCTGCACATTATCTTGAACATATTGACAGCATGATACATAGGCAGGTAAAATGAGTAGCTGCTATAAATCAGTCTATATGGATGTGTAAGCAGTTTGTTTATACAATGATAATTACCTGTAGAACAGCCCAAAAACAGGTTCTGGAAGAATAAATGTGCAAAAATGTGCAGGCTACCTTATTCCTTGTGCTTATGCACTCATAATAACTGACAGTAGAAAACTCACCACTTGTAGCACATAAGCAGTCTGGGTCAAGCAGCAACATAAATGTAACCTGGATAAAAATACTTTGTGTTAAAATATCTTCATCTTAAAATATTGTTTGCTTGATCAGGTAAAGGGTGGATTAGCAAGAATAATTTGAACTGGGAAGGTTTGATGCTGTTTTTAAGATTATGGTACTCTCTGCTGACTAGTTCTCTTGTCATGGTGAGAACAGTAAGATAAATAAGCTACTTATAAAAATTAAATATTCTTCACACTGAAAAATAAAAATTGTGTGTTTGTTAGCTTTTTTAGTTAGCAATTAATAGAAATTGTTTTGGATAAAGCTAAAGAGTGTAAACAAAAGCATTTATATACATAAATCAACATTTATACAATACACCAAATATTATAGGTGCAAGGTACTACTTGCTCTGAATTCTATAAAACTATGATCCACTTCAGTCTTTCTCAGATCCATTAAATTTATAGTGGAAAACAATTATATTGTAATTAGAAACACTTCTGAATAATTTCCCAATCTGTCAGTTAGTAATAGACACAGCTCTTTTATTCAAGGTGATCTAAACATTGACAGACTATCATAATCCATGTTAGCATATCTCATAAATTCATCTTCAGAGCTTTTCAAACTCATAGTCTCTGTAAAGAAATATACAGAGTAAGGCTAAATTCTCTAGGTACATCTAAAGCAAAGGCCGTCTCTCCTGCTTTCCTGGATGCTCCAGGCCAAATATCAGTGGTTTTGTTAAGCAGCATTAACAAAATCTTTAAAAATGTTATTGTACCAACAATGAATAAGTAGAATTTGAAAGATAAAGCATTATCATTTAAATTAGTGCTCCTAAAAATGAAATATTTATGTACTAACAAAATATGTACAAGATCTATTTATGAGGAAAAGTATAAAACTCTAATGAAAAATATCAAAGAACAAAAGACATGGAAAGATATTCCATGACCTTGAATAGGAAGACTCAACATTGCCATGATGTCAGGTCTTCTCATTTTGATGTATAGATTCAATGCAATCCTGATAAAAATTCCAGCAAGTCATTTTGCAGATATTGATAAACTGACTCTAGAGTTTATAAGGAGGGACGAAAGACTCAGAATAGCCAAAACAGTGCTGAAGGAGAAGAACAAAGTTGGAGGACTAACACTACTTGGCTTCAAGATTTACTATAAAGCTACATGCTATGAACTGAATGCATTCCCTTCAAATGTATATGTAGAAATCTGAATCTCCAATATGTGATATTTAAAGGTGGGGCCTTTGGAAGGTAACTTGATTGTGTGTAGAGCCCTCCCAACGAGATTAGTGCCCTTATTAGAAGATACACAAGAAAGATGATCTTTCTGTCTACCATGTGAAGATATAGCAAAAAGGTGGCTGCTTGCAAACCAGAAAGAGGGCCTCACTAGATATTAAATCTGCAGATGTCTAATCTTGGACTTCTAAGCCTCCAAAAGTATGAGAAATAAATGTTTTTTGTTTAAGCCACTCAGTCTATGGTAATTTGTTATACCAGCCCCAGCTGACTAAGGCACTGCAGTAATGAAGGCAGTGTAGTATTGACAAATAGATCAATAGAACAGGATAGAGAGCCCAGAAATAGACCCACATAGATATAGTCAATTGACCTTTAATAAAGAAGCAAAGACAATACAATGGAGAAAACATAGTCTTTTCAACAAACCGTGCTAGAATAACTGAACATTCACATGCAAAAAAATGAATGTAGGCACAGACTTACATCTTTCACAAAAATTATCACAAAAGGGATCATAGACCTAAATGCAAAGTACATAACTATAAAATTTCTAATAGGTAACATAGGAGAAAACCTAGGTGACCCTAGATATGGTGACGACTCTTTAGATACAGCACCAAAGGTATGATCCATGAAATAAATAATTAATAAGCTAGACTTTATTAAAATGACAAACTTTTGGTCTGTGAAGAACAATTTCAAGAGAATAAGAAGATAAGCCATAGACCGGAAGAAAATATTTGTGAAAGACACATCTGATCAAGAATTGTTATCCAAAATATACAAATAACTCATAAAACTGAACAATAAAGAAAGAAACAACCTGATTTAAAAAACAAAGAGGCCGGACGTGGTGGCTCACACTTGTAATCTCAGCACTTTGGGAGGCTGAGGCGGGCAGGTCACAAGGTCGGGAGATATAGACCATCCAGGCCAACATGGTGAAACCCAATCTCTACTAAAAATACAAAAATTAGCTGGACCTGGTGGCACATGCCTGTAGTCCTAGCTACTCAGGAGGCTGAGGCAGGAAAATCACTTGAACCCAGGAGTCGGAGGTTGCAGTGAACTGAGATTGCACCACTCCTGCCTGGCGACGGAGAGAGACTCCGTCTCAAAAACAAAACACAAAAAACAAAACAAAACAAAACAAAACAAAAACAAAAACAAAAAAAGATCTGCACAGCCACCTCACTAAAGAAGATATAAAAATAGCAAATAAGCATATGTAAAGACGTTCAGTATGATTTAACATTAGGGAATTGCAAAGCAAAACACACTTATTAGAATGGCCAAAATTCAGAACACTGACACCACAAAATGCTAGTGAGGATGTGGAGCAACAGGAACTCATTCATTGCTTGTGGGAATGCAAACTGGTGCAGCCATGTTGAAAGGCAGTTTGGTAATTTCTTACAAAAGGTAAACATACTCTTTCCATATGATCCAGCAATTGTACTCCTTGATATTTATCCAAATGAGTTGAAAACACACAAAAACCTGCACACAAACATTTTTAGCATCTTTATTCATAATTGCCTAAACTTGGAAACAATCAAGATCTCCTTCAGTAGGTAAGTGGATAAACTGTGGTTTATCCAGACAATGGGATATTCATCACTACAAAAATAAATGAACTATCAAGTCATGAAAAGATGGGAGGAATCTTAAATACATATTGCTAAGTGAAAAAAGCCAAACTGGAAAGGCTACCTACTGTATAATTCCAACTATATAGCAGCCTGGAAAAGGCAAAACTAAGGAGACAGTACAAAGATCAATGCTTGCCAGGGTAAGGGGGAGGAAGAGATTAATAGATGGAACACAGAGGATTTTTAGGGCATTGAACTATTCTGAAGGATACTGTCATGGTGGATACATGTCATTTTACATTTGGCAAAACCTACAGAATGTACAACACCAAGAGTGAATCCTAATGTGAACTAAGGACTTTGGGTGATAATGATGTGTCAATGTAAGTTCATTAATTATAATAATGTACCACTGTGATGTGGGATGGTGATAGTATGGAAGGTTGTACATCTGAGGGGACAGGTAATACATGAAAACTCTCTGTACTTTCTAGTCAATTTTAAAAAATGAAGCTTATTGCTTAATGAAAATTTTTGTTGTGATGATACTGAGGTCGAATTAATACCTCCTCTAAACAGTAATTACTAGATACTTATTTCTCATCTTTTCCATATTTCTGGGTTTCATGTACTTTCTTATTACCATCATAGTCTCTAGATGAATTCTAATAGGAAAGAGTACGGTACATTTAAGGAGAAGAGAAAAAAATGTATTTAAGTTTGTGTGTATTTAGCTAAAAGCTTTTAACTTTATCTCATTATTTCGATTGTAAACTCCTTTAGAAGAAACTCCATGTCTTATACATGTTTCCTTTCTTTCTGATGTTGCTTAAGTTGTTATCTATTCATATCTTAAGCATTTAGAGGGAATAGTAAATAGAACACAAATCATACCTAAGATAACAAAGTATTGGTAGCTCCAAACTAATTGTCACTAGACAGTTCAACTATACCAACTATAGTTTAGAAAAATGAATCTACAGGTGACTCAATGTCTCAAAACTATTGAAAATCAAAGTCAAGACACAAATGACACTGAACTCCCATTCCCTAGTTTGAAGTTAATTTGGGGCCTCAGTAAAAGAAATACATAATACTTGTGAACTTATTTTCTCACTACATTATTGGTGAGTTATTTCATTCATGGGCAAATATTTGTGGTGTTTAGGGGTAAAGTGAAGGTTAAGAGAGGATTGTACCAGTTGCTGTCATTTATCTACATGCATCAAAATCACTTCATGATGTTCCTTTTTATTAACAGAGTCTAAAGTGATTCTCTTGCCAGAGATATCTTTATCACTGGCTTTCAACATACTGGGGATTTTCATTATACATTATGATTTTACCCTATTTTAAAAGCATATTTATGTTATCTTAGACTGTGATCTTCTATTAGCACATTTGCGTATATTTAGATTGATTAGCGATTTTAGTCACTGAGTTACTTTCAGAGTCTGAAAAGAAATATTACAAATGCCAATGATCTTTTTCTCTGCTCATGTCCCCTTGTTAGAGAATCTGTATCATATAGTTCCACCTGCCCTGGACCATGTGGCCTTTCTCTCATAACCCACAACCCTTACAGTTTATTGAATCAGTCACTGGTGTAATACAAAAAAGCTAACCTAAGTGTTGGGCTTATTGGATCAATTTTTTCTCTCGAGAATGTCAAGTACAGCCATGACAAATGAAGTTGTTTCTTTTAAGCACTTGAACTGGTAGGTGACAAAAAGTCAGGTAGTTGATGTAAACTCAAGTTTGAGTTAAGTGAGAGTAAAGGAGAAAGAGCTTGTCAGTAGGGAAAAGGAGGATGAAACAGACATCCAGAAAGAGGATAAGATAAGGGACCACACAGTCAGAAACAGAGACAGAGTGATGCATATTGCCTTGACTTTTTAGGATCTTTTGGTTAATGGCCCTGGTTGGAAATGAGGACTCTGACATCAGAGTTCTGTGATATATTTATATTTTCTTCTAACTAAGTCACTCTTTTTGTAAATCTTTAGTAAGATCTTGCAGGAAGTTATCTCTAAGTCAGGAATACATGTCTGAAGAGTGATTTTTTTCTCAAGGGCAAGTGCACAAAGAGAAGAAAAGAAAGAGAAGATGAGAAAGTAAAAAATTCAGAGAGCGGGATAGTATGAGGTCTCATACAAATACGGAGTCCATATACTTCATCTTTCAAACTAGGACAACAATGGAAGTGAAATGGAGGACTTTCAATAGTTACGTTGATCCAACGGACTTAAACCAGACTGTCCTCTGTTGCCATGGTGTGTATGTGGTCATCCAAGACATAAAAGAATCTTGTATAGCTAAAGGCAACTAAGGCAATGGTGGCAGGAAGGAGACTAATATCCAGAGGGAGAAGAGGCACCTGGAGACTTCCTACTCATGGGAAATCACTACAGGTAGCCATTAAAACATCATTGCTAATTAAGTGTTAACTTCTTTTTTTTTTTTTTTTTTTTTTTGAGACAATCTTGTTCTGTCATTCATGCTGGAGTGCAGTGGCATGGTCTCGGCTCACTGCACTGCAGCCTCTGCCTCCTGAGGTTCAAGTGATTCTCCTGCCTCAGCCTTTCCAGTAGCTGGGATTACAGGCACCTGCCACCACATCTGAATAATTTTTTTTTGGTATTTTTAGTAGGGATGGGGTTTTGCCATATTGGCCAGACTAGTCTCAAACTCCTGCCCTCAAGTAATACCTGCACCTCGGCTTCCCAAATTGCTGGGATTACAGGCATGAGCCACCACACCTGGCCTGTTAATGTCTTAATTTCTGTTTAATTCATTTTGAATTTAAGGTTTCATGTTTTTGTTCCCTGCTAAAAGAATACAACACATAAGATTGATTTGTCATTGTACAAAAATATGTTGAAGAATACAGATGTATTCTAAAGTAACAAAAGTTTTAGAAATTAGATATGTTAGAATTGCAGTGGATTAATTAGTTCATACAGGAGGTGAAATTGGGAAATTGGGAAAATCCACAACCGACTTAGACATTTTATATTAACTTAAAACATATAAATGGATCTTCATGCACAGTTTTTTTTTTTCCTTTGGTAGATTAAGTATAGGTCCACTGTTGGAAGCTCAATGTTATTCTTCTTCCATTAAGCACTGTGCAATGTTCAATGTCAATTTCTTCACTGTGAAAGAAGAAATTTAAAGAGGAAAAACGGTCAAAGGGCAGAATCCTAGATTTTTATTGCTGTTTCCTTTAATTTGTTCGTGTTTGTCTGCCTCTACCTAATTGGTTGTGGTTTTTATATGTCATTTACATTCACTGAGACTTTCCAAAGTATTCCACTCAATTTTCATAGAAAAATTTTCTCATTCGTAGTTGATAGGTTGTTGTAATATTTAATTAAATTGTGAAATCGTCATAATAAATTTAAGCAGCATAAACAGGTTTGGGAGAAATGCAACTGAGTCTTGGTACATGTGCAGCATGTGAGCATAGGGATGAGCAGGCTTCCGAAGCATTTGGTGAGACTTCATTGCCAGTCAACATGTGTTGTAGTGGGAATGAAGAGCTTGAGTAATCTGGTGAATTGGTTAAGGGCAAGTCTGAGGTTAATTTTCTACCACATTATGTTAGAAAAACTACTTCATGTGAAGAAGATGGAAACATTTGGACATTCAGAATCCTGTGTTTTTCATTTTAAATGTTTATTAGAGTTTTAAAAATATATCCGTGAAAATAAGGAAGAAATACAACAAACCATGTTTGGTGGAACAATGCATATCACTATGCAGAGCAAACAACACTGGGCCATTCATGAATCCTCTGCAAAAGATCACTTCAAATTCAATTATGAGGAAGAGTCCTTTCACCAGCACCGTTTTCAATATTTTTTGTTGTTGTTCCAGAAGGTGAAAAATGTCTCTAAGTTTGTATCTAAAGCGTATTACCAGCCATCAGGCAATGCAATTGTGATTCCCAGTCCAGTGGGAGTTAACACTTCAAGTAGTGAAAGGAGGTACAAAGGCCTCAGCCATGTTTGCACTGGCTCAGAGCTGGAGAAACTGTATGTAAATCAACCTCGAACACACATGCAACGCTGGAAATAGGTTGTTAGAGTGAGTTACTATTTTAGAGACGTGAACATTGATTACTATCAATTTCAGAAAAACGTGTATCCCAGAATGCTTGCTTGTGTGGGTTCTCTGCAGCAAATTTATAGACTTCATGTCACCCAATCCTCTTATCACAACGATGTGATAGGCACTTTGATCTCTACTTTGCATTCAAGAAAACTGAGGCTCAGAAAATTTAGGTTAATTGCTAGGGGTCAAACAGCTAGTGAGTGACTGATACACTTTGGAAAAAAAAGAAAAAAGCCAAGCTTTTTTCTTTCCACACAACTTGTTCCCTTCCTGGCATTAAGTGTCTGTATGTGCAGGCCTGGAAGATGTAAATATGCTGAAACTAACTGGGCATTGCCCTTTAAATTTTGAATGAATCTCTTCTTTGTAAAGGTTCTACATGCTATGATTTGTGTAAATCTTCAGTGTTAGTAATAATACCAATAATGATAATCATCCTCTCAAAACTGATTTCTCATATTCATGTATTAGCTTAAAGGTAAAGGCTTCCTAATCTTTGTCATGTGAATAGAAAATCTCTGCCTAAATTATTATAACTTAATGAGCTCACTTAACTTCAAGTTATTATGTTAAGACCAGGTTATTCAAAGTTGTTATTCATTTATAAGACTACTAATTATCACTAGTATTATGTTGTTTATGAAATATTAATACAATAAGCGCACTAATGCCTGGAAACAAGTGCGTTGCTTAGATAATCCCTGGAGATTGTTTTGGGACTGCAGCTGTGAATAGTGTTTTTCTCTTTATTAAAGAAACAAAACAAAGAGGTTACTAACATCAGAGGAAAGGTATAGATTTTAATTTAATTTCATTGAGGAGAAGAAAAACAAAACAAAACTAGGGCCTGTTTGCCTCAAGTGTATTTGCTATTTTTAAAATGTAACTCAAACATGACATATAAATTAGTAGACCAAGGTTCCCAAGAGTTTTAAGTCTTACATGAAAAGTAATAGAATGAAGAACAATACAGGGACTTCTAGCTTGTGACAGAGTTGCTGATTCAGAAAACAGAAAATAATAAAAAGCAGTTTTCTTGACTGTTTTGCAGAAGCCCAAGGTAATTTGACACGCCCTGAGGTGATCACTCACATAAGAATTGGTGATGCCCATTCTTCACACTTGCCTTTCCTCCACACGTTTGCTTATGCCATTTTCTCCTCCGAGACTGTCTTCCTTATACCCAGTTTCATGAGTTCAATCTTTCATGAACAGCTCATTATCAAACCTCTTCCCTGAAGCGTTCTATGAACATCTTAGAAGTTTACTTTTCATTCTCTAAATTTCTAGGGCATATAGGATTTTAAAAAATGATATATCTATATCAGGCACTGACTTAATATATAGTTATTTATCTATATATCTTAACTCCCCTGTTTGTAAATAAAATCTGGAGCAAAAGAAATCTAACTTATATTTTATTGTATTTTCATTGTAACTTACAAAAGGAAGATGTTCGAAAAGGGGATATTAATGGCTATCGTCTGAATAAATGACTATGGAGTGAATTTATGTTTTCCCTCTGGTATCTTTCCAACTAGTGACTGATACCTGAAATTCAACTATTAGTGATACATTTCACTGACTTGAACACTAGATTTTTCCATAAAGAAAAATAATTCAACATTAGTCAGTGATCACTAATTGGTGGGAATGAATTTATAGATATAATCTATGTCTGAGCCATTATGGGAGGATGATGCTTTTGGGTAGTGGGAAGGGAAGGGCTACTAAAAGAGAGGAAGATGTACAGAAGAAGAGACACGAAGCCTTCTAGGCAAGGCAGGGGTAGATTTATGTCTATGCTTTATCTAAACCCTGGCAGGTATAGATAGTCTCATGGGTGAGCTCATCTAAGAAGACATTTTTTAAAAAAGGTTTTTGTTCTCAAACTTAAATCCAACATGAATTGCTCAAATCGAGGGCCTTCCTGGAACTTGGTACATATTGGCAAGTTTGATTCCTTCAAACCTTTTCAAACTGACCAGATCATTTGTTCGGAAGCAGCTAGATTTGTCTTCACCACATTAAAACATTTGTCTTCCTTCTGTCAATCTGTGGCAGGACACAGTTGTTATGGCTGTCTTGTCGATTAAGCCCATTTGGGGCTTTCTAATTGAAGCTTCAAATAGTGGCATCTGTTCTTCATCATCTTAATCTGTGGTCATTTTCCTGAAAGGCCAAAGATGGCCATTTCATCCTGAGACTGAAAATCAATATGCCTCTAACCTTATGTGGCCCAGATTTTATGAATAACATCCATGGTTTCATTCTGAAATGTTCCACCTTGCTTTGATTCTTGGAAAAATAGAGATCATTCTAATACCCTGCTTTCCAGATGGCTCTGTCTTTAGCCAACGTTTAAGCAATGAGCCAGAGCCTGTTTATTAGAACAGTCCTGGGGAAATGCTCTCACGACTATGCTACTGGGGATGCTGACTTTCCCATCAGATGCCACTGCAAATGACCCTGTGGTCAAATGGAGATTCTGACAGGTTGTACACTGACAGGCATTTCCTGGCTTCCACAGCCTCAGATGATTTTTCACTGAGGACAGTTTGAATGATGAGCTAATTAATGCTTTCTGATGCTGGTTTATCTTCAGGTTAGACACATGAGATGCTGCAACAAGTCTGTAAATTCAAAGGAATAAAATCATACAACTTCTTATCCCTTTTTCCATGCTTGAATTGTACAATTTGTGAGATTTTTTCAGGTAGAAGGAGTATATTATGATCACAGATAATCATCATAAGGTACCTTAACTATGCATGAATGACCCTTTTTTAACCTATATAAAGCATTTGATATTTATAGTATTATTTAATCTTCTCAACAAACGTATGAGAAGAACAACTAAATTTAGAACAACTAAAATTAATCAAATGATAAAGAAATACAATTTATTCTCTCATATAAATAGGAAGATGGAGATAGGACAAATTTTAACTTGGATAATCCCATGGCTTAGCCGAATAAGGTTATATATTTTTACCTTCTTTTTTTCTACTCATCTTCTTGCCTTTGGTCTCAGGGTTCCAAGATGGTAGTAGCAGTTCCAAGTGACACAAACAATCACTCTCCAGATATTGATTGAAAATCTGATTTGTGTTGGGAACTGTTCTGGATATTCAAGATATGATGATGGATAAAGTGAATAAAATATCATGTATTTATCTAATTTCTATTTTAGTGAGGAAAATTCAACCTTGTCCAACAGAAGCAGAGGAATCTCCTGTACTTTATATTTTTAAAAAACATCAGTAAGGAAAGTTGAAGTATAATTTAAATACAATGAAATTTTAAAATCATAAGGTTTGACTAGAACTGAAAAATGCATACACATGTAACTACACTGCTATCAAGAGATAGACCATTTCCATCGCTCAAGAAAGTTTCCTTGTTCTCTCAAAACAGTTAATTCTCCACCCTCTCCCTGAAACAGTTATGTTCTTATTTTTATCACCATAGAATAGTTTTGCCTCTTCTAGAATTTTAAATAAATGGAGTCTTTCTGAGATTCATTATGTTGTCCGTACTTCATTTTTCATTGCTGAATAGTATTCCACTTCATAAATATTTATCCTGATGCTGGACAGTTGGACTGTTTCCACGTTAGGGCTATTATGATTGAAGCTTCTATAAACACTCAGGTACAAGCCTCTGGATTTTAGCCATTTTGTAATTATTTCCCTGGTGATTGATGACATAGAACATTTTCCATGTGCCTACTGGCCATTTGTACATCTCTTTAAATTGAAGGGTCTACTCAAGGTACTTGCTCACTTAAAAATTGAATGATTTGTCTTTTTACTATTATGTTACAGAAACGCTTTGTATTTTAATTATTAATCTTTCGCTTGGCAAATGTATTATGGATGTTTTCTTTCAGTTTGAGGCTCACATAATCATGGTCTTGATGATATCTTTTAATAATAAGAAATATAAATTTTAATGAAGTCCAGTATATTATACTTTAAAGGTTATTGCTATCTAGGCCTAAAGAAATCTTTGCCTACCCCAGAGTTTCAAAGGTATTCTCCTATCTTTCTTCCAGGAGCTTCATAGCTTTAGCTTAGTTTTAGATTTATAACATGTAATTTACCTAGAGTAAAATTCACTTTATTTTTTTAGTACACAGCTCTGTCAGCTGTAATGGGTACATTAATTGTGTAACCAGCACCAAAATCACAATATAAAACAGTTTCATTATCCAAAAAAAATTCCCAACGCCTCTTCGAGACCAGCTCCTCCCTCCATTCATGGTCCCTGATAACTGCTGATCTGTTTTCAAATATTTGTGACCCTAAAGTTTGCATTTCTCCAGAATTTCATATAAATGGAATCACACAGGATCCAGCCTTTGGAGCCTAGCTTATTTCACAGAGCGTAATATATTTGGACATCACCCATTTTCTATCTTTATCAATAATCAGTTGTCTTTTTTTCCTGTGTAATATTCCATTGTATGAATAAAGAGCTTCTCAGTCTTAAGTTGAAGGACAACTGGATTGTTTCCGGCTTTTGATGATTATGAATGCAGTTGCTATAAATACATGCATGCAGGTTTTTGTGTGAACATAAGTTTTTGTTTCTCTTAGCAGTCAGATTGCTGGGTTATATATGGTAAGTGTAAATCTACCTTTATAGGAAACAAACTAGAAGACATCAGCAACATGGCAGAACAGGAGAGTCTTGACTCTTCTTCCACCCACAGATGCACTGAATAAATATTAACACGCTGATAAATTCCCTCTGAGAGAAAGTCAGAAATGAGTTCAGAGACTCTATGCACTGGGCAACTGAGAAAATACCCACATTGAACAGATGGAAACAGCTGAGGCACACGTGGGCACAAATCCCTCCCTGGACACTGTGCCATATGATCAGGAAGGCATTTCCAACATCCAACTTCTCCCTGAGATTTACAGTCAATTGATTTTTGGAGAAGCTTCCAAGTAACCACAATGAAGAAAGGATGGTCTCTTTAATAGATGCCATTGGGAAAACTCTATATCCACATGGAAAAGAATAAATTTGGAAACTTATCTAAACCTATACACAAGAATCAACCCAAAATGAATTACATACTTAAACATAAGGCTTGAAATCGTAGAACTATTAGAAGAAAAGATAGGGGAAAATAATTATTATGTTGGTTTGGCCAGTGATTTCTTAGATATGACCCAAAACCACATGTATCAAAGAAAAATAGACAAATGGGATTACATCAAACTAAAAAGCTTCTGCACAGCAAAGGAAACAATGAACAGAGTGAAGAGAAACCACAGATTGGAAGAAAGTATTTGCAAATCATAGATCTGAAAAGGGGCTAATGTCCAAATTATACAAATACTCAACTCAATAACAAGAAAACAAACAACTTTACTAAAAATGGGCAGGCCGGGCGCAGTGGCTCACGCCTGTAATCCCAGCACTTTGGGAGGCTGAGGTGGGCGGATCACGAGGTCAGGAGATCGTGACCATCATGGTCAACATGGTGAAACCCCGTCTCTACCAAAATATAAAATATTAGCCTTGCATGCTGGAGTGCGCCTGTAGTCCCAGCTACTCGGGAGGCTGAGGCAGGGGAATTGCTTGAACCCGGGAGGCAGAGGTTGCAGTGAGCCGAGATTGTGCCACTGCACTCCAGCCTGGAGACAAGCAAGGTTCTGTCAAAAAAAAAAAAAAAAAAAAAAGGCAAGGGATGTGAGTAGACACTTCTCAAAAGAAGACATAAAAATGACCAACGGATATATAAAAATGCTCAATAGCATTAATTTTCAAGGAAATGTGAATTAAAACACAATGAGTTATCACCTCACACATGTTAGAATGGCTATTAACAAAAAATGAATGATAAGTGTTGGTGAGATGTGGAGAAAAGGGAACCCTTGTACACTATTGGAGAGAATGTAAATTAGCACAGCCATTTTAGAAAACAGTATAAAAGTTTCTCAAAAAAAAAAAAAAGAGATAGAATTCTTATATGATTCACCAATCCCACTTCTGGGCATATATCCAAACAAATTGAAATCACTCTGTTGACGAGATATCTGCATTCCCGTATTCATTGAAGCATTGAATAATTCTTCAATAGTCACGATATGGAAACAGTCTAAGTGCCTATCAGCAGATGAACAGGTAAAGAAAATGTGGTAAATATACACAATAGAACACTATTCATCCTTTAAAAAAAATTCTGTCATTTGTGACAACATGGATCAATCTAGAAGACAATGTGCTAAGTGAAATAGGCCACGCATAGAAAGACAAATATTATATAATCTTACCTATACGTTAAATCTAAAAGTGTCCGACTCATAGAAGTAGAGAGTAGAATAGTCACTACCAGAGGCTGGGGGCAGGGAGTGGGAAGGTAGAAAAGGAAAAGGGAAAGGTCGTCAGGGGATACAAAGTTCAGTTAGACAGAGTAAGTTCTAGTGATCCATTGCACTGCATGGTGACTACAGTTAAAAATTATATATTGTACATTACAAAATTGCTAAAAGATTAGATTTTAAGTGTTCTCACCACAAAGATATGATAAGTATGTGAGGTGACAGATATGTTAATTAGCCTAATTTTATAATTCACATTATTCGTAGTATCACATTGCACTCCACAAATGTATACTTTTTTGTAAGTAAAAAATAAAATAAAATTTAGAAGGAGTCTGTCAATTGGTTTTCAAAGGAAACTGTACTAAGATACATTCCCACATGCAAAGTATGAGAGTTTCAGTTCCTCTATCTCTTCATCATGACTTGGTATTTTCAATTGTTTTTAAAAGAATTTTTAAAATGTTGATTATATAGATTACCTTTTAAGTGGATTTATTTACCATCTGTATACCCGATTTGATAGTTTTTATTTGGATCTTTTGCTCATGTCTTTACCAATTTCATTTTTATTATTGAGTTTTTACAGTTCTTTTTATATTCTGGATACAGTCTTTTAAAAAATTAATAGGTAATAGTTGTACATGTTTTGGGGGTACATGTGTTATCCCAATGCCTCTGTAAAATGTGTAATAATCAAATCAGGGTAATTGGGATATCTATCACCTCAAACATTTATCTGTTGTGTTGGGAACATTACAGTTCTCTCCTACTTATTTTGAAATATACAATAGGTTATTAACCCTAATTTCCCTACTGCATCAAATACTAGAACTCATTCCTTCTATCTCTCTGTATTTTTGTACCGTTTAACCAACTTCTCTTCACCCTGCCCCCTACTCTCTTCCCAGGCTCTAGTAAGCACTATTCTACTCTCTATCTCCTTGAGATCCATTATTTTAGCTCCCACATATGAATGAGAAGATGTAATATTTGTCTTTTTGAGCTTGGCTTATTTCTCTTAACATAATCACATAATGACCCCCAGTTCTATCCATGTTGCTGCAAATAACAGGATTTTATTTTTTAAATGGCTGAATACTATTTCGTTGTTCATATATACCACATTTTCTTTATCCATTCATCTGTTGATGGATGCTTAGGCCGATTTCGTATATGGCTATTATGAATAGTGCTGCAATAAACATGAAAGTGCAGAGATATCTTTGATATACTTACTGATTTCCTTTGCTCTGGATATATACCCAACAGTGGAATTGCTGGATCTTATGGTAGTTCTGTTTTTTGAGGAATATCCACACTGTATTCTGTAATGGCTATAATTTACATTCCCACCAATAGTGTACAAGTGATACATCCTCACCAGCATTTGTCATTTTTTTTGTCTTTTTGGTAACAGTCATTCTAGCTAGTTGTGGTGACAGAGAATCTCATTGTGGTTTTGATTTACCTTTCTCTGATAATTAGTGATGTCTAGCACTTTTTCATATCCTTGTTGACCATTTGTATGTCTTCTTTTGAAAAATGTGTATCCAGATGTTTTCCCCATTTAAAAATCAGATTATTATTTTTTGCTACTGAGTTCTTTATATATTCTAATTATTAATTTCTTGTCAGATGGTTCGTTTGTAAATATTTCCTCTCATTCTGTAGGTTGTCTCTTCATTTTTTTGGCTATTTCATTTGCTTTCAGAAACTTTTTAGCTTGATGTAATACCATTTGTCTATTGTTGCTTTTGTTGCCTGTGCTTTTAAGGTCTTACTCAAAAAAATCTTTGCCCAGACCAATGTCTGTAGTTTTCTTCTAGTAGTTTTATAGTTTCGGACGTTACATTTAAGTCTTTAAGCCATTTAGAGTTGATTTTTTTTAATTTGGTGAAACAGAGGGATCTACTTTCATTCTTCTGCACATAGATAATCAAGTTTCCCCAGTACCATTTATTTAAGACACTGTCTTTTATCCAATATATGTTCTTGGTACCTGATATGGTTTGACTGTCTCCATCCAAATATCATCTTGAATTGTAGTTCCCATAAGCTCCACAAGTTGTGGGAGGGACCCGGTGGGAGGTGATTGATTCAGGGGGTTGTTTACTCTCATTCTGTTCTCATGATAGTGAGTGAGTTCTTATGAGATCTGATAGTTTTATAAGGGACTTTTCCCTCTTTTCTCAGCACTTCTCTCACCTGCCACCATGTAAGATATGCCTATTTTTCCTTCTGCCATGATTGTAAGTTTTCTGGGGCCTCCACAGCCATGTGGAACTGTGAGTCAATTAAACCTCTTTTCTTTCTAAATTACTCAGTCTCAGATATGTCTTTATAGCAGTGTGAGAACAGATTAATATAGCACCTTTGTTGAAAATAAGTTGGCTGTAGGCATGTGGATTTATCTTTGGTTTCTCTGTTCTTTTCCATTGGCCTGTGTGTCTGCTGCTTGCCAGTATCATGTACTTTTGGTTACTATAGCTTTGCAACATAATTTGAAATCAGGTAGTGTGATGCCTCCAGTCTTGTTCTTCTTGCTTAGGATTGCTTTAGCTATTTGGGGTATTTTGTGTTTCCATATGAATTTTATAATTGTTTCTTCTATTTCTGTGAAGAATATTATTGGTATTTTGATAGAGATTGCTCTGAATCTGTAGGCTGCTTTGAGCACCATATACATTTTAACAATATTAATTCTTCCAATCCATGATCATGGAATATTTTTTCATTTTATTGTGTCCTCTTCGATTTTTTTCAACAGTGATTTATAGTTTTTCCTGTAGAGATCTGTTACCTCCTTGGTTAAATGTATTCTTAAGTATTTTGTTTTTGTAGCTGTTATAAATGGGATTGCTTTCCTGTTTATTTTCAGATTGATTGCTGTTAGCATATATAAATGTTACTGGTTTTTGTTTGTTGATTTGAGTGCTTAGGTTTTCTTAAAGATAAGATAATATTATCTGCAAAGAAGGCCAGTTTGACTTCTTCCTTTCCAGTTTGGATGCCTTTTGTTTTTTTCTCTTGCCTAATTTTTCTGTCTAAAACTTCCAGTACTATGTTGAATAAAAGTGGTGAAAGTGAACATCCTTGCCTTATTCCAGATCTTAGTGGAAAGGTTTTTAATTTTTCCTTGTTCATTATATTACCTGTGGGTTTGTTATAATGGTCTTTATTGTGTTGAGGTATTCTCCTTTGATACCCAATTTTTTGAGTTTTCATCATGAAGAGAGGTTGAACTTTATTGAATGCCTTTTCAGAATCCACTGAGATTATTATATGGTTTTTGTCTTCAATTCTGTTGAAATAACATATCACATTGATTGATCTGTGTTGTTGAACCATACTTGCATCCCTGGAATGAATCCCACTTGATCATGGTGAATGAACTTTTAAATGTGTTGTTGAGGTTTGGTTTGCTATTATTCTATGGATGATTTTGCATTTACTTTCATCAGTTGTATACAAAATCTTTAGCAGATATATTATTTACAAATTTTTTCCAGTCTATAACTTACTCTTAACAGAAGAGTAAAAGATCTTAATTTGATGGAGTTCAGTTACTCAATTTTTATGGATCATACTTTTGGTATCATATCTAAGAAAACTTTTTCTAATTCTAACATAGAGTTTCCTTTATATTCCTTTCAAATAGCCCAACTTACTCAATTGTGTTTGGATCCTTGTCAAAAATCAGCTGACCAAATAGATGTGGGCCTGTTTCTGGATGTTAAAATCTGTTCCATTGATCTACATGTCTACCTTTATGCTGAGATTATACTTTCTTGATAACTTCAACTTGACAGCAAATCTAAAATTAGATATTGTGAGTCATCCAGTTAAAAAAATGTTTTGGAAATTCAACTGCCTTTTTCTTTCATACAAATTTAGAATCAGCATGTTCATTACTACACAAAAATTTGCTGGGATTTTACTTTTAAATATTATTGAATCTATACATCAGTTTAGGGAAAATTAAAATCTTTATGTAACTTTGAGTTCTCCAATCAGTAAACATGGCATTTATTTCCACTTGCCTTTGTCTTATTTAATTTGTTTTTTAGTTTCCAGCAGGCAGACTGCATATATTTTATTAAATTTATACTGAAGTATTTTATGTTTTTCAGTGCTATTATAAAATGGTACTTTAAAAAATTTTATTTTCCAATTGTTTTTGCTATAATATAGAAATATGATTTATGTTTGTATATTGGCCTTATGTCCTCCAAACTTTCTAAACTCACATAATAGTTCTAGTAGCTTTTTAAAATAAATTCTTTGGAATTATTTATGTGAACATTTAAGTTAACTGCAAGTAGAGACAGTTTTATTTTTCCTTTTTAAAATAAATATCTTTTATTTTTTCTTTCCAGATTCTATTATCTTAGGATGTTGAATAGGAATCATGAGAGAAGACATCCTTGCCTCATTATTTATCACAGAGAAAGCATTGTTGTTCAACATCAGATATCATGCCAACTGTAGGTTTTTGGTAGGTGCTTTTATTATTAATATATTGGAGAAGTCCTTTTATTTCTAGTGTGCTGAATTTTTATAATGAACAGACGTGAAATTTTGTCAAATGTTTATTGTGTACCTATTGAGATAATCCTATAATCCATTGCTACTCTTTTTGTGTAGACATTCGATTTGCCTCCAACTTTGTTTTTCTTTCTCAGAGTTGCTTTGCCTTTTCAGAGTCTTCTGTGGTTCCATATGATTTCAAGATATTTTATTTCAATTTCTGTAAAGAATGCCATTGGAATTTGGTTAGGTATTGTACTGTGTCTGTAGATTGCTTTGGGTAGTATGGCCATTGATTATTTAGATTCATAAGCATGAGATTTTTCCCAAGTATTTGTGTTTTCTTTAATTTTTTTGCATCAGTGTTTTGTAGTTTTTATTTTTGTAGTGTACAAGTCTTTCACTTCCTTGGTTAAATTTATTCCTAAGTACAGTCATGTACCACATAATGATGTTTTAGTCAACAACAAACTGCATATACAATGGCGGTCTCATAAAATTATAATGGAGCTGAGAAATTTCTATTGCCTAGTAATGTTGTAGCCATCATAATGACATCATGCAAGGCACTACTCACACGTTTGAGGTGTTGCTGGTGTAAACAAGCCTACTGCACTGCCAATTGTTTAAAAGAATATGGTAATGTGCTTGGGCTTTATATTCACTCACTTGACTTCTTTTACTCATGGCTCACCCAGATCAAGTTCCAATCCTGCAAGCTCCATTCATAGGAAGTATCCTACACAGGTATACTGCTTTTAATCTTTTATAACATAGAAAAGGGGGTACAGTATATACAGCAGGGGTCCCATAAGATTATAATGCCATATTTTTACTGTACTTATTCTATGTTTGGATACACAAATACTTACCATTGTATTATAATTGCCTACAGTATTCAGTACAGTAACATGCTGTACAGATTTGTAGCCTAGGAGCAATAGGCTATCCTATATAGCCTAGGTGTGCAGCAGACTATACCATCTAGGTTTGTGTAAGTACATTCTATGATGTTTGCAAAATGATGAAATTGTCTAATTACACATTTCTCTGAATGTATCCTCATTGTTAAGTGATACATGACTGTATTCTTTTTGATGCTATTTTAAATGAAATTGCTTTATTGATTTATTTTTCAGCAAGATCATTATTCATGTATAAAAATACCACTGATTTTAGTGTATTGATTTTGTATCTTAAAAATTTCCTAAATCCATTTATGAGTTCTAACTTTTTTGTGTGTTGTGGAATGATTAGGATTTTCTACATATAGACTTACATCATCTGCAAATTAGAGACAATTTTACTTTTTTCTTTCTAGTTTGAATGCCTTTTATTTCCTTTATTGTCTGATTGCTCTTGCTAGTACTTATAGCAGTATGTTGAATAGAAGTGACAAGAGTGGACATCCTTGTCTTGTACTGGATTTTAGTGGAATTTCTGTTTTCCCTTATTAATTATAATGTTAGCTGTGAGATATCAATAAAATCTGTCTCTTTTATCAGTGAAGCAAATGTTTTCCTGAAGGTCCCCCAGCAGACCTTTGCTTCAGTCTCTGTGGCCAGAATTATGTGACATAGTCGTGTTGCAAGGGAGTCTAGATAAAAAGTGTAGGCACTCTGGCTTCTATGGAAGAAACAAACAGGGTGATGAGTTCATAATGGATGTTGCCTAAACAAACAGCAGCGAATAGTCTAGTACCCCTCACCACATGCTTAGACTCCTTCCTTCATGGAATTTCTCATGTTCTGCAGAATTAGAAGTTTTACTCCCAGGATCTGCATAGCTGTGGAAGAAAAATAAATGCTACCTGAAAATTCAAGGGTTCAGATAACAGTTAGAGCTAGCTTTAATTCTACATGTGGTAACTGATTTTAGAAACTTGCAGAAGATAATTAATACTGTCCCCAATTTTTCTTTATGCACGGATTTATGCTTGAAATTCTAGTTTTACCCTTAATAAGCTTTTTATTCTCTTAAAAAAATTTATTTTATTTTTTCTTTTTCAACTTTCATTTTAGGGTCAGTGGATACATGTGCAGGTACGTGTGTCTTATGGGTGTCTATTTTTCCCTTAATAAGCCTTTTATTCTAATTAAAATACATAGAATGTCTCTGAGGTAACAGTTGAAGATGTTAACCAGAATTTTACAATTTCCTATAAAGTAAGGAGTGCAAGTAAATTTTTAAAGAATGCATTACAACACTGAAGGGAGTACAATATGAGAATCAAAGACTAATTTCATCCCCTTCACAAGCTTGTCAGGAATGAATCCTTTTATGTAATTCATCATGCTGGTTTATACAGTATGTATTCCTGTGATAGTCAGTAGTTTAATTGGATTCTTTGCTTCCTTCATCCAGAGAGTAGACACCAGCTAATATTTGTCCCTAGTTTTTTCCTGTTACTCTCCTATAGAAACCAAAGTAGCCACCTTGCCAGTCTCAAAATGTACTGTGCACTTTGCTGCTTCTTGATTACTCAGTGAACGTCCCACCAACAATGCCTTCCCTGTCCACTGAAATCTTGCTTATGATCCAGTGCCATTTTCAAATACTCCCTTCTTTGTTCATTCCTCTCAGAGTATTTCATCAGAATTTCTCTTTGAGACACTGATCATATGCTGACTATTGTGGCAATTATTGTGTTACATCCCATAATGTCCTTTATTTTTGAGAGTGATAATTAGCCATCTCTGTAGTGCCAGACAAGGCAACTATCACACTATAAGCACTTACTTTTTACTCTATTTGTAGAATAATTTTCTGTAATAAATGAATAAATAGAGTCATACTGTGGCTTCAATGATCACTGGCCTGAACAGATTGAAAATCTCCTAAATCCCCACTGGGACTAGCACCAAATGTCCTGTGCATGTGTTTTTTTTATTTTTTATTTATTTATTTATTTATTTTTTGAGACGGAGTCTCCCTCTGTCGCCCAGGCTGGAGTGCAGTGGCGCAGTCTCGGCTCACTGCAAGCTCCGCCTCCCGGGTTCACGCCATTCTCCTGACTCAGCCTCTCCGAGTAGCTGGGACTACAGGCGCCCGCCACCATGCCTGGCTAATTTTTTTTGTATTTTTAGTAGAGACGGGGTTTCACCGTGGTCTCGATCTCCTGACCTCGTGATCCGCCCGCCTTGGCCTCCCAAAGTGCTGGGATTACAAGCGTGAGCCACCGCGCCCGGCCCATGTGTTTTTTTTAATGAAGAGCTCACTTTTGACACTGTGTTTGAGTTGTTCCTGTTGTTATATTTTAGAGACATAATTGAAAATAATAAATGAAGAAGGACAAAAATCACTAGAATATATAAGAAACAAGAATTCTTAGCATTTTGCACAAAAATGTATGATGACCAGTAATTTATTTAGATAACTTTTCAGAGGACTAAGTTGCTCATCTTGGTTACTTGCAATGACTAGATTGTTTGTCTTACTGTAGCAACCATTCCATCTGGTGGTAGCCAGTAGTTAAAATGAATTCTCTTTTATTTGTCGAAAGAGTACATGACTTAATAAAACTGCAGGATTATGAATAACATGTCATGTTTTGGGGGAGGGTAGGTCATTTGATCCAGGAAAGAAGATTCATGGTTAAAATTGCCTGGCTTTCACTGAAAATTAACTCAAAACAGACCTATAGTAAACAGTAGAGCAACTGTGTTGAAAGATGAGAGTTGACTATTGACTAGAGAAAAAAATTGATTATTTTATGAGTAGCACAAAAACATGTTACTCCTGAGTCTTGCTGATGTCTAAAGATGTTGCCAGTCCACTAAATAGAGACCAAACTGATCAAATCATTATAAACCAACGATCACTGGGAGAATATATATTTTAAAACATTAGTATAAATAAACAGTAATTTCCCATTTTCTTTCCCTTAGGAGTGTGTCTATTACGATACTTCAAACATTTCAAGAACTTAAAGTATAATAAAAAAAAATTTCAAGTGACAGACTTTTCTTTCCTTTTTTTGTTTTGAGACAGGGTCTCATTCTGTCACCCAGGCTGGAGTGCAGTAGTGGCCAGATCTTGGCTCACTGCAACCTCTGCCTTAAGTGATCCTCCCATCTCAGCCTCCTGTCTGTAGGACTACAGACACATGCTACCATGCCCAGCTAATTTTTTGCATTTTTGGTAGAGACGGGGTTTCGCCATGTTGCTCAGGCTGGTCTCGAACTCCTGAGCTCAAGCGATCCATTCATCTAGGCCTCCCAGAGTGCTGGGATTACAGGCAGGAGTCACCGTGACCGACCCAGACTTTGCATTTTTAAAAAATGGACTGTTTTTTATTGTGTCTCTGATGAAGTGATTTCTCACCCACAGAATCTGGGAAATTCTATGATTTTCAGGAGCAGAAACAGTCCTAAGCTAGGAGTAAAATGATTGCAAAAAATTCACTAAAGTTCAGAATTGTTTCTGAATTAAAGAGATGGCAGGTATAACTAAAGGAAAGGAGAATTTCGATCCAATAATTTCAAAGACGCGGGGCTGCTGACTTACCCCTTTCTGTCATTGTAGGTGCTCATGAGACTATGTGGAGGTTTCCAACAAGAAACCTGGAAAAGGCAAAGTAAGGAAACACATTTCAGATCTCTATAAGAATGCAAAATGACACTGAATGCCGCCTGCCCCACAGCCCTCCACACACAGTAACCTTCTAATTACAGAATTTCCATCCAATCTCCTTTCAAAGCTTACAAATAGTCTTTCCTTTCTTCCTCTTTTTCAGGCTTTGTTTCCCCTTAGATCTGTGATGCTGTCCTTATTTCATGAAATCAGGATTCCTTACCTTCTGGAGACTCAGTTACTGATTTAGAGAATTATTTTTCTTTTGTGAAGATGTCAACAAATTGTTCAAGACCGCGTTCTGGAAACAGCCTGTCTATGGTCTTTTGAAGGTCAAAGTCCATGGACATTAAATTTTATTATTCTAGAAAGAACCACAAGATGTTAGTCACTGCTAGTTGCATTCTTATGCTATGAAAGACTTTTATTACTCCTGTTTCTATATATAGAACAGTTCCTCTGTTTTCCCATTGTTTTTAGAACAAACTTTTATGCCCCTATACTGTCACCCATTCTGCACCAGAAACTCTGCTAAGCTCAGCAGACACTTCAGAAATGCCTGGTTCTGAGACATCTGAGGTGTTGTCTGAACTTTACCTCTGATTTGTGGTCATGGCAAGGGCAAGATGTTTAAGTTCTTCAATCTCAGATGCGTATAAGTCTGGGAATCCATCAGCAAGGGCCTTGGGCTCAGCCTTCTGTAAGTGATCATTCTTGTGAACAATCTCTTTCCACTTCATCATGGTGCTCTTGGATGGCCCTCAACAGGAAGATCAAGACTGCAATGAAAAGAAAACACACCACCTTACTCATATAAACTGAAGACTCACTGATAACAATGTTTGTGCATTTTTTACACTTGACTTTATAGTATGATAATTTTTAATGTTCTTAGATAATTTTAAAATATGAGTTGAATAGTATGTAATGTGTTAACATATGAGTGTATAAGTATATACATGTATATGAGTAACGTGTGTGTTAACATAGGAGTGTATAGCAGTTTATGTTAACTGTGTAACAATTTACTTAATTTTTGAACAGATTTGTTAAATGTATAAATTTTTTATTTTTAAAACATTGAATTGTACTAGGAATCTTATTCTTAATGATTTTTGTTTGTTTGTTTAGCTTGATTTGTGTTTTGTTGTTGTTGTTGTTTTGAGACAGGGTCTTGCTCTGTCACCCAGGCTATTTGCAGGAGAGCAAACCTGACTCACTGCAGACTCAACTCCTGGGCTCAAGTGATCCTCCTGCCTCAGCCTCTAATATATCCGAGACCACAGTTGCATGCTGCCATGCCTGGTTAATTTTTAAAATTTTATCTTGGGTTTGAACATCAGAGTGCTAACAGAAGTTTCTTAACTTTCCCTTTATCCCCTCTCGTATTTATGCTGAGGATCTTAGGGAGTAGAATTGAAAACAAAATAGAGGCAAGGCCTTCTGGTTTTTCGAAGTAGCCGTTTATCAGTTCCAGAGAACAAAGCAGGAGAAAGACGACTAGGCATGAACTCTCAGGGCTGGCTCCCTTGGTGCTGGTAAAGGTGAGTCCCTCCAGGTAGTAGTGTCAGTTACCTGGGCATCTATGTCTCCATGGAGACAGGGGAGAGAATAATATGGCACTCCTCATTTTGAACTCAGAGGGAGGAGCTGCTCTGAATCTACTTTGTCTTAAAGTGACTGAAAACTTCAGACCACACAATTGGATGTAAGATGGACAATAAAAGCCAGACCCTTGGACACTTGGTTTTAGTTTGGGCCCCCTGTCCCGTGTACAGTGGCTTTTCTACTCTGTGCGTGAGGCCACCCCACTTCTCTTCTCAGTACTTTGAAGCTTCTGTTTATTTGGATGATTCTTTCTTAGTACTAAAATAAATTTTCCTCTATGTGCTCCCTCACTGTTTAACTGTTACCTCTAACACCTTTAGTAATTTCCCCTGGCCCACCTCTGATTTCAGCCATAACTGTGATGATAGTTCAGCACCACCTTAGAATCACCTTGTACTGACAGGTGCACCATGCATCTTTTCACTTTCTGTTCTAGGACTATCTCACACTCTGCAGAAGCCTGGAAGATCCTGTTTAGCCCATGCACAAATTTCAGTCTAGAATTTCAGGGTAGTAAATAACCATCCATAAATAGGATGAGAGCCAGTGTATAAGGACTACAGGCTTCCATTCTTTGGACTGTTAAGTGATAATTCTAGGAAATATTTTGCATGCTTTTCTTGAGGTTCTCATTGTCCACAGCAGATATTTTGATACTGTTTCCTTATATTTTCCTCTCTTCCTTCCTTGTTTCACTCTCTTCATTACTTCACTCCTGTGTCCTGGGATTATATCCCAAATATAATAAAATATCTTCCCCCCGTCCTTGTCCTATCCACTGCTTTCAGAGAACCCAAACTAAGACAGTTGGCATACAAGTGGTCCTTAGAAGCCAATTCTCAGAATTGGATTGTAGAACTGGGATACTCACCATTTAGGAGAAGTAAGGACGGCATTGCTGGTATGAGTAGAGAGGTGATAAACTCCAGGGTGGTCATAACTGTGTTGCAGCATTACAGTCACTAGGATGCTCACCAGTGCTTGATTTGGAGAAGGTTCAGATATAAGGAGAAGCAATGGTGTGTAGCAGGGATTGGACTACTAGAAGTTGCGGGCCAAATATGATTCATTGCCTAATTTTATACATAAAATATTATTGAAACACAGCCATGACCCTTCACTTATGCATTGTCTATGGCGATTTCATTGCTGCTAAAGCAGAGTTTAGTATTTGCAACACAGACCCTATGGCCAAAAACATAAAATAAAATATTTACTATCTAGCCTCTTACAGAAAAAGATTTCTGACTCTTAGTGCACAGCATGGGTTAACCTCAGCCAGACTGGATTTGTTGGTTGCATACTTATCTCTGAAGTTGCCAGAAGCATAGTACTCATCATCCTTGCCCAGTGCACTAACTGAGATAAATCGTGTTTTGCAACCAAGGGTCTGTGAGTTGTTTGGGAACAAAGTTAATTACCAGTTAGTATTGCTTAGTAATGTAACATGTGTTACATATGTTTTGTATTTGACTTGCAGCTGGTTTCAGTAGAACCCATGGGGTTTTAATGCTTGAGGCTGGTCACATGGCTGGAATATGCTTACACAAACAACTCATTATAAAAGACTCCTGCCACAAAGACAAATCAGCACTGTTGGTATCATAAGTGGGACTGCTGAAGACACCCCTGACTCACTCTATAGAGAAGTGGCAAGATGGCCTTGAGGAAAGACGGAAGAAAAGATAAAACATTAAAATGAACTTTTTATGGCTGAAATGGTAACCAAATCACCCTTGGTTTGAAGTGGCAAAAACTTGGTGTTCCGTGATGGAAAACTTATTAATGGCGTTTAGAGATGGTAGATATGGAGCCTAGTGAAATAGAAAATGGATTAAAAGAAATGTGCAGGCTGATAACAAAGTGCCAGCGAGTTATCTTATTCACTTATTTGCTTGTTCACTATAGCAAAATTAAAAGGAAAAACCCGATCAAGAGACAAATGAGATTAAGTTTTTTGCACTTTGGCCAGCAAGTGAAGCTCCAACCAAAGGGATGTGAATGGATGTAATATTTGAGAGAAAAGCTAGTCTTGTTTTACCTTTAATTACAATAAGCACAATTATAAAAATACATGAGAAATGCTGTAGGACAAGAGAACATGGAACTACAGGAAATACAGTTAAGAAATTGAGGCTGGGTGCGGTGGCTCACGCCTGTAATCCCAGCACTTTGGGAGGCTGACACGGGTGGAGCACGAGGTCAAGAGATCGAGGCCATCCTGGCCAACATGGTGAAACCCCATCTCTACTAAAAATACAAAAATTAGCTGGGCATGGTGGCATGCGCCTGTGGTCCCAGCTACTTGGAAAGCTGAGACAGGAGAATAGCTTGAACCCGGGAGGTGGAGAGGTTGCAGTGAGCCAAGATCACACCCCTGCACTCCAGCCTGGTGACAGAGCAAGACTCTGTCTCACAAAAAAAAAAAGAAAGAAAGAAAGAAAAAGAAATTGAAGCCACTTTACAGATGGGTATAAGCAGTTCCTTAGGAAGTCACTTTTAAGACAGTTATTTAGAGTTAGTTATCTCTGATGGTTTCTTAGGCTCTGGATAGAGCTGAATGTAAGAGTGTGTTTGGGTTAATGCAAGAACTACAATTAGCAGCCATTTTTGCAGAAATGAAACCCTCATAGGAAGAACAAACATTTGACCTGTTGGTTTGGATTAAAGGAACATGCCTTACCTATGAGGAAAAGTAAAGCTGCCCTGCCCCATCTGGCTAAACTTAGCTACATAATGGCAAATAACTTGCTACCTGGTGGACAAGAGAGCCCCGTGTCTTTATCTTTCACATCCTATCCCTTATAAATGAGAATGGGGAAAGCGGGAGGCACTAACAAGACCAGTATTGCTTCCAGCAATATGGGTCAGCTTTATGTACTTATTTAGAGGTGAAGATGTTCGATTTAAAATAAATTATGGTCTGAAAGAAGGTAAAATAATTGCAGCCACTACATTTTGGGGTATTTTTTTATAGCAATATGCAGCAAACATATACACTATCCCATGGTAAATAAACATGTGAAGTTTATGGTTATCAAGATACCATCCAAAACTTTTCCAGTTTGGTGGATTTTCCTCAGCACTGTCTTTCAGGACATCCTTGACTGGGGCTATAGTTCCACAGCATTCTAGAACTATTCTAGAATAGTTTTATCAGTCCATCTGTGAATCAGTCCCAAGTTTCTCTCTGTTTTATAAATTGGTCTTGGCATAAGCTGGATAGCATCAGACCCATCAAACTGCAAGATTGGATGGGCAAAGCAGCAATTCCCTGTACACATCCGAGACAGGGCCTGAGCAGGTCTATGAACCACAGGTAAATTTTTTGAACTGGTATTCCAGATTCCCATTACACCTACCTTTATTGCGCGAATACCGCTTCCTCAACCAATGCTTCTACTGATTGGTTTCCTAAGACCAATTTATAAAACAGAGAGAAACTTGGGACTGGTTCACAGATGGGCTTATAAAACTATTCTAGAATAGTTCTAGAATGCTGTGGAACTATAGCCCCAGTCAAGGATGTCCTGAAAGACAGTGCTGAGGAAAATCCACCAAACTGGAAAAGTTTTGGATGGTACACCTGGTATCTTTTTTGTATGAGATAAAACTGTCTCATGGTAAGGATGTACATATTGTAGTAGGCAGCTTTCCTTTCATTTTACATTTTTAAAATTATGTTTTGTTATTTCCCAAGTGAAGCCACATCATAGTAGCCAGTCTTCAGATGTCCCATCTTCTACTGACCTGTCTATCTAATGTCCAGTGGTAAGAATGCTAGCCAGTGGTTTGGAAGAGCAAAATCTAGGACAAGAAGGTCTGGGAAAGTGGAATGAAAATAGGTATTTTGGGAATGGGCACAAAGTATGAAGGCTTTCTATTAACATCAATCCCCATCAAGAACACCCGCTAGAAAGAAGACAATCAACAGTTAGGCAGACAAATCCAGCAGACGTCAACCAAGCTATATCCCCAGCCACTCCATTATGTTCACAGACGACCCATGAAAGTATCTGTGGTGACAGCAATGGCGGTTAAATACAGACTCCCTCTAAACAAACCTTTCTTAACTACTGCCATTGGCGAATGTCCAATTTTTCAGCAAAGAGCCCAACGCTGGGTTCTTAATGTGGCACAAATAACCTTCTACTTGAAAGCAAATTGATTATATCAGAACCCTTTACCCTACAAAGGGTACTGATTTATCATTAACAAAACTTATCTATTCTGGATTTGGGTTTACTTTGGTTCCTCATGGTGCCTTGGCAAGCACTATCATCTGAGAGCTTATAGAAAAACTCGTCTATCAGCATGATAACACATACATCTTGTTTCAGACCAAGTGAGACCTGTTTTATGGTAAAAGAAGTGCAATAGTGAATGAATGGTAGTGGACTTTTTTTGGTCTTATTACATACCTTACTATAATGAAGCAGATGGTATATTAGAATGGTGGGATGACTAGATAAAAGCTTAACTAAAGTTCCAGCTTGAGGTTAACACTGTGTTGAGTTGGAGTGTTGGCCTCCAGAATACAGTATATGTGTTGAACCAACAGTAAGTATATGGGGCTATATCCCCAACAGGTAGACTAGATGGGTCAATCAACTAAGGAATGGGAGTAGGATTGGCCCCCCTCACCATCGCTCTCAAAGATACCCCCTTGTAGAATTTGTGTTATCTTGATATCCATAAACTATGTTGAATCAGAGGCCCTAGTTCTCCAGGAAGAAAGGCTTTTCCTCAGAATACAGTAGGAATTTCATTTGTTGTGCATGCTCTCAGGTCAAAATGCAAAGAAAAATATGAGTAAAAAGGTGGGAGTGAGTAACTTGATTTCTACAGAGAGCTATGGTTGCTACCATACAGTGCAGGTAGGGAGAAGTACGTTTGGAACTCAGGAAATTCACTAGGTTTATCTCTTGCTGTTTCTATGCCCAGAGTTAATAACGAATAGGCAATTATATCAATCACTTAAAAGTTAAAGATAATTAAGGACTTAGTTTCTCAGGGACAAAGAACTACATCACCTCTCCAGAAATTATAAATAAGTTGGAATGCTAACAAAAGTGAGAAAAGTCTAATGTGGATAGAGCAAGAGAGAGATAATACAAATTAATTACTGCCTTGGGGCCAATCGAAACAGCAAGGACTTCAGTTTGTTTACCTAATCCCTTTGTATTAAGTCTTTAAATATATTGTAGTTGGCCACTACCTTGAAGCAGAGAGTGTGACAGCTTAGATTTAATGGATAGTTTGAGTAGGTTGGAGGGATGAAAAATTGGATTGTATTAGACAACACTTCTGCACAATATCATATGCCCTAAGCCCCACACCTTACACCCACCATTGTAGCGGTGACTAGATCTGCTCAGATTTTGACAAGCTACAACAAATTGTTACTTGATAATGCCACATCTTTGGCCTCATGACATATACCTTTTGCTGTCAGATCTATGGTTTCTCTGATGCCAAAATAAGGAATATCTGTGAATATTAGTTCAATACCCACATAAATTAGAAAGTGTAGGAGAGCTAAGGTTGGTAAGGCCACACTTGACCAATGGAAGTTAGGAGCTGATGGATAAATGTGCCCTTCTTTTCTCTCTTGAGCAGATAGCTCTGAGACATTATTTCATAAGGTTCCTTTAGTAATCCTATAAAATCAAGCTCCAGTTGCCTGAAGCAGTGGCCAACTTTAAAACATATTCTTCATTTTTTTCTCTTTCTCTGTCCTTCACACCTTATTCATATTTTCACATTGCTTCTTTATTCACATTTTCAATAAACCGCCTGCCTTTAGGATAAGGCTTTATCTCACACTCAGCCTCAAGGGAAAAATATATGATTTCTACCCTGCTGGAATTATTTGTTAACATACCTTTCTCTCTATTGGACTGTAAGTTCCTTGAAAGAAAAGAGTGCTAAGTGCCCAATGAATATTTATTGAATTAAATAAAAAAATTAATATGTATAAATATTTTCTAGGTATGACATTGGCATGATCTGTTCTTATGATGAAGTAAAGCATACATCTCCAGGGAAACTGAATTTATTTAAAAAATAGTTGTTTTTATTATTGTGAAAACAAAGTTGACCATCTTTACCATTATGAACTGTTTTATTTTCCTAAAAAGCAAGAGACAGATAGATCAGGCCATAGAAGATGTACTTTCTGAAGAGTGGCTGCCATGATGTGACCTCGCTTGGGAAATAATAAAACATAATAAAAATAATTAAAATGAAAGGAAAGCTGCCCACTACTAGAGTTTGATGAGTTTGTCACACATGAGGGAAAGAGCTACTGTAACTAATTTAATTGCAACAATTATAGTAATAGGTGCCATTTACTGAGAATCAAGTTTGTGATGGGCACTTTTCTAAGTGCTTTGCATGCATTCTGTCAGTTAATCCTTATAATATCATACAGTAGAGACTTAGAATTTTTATACATGTGGAAACTGAGGTATGGAGAAATTAAGTAATTTGCTCAAGTTCACATAGAAAAAATGATTCAGAACATAAACTCAGACTCCCTGCCTCTAGGACATGTGTCCTCTACCATAGTATACCTCAAAGACCCACGAGTGGTCTATTTTCTCTGCACATGGGTTCACAATTATCTCTAAAATGCTGAATTAATATCACTTTAAAATCTTTGACCCAGGGTTCCCGATCAAGCAAAATAACACTTCACACAAATTAAAAGGCAATAGGAATGCACCTAGAAAAAACGGTACACAGAAAAGCTCTAGTGTATGCTTTATTTTTTACTAGGATGTCTAATATTGAAGGTACAAATGAATAGTATGCAAAAAGATTTGTGACTACATTTGTCTGACTTCTGAGCCTGTGCTTTAGTTGACTCTACCACATGAGTGTAATTTAATGGGATGAATACCGTCTGGGAATTCAGAGACCTTGCTAGGTTAAAATGAATATGGTTTGAGAAAGTTAAGTGCTATTTAATTGTTTAGCACTATTAATCATCAATGTATTATTCATCTGCTACATGATCCAGTACTATTTACAATATAAGATCATCTTTCTTATAATTAAAATAATCCTTAAGGCAAAAGTGTTATTACCCTTGGGGTTAATGCAATATTTTCAGAGATGACACAGTGAAAGAATTCTTAAACCTCTGGGCATGCATAAATGTTTACTTTTCCTCTCTTTTAATATTAAAGAAGCCACTGAGTGTTCTGGACAAATGCTCCTTTTGGGCAAGGTTTATAGCCTCATAGGTTCAGTTTCTCTTCCCTTGGAAACTTTCTGATGGTTTTTCCTTAGAACACTTGTTCACGGTGTAGGAATAATGTCAAGTATAGCTGTTGGTCAAATTTCTATTGGTCTTCCAACCCAATTTAGCTGCCACAAGATTGGTTAGACTTTCATTTAACAGAAACATGGGTAATTTCCATACCAAGCAAGAAGGGTTCTGTGCCTCTGTGTTCCCTTCACACCAGCAAAGAATGGGGAAAGGAAGAAATCACCTCAGTGGGAAGGAAAATGGAGACTTATTTGGAATCAAACAGAAGCCAACATACCAGCAGACTGTGAACTCTAAAGGAGACAGACTGAGTCTTCTTTATTTCTTGATTTCCAGGACCTAGCAAAGGACATTGTAAGCATTTTAGCAAGTGATTTTGAAGGAAAGAATAAGCAAAAATTTAGCCCAAGAAAACATATTCCTTTCACTTAATGAAAGGCATAATTGCAATGTTGAAGTTAGAAAATCAGGATTCTGGCTTCTTCTGCTTCTTACAATCTATTTATTGACTTTCCTAAGACTAAAATTTCTCATCTGTAAAATGGGAAATAAACTGTCTTCCATATGAGTGGCAGATCTATACAAAATGCAAATCTAACTAAGACACTCTTTCTTAAAACCTTATAGTCTCCTGGATCAAGTCCAGTTTCCATTGTGAAGCACAAAAACCCTCCATGATCTGACTTCTGGCTTTCTCTTAGAAAAGCTTTTTGGACAAATAACTCTCAGAGTTGCAAAGTGGAGTGGCTAGTTGATTTATGAGTTGTAAGAGTCAGCTGAAAGAATAGTCATGAAAATGTAGGACAGCATCATTCTTACAACATCAGGTCAGCAATGGAGCTTCAGATGTTAGGAATACATCCCTGCAAATCACAGAAACCCCTACTGCAGTGATGGAAATAGATGGGTGGGAACATCAAGCACAAAATCCCTGAAAAGGGAAGAAGGTTGGTATGTTCCATGAAGAGAGGCTACCAGTAGGGGGTATGAACCAAGTCTGAAGAAGAAGGGAAATCACATAAAGCCTTGAATGCCCATAATAATCAGTTTGCATTTTATGCTGGATGCAAAGGGATCAGGTTGAAGTGTTTTTAAGCCTATCAGAATAAATACTAGGTAAGAGACAAACGAATCAGGAGTTGGCTTCATAGCTAAAGGAATGGTGGGGAAATTTGCTACATAGAAAGGAAGAGAGAAATGGATTTTGTTGGTTGTGAGGGCAAAGGGAAGAAAATAATAAGTTTAATTTAATTAAATTAATTAATGAATTCATTTATTTATTTTTTGAGACCCAGTCTTGCTCTGTCACCCAGGCTGGAGTGAAGTGGCGGGATGTCAGCTCACTGCAACATTTGCCTCCCGGGTTCAAGCAACTTGCCTGCTTCAGCCTCCCTAGTAGCTGAGACTACAGGTGCATACCAAAACACTCAACTAATTTTTGTATTTTCAGTAGAGATGGGGTTTCACCATGTTGGCCAGGTTGGTCTTGAACTCCTGGCCTCAAGGAATCCACCCGCTTCAGCCTCCCAAAGTGCTGGGATTACAGGCATGAGCCACCGCACCTGGCCGGTTTTATTTTAGACATGCCTGTTAAACAGGCAGTGCTATACATAGGTTAAGTAATTACTAACATTGGAGTCTGGATCGCAGGAGACAGAACTACGCTGGAGAAAGCCTTTTTCACCTTGAGTTATGAGCTTCTTCTCAGTGTTTACAATGGAAGATTTCAAACTCTTCTACTGGAGTCTTGGTGCTCCCAGAAAACACCATAGGGGCAACTCAACAAATTGAAGGAAGATCAAGGAGTTGGGACTCTTTAACAAAGTAGTTTCTGTTCATTTATTTGCTTTGTAAATCTGTTTCCCACATATGGATTCCACATAATATTTCATTTTAAAAAGTATTTGAAAGTCACATCATAATAATAGGTAGCATGTCCATAGTGCCAGATGCTGTTCTAATGTACGCATATATACATAAATGAACATACATATGGATATATATAAACTAATTTAAACATCACACCAACTGCGTACAGTGGATGCCATAATTAGCCCTATTTTACTATGGGACACTGAGACAGAAAGGTTAAGTGACTTACCTAAAGTCACAAAGCTAGGAAGAGGTGAAGTCAGAGTTAGGTTGGCATTCCTAACAACTATTGCGAAAGAGTGCTGAAAATTTTTAACATGGTATACAAGACTTTAACCTATTTAACTGCCCAATGGCTTATAACGCTATCCCAAGCAACCCATGCTCCAACTAGCCTCAATTGTATACTATTCCCCCAAGTCATTCACACCCTTTCCTCTACGCTTTCGTTCATTCTGTCCTTCAAAATGCAGCTAAATGAAAACATTTTCATAAAGGCTTGCGTGACTCTTCATCTTCTGAAGGCAGAATGTATCATGAACTCTTCTGGACTTTTAGAATGCTCTGTGCACAGTTCAGTGAAATTAATTACGATTTGTGTGTGTGCGTGTGTGTGTGTGTGTGTGCGCGAATGGGTCTATCCCCTTCCTCTCCCACATCTACACAGAGATTGTGAAAACCTCAAGGGCATCAGCACTTTTCTTTGTCTGACTGAGCTCCACAAGGTCTTTTTACTTCTGGAAGGCTAGAGCTGGTGAGAGAATTATGAGTTCAGTTTTGGATATAATTAATTTCAGTCGCTTATTGTAGTCTAGAAATATAGATACAGAAGCAATATATAGCACGATAAAACAATTGCTATAAAGAAGTGATATTTCACAGATTCTTGAGTCGGACTGCTTAGGTTCAAATCATGGCCCTGCAACTTGCTTCCTCAACTTAGAGAAGTTATTTAGCCTCCCTTTGCCTCAGTTTGTGCATTTATATTATCCAAATAATAATCCTACCTATTTCACAGTGCCGTTTCAAGGATTACATAAGACACAACGCACTCAGAACAGTGATTGGAACATAGTATGTATCTGATAAATGTTTATCATTATTTTGTTACCTTTATTATGGAAACACATTCCCATGTACCCCAGGTTCTTGAATTTTGTATTTAAGGCACTTGTAACTATAAAGGCAATACATGCTTTTTAAATGACTGATTCAATTAATGAATAGACTACACCTGTTGATTCATTAGTTGATACAATAGATACTTATTGTGTATCTACAGTGTTCTGTTGTTATGCTAGTTTCTGAGGTTTTCTTGGTGACTCGAATAAGGATTCTGCTCTTTCAGAGATAATTGTCTCACTGGAAAGAGTGAGACTACAATTGTGGAGCAAACACATAAACAGGCAACTATCTCACAGGATAATCATAAGGAATATAATAAGGGAAGTACCAAGTGCTATGGGAACAGAGGAGCGACGCTTTTTCAGATTTGGGAAATCTAAACATTATCTAAACCAAGTCCAGCAGCTACCTAGGTCACTGGATTGGTGGAAAAGAGAATACAAGATAATGTTTAAGCAGAGTAGACACAAAAAGTTTTGGAAGTCAGGAAGAGCAGGGCCTACTGGAGGAACTTAAAAAGAGCAGTGTGACTAGATGTAAGGCAGCAAAAAGGGACAGACTCAGATATCGTGTTTTAACAATGTCGTTCTAGCTGAAGTGTGCCACCAGGCGTGGTGGCTCATGCCTCTAATCCCAACACTTTGGGCGCCCGAGGCAGGCGGATCACCTGAGGTCAGGAGTTTGAGACCAGCCTGAACAACATGGAGAAACCCTGTCTCTACTAAAAATACAAAATTAGCCGGGCATGGTGGCACATGCCTGTAATCCCAGCCCCTCGGGAGGCTGAGGCAGGAGAATCGCATGGACCCGGGAGGCGGAAGTTGCAGTGAGCCGAGATCTCACCATTGCACTCCAGCCTGGGCAACAAGAGTGAAACTCCGTCGAAATAAATAAATAAATTGGACAAAGCCTAAACTGAGTGCAGGGAGACCAGTTTAGAAGCATTGCAGAAGTCGAGGAGATTGAGAAAGACAGGGCTAAGTAAATGGAAGTGAGGGTGAAGAAATGAGGACTGGAGACGAATCATCAAGCCTGACGATAGCTTGGAAATTTTGGCAGTAAGAGAGATGGACAAGTCTAGTGTTTACTTTCTGAGAGACAGTTGAATAGATAGTAGTACTGGGTATGGGGGTAGGAAATTTAGTATGCTAGAGTTGGTGAAAAAATTATGAGTTCAGATTTGGATATACTTAGTTTCAGTTGCTTATGACATTCAAAAAGAGAAAACAGCTAGAACAATTAATCCAGGGTTTGGGTTTGCCAGCCAGTAATTGCATGAATAAGCATCAAAACGTCTGAGGATATTGTCAATGTTCTCATTGAAGTGATGGTTTCTGGAATCTAAATAGAGAAGGAAGGGAAAAGAGAAAGTCTAGATAAACAGTGACAAAATAGATGAGTGAAAAACAAAGAGGTATTGTCAAAGAGCAGGCACAATGACAATAAGTAGGCAGAATGGAAGAACTGAAGTTACGGTTACATTACTGGAATTTATCATTTCAGGGATGAATCCTTCCAGAATGATAACAAGGACCAAATTGTAGTCATGAGAATGGGCAACAGAAATGGAGTAAAGGCAAAAGTCAACAGAGATAAGTAAATCAAGAAACCAAGGGGTCAGGGTGTTGTATATAACCTATAAGTGCATTTCACATTATTCAAGATGGTGGCAGAACTCTGGAAGGAAAGGAACTCTAAAAATGGCAATACAGCCCTTCAATCAATATGATATAGCACCTGGAATGTTAGTAGATGACACCGGGGAGGGTGTATCGAGATAAGGAATAACAGAAAACTCTCTGGGTTTTAGACTTTCAGGGGGTCTCTGGAGAAGCCTAGATATACCCTGAATTTAAAGTATTCTTTTAGAAAAAACATCGGCAGGGCAGATAATCAAGCCATGCAACAGAATTCACAGTGGGCTACATTCCCAGGAATGAAGTGAAAACAGACTCGTTATCAGCACAAGCAGGTTATATTCACCTGGGAGCCCCAAGCATCTCATGCAGTTCATTTCTTCCCTGGTTTTGAAAAATTGGCACTGAAAGTAGAAACAGTGAATGTAAGAAAGCAGAAAACTCCTAATAGGAATTTATTCTTTCTGAAAGGCTATTTTTAAAGCAAGACCTTTTTATTTTTTAAGAAAAAAAATGGTTCAAGGCATTTTCCCCCCTTCAGAATCTAGGTGGAAGAAAATGCAAAAACATTTCAGTAAAAAGAACTGGAAATTCTCCACTCTCCTGGCATGTTCCAGTACAAACATCATGGGAGGTGTGGAAAACTTCACAAAGCAACATTTCGTAGGATCACGGGCTTTTTGAGCTGGAAGGGACCCTGGATCAAATGGACCGATGCTTCATTTTGAATGAGAGTGCCCTGAAGAGGTCAACAGAATGGAAGACAGTCAGTCTGAAACATTGCCAATTAGAAAAATCATTCCTTATTTTTCACGAATAACCTTTTCAATTTCATTAAAAAATGAAATTCTAATAATTTTAATCAGAATATTAGATAAATTTTGTTTTGGGAATATAACTATGGAAGCTATATATTATGGCAATATAACTCTAATCAGAATTTTAACAACAATTTTACTGCTAGTAAGACCTTGTTCATTTAATAGCTTATATAAATTTGTTATGTAATCTTGACTCTGAACCTTTGAAATAGTTCTATAACTTTGTGGAATGACACATATCTTTAAATGAAAACTCACTTCCCTGTTAATGCAATTGGCAAATCAGAAATAATGCCAATTAGGAAGCTGAAAGTGATTTGTTCTATTGGCTATAATTTACCACTTTTCTCACAGTCATCATGCAATAGTCTAGATTTTCCTTCTTTCACTTAAATCTTCGTCCATATATACTCAACGTATACCTAACATGATAAATTAGAAAGAAGGGAACATTTTCTTGACTATTGGAAGGCAGGTAAATGCCCAGTCTAACATCCTCTTCTCTTCACCATCTGATAATAGGACGTAACTTGCTTAATTTTATCCCCAGGAAAATCTCACTTTGACTTTGTTCTAGTATCCTAAGACAGTTCCAATTTTTTTTTAATGAGCAGAACTCTTTATTCAAATGAAATCTTACCAGGTATGGAAAATAGATAAAAGCTGAAGTTTCAGTTGAGGTAGACATGGCACATGGTCCACAGCTCAGCCCACATACATTTCCGGGCCCCAGGTCTCCATCTCTCATAGCTCTAAAATATTTTGTGGAGCTGGGTTTGAAAACAAGTGTCATAAGAGGATCTACAAAAATCCCAGGCAAAAATATCTTAGATTAGTTTATGTGCACACTCACAGACACCTCCTCCACTTACATGTGTACACACAAGATATAGATATATTTAAGTTATGCATAAAGTGAGACCTGGCTATTTAGAAATAGCACTGTAGAAACCAAATAGAAAATATTATTTCTGATGCATTTGGAAATGTTAATGGAGAATAAATTTCGATGGTTTACGAGGGTTTATGGTACATAGCATGGTCTGGTTTATACAAATTGACACTGGCTTCTTCTGACCAAGAGCTGGATTTTATTTATATTCTGGTTGGAACCTTTGACTCATATGATCAGACACCCACACTACCCCTTTAGTCTAAAAAAAATCCACTTGGATACAAAAGAGTGAAGAAGGTAGCATGTTGCATCTCCTTTGTGGATTGTGGTTAGTGTAACAGGATCGTGAACAAAAGGATCATGAAACCACATGGTTTGGGCATGGAATACGTCAAAGTAGCAGCTGCTTTCAAACCCAAAAGGTTTACACAGGCAAATTGAGCGTGTGGCTAGTTAGTGTCCTAAGATGACTTGAGTGGAGATTGAACCCAAGGGAAAGGTGAAGGGCACTAAAAAAAAGATGTCATCTTTGGCTGAACACCTACTGTATGCGAGAGACTTACCATGTATAGTCCCTTTTTATTCATAGTACAACCCTACTAGGTTAACTTCTGTTTACAAAAGAGGACACTATAGTTGGGAAAGGTTGATTTAGTTTATCTAAATATCACACTATCTCCTTGCTCTTCCACAAACTTGCCAAGCATGCTCCCACCTCAAGGCCTTTGCTATTTGCTTTTATTTCTGCATACAATTCCCTTCCAACAGATAGTCTCATATCTAAGTTTCTTATACCACACTGGTTCTGCTCAACTGTATCTTCTTAGTGGGGCTTTCTTTGATCACCTTTCATAAGATATCACTCTTTGACACTTGCTATTCACTTCCTGTGCTTTATTTTTAATGGCATCTATTGCTACCTGGTATTATATAAACACATATTCTTCAGTTTTTCATTTGTTTTTCACAGTGGAATATAAACTCTATTAGAATAGGGACCTTGTTCATATAGTTTACTGCTTTGGCACCAATAGCTGGCAAAGTATGTGTCTGGAAATAGTAGATGATCAATAAATATTTGCTAATAAACAAAGGAATACATGTGTACCAAGAAATTAAATAAAAGGCAGAGGAGCAGGGCATTTTATTCCAATTTTAGTCTTTAAGAACTGAACATTTTAATCTTTTGCTTATGCCCTGTGAGTCCCTTGACCTCCCTGGACTCAAATTGTCATTTGTAAGATTCTGTCTTACAGGTTGAGTGGCAAAGTGGATAGCTGTTGGAGATACTAATATACACACATACAGATAATAATATTCATGGTAAGTGCATCAGAATATTCTTTGGGAGAACTATCTCTTTCACATCTTAGCAAATTAACTCAAGTGGATTCTTCTCATCCCCAGCTCCATGGATGAGTCTTGACTGGCTAAAGTCAATTAGTGAAGACCATAATTTTGGCCAATGACTCAGGGATGGTCACATGTCTGATACAAGCCAATGAGATCAAGGAGTCATTTTTTTCTGCCTTCTAGCAAACATGCATCCTCATACTTCTGAAAATGTTCTAATACAGATGATCATTTTTTTCTTTTGGGGCACAAACTAGTGATTGTGAAGATGTCAAGCAGGAAAATTCTGAGTTGTAGCTAAGGTTTATTTAACTAACACTGAATCTCTACTATGTGAGAGATGTCAGGTACTATTTTAGACATTGAAGACATGGTGGTTATAAGGTCTTTGTTCTTATGGAGATAATATTTTATGGGGAAGACAACAAAATAAGTAATCTAATGGATATAATAACTTCAGCTAGTGATACATGGTATGAAGAAAATTAAAATACATTACCTAATGGGGAATAAATGAGGGGCTTTACCTTGCACTAACAGGTGGGAGCCTTTCTGGGGAGAATTTCCAGATCTCCATATACCTGCCCTTTCATCAAAAGAATATAATGATTTGACTTTTTAAATAAATAAATTATATTACTTTGAATGATTTTTGGTTGTAAGCAAGTAACAGCTATTGTAAAATTGTAAAATAAAAATTATAATACATTATGGTCAATAACATTACCTTATGATCATCCTGTATATTTTAAATTTTTTTATCAAGTATGTCAGAAAATATCTTCTTTCATCTCATTGACCTCTACTGAGTGAATGTGATCATCTCTAAGCCAATCGCTTTGTCCAGGATTATGGGCCTCACTAATTGGCCTAAGCCTACCCATGGACTTGAGGCAACCCTATGACTGCAGTCAGGGAGGCTAAGAAATGTTATAAAGGAAGTGTCATGAGAACAGCCAGAAAAATGGGGGGATTGGAATAAAATAGACAATGAAACCTATAATCTCTTCTTTCTGCTCCATGCTACAAACACACTAAATATCTGGACAAGTATTAATATAACTCTAAGAAAAAATGTGACATCCCAGGGTGTCAGAACTTAGGAGAAGCTCAAGGCACAGGAATAATCAGAAGCTGAGAGCACAGCAGTGTAAAAGAGAACAAGTTCCAAACACAACATATAGGGCAGAAGATACAGTCTTTACTCCATGAAAGAAGGAATGCTGAAATTAAGCTACTGTATAAATCTGGAAGCCTTTAAGTTCCACTTAATTATGAAAAAAGGTCTAGAAAAACTCCACCTACAGGCCTGACAATAGAAAACAGCAATAAAAATGCTTGTCATTCACCTGGGAATGTGCATAGGAAAAAAGGTCACCCCAGTCCTCAACAATCCAGGCTGACAAATTGTCATTAAAACTGGTCAGAAGAAGTTAAACCCTTGGAGATCTAATCATTCAGAAGGGGACACTTTCATAGCCCCAGGCACGTAAAACTTTCATAAGAGGAGAAGAAACATTGGAGATAAATTGACAATTCGAATTTAAATAACCCACAAGGAAATAAACCACAGAGGAAACATCATTAAAGTCAGCAACTACTTAAAAATGACAGTAACAAAAACAACCTGGATTTTCTAGGGGACAGGGCCTGGATTCTTATGGTCAGGAGCTGAGGTAGGAATATTTGGAAGCAGTGCCAGTGTGGAATGAAGTCAAAGCCCCAGAGGCTTGGAACAATGGCTGGAGCAGCTGAGAGTGAGGATTGCTAAACCACAGTGGCAGGAACTCTGCTGAGGCCAACAGGCTGTGGGAATTTCCCTAAAGCCAGCCAGGTTCCTATAACATTAAGGTTGAGGGGATATTGATTTTCAAAATGGCAAAGAGAGGGGAAGCTGAGTCTGAGACACCTGCTCTAAGCCAAAATAAGTGAAGCATCTGAGATTGTGCTTAGAGAGGGGAACACATGGCTGACAGCATGTGGAGAGTTGCTCAGAATTGACTCCGAATAGTACTCCCAAAGCTGAAAATAAGCATGACTTCAGAAACCAGATGGCCAAACAGTGAGAAGTCAAGCGATTGTAGTGCATGATTGTCAAAAGAAACAATATATAAAACATTTAAACACCAGAAGACTGACAATATAAAATTTGGCAGATATAAGACTATGTGTAAAAATACTTTTAAAAATAAAGTATGCAATTACAAATGGTGAACATAACAAAAATATCAAGTATAAACACTTCTGCATTTTATTTTTTTCAAGCTTTATTGAGATATAGTTAACAAATACTGTGTATATTTAAGGTGTACAACTTTATGTGTATATATATATATGTATAGAAAGAGAGAGAGAGACACACACATATATATATATACACACACACACACATTGTGAAATAACCACCAGAATTATGCTAGTTAACATAGCCGTCACTTCTTGTAGTTACCATTTTCTTTCTTCTTTTATTGTAGTGAGAATACTAAAGATCTACTCTTTTTAAAATTATTTATTTATTTATTTATTTTTTTAAAGACAGAGTCTCACTCTGTCACCTGGGCTGGAGTGCAGTGGCACAATCTCAGCCCACTGCAACCTCTGCCTCCTGGGTTCAAGCAACTCTCCTGCCTCAGCCTCTCAAGTAGCTGGGATTACAGGTGCCCACCACTATGCGCAGCTAATTTTTTATATTTTCAGCAGAAATGGGGTTTCACCGTGTTGGCCAGGCTGGTCTCGAACTCCTGACCTCGTGATTTGCCCACCTTGGCCTCCCAAACTGTTGGGATTACAGATGTGAGCCACTGCGTCCAGCCCTAAAGATCTACTCTCTTAGCAAATTTCAAGTATACAATACAATATTGTTAACTATAGCACATTAGATTTCCAGAACTTACGCATCTTGCATAACTGAAATTCTATACTCTTTGACCAATATCTCCCCATTTTCCCCTTCCTCCAACCCCTGGAAACTACCATTCTACTCTCTGATTCTGTAAGTTTGACTATTTTAAATGCCACAGAGACTTTTCAAAAACAGATGGAAACTCTAAAAGGTATTGTGAATATGTTTCAGGTGAAATTATAATAAGTTACAGAAAGAACAACAGAATACACTCCATGTGGTTAAGCCCATTAGAGAAGTATACTCTTCTCATGGAGGGAAGGTGGTGAGCAGGTTGGGGAAAGCTTTGGATTGCCTGTGACTCTGTCTTTAGTAAATCACCTCCAGATGAAGTAGGAAGCAAAATGCATATCTATCTATCTATCTATCTATCTATCTATCTATCTATCTATCATCTATCTATCTATCATCTATCTATCTATCTATCTATCATCTATCTATCTTCTATCATCTATCTATTTATCATCTATCTATCATCTATCTATCTGTCTATCTTTTAACCTTCATGGTTTCCCATCCAGTTTTACCAGTAATAATGCTGATATATTTAATCTGCGTCTTGTATATATTTTTTTAGGTTTACATTTTAGTTTTGTTATTCTTTCAACATATTTTTCAATGCTTTATTTTGAAAAATTTTAAACTACATACAATTGCAAGAATAAGGCAATGAATACCCATATACTCTTTATCTAGAATCACCAATTGTTAGTATTTTTCACATACACTCTATTTTTCTTTATAAATATTTGCATATTCTCAGAATCTTTTGAGAGTACGTTAAAGATATCATGAATCTTTGCTCCTAAATTCTTCTGTATATGTATACTAACAACAAAGACCTTCTCTTACATAATCACAATACTGCTATCAACTTCAAGAAATTTAGTACTGACACAATACTATTACCTAATATACAGTCCATATTCTAACTTTGCCAATTGTTGCAGAAATGCCCTTTATAACCATTGTTTTTCCTGATCCAGGTTCCAATCCAGGATTATAGCTTGCATCAGATTGTGACATCCCTTTAGTCTTCTTTAATCTGGAACAACTCCTCAGCCTTTCTTTGGCTTTCACGACATGAACATTTCTGAAGACCACCATTCAGTTGTTCTGTGAATGCCCTCTTCGTGTGAGTCATCTGATTGTCTTCTCATTATTGGATTTAGGTTTTGTGTCTTGGTCAGGAATACTACACAGATGATGGGTATTTCTCTCAGTTAATCACGTCAGGAAGTGCATGATGTTAGTTTGTCCCATTAGAGATAATGTTAACTTCACTTGGTTAATGTGATTTCTCTATAGCAAAACAACCATTTTTCCTTTGTAATTAATACATAATCTGTATGTTGATAGCTTTAACCTGTTTAACAACAAACTCTGACACATTGGTTATAGCTTCCACTGCTGATTCTTGAATAAACCAATTATTGCTATTTTTTTTCTTTTTTTGAGACGGAGTCTCGCTCTGTGGCCCAGGCTGGAGTGCAGTGGCGCAATCTCGGCTCACTGCAAGCTCCGCCTCCCGGGTTCACGCCATTCTCCTGCCTCAGCCTCTCCGAGTAGCTGGGACTACAGGCGCCCGCCACCACGCCCTGCTAATTTTTTGTATTTTTAGTAGAGACGGGGTTTCACCGTGGTCTCGATCTCCTGACCTCATGATCCGCCCGCCTCGGCCTCCGAAAGTGCTGGGATTACAAGCGTGAGCCACCGCGCCCAGCCCAATTATTGCTATATTGATGGCTAAATGTTTTGTGTCTTTTGCTTTGACTGGATTCTAATCTGAAAGGACAAGGATGTCAAACCCAATGCCTGATACTTAAGCCTGGAAACTTCAAGAAATCCATATGCAGGGTAGAAAGGCAAGAAAAGGTGTCTTGAAGTAGCTCTGGTAAACAGTTTTATTTTTATTATTATTATTTTTTAGAAACAGGATCTTGCTCCCAGCCTGGAGGGCAGTGGTGCGATCATAGCTTACTGCAGCCTCAAATTCCTGGGCTCAAGTGGTCCTCCAGCCTCAGACTCTCAGGTGGCTGGATTTACAGACCTGGGACACCACAACTGGCAGGGAACAGGTTTAAAAGAAAAAAAGGTCTAGCCAGTATTCCAATTTGTGGGCTGCCACAGTTTTTATTGTGACTGGTGTCTGCAGGGGTTTCATTAGGTTTAAAAAACATGGCCAGATTTGGAGGTTAACCCAATTTTTTGTCTAGTGTCTTCAAGTGTGGAATTGTATTTGTGTTTAGTAAATGAAGGGATTGAGTTTAAGGATTAAGATAATCAGGGCCTTCACTTGAGCAAGCATATTCTGGATTCAGGGAGAGTGAGATTCCTTCCCATCAGTAAAAAGACTCTTGTGGCTCTAGAAAACCAGGCTTATCTTCTAACAATTTCAAAATTTGTCCAGGAGAAATTCCCTTACAGAGCTAGAACAGTCTTATCTCAAAAGATGCAGTGTCTTTTTAAAAAACCTCTGCCAGGAGAGGGCACTGAGCTATGGGGGGCACACTCTGATTGCTACCGTTCATCATCTTTGGAGTGTTGACATGAAGACATGAGATTGCAATTGATTTTTTGCTTTTAATCTCCCTGCCCTATGTATCTTGTTTCTCAACTTGTGCTAAGAGGCAAGGCTTTAAGAAATTCTGGTTCTGTTTCAAGGGGCAGTAGGTGGTAGAAAGGGAGTTTCAGACTGCCACTGGGAAGTTATTCAACAGCTGGAGATTAAAAGCTGCAAAAACGAGGTTTGAGGGAAGTTATGGGTCCTAGGCCTCTGCTTCTCACGGAATTTTAAGGGAAACTCCAGGAACAGCAATAGGATGAGTAGACACGAGTTCTACAAAACTGGTACAGCCAGGTTGGCACACACAAACGACATACCTTTGCTATCAAATTATTATCTATCTTACTATTCCAATGGATTATTAAGTTAGAATTACTTATTATGACCCTTTTCTGCTCTCCTAGAGGTATCAAAGGTGAATATTACAGCAAAATAGTCCAAAAAGGAATTCTAGAGGAGTCAGCATAGCAAGCCCTGTTACCTCTAACATACATATATGTGAAGGTGATATTACCTTCTGAAGAGCAGAGTTTGTGAAGTGCTATTTTATGGGGAAGAGTGCCAGGGGAGACCCAAGAACCTGGCTCTTGCTGAGCAAAAGGACATGGATACCCATGTAAGTGTCACAGCAAAGGGGAAGACCCTTGAAGAGAGAGAATGGAATGGCCACCCTTATCCTGCCCAAGTCTCCACAAGATGATGTTCCACCCTGTGTCCACAGGTCCTGATTTAGGGATACAGCTGACAGGTGAAATTAGCACTCTTCAGGCTTGCCAGAAATTGTCAGAGCATGGGGGAATAAGCATATAAAACAAGGGCATATAGTTAATGCCTCCATCTGGTGACCACGTAGAACCTCTAACCAAATCTTTCAGGAGGATCACCCATAACAAGAAACCTTTGAGAAACTTGAGGTCAGTCTGGCCAACATGTTGAAACCCGTCTCTATTAAAAATACAAAAAAATTAACCGGGAGCAGTGGCAGGCACCTGTAATCCCAGCTACTCAGGAGGGTGAGGCAGGAGAATCCCTTGAACCTGGGAGGCGGAGGTTGCAGTGAGCAGAGATCGCGCCACTGCACTCCAGCCTGGGAGACAGAGTGAGACTCCCTCTTAAAAAAAAAAAAAAAAAAAAAAAAAAGAATTCACAAAAGGATTAAATCAATGTAGCTGCTGTGGGTCAAATTTATGGAGAAAATGGAATTTAGGCTCGATCTTGGAAGAAGAATTAAATCCAGAAAAGCAAAAGAAGAAGGATAGTCCAGGTGGGAGAATGGTGCATAAAAGCTTTGATAAATTTTAGAGAAAGTGATTAAATCAACTTAGCTATGTCGAGGGGGGCAGTATTTGTGATTTCTTTCCAGTTTTGCTACAGTATAATTGATATAAAATACATTTTACATATTTAAAGTAATACAATTTAATATGTAAATATGTGTATATCTGTGAAACCACTGCCACAATCAAGATAATATCTATCACCATCAAAAGTTTTCTCACATCCCATAGCAATGCCTCACTTTCACTCTCTCCTCATCTTGCTTGCTTCACTAAGCATAATTATTAGAGATGCATATGTGTTGCTGCAAGTATCAGTTGGTTATTATTTTTATTGCCAGCTACAATCGTAATGTTTGGATATACCACAATTTGTTTATCCATTCACCTGTTGATGAACTTTTGGGTTATTTCTAGTTTTGGGGTAATACAAATAGATTTGTTATAAGCATTCATGTGCAAATCTTTGTAGAAAAATATATTTTCATTTATCTTAGGTAAATATCACAAAGTGGAATAGCTGGATTTTACGTTTTTTTTTTTTTTTTAAAGAAGCTACCATGCCGGGGGCCAGTGGCTCACACCTGTAATCCTATCACTTTGGGAGGCTAAGGTGGGCGAATCTTTTGAGCCCAGGAGTTCGAGAGCAACCTGGACAACATACAGAGACCCCATCTCTACAAAAAAAATACAGAAATCAGCCAGATGTGCTGGCGTGTGCATGTAGCTACTTTGGAGGCTGAAGTGGGAGGATCGCTTGAGCCTGGGAGGCCAAGGCTGCAGTGAGCTGTGATTGCACCACTCCACTCCAGCCTCTACAGTCTGGGCAACAGAGACCCTGTCTCAAAACAAAACAAGCAAAAAAGAAACTGTCAAATGGGGTTTCAAAGTTGTTGTACTGTTTTACATTCACACCAGCAGTGAACTAAAGAACTAAGTGTTCCACATCCTCGTTCGTGTTTGGTAAGGTGAGTCTATTATTTTAACATTTTTAGTAGGTTTGTAGTAGTATCTCATTGTGCTCATAATTTGCTTTTCCTTAATGAGTAGGGATGTTGAGCATTCCTTCATGTACTTATTTGTCATCCATAAATCTTATTTGGTGAAATATTTGCTCAAATCTTTTGTCCTTTTTGAAAAATTAGGTTGTCTCCTCATTAAGTTGTAAGAGATCTTTATATATTCTAGATACAAATTTTTTGTTTAATATATGTTTTGAAAATATTTTTCTCTGGCTTTCTTTTTCATTTTTTTTAATGTTTTGTTTTTTGAGATGGGGTCTTGCTCTGTCATCCTGGCTGGAGAGTAACTGCTGCCCTGAACTCCAGGGCTGAATTGATCCTTCCACCTCAGCCTTCCGAGTAATTGGGACTACAGGCACAAGCCAGCATGCCTGGCTCTTTTTCATTTTCTTAAAAGTTTCTTTTGGAGATATACACCTAATGCTAAATGACGAGTTGATGGGTGCAGCACACCAACATGGCACATGTATACATATGTAACAAATCTGCACGTTGTGCACATGTACGCTAAAACTTAAAGTATAATAATAATAATAAAAGTTTCTTTTGAAAAGCAAAAGCTTCGAATTTATTGATTTGTTATTTTAAAGTCTGTGCTTTCTATCAAATTAAAGAAATATTTGCCAATCCCTAGGTCACTAGAATTTTCTCCTATGTTAGCTTCTAGAGGGTTTATAGTATTGGCTTATATATTTAGCTTTGTTAAAGAAAAATCTGAGACACAATAAATTTTAAAGCGTTTATCTGAGTAAGAACCAACTCATGAAATGTGGAACATCAGACCACAAAATGTTTAGCCTTCCAATGACAAAATATCAGAGGCAAGTATTTATTGGGAAAACGCAAAAGCAATATAAAGAAATTATTTTACAAAACTGCGTTTTAAAGGTACCTTATTGGGAAATTCCTTATTTTAAAGGTACTTTATTGGAAAGTTCCTTATCACATAATCATATATTAGTTGGCTGTTTATGATTGACTGGAGTTGAGTTTTAGTTCTGTCTAACAAGCTTTTATCAGAAATGACTCAAGTTAACTTTTGTTTATACTTACAATTTAATCAGAGTTAAGGCTTTGATAAAAGCAAAGTTAAGATCTTTAAAACATAGTATTATTTGCTCAGGAATTTTTTAGGCTCAGTTTCTATTTTGCTTTAACAGGTGTATCCATTTCGAGTTAATTTTTGTACATTGATGAAGGTAAGAATGTAGGTTGATTGCATGCGGTTAGCTCATTGTTACAGCACAATGAAAGATTGCTGAAAGATTGACCTGGGCCCATTGAATTGCCTAGTATCTTTTGTCCCAAATCAATTGACCATATATGTATGAGTCCCTTTCTGAATGATTTTTCATTCTATGGATCTGTTTGTCTGTTTTTATGCCAATGCCACATTATCTTGATTGCTATAGCTTTGAAGTAAGTCTTGGAATCAAGAGGTGTTAAGTCTTCCAAAATTGTTTTTCTTTTTAAAGTTATTTAGGACATTCTACCTATTTTGCATTCCCATATAAATTTAAGAATCAACTTGTAAATTTCTACAAAAAATGTCTACTTGGATTTTATGAACAGAGTACATTTAACCATTTACTTAGGTCTTTTAAATTTTTTCGTATAAATATATTACAGTTTTCAATGTAGAAGTCTTACACAACTTATGTCAAATCTATTCCACAATATGTTATGTTTTGATGCCATTCCAAATGATATGTTTCTTAAAAAATAAATTTCCAATTTTTTTGCAGCTATGTAGAAGTATAGTAATTTTAAAATATTGATTCTGTATCTTGCAACCTTGCTAAACTCAGTCATTAGATTTAGAAATATTTTTGTTGATTTTGTAGAATTTTCTACTTTAATAATCCTTCATAAGAAACAAATTTTTAAGAAAATTGTTCATTTCCTAAAATTTATCAAATTTATTGGCATAAATTAATCATAGTATTTCCTTAATATCCTTTTAATATCTGAAGAATCTGTAGCGTTGTCAACTCTCTCATTCTAAATATTAGTAATATGTGTCTTCTCTTGTTATGCACTAAATTGTACCCCCTGAATTCATATTTTGATGCCTTAACCCCCAATGTGACTATATTCAGAGATAGGGCCTTTAAGGAGATACTTAAATGAGGACATAAGGGTGAGACTCTAATGCAATAGGACCTTTTTTTTTTTGAGACAGAGTCTTGCTTTGTTGCCCAGGCTGGAGTGCAGTGGCACGATCTCAGCTCAATCTCTGCCTCCTGGGTTCAAGCTATTCTCTTCCCTCAGCCTCCCAAGTAGCTGAGACTACAGGCATGCACCACCATGCCTGGGTAATTTTTATATTTTTATTAGAGATAGGGTTTTGCCATGTTGGCCAGGCTGGTCTCAAACTCCTGGCCTCAGGTGATCTGCCTGCCTCGACCTTCCAAAATGCTGGGATTACAGGAGTGAGCCACCATGCCTGGCCTGCAATGGACCTTTTAAGAAGAGAAAGAGATACCAAATCTCTCTCTCTCTCTCTCTCCACAAATAAAAGGATATGTGAGGACATAGAGAAAAGACAGCCATCTGAAAACCAAGGAGAGAGACATCACCAGAAACCAACTTTGCTGCCACCTTGATCTGTGACTTCAAGCCTCCACAACTGTGAGAAAATAAATTTCGGTTGTTTGTTTAAGCCACCCCATCTATAGAATTCTGGATGGCAGCCTGCACAGATTAATAGAGATTTGGCACCTGGTGTGGAGTATTGCTGTGAAAGTGGCTTTGGAACTGAGCATTGGGTAAAAGGTAGAAGAGTCTTGAGATGCATGCTGGAAAAAACCCAAGTCACCTTGAAGGGACCGTTGCTAGAAATGCAGACGTTAAAGGTGATTCTGGTGAGGGCTCAGAGTGCAAACAAGAAGGCTCTGGAGAAAGCTTCTATCATCTTAGAGAATACACATATCATCATGAACAAAGCACTGGTAGGAATATGAACATTAAAGGTCTTTCTGGTAAGGATTCAGACAGGAATTAGGAGATGAGAATTGTAAGAAAAGGCAGTCTTTGTTATAAAGTAGCAAATAACTTGAAATTATGAATTAGTGTGTTTGGGAAAATGGAATTTGATGAACTTGGATATTTAGTTAAGGAGATTTTTCAGCAAAGCGTTGAAGAAGCAGTCTGACTTCTTTTTACTGCTTACAGTAAAATGTGAGAGAAGAGAGAGAACTGAAGAAGAAATTGTTAAGCAAAAGTAAATTGGACCCTAAATATTTAAAAATTCTTACTTTCTGCTGCAAAAAAATGAGAAAGTATGTTCTGAGGAGAACACCAAGGGTATAATTGTACAATCACTGCATAAAGAGATGACCTATGGATTTAATCAGCCATCTCAGCAGAAGCCAGAGTGGAACAACAGAGCTATCTGGCTATGAACATGCCTTACCCTTCCAGAAAAGGGAAGAATGACCTCAAAGGCAATTCAGAGATTGGCAGCACTGCCACTATTACCACAGGCCTGGAGCACACACTCCTCATTGGTTTCAGAGAGTGTGGCCTCTTCCTTAGTTTCAGTGGGTCAGGTTGCTCCTATGTGAGGCTTCAGAGGCAAGATCAACACTCATGTCCAAGAAGGTGAAGCCACTGCCCCCGTGGGCCCAGAAAATGAGGCTGTCACCCCAGTGGTCCCATACGGCAGAACATCCAGCTAAAGAAGATTATTCTCAGGCCTTAGAGCCCATGAAATTTGCCTTGTTAGGTTTTGGACTTACTCAAGACTCATCACCCTTTCTTCTTTCTCATTTCTCCCTTTTGGAATAGTAATGCCTATCCTATGCCTGCCCCACCATTGCAAAAATAGGAATCACAGGTTCAGGGCTAGAGAGGAGTTTTGACTTAGGATGAATCATAGCTTGAGTCTCACCCATACCTGATTTAGATGATATTTAGGTGAGATTTTGGACTTAGAAAGGATACTGGAAAGAGTTAAGATTCGGGGCTCTTGGAATGGGGTAAACATATTTTGGATGTCAGAAGGACATGAATTTGGGGTGGGGGACAGAGGGTGGAATATTGTAGACTAAATTGTGTCCCTCCTCCCCATTACATGTTGAAGCACCAACCCCCAAAGTGAATGTAATGAAGATAAAGCCTTTAAGGAGGTAATTAAAATTAAATGAAGATGTAAGAGTGGGACTCTAATCTGATAAAACTGGCGTCCTTGTAAGAAAAGGAAGAGACTCCAAATCTCTCTGATATATACTTTTATTGCCTAAAGAATCTGTAGTGTTGTCAACTCTCTTATTACAAATATTAGTAATATGTTTTTTTCTCTTGTTATGGCCAAAATTGTACCTCCCCACCCCCAATTTGCATGTTGAAGCCCTAACTCCCAATGTAACTGTATTCAGAGCTAGGGCCAAGAAGTCACACAATCTGCCATCAGCAAGCTAGAGACCCAGTAAAGCCAGTGGTGTAATTCAGTCCAAGTTTGAAGACCTGAGAACCAAGGAAGCCGCTGGTATAAATCCCAGCCTAAGCACAGAAGATGAGATGAGATGTCCCAGCTCAAGCAGTGTGGCAGGAAAAAAGAAGTCATTTCCTTCTTCCTCCACTTTTTGTTATATACAGACCCTTAACAGATTGGATGATGCAAACTCACATTGGGGAGGACAATCTACTTTACTGAGTCCACTGATCTAAATGCAAATCTCATCTTGAAACATTCTTATAGACATACCCAGCATAATGTTTTATGTGGGCACCCCATGGCCTGGTCAATTTGATGCATAAAATTAATTATTATAACATTTATCAATTTAATTGACCCCCAAACAGATTTTGTTTTCATTACATTTTTCTATTGTTTTTCTGTTTTCTATCCCACTGACCTCTGTCTGCTTTTACTATTATTTTTTCTTTTAATTATTTCATGTTTAATTTTTGTTTTTGTTTTCCAAAGTTTCTTAAGGTAGAGGTGAAATTATTGAGTTAAAACTTGGGGTTCATTTTTGAGATTCCTGTGTCTGTGGGTTTGTTATCCAATTTCATCTCAGACGCTGTATTTTTTATCATTAGAGATAGATTTTTGGTATTATTTATATTCTCCAGGTCTCCAGTTAACAAGCTCAGTACTTCCTCTACCTGCTTGAATTTTGGAGTAGAGCTGTAAGTATCCTTGTTATCCTTGTCCACTATTTTATCATCTGTCTGATTTCTGAGACTCTGCATGATGGATTTTAGTCCTCATTGTGGGTTGCATTTTCTTCTTTGCATGTCTGCTATTTATAAAATAGATTTATTTTGTAGGGCATCTTCAAATTACGGAAAATTTGTCCAGATAACACGGAGAGCTCCCATATGATCCCTCTCCCTCAGCACAGTTATTTCTATTACTAACTTCTTGCTTTAGTGTGGCACATTTGTTACAGTTGATGAACCGGTATCAATACATGATTGTTCACTGAAGTTCATACTTTACATTATTGTTCACTCTTAGTGTTGTATAGTTTGACAAATGCATTATGTCATGCAGCCACCATTACAGTATCATATAGAATGGTTTCATTGGCTTAAAAATGTCCTGTGCTTTACATATTTACCTCTCCCTCCTCCCTTGGAGGCCTGGAAATCAGGGATCTTTTTACTTCTTCCATAGTTTTGCCTTTTCCAGAATGTCATGTAATTGGAATCATAAAACTGTGTAAGATTTTCCTTCTGTTTTTTTCAGGTAATTCTTTCCCCAGCTTGGGCAATTTCTTCACATGCATGCCATGCTCAGTACTCAGCTGAAGAAACGAGGGTGGGATTCTGTTGCTTTGGGGGACTTCTTGTCTGTGCAGGCCTCTTCTTTCTGACTCTTTGCCTGAATACTCTAGCCTCTTGGACATTTCCAAACTCCCAACTCTTATCTGTTCTACTTTGGGAGATAACTGGGCAATTCCTGCATTTTCCTTCCCTGTGCAGAGGCCTGGAAACCCTTGCTGGGGTAATCATGGGGATCATCCAACTTTGTATCCAATCTCTTGGAGATCACTGCACTGTTTGATGTCTAATGTCTGAAAACTATTGTTCGTTCTATTTTTATCTTTTTTAAAAGGGAGTTTTTTAGGTGGGAGGGTAAATTAGTCCTAGTTTCTACATCTCTGTGAAAATGAAAATCATGTTAATTTTTAATAGAGAAAAGATTCTTCAATTTTAGATAACTTAAACATTATTTAGAGGGAGGGCTTTTAACTCCTGGTCTGCACTTCATAGAGATCTACTTAATCAGGCTGTCTGGCAAAATTTGGGTATTGGCATTTTTACACGACTTCCTGAAGATCCTGGTGCAGATTGTCAAAGGATTAAAATTTAAGAAACACCTATATCTTAGTCTGTTTGTGTTGCTATAAAGGAATGCCCAAGGCTGGGTAATTAATAAAGAAATGAGGTTTATTTGTCTCGTGGTTCTGCAGGATGTACAAGAAGCACGGTACCAACATCTACTTCTGACAAGGGCCTCAGGAAGCTTCCACTCAGGGGGGCGGCCAAGGGGAGCCAGCATGTGTAGATCACATGGTGAGACAGGAAGCAAGAGGGGGAGGAAGTAGCCAGGCTCTTTTTAACAATCAAGTCTGAGGGGAACTCTCACAAGAAATAACAGAGCAAGAACTCACTCACTACCACGAGGATGGCACCAAGCCGTTCATGACGCATCTGCCTCCATGACCCAAACACTTTCCATTAGGCAACCCCCCTCCAACATTGAGGCTAAAATTTCAATATGAGGTTTGGAGGGACAAATATCCAAATTATAACAACCAAGACAAGTAACTTAAAAGGAAATTGGACTGAAAAATCAGAATCCCTTTGTGGAAGCTTTTATATAAATAATGAGAAACTATTTTAGGTTTTCGTAATGTCCAAGAGAAGTTTTATAAGACTATTCTGTCAGCTTTTCAAATTAAGGCCAATATTACCCAAGTGTATACTCTTTAGCTGTAGATGAAAAGAAACCCCTAGGAACAAATGAAAGTTTAAATGAAACTGCTCATTTAAACTAAGAATGTTGTTAGTGGCACTTTGATTACATGTGTTGCTCAATCAAAATGGAATGCTCTTTTTTTTAGCTTCATTTAAAAAATTGCCAGGACAATATAGCTGCCTTTAATTACATTCTTCTTTTGATGGGCTTTTATATATTTTATATATTTAATTCTACTTCTCTATTACCAGTGCTTAAAAGAAGAAAAAAGCTTTAAAACCTTTCTGATGAAAGACAGCTAAGATAAAAGATTTCATTAACAATCAACTATAAAAATTATTAACATGAGCCCATTCAGTTATGAAATAGTGAAAATACATAGATCACAGTTTGTTTCATGGCTCATGTCAGTGAGTGAATACACTGCACAGACAGGAATATTAAGAAACTCAGACAGAGGCTCTGATAACACTCGTTAATTAAATGAAAGGTCTCTGCTTCAACTCGGTTGCCCGACATTTTCCTCTCCTCTGTCACCATGTTTGTTTCAAAATAACTTCTAACAGACTTGATAGATTCTGACAAAACTTGGAACACTCCAAGATTTACCCATAATCTCAAGTCTGGATTCTCATTCAATCGTGAAACAAAATTGTTTCTGTTTTATTTACAGAATGGAGAAAACCATCACCATAAGATATTGCGATGAAGTTATGTAGTTTTGTAGAAAACAGAGATAAAGATGCTGTAATAATTTCAAGTCTATAATTTGTGGCATCAGTAGTATTTCAAATAACACTGCAATTTTTCTTCTGCCCAAATGAATATGGTCTTTCATCTTGCTCATGCTGCTCATCTGTATACCATCAATCAGTTTGCTAGACCCTTGATAACTTTTTAAGAAGACTGACCAAGCGTAGTAAACTTCCCAGAGGTATCAAATTTAATCTGAATTGAATCTGTGGCTCACTCCATTTTTTTTATTTAAAATTGTAATTAATATAATTTTTCAAAGCTTGTCATTTATACTTTCAGATACATTTTTGTTAAATTTGATGTATGAGCAGAGTGACTAGATTATATATGAATTTATCAAGAAAAAAGCTGAATCTGCAAATATTAACAATTATATATACATTGGCTTTAGGCAAAAAATCACTACTAATGAACATCATAAAACAATTTATTATTTCTCAAAAGACTTCTGTGAGACAGATTAAAGCCTTGGCATCATAGAAGGTCAGAATCAAAAGAACCTCAAAGGGTAATGTGAAATCACATATCTGATCTTTGGATTCCTTGCACTACATCTCTGACAAACTCAACTTGGGCTTTTATGTCTCAGTGACTTGCAACTCACTTCTTTTGAAGCAATTTATTCTATCTTTAGCCAGTTTTGAACTAACATTGATCTCAAGTCATTTCTCTGTAGCTTTCATACATTGATCTCACTTTTCCAATGGAGCCATCAAAAACGAGTCTCATCCTGTCCCACATGAAAGTCCTTCTCATGTTTGGAGAAAGCGCTATGCTCCCTGAGGACTCTTGTTGCAGGAGAAAATATTCCCATTTCTTTCAATTGCTTCCACTTACCACGGTTTCCTTATCCTGGCTGTTCTCTTTTGAATTGGCAAAATTTGAAAAAAGAAATTTTTGTTTTAAAAAGTCTTACACATAATTCTTCAAACATTCATTGAGTGAGTATTAGGTTGGTGCAAACTAATTGCGGGTTTTGCCATAATGGAGATTGATACAAAGATACTTTGGCAAGTATCTTTGTGTCAGTCTCCACTATCTTTCCATAATGGCGAAAACAGCAATTTTGTTAGCACCAACCTAATAAATGAATAAATAAAATTTATTGGTGAAGAAAGATGAACTGCAAAAGAAGGCAAACAACTGGGACTATATATTGAATATTAGTGCTAATTTTAGAAAAAAACAATTACTGCCTTTCAATTTTTTACCTGTTTTCTGGGCAGATTTAGGGGAAGTTATGAACAAATACTCATCTCATATATGTGAAATAAAATTATAATTTCTAAATGCCCTCCAAATTCAAAACTGGCCTATTGACGTAGCAGTTTATTTGGATATTCATTCACAAACCAAAAATTGATGAAAATTTTCAAAACAAATAAAAGATTACAGCACACTTCAAACTTATCAACCCCTCTTCCAAAGTCAATATAAAACAAGGACTTTCTTGTGGCATTTGCATGCCCCACCCCCCACAGCAAATAAATAGTGCATTATAATTCAGGAATTCTTAGATTCTTTCTATTTCAAACCATTCCCACACTCTGCCTGAAGATTGACCAAGGGAAATAGCTATATTTCTAGAGAAGTGCTGTCCAATAGAATTTTCTGTGAAGATGGAAATGTTTGATACGTACCTTATCTAATATGGTAACCAATAGCTACCTGTGGCTATTGAGTACTTGAAGTGGGCTAGTGAAATGGAGAAACTAAATTTTTAATTTTATTTAATTTAAATTAATTTAAATAACCGTATGTGGCTAGTGGCTACCAAATCGAACAGAATAGCTTTAGTTGGTGAATTTTCAGATACCTTTGCCTCTTAGGGTAGTGTCTTCCAAGACATATCAGCTGTATTTAGATTTTTTTCCTCCCCAGTAAAATGTATTTTCGTCTAAGTTACTGTCATTGTATAAAAGAACAGTTTCAGCTATAACACACAGGCATTATAAGTCATGGTATCTAAACAATTTTTTTTCATTAGTGATCTTCACTTATTTTTCATGCATTTTACAATTCTGTTTTGTAATGTTTCTTTGGATACTTTAAAATAAAATGCTTCCTTGATTATCCTGAATCAAGTTATCAGCTGATATCAGCTGAATCAAGTTACCACTATAAGCTGATAATTAGTAAAGTGGGAATTTTCAATGGAGAGAAGGAAAAAGGAAAGAAAAGTAATTACTTTTCAAAGTTAAACTGCCACATACGCAAAAGAGATTGCCTTGAATTTTAAAACCACTATCTTAAAAACCAAAACCAAAACAACAATTGGGACATCTCAGATATCAAGTCCTGGGATATAAATAATATTTGCCATTGATTCCAGTTTGATTTATGCTACATTGTGAATAAGCACTTAGCATATAAAATACCAAACACAAAATAGAAATGAGAATTCTTTAGCTCTTTTTTGAGTGTTCTAAGGAGAGTTGCAAATACTTTTCAAAGAATTCATCCTGCAGATCTTTTTTAAAACCCCAGAAATCTCAGCCTTGGAAACGTTGCAAGGGGAGCATCCCTTGGTAGTTGTGGGCATTTTCAAAGACTTGTTGCTCTTCCTTGTGGAATTGTTCAGCTGGTCAGCTGATGGTCAGCTTGACTTTAGATGATAGTAAACAATGAATGACCAGAGAGGCTGATAATCAGTTGCCTAAAGACTTCACTGTCACACACACACACACACACAAAAAAACACTTCCTAGTTCCATCTCTGTTTCTTG